>NC_134360.1:66185187-66785187 GCF_048569485.1 Anomaloglossus baeobatrachus
TTCAGTGAGAGTGGAGGTCAGGCCTGTGTGTCAGGTCTGAAGCAAACTGACAGGTGCCAGGGTAGGAGCCCTGGTGCCACTGGCTAGGAGGCAGACGGTGGTCTCCATCAACAGGAGACGGGAAGACGGCTCGGTGGAACCGAGGTGGACCGGGACAGGGCTGGAGCCCGCCGGTACCGACACGGGGAACCGACCCAGAAACCGTAGCACAAAGGGTGGTACTCGGACCCTGAAGCCAGGAACCAGAACCTACTGGAACTGGTTAATTAACCGATTGAGGCCAGGACTAGAGGTCCTGTCCCACCCAAAGTCCCTCATAGAAGACAACAGCCCACCGATTAGGCATAAGAGGTCACCGCCAAGGCCCATATATCCCACGGGCCAGCGTCTGTGGGCACGGCTCCTTAGGCCACATCCAGCCGGGAGCGGACTCCTACGTTTCATACAAGGAAGTCTTTTCTACTTAAAAAGGTGCAGGAAAAGGATAGAGACCACCAGTTGGGTGGACGATCCCGAACGCAACCGGCCGCGGCACCGGCCACAAACATCTTGGTTTACCAGAGACTCGTGTGTTTTACTGAAAGTGAGTACACCAACACCCCCTGCGGTTGTGATTCCCCCTGCACCAGAGCCATCGGGTCCCGGGGCCACCATCCCTGCCCACGGAGGGGTTAACATCTTGCTGCACAACATCTCCCCTGGGTGCCCCGTAACAGCAGCAGTGGTGTCCCACCTCACCACACACCGTGGGTGGCGTCGCAAACCTATTGCGGCCTAGCCCGTACATCTACGTCCCCCATTTTATTCGGCGTGTCCGCGAGACCCCCGGGTCCGGAGACCCTCGAGCCACCACCCCTGAAGGTCCGGATCCGAGCAGCGGCGGCTGCTGGCACGGGGGCGGCACACTTATATACCCCTTCTTTCCTTGGACTGGTGCTGATGATATTCTTCAGTTCATTCAAGCCCTGGTTGAAAGTAGGTGGCTTGTACTACTCTGTAGTATTGTTGCTGAAGCTTTGCTGAAGGAGGCAGTTCGCCGGTCACAGTGACGTCGCAGAGCAGGTATGTGCATGTGACGCTGCCGTAGCAATAATGTTCGCTACGGCAGCGATCACCACATATCGGCCGTGCGACGGGGGCGGGTACTATCGCACGCGACATCGCTAGCCGATGCTAGGGATGTTGCAGCTTGTAAAGCCCGCCTTAGGCACACCTGTGCAATAATCATGCTGGCAGCCTAAAGGCCGCTTTACACGCTGCGATCTCGCTAGCAAGATCGCTAGCGTGCGTGCCCGCCCCCATTGGTTGTGCGACACGGGCAAATCGCAAAACCCGTCACACTACTTACCTGCCTAGTGACGTCGCTGTGACCGGCGAACCGCCTCCTTTCTATGGAGGCGTTTCGTTCGGCGTCAGAGCGACGTCACTAAGCGGCCGCCCAATAGAGGCGGAGGGGGCGGAGATGAGGGGGGACAAACATCCCGCCCACCTCCTTCCTTCCTCATTGCCGGCGGCCACAGGTACGGTGAGGTGATTCGTTCCTGCGGTGTCACACATAGCGATGTGTGCTACCGCAGGAAAGACGAACAACCTGTGTCCTGAAAAAGCAACGATATTTGGGAACTGGACAGCGTGTCAACGATCAACGATAAGGTGAGTATTATCGCTCGTTAGCGGTCGCTCGTACGTGTCACATGCAACGATGTCGCCAACGAGAGCGGATGTGCGTCACAAATTCCGTGACCCCAACGACATTGTGTTAGCAATCTCGTTGCGTGTAAAGCGGCCTTAAGGCACACCTGTGCAATAATCATGCTGGCAGCCTCACCTGTGCAATAATCATGCTCCCTAATCAGCATCTTGATATACCGCACCTGTGAGGTGGATGGATGATCTCAGGAAAGGAGAAGTTACTACAAGATTTAGATACATTTTTGAACAATATTTGAGTAAAAAAGGCCTCTTGTACATAAAAAAAAGTCTTAGATCTTTGAGTTCAGCTCATTAAAAATGGGAGCAAGAACAAAGTATTATTTTATATTTTTGTTTAGTATATATCATAGAATGCTATTTAAAGGGAATCTGTCAGCTATGTAAACTAAAGACAATATGCTGCAGGGGTTAACACACAGATTTCAGCAATGTATCATGGTATGTGCTGTTGCCAGGCTAGATCATTTAGAGGTCAGCTAGTTCTACATGCCCCTGTCATGGGTGTGTCACAGGTGACAGACAGTACTGTAGTGTCTGGCAATAGAAGGTCACAGTGTTTGGCTGCACAAAATGCTCCCTGACTTTCTATTGTTTTTACTGTCTGTATTCAATGTACTAGGTACCTCTTCTGCTGGGTTTTCATCCTTTTCCCTTTAATACCAAGTGGAACTCCTCTTCCCTTCAGCTGCTAATCATCTGTATTTCCGCATGGGTTTAAATACTCTCATTTTGGACTTGTGCTGATGATAATAAGTTCCTTCAGAAGCTCTGGATGCAAGGAGGTGGCTTGCTCTCATCTGTGGTATTATTGCTGAAGTCTTGCTGAAGTTCCACCTGAGTCATCTGTGGATAAGTAGTTCATACACTATTTCCCCTGTGTGTACTTGTGTCTTCTATCGTGTTTAGTGGGGTTGTTGAACAGCTCATCCCACCCATTCCCTATTTAGGGACCAGCACTAATGATACTTAGGGTCAGGTATTCGACTCAGAACATTGGCGCTAAACCTATCTAGGGTGATGAGGGACCAATGGTAGATTTGGTCAGGAGTCACCATCTCCCCATTCATTACACAAAGGTGTTAAGGAAAATTCCACAGTTTTGGTAAATCTCCTTCATCCAGTGAATGTCTGCTAAATCTCAAATCGAAGGTCACTGAGCGCAGGCAGAAGAAATTCAGACCACACAGGAATTGCAGGTGTGAATTTCTTTCTCAGTGAAAAAAAGGTGCACATATCATGTGCTTTATTGTTACAAGCCTTCTTATAGAGCAATAATGGGTTAATCTGGCAGCAAAATTCCTAGCAGCATGCCATTGGTTATTTAAAAGCATATGCACAAAGCCTGTGATGTTTGTCCATATTTGGGATTTGATTTCCTCTCCAGTCATAGCTCGCAAAGTCCTTATCACGTAGCCCACCAGGGACAGATCCAAACTTACACAGATGCAGGCAATTATCATTATCAACATTTTCATTCTGTTCCCTTGTATTAGACATCATCGGCAGACTTCAGTGTACACTTGCTTACAGTATCTTGTTACTCATATAGAAAAGCAAATTTGGTTATAAAAAAGCATATAGAAAAATATATTGTATTCTCACACAGGGTTTCCCCTCCCTTCCCTTCGTACTTCCCCATACCTAGCATGACAACCCCCTCCTCTGATAAGCAGCTCACTGTCTATAGACATTGTACATAGGGAGCCTGGTATGAGAGGAGCAGATTTCTCAGATCTACTACATGCTAAACCTAAAAACTCTGGTGGTATCAGAACCACTGCACCCAGTAAGCTACGTTTGTTATGGTGTGATATTGTGGGTTGTGTATCATTTTGTGTAGGTTCGTATTTTAGGCGTGATGCTCTGTCTATTCTATGTATTATTTGTCCTGTCTGCAGGTTTATAACCCCCTGCAGTGCTTCTGTGCCTAGTTGTGGGGGAGGGGAGCCTGGAACCCACCCAAACTCTCTGCTTACCAGGGAGATTATTCAGTCTGGCTGAGAACTACAAGAGACAAGCAGGAAGATTCATCCTCTGGGGGAGAAGCTGCGGCTACAGGCAGCACCCCACAGAGCCGTTGAGAAACCCCTATTTCCCTGGAAAAGAGCTGCTGGAGGATTATGACTGATCCACGGTACATTTATCCCTTACTGGACTATAGCCGTGTTCCTGGACTATTTTAGCCTCCGTGTGGTGGATTATTTTTATGGACCTTCTGATTTTGCTTTGAATAAATGTTCTATGGATTGCGCACTCATCTCTCGCTCTGTTGATTGTGTGATACTGGAGAAGAACCCTGTGACAATGTTATACATTGCTGAAATCAGGATCGCTTTACCTACATGATATTACTCTCAGATAGCAAAAACATGCTGACAGATTCTCTTTAATATTTTCTGGTACATAATATAAGGTGCCATTTTATTTGTGTACGTTATCATTTATTTATGAATATATCTCGCGCCCAGGGATATGGGTTACTCGGTCCCAGGCAGTGTCTCTCTTGGCAATGTCACAGTGGTGGCCGTTGCCCGGTTCCGTGCCCTGGGCCCTTTTTGTAATGGGGGATTGAGGTTAGTGTTCATACGTGACGCCACTTGAGGTGTTGCGGCTATATATATGGAGCCGCCACTGCAGAATGTCACTACTGGGGCTGGTGGTAATTGCAGCCTGGATGGTAGGCCTTCCGCAAGCAGGGCCGGGTCCCAGAGGATGGATGATGTGACGGGCGTCGGAAGAAGGTAGTCCACACAGAGGTTTAGTGCAAATGGTTTTTACTCACTGCTGGTAGGTGGTAACAGGTTACCCGAGGCCGGCTGGTTTCACCTTCAGGTCCCCTTCGTTCCAGTGCCACTTCAGAACTCTGGTACCTTCTTCCGTTGCACCTGTTTCTGGAAAATGGTTCCCCGTGGCGTAGAGCAACTGGGGGTCCCCGTCCAGTGTTTTGTCCACTTCTGTCTGCATTACGGTAGCGTGAACCCGTGTGGGATTGGAGTCTCTGGTCCTGTCCCCGGGTCTCCCTTTGCTACTGAGTCTTCAGATTTTTAGGGTCAGAAAGGTCTTTGATGGTCCCCTTGCTGTGCAGGTGTTAACAGGTCAGCTTGGAGCTCTTTCTTGTCCTAGGGTTCTGTACCCCGTCGGTGCGTAGTTCCGGGAGCACTCCACCGTACTCCCCCGGAATCTACTCTCCTGGGTACCAGGTTACCGCTAACCTGCGTCAGATCGTCTCCTCATGTCCTCCTCCTCATTCTACATTATACTAACTACTGTCCACAGTCTGCCCCTCCCACCTGGTCAACTAGTGGACTGGATTGTCTCCACCTCTAGGCGGCCATCCATTGGTCCAACCCTAGCTAAATACCATTGTATGGGCGATTCTTGGGTAAAAACTGGGATTACCTGGGTTTTTGGTGTTACCGGCACTGGGTCTATGGGTCCCTAGGGGGTAGGCCCTGCATCCTTGTGGGGATGCAGAACCTTGTAGCACCCTGATGGCTTCAGGGGCGCTACATTTACAAAACCCAAAAATGCATATATTTTTTGCAAGTGAGTATTTACTGCTCTTGGACCCGAAGCCATATATACAGTATGTCTCTAAAAACCTTAAAATGTTTTTTAACCAGTGGTGTGCCTGAGGCAGAATAGATATTTTGCTCCATCTGTATGAGGCTCTTTGTTGTGAGGGTTCGCGCAAAACTCATAGGAATAGACAGAAAAATAAGAATAGTGAATAATTCAATAACCATTTGAAGGAGTAAATGCACTTGTGACATGTTCCCCTGCCCTGAGTACGAGAGTGACTGCCTATGTATATGCATGCAAGAGCAACATATAGACAACGCAAAGCTAATGCATCTGCCTTAGAAGGCTATTGATTTTTTTTACATAGATGAGAAACATTTAGAATATATAACATAACTCCATGCTTTTATGGTCCTGGTATTCCACAATGTCTTAGATTCAAAAATAACTCTTACGAGATCCAACAGTGTCACATAGGGGTTAGGAAAATAGAAAATAGTTACCACCTTTAGTTCCCTATGACGGTACATTGAAAACAATTCAGCCCTTCTGATCTTTGTTTCCAAAGAGCGAGCACGTGAACGCTGCAGCCAATCAGAGACTGAACAGGTCAGTTGCCATAATTACTGATGTCACTACTCAACACTGACCCATGATGCCCATAGTATGGCACATGACCACTAAGACCATTGATGGACCTTCTTCACTTGAATGGCAGGAAAAAGGTAAGCATCATTTTTTGTTTTTTTTTTTTTAAAAAATACTGAATAGACCCCAACTCAGTACCCTTAATTAAGTTATACTCCAAAATTTAATCAGAATCCAAATCTGATCCTAAATTAAGACCTCGTTCCAGAAGAAAAAAAATATTCAGACACCAGACCAAACAACTCCATCACCCCATTGTCTTCTTCAGCCATAGGTATCATTGTACCCAGTATCCTGATACCGACCTCATTCAATGGCATCAGGACCCAACATGGCAGCGATCAGAGCAGAAGATCATGGAGATAGGGAGTTGGCCAACGGCGGACAGAATGAAAGCATGGGAGTACCAATGAGGTGATGTCATCTCGCCAGCGCAAGCAGAAGTTGTCAGTCTTGGCGTGATGTCATCTCCCTGCTGTTCTATATACTGCAGAACTAAAGTGACATGTGGCATACAGAATGGGGAGCGATAGGAGGGAGGAGTGTGATGAAGGGGCGCAATGTAGAGACCTCACAGTATAGGGGGGGCACAGTGAGAGAGGACAGTGTGAAGAGGTGGCCTAACATGTAAAGGAGAGAGGAATGTTGATGGCATGTACCATAAGAGGGAGAGTTTGTGGATTATATTTTGTGCAGAGAACACAGTGAGGAGCAATTACTTATTCAGGGGCACAGCATAGGGCAGATATTTTTATTCAGGAGCATTATAATGACAGTTATTCTTAAGGGCAACATGTTAGGATGTGCTGCAGAAGACCAAGAAGATGAAAGTCTGCAGAGACAAGCTGTGTATGTGAAAAGTCATCATGGCGTCTAGACAAGATGAAGAAAAAGAGAGAACGACTCAGATCAGAGACAACATCATCTATAAGGTACCTGGATGTAAAAGTTTATTTGTGATACTGACTAATTCTCATCAGCACTGTGGATCCTTTATGGTCTGCAGTTTGATGATAACTTATAGCAACATCTCCTAGTATCTATTGATTGTTGTAGGTTCATGTGATAGAAATGTTTATGGGGCTGACTTGAGCTAACAATATAATTTATGTACCATGTACTGATGGTGGTTCCGGTGATTTATTAATATACTAATGGTGGTCCTGCTGATGTATTACTGTGTGTTACGGTCGCCGAGGGCCAGCGAGTGTCCGAGAGTGGACCCACTGGGCCGTACACCGGACTTCCCTGAAGGAGCAACCAGTAGTGAACACCTATAAAGGGATTGTCTGGTGCAGCAACAGGGGGCCTAAATGAATGACAGGCAGGAACCAGTGGAGGATGGCTTTTATGGACTAGTGTGCTCAAATGTGGCAGCACGAAGATGGTCACTCGGATTTGATAGCACAGAGGTGGTGGCTCAGACGTGGCAGAATGGAGGTGGTGGCTCAGAAATTTCATCACAGAGTTGGTGGCTCAAACGTGGCAGTATGGAGGTGATGACTCAGACATGGCAGCATGAAGGTGATGGCTCAGACGTGGCGGCACAGAGGTGGTGGTAGCAGAGCTCGGGACAAGCGCAGAGCACATGGAACTGGGATGCAGGAGAGAAGAAGAGCACCCCTGCTGGGGCCTGGGAGCAGGGCATGCGGAGATGCCATGTTTAGACCAGACACAGAGCACATGGAACCAGGAGGCTGGTGAAGAGAAGGGCCTCCCTGCTGAAAACCTTGGAGCAGGGGCTACACTGTGTTGATGATGGTTCTGGTGATGTATTCATGTACTAATGATGGTCTTGGTGACTTTTTCCTGTATTGATGATAGTACTGGTAACATTTTTCTATACTAATGGTGGTCTTCGTGATGTATTCATGTACTAATGATGGAACTGGTGGTTTATTTACTGATTGTGATGGTGATGTACTTGTGTACTGATGGTGGTCCTGGTAATGTATTCATGTACTGATGGTAGTTCTTGTGATGCATTCCTATACTGATGTTGTGATGCTGTGCTTTTTCACTCATGGGGGTTCCAGTGATGTATCTCTGCACTGATGATGATTCTGATGATGTATTATTGCACTGTTATTGGTTCTGATCCTGTACACATGTAACAATCTATAACTTGTAAGATTACTTAATACATGGCTATGTTAATAAAATATTGTGCGGTCTGACAAGTTAAGGGTTACTACATTTGTATTTTTTAAGAGCATTAAAGGGGTTGACCAAGTTTGTGATGAAAGTCGGCAGTCATTCTATGTGACTGCAGACTTGTGAATTCTCACTGAGAGTGCACTGCATGCTGCAAGGATTCTCTTGTGCCATCGGAAATAATCATGAACCACAAAAATAAGATTTGTATTCAAGAGGTCACATGTCCACTAGGCATGTGGTCTTGCTCTACAGCATACAAGTGAATTGTGTGAGGCACACATCTAGTTGGAATGTGTCCAAAAGTATGCAAATTGCATACTTGCTCTTAAATGACCATCCACTTCTTCTACTGTCATAGTACAATTCTAAAAGGATACATTGTGCGCACAGTGAAAATTCAGAAGACTGGGGGAGCCAAATTGAATTCTTTCCCCAGGAGCCAAAAAAAAACAAGATCTGTCTCTGGTTAAGAAGGTCTCAGACAATATTTAGCATTTCATAAGTGTAGTTGCAATTTATTATTTAGCCTAAAGGTGGCAGAATAATTAAACAATACACAGAATGGTAAAATAGGACAGCTTTTGTTAAAGCCTAGCCTCATAGTTTCACCTACTGTTTCCTGTTTCCACGTTTCATCTATTTTTGTCTCAGTGGCTTCTATTCTAGACTAGCCTGCGCAGTTGAGTGCTTTATCTTTCATTCACTCTGCAATAGGTGATAGGATCTGCAATATAAAGGCTCTAATAATATGTTTTATGAAAAGAAATAATTATCTTTGTGCCTCAAATAGGAAGCGTCTTGTAGAAGTAGCCATGGGATACTTTTTATTATTTTAAGCAAGGAGATAGATTAGTATATAGCATACATTCTCACAATTAAATTAACAGTAATATAAAAACTGATATCTTATACAGCAGCTAGGCAAACTGCGGCCTTTAATGCAAATCCATGCTAATAAAAAGCTGCTTTTTACAGTCCCAGCAAAGTCTATGAGATTTCTGAAATCTCATGCGCACACACAAACACATCAGGTTTTTTTTCCTGACGGTTTTGTCAAATAGCTGTGTTTTTGGTCAGGTTTTTAAAGAATGTGTTTTTTCATTGATACAACCCATTTTGTAGAAAAAAAAAAAAAGTGTACAGCAAATGGCAATAAGGTTAAAATATAACTTTTAATTAAGTCTTATTAAAAACGACTCATGGTCTAATATTCACCCGTGCATGGTATCACACAAATTTTAGACGAACACAGACAATTGGGTATTCAATCCCAGGAGATATTGAAAAAACCCCCACTGGAGAAAGATAGATCAGATATCAATTACTCCTATGGTATCTTATTATCAAGTATTTTTATCCAAGGGTAGTGTAATGAAACACAATATCTGCTTGTTACCTCAAATTGCTGTTTTGCCTCTGGCAGAAATGGGGTATGACAATTCACCCATCCTCTCTGGCAGAGAAAATTAAAAAGATATTACCTTAATGGGACATGATGCTCAATGTAAATTCAGCCCAAAGGTAATCATTAGAATAAGCTCAATGCCCTCCTTTTTCCCAACGCGTTTCCTCTTATCGATTCATCAGGGGAAATATTAAATGGAGGCTTATTTAGAGTAGCATAGGACCTATATTGCCCTAGGTGTGAGCTTCATAACACACCGGGTCCGGGGACCACACCTCTTATGGAGTCCACATAAAATGCCGGAAAAAAAAAAAAAAGCAGCAAATCTGCACCAAAAACGCAGATGACTCAGGAGATTTCCTGCCACAAGATCAGGTTTTGGTCAGGAAAAAAAAGCACCAAAAAAGCCCTGTGTGAACATAGCCTTATCGGGGATTTCCCTATATGGTGGATACATAGCGGCATTGGTGGATTAACGTTAGTAATCTTTTCCATGTGAAGATGCTGGATAACATTCTGCTTCTTCTTGAATATTATTTGGCTGATGGACTCGGTGGTTTTCCTAGGACAAGGAACGTCCGTGTGTAAGAAAAACTGCGACTGACTAATCACAGATTCCAATATTATCTACAATAAATAAGATGCTACAAGAAATCCTGCGCTATCTGCAGGCCCAGGACAGGGCTCTAATGCGCTATCTGCAGGCCCAGGACAGGGCTCTTCTGCGCTATCTGCAGGCCCAGGACAGGGCTCTTCTGCGCTATCTGCAGGCACAGGACAGGTCTCTTCTGCGCTATCTGCAGGCCCAGGACAGGGCTCTTCTGCGCTATCTGCAGGCCCAGGACAGGGCTCTTCTGCGCTATCTGCAGGCCCAGGACAGGGCTCTAATGCGCTATCTGCAGGCCCAGGACAGGGCTCTTCTGCGCTATCTGCAGGCCCAGGACAGGGCTCTTCTGTGCTATCTGCAGGCCCAGGACAGGGCTCTTCTGTGCTATCTGCAGGCCCAGGACAGGGCTCTTCTGCGCTATCTGCAGGCCCAGGACAGGGCTCTTCTGCGCTATCTGCAGGCACAGGACAGGGCTCTTCTGCGCTATCTGCAGGCCCAGGACAGGGCTCTAATGCGCTATCTGCAGGCCCAGGACAGGGCTCTTCTGCGCTATCTGCAGGCACAGGACAGGGCTCTTCTGCGCTATCTGCAGGCACAGGACAGGGCTCTTCTGCGCTATCTGCAGGCACAGGACAGGTCTCTTCTGCGCTATCTGCAGGCCCAGGACAGGGCTCTTCTGCGCTATCTGCAGGCCCAGGACAGGGCTCTTCTGCGCTATCTGCAGGCCCAGGACAGGGCTCTAATGCGCTATCTGCAGGCCCAGGACAGGGCTCTTCTGCGCTATCTGCAGGCCCAGGACAGGGCTCTTCTGTGCTATCTGCAGGCCCAGGACAGGGCTCTTCTGTGCTATCTGCAGGCCCAGGACAGGGCTCTTCTGTGCTATCTGCAGGCCCAGGACAGGGCTCTTCTGCGCTATCTGCAGGCCCAGGACAGGGCTCTTCTGCGCTATCTGCAGGCACAGGACAGGGCTCTTCTGCGCTATCTGCAGGCCCAGGACAGGGCTCTAATGCGCTATCTGCAGGCCCAGGACAGGGCTCTTCTGCGCTATCTGCAGGCACAGGACAGGGCTCTAATGCGCTATCTGCAGGCACAGGACAGGGCTCTAATGCGCTATCTGGAGGCACAGGACAGGGCTCTAATGCGCTATCTGCAGGCACAGGACAGGGCTCTAATGCGCTATCTGCAGGCCCAGGACAGGGCTCTAAAGCGCTATCTGCAGGCACAGGACAGGGCTCTAATGCGCTATCTGCAGGCACAGGACAGGGCTCTTCTGCGCTATCTGCAGGCCCACGACAGGGCTCTTCTGCGCTATTGTTAGGGCCAGGTGGACGGGCAGACCCAGGAGGTGGATCCACTGGGCCGAACTCCTTGATGATGGTAAGGGGTCCGGTAGCTGGAGCACTATAGGCAGCAGAACAGTCCGTGCACAAGAGTATAACGGAGAAGTCCCTGGGACCACGGAGTCACTGATGGTGGTCCGGGTGACGGAGCTCAGGTTCGGAAGCCGAGAAGATGTCAGGCGGGGTCCGGAACCTTTGGAGCGAGATGACGGGTCACCGCAGGGATCCGAGATGGTACGGACTGTCAGGATGGCAGATAGGCAGCGTTCGGGATTCGGCAGGACCGGATGGCGAGGCAGGCTCGGTTCTAGGAAGAGAGAGAGGTGAGTATCTCAGGAACACAAGGAGACCTGACTCCTAGCTTGAGAAACACGAAGATCAGGCCCCGCCCACTTGGACATTAAACCCCTTTATACCCTGTACCTGTTTGCATCAATTCCTGCTAATGGACGCTGGCCCTTTAAGAAAGCGTCAATGACTGCGCGCCCTAATGCGCATGCGCGCGGCCCGAGTGCCAGAAGCCATGGCAGGAAGCTGAGAGGAGGAAGCAGCAGGGCCGGGCTGGGGCTGAGAAGCCGACGGGCGCCGGGAGCGGGGACCAGGACGCCGGGGACGCGCCGGCAATGGATGCTGGAGAGCGGGGAGCGGCGGTGACCGGACCGAGGAACCGGGAGGCGAGGCAGGGGAGCCGGGAAGCGTGACAGGTGAGCCGAGGGGCAGCGCAGGGGACCCGGGGAGCGTGACAGTACCCCCCCCCACGCCCCCCTCCCCGCAACCGGGACAGGAAGGCACGGATCAGCGGAGTACCCACATTCTCCCGGGGCTCCCAGGACCTATCCTCAGGACCATACCCTGCCCAGTTCACTAGGAAGAACTGTCGACCCCGTACGGTTTTCATGGCCACGATATCTCTTACCGCATAGATGTCGTCATCGGCAATAGGAGGAGGAGCCGAACTGGCAGCAGCGGAGAAGGGACCAAGGACAACCGGCTTGAGCAGGGAGACGTGGAATGAGTTGGGTATCCTCATCGTGGCCGGGAGCTGTAGCTTGTAGGAGACCTCATTGATCTTGTTGAGGACTTTAAACGGCCCGATGTAGCGAGGACCCAGCTTGTAGGATGGTATCTTCAATCGGACGTACTTGGAAGCAAGCCAGACTAGATCTCCAGGAGAGAAACACGGAGGGTCCAGACGTCTCTTGTCTGCGTGTCTCTTCATCCGCAGGGAAGCACACCCAAGGGACGCCTTGACAGAGTCCCAAATGGTTGCAAAGTCACGGGCTACAGTATCAGCAGCAGGGACGTCCGAAGAAGGGGATACAGGCAATGGTACTGAGGGCTGAAGTCCGTAAACGACATGGAAGGGAGAGCTGGAGGACGACTCACTGATGTGGTGGTTATGGGAGAATTCAGCCCAAGGAAGAAGCGTGGACCAGTCGTCGTGATGGGCGTTGACGTAGTGACGTAAGAAGGAGGTCAAGATTTGATTGACCCTTTCCACTTGGCCATTAGACTGAGGATGGTAGGCAGAAGAAAAGTCCAGAGTCACTCCCAGATGTTTGCATAGAGCCCTCCAGAAGCGGGAGGTGAACTGAGTTCCTCTGTCGGATACGATGTGTGATGGAAAGCCATGCAAGCGGAAGATGTGATGTATATAGGCGTCCGCGAGTTCCTGGGCAGAGGGCAATCCAGCCATAGGGACGAAATGAGCCATTTTAGAGAACCTATCCACCACGACCCATATGACTGTGTGTCCGGAGGACAATGGCAAGTCCGTAATAAAGTCCATCGCTATGTGTTGCCACGGAACTGAGGGTATCGGCAGAGGCAGAAGACGGCCATATGGCAGGTGTTTGGGCGTCTTGTTCCTGGCACAAGAGGAGCAGGCAGAGACAAAAGCAGCGACGTCCGTGCGAAGGGATGGCCACCAGTAATGACGTACAATCGCACCCCATGTTCTCTTCTGACCAGCATGACCGGCTGTTTTCGAGGCATGTCCCCAGTGTAACCCTTTTTGCCTGTCAGTCTCAGAGACATAGGTCTTCCCGGGCGGTATCTGGGCCAGGGTGACAGGGGCCACCGGAATGATTTTGCTAGGACAGATGATGGGTTGGGTAGTCTCCTCCTCCTGCTCCATGGGCATGAATGACCTGGACAAGGCATCTGCGCGTACATTCTTGTCCGCGGGTCGGAAATGGAGCTGGAAGTCAAACCTGGCAAAGAATAAGGACCACCTGGCTTGCCGTGGGTTCAGTCGCTGAGCGGACCGCAGGTATTCCAGATTCTTGTGGTCCGTGTAAATAATCACGGGGTACACTGCTCCTTCCAGAAGGTAGAGCCATTCCTCCAGAGCCAGTTTGACTGCCAATAACTCTCGGTCACCGATGGTGTAGTTGTGTTCAGGCGCTGAGAAGCTCTTGGAGAAGAAACCGCAAGTCACCATCTTCCCGGAGGAGGACTTCTGCATGAGCACTGCTCCGGCTCCCGAGGAGGAGGCATCCACCTCCAAGGTGAACTGGCGGTTTAACTCCGGACGGTGGAGCACAGGAGAGGAGGCAAATGCCCGCTTCAGAGAGCCAAACGCGGTGTCGGCCGCAGGTGACCAGTCCTTTGGATTAGCCTCCTTCTTGGTCAAGGCGGAGAGAGGAGCAGTCAGAGCAGAGAAGTGAGGGATGAACTGGCGGTAGTAGTTGGCGAACCCCAGGAAGCGTTGGATTGCCTTCAGTCCCGAAGGGGGAGGCCAGTTGAGAATGGAGGAGACCTTCTTTGGATCCATCTGCAGTCCGGTATCGGAGATGATGTAACCCAGAAAGGGGAGAGAAGACTGCTCAAAGACACACTTCTCGTACTTGGCGTACAGACGATTCTCTCTCAGTCTTTGCAGAACCAGCTGCACGTTCTCTCTGTGGGTCTGGAGGTCCGGAGAGAAGACAAGGATATCATCCAGATACACCACCACACAGACGTAGAGAAGGTCCCGGAATACGTCGTTCACCAATTCTTGAAAGACTGCTGGTGCGTTACACAGGCCGAAGGGCATCACGCAGTATTCATAGTGCCCATCGCGAGTATTGAACGCGGTCTTCCACTCGTCCCCAGAGCGGATGCGGACTAGATTGTAGGCACCCCGAAGATCCAACTTGGTGAAGACACGAGCTCCTCTAAGCCGGTCAAACAATTCGGGGATGAGCGGCAGAGGGTACTTGTTTTTCACGGTGATTTGGTTCAATCCCCGGTAGTCTATACATGGGCGTAAGTCGCCTTCTTTCTTCTTCACGAAGAAGAAGCCTGCTCCAGCAGGAGAGGAGGATCTCCGAATGAATCCCCTTGCCAGGCTCTCTGTGATGTAAGTAGACATGGCCCTTGTTTCGGCTGGAGACAATGGATATATCCGTCCTCGAGGTGGTGTTGTTCCCGGGAGCAGGTCGATGGCACAATCGTAAGGACGATGTGGCGGAAGAACCTCAGATTCCTTCTTATCAAAGACGTCCGCGAAGGACCAATAGGCCGAGGGCAGTCCCGGTAGGTTCTCTGGAACCGGCGGTCGTCGGATGGGTTGTATGGTCTTCAGACATTTATCATGGCACGAAGAGCCCCATCGGGTGATTTCACCAGTGCCCCAGCTGACTGATGGTTCGTGTGTCCGTAACCAGGGAAGTCCCAGCAAGATTTGATGGGACATGTGTGGGAGGACGTAGAGAGCGATGTTCTCGGTGTGCAGGGCACCAATACGCAGTTCGACCGGCCTGGTAATCCAGGAGATGGTGTCAGAGAGGGGTCTCCCATCCACAGAGGCAATCACGAGGGGCTTGTCGAGTGGAGTAACCTGCACCTGGTACTTGTCCACCGTGGCCTGCTGGATGAAATTGCCTGCGGCCCCAGAATCGAGGTACGCCTCAGCCGTGAACCGCGTCTCTCCCGTTGTCACTTGCACAGTCCACGTAACCGGGTCTGAGAGTCCCAGCACCTAGGGTGGCCTCTCCTACCAACCCTAGGCTTTGGAGTTTCCCGGCCTCTCTGGACAGGAGCGTAGCAGGTGTGTGCCTTCTCCGCAGTAAAAGCAGAGGCCCTTGGCGAGCCGCTCGGCTCGACGTTGTTCAGACTGCCGCACTCGGTCGATCTGCATGGGCTCGTGGACGGGGGCCCCAGATGCGGTTGACTGCAGTACGGAGGGCTTCTGCGGAGGAGGGGAATGCCGTACCGGACGTCTCTCACGGGACACTTCCTTGGATCGCTCCTGAAAGCGAATGTCCACTCGAGTCGCTAGGGTAATCAGGGCATCCAGGGTGGACGGTACGTCACGACCCGCCAGCTCATCTTTAATTCGCCCCGAGAGTCCTTCCCAGAAGGCGGCGGTTAGGGCCTCGTTGTTCCACCCGAGTTCCGAAGCCAAGGTGCGAAACCGGATTGCGTATTGACCCACCGTCAGAGTCCCCTGACGTAACCGGAGGAGGGATGAAGCAGACGCGGAGGCGCGTCCGGGCTCGTCAAAGGTGCCACGGAATGCCTGCAGGAACTCCTGGATGTTCGTGGTCACAGGATCCCTCTTCTCCCACAAGGGGTTCATCCACGCCAGTGCCTCACCCTCTAGGTGGGACATGATGAAGGCGACCTTGGCTTGGTCGGAGGCAAACAAATGCGGCAGCTGCGTGAAGTGGAGGGAGCATTGGTTTATGAATCCCCTGCAGGTCTTGGGGTCTCCGGCGTACCGGGGTGGTGAGGCCAAACGAAGTCTGGAAGCATCCGAAGAAGTCGCCACGGGAGCTGGAGCCGTGGATTGACTAGTGGAAGCCCGGGATGCTGAAGACGTAACTGCCGCTTGTAGCGTGTTCAGGCGGGCGTCCACAGAAGACATGAATTGCAGCATGCGGGTCTGAGTCTCACGCTGACGTTGGAGTTCCTCCTGTACGGCTGCTAGTGCTTCAGCGGGATCCATGGCCTGATCTTACTGTTAGGGCCAGGTGGACGGGCAGACACAGGAGGTGGATCCACTGGGCCGAACTCCTTGATGATGGTAAGGGGTCCGGTAGCTGGAGCACTATAGGCAGCAGAACAGTCCGTGCACAAGAGTATAACGGAGAAGTCCCTGGGACCACGGAGTCACTGATGGTGGTCCGGGTGACGGAGCTCAGGTTCGGAAGCCGAGAAGATGTCAGGCGGGGTCCGGAACCTTTGGAGCGAGATGACGGGTCACTGCAGGGATCCGAGATGGTACGGACTGTCAGGATGGCAGATAGGCAGCGTTCGGGATTCGGCAGGACCGGATGGCGAGGCAGGCTCGGCTCTAGGAAGAGAGAGAGGTGAGTATCTCAGGAACACAAGGAGACCTGACTCCTAGCTTGAGAAACATGAAGATCAGGCCCCGCCCACTTTGACATTAAACCCCTTTATACCCTGTACCTGTTTGCATCAATTCCTGTTAATGGACGCTGGCCCTTTAAGAAAGGGTCAATGACCGCGCGCGCGCCCTAATGCGCATGCGCGCGGCCCGAGTGCCAGAAGCCATGGCAGGAAGCTGAGAGGAGGAAGCAGCAGGGCCGGGCTGGGGCTGAGAAGCCGATGGGCGCCGGGAGCGGGGACCAGGACGCCGGGGACGCGCCGGCAATGGATGCTGGAGAGCGGGGAGCGGCGGTGACCGGACCGAGGAACCGGGAAGCGAGGCAGGGGACCCGGGGAGCGTGACAGCTATCTGCAGGCCCAGGACAGGACTCTAATGCGCTATCTGCAGGCCCAGGACAGGGCTCTAATGCGCTATCTGCAGGCCCAGGACAGGGCTCTAATGCGCTATCTGCAGGCCCAGGACAGGGCTCTTCTGCGCTATCTGCAGGCCCAGGATGGGACTCTAATGTGCTATCTGCAGGCCCAGGACAGGGCTCTAATGCGCTATCTGCAGGCACAGGACAGGGCTCTTCTGCGCTATCTGCAGGCCCAGGACAGGGCTCGTCTGCGCTATCTGCAGGCCCAGGACAGGGCTCTTCTGCGCTATCTGCAGGCCCAGGACAGGGCTCTAATGCGCTATCTGCAGGCACAGGACAGGGCTCTAATGCGCTATCTGCAGGCACAGGACAGGGCTCTAATGCGCTATCTGCAGGCACAGGACAGGGCTCTAATGCGCTATCTGCAGGCCCAAGACAGGGCTCTAATGCGCTATCTGCAGGCACAGGACAGGGCTCTAATGCGCACTGTAGAGTTTGCAAATAGGCGCATGTTATACTGAGAGAAGCCGGAAATGATCAAGTAATAAAAACGTTTATGGTAGATATAGTGCGGGCCCCTAGAGGCAATTTCCCTGGTAGGCCCCTTACACCCCAGTCTGACTCTGTGTATATATATATATATATATATATACATATATAAATATATATACATATATATATATATATATATATATATATATATATATATACATATACAGTACAGACCAAAAGAAAAGGTGAACGGATGGACTCTACGTGGCTGGTTCCCACCGTGAAGCATGGAGGAGGAGGTGTGATGGTGTGGGGGTGCTTTGCTGGTGACACTATTGGGGATTTATTAATTTATTAATAGCAGTGGCGTGCTATTCCATCCGTTTGCGTTTAGTTGGACAATCATTTATTTTTCAACAGGACAATGACCCCAAACACACCTCCTGGCTGTGTAAGGGCTATTTGACTAAGAAGGAGAGTGATGGGGTGCTACGGCAGATGACCTGGTCTCCATAGTCACCAGACCTGAACCCAATCGAGATGGCTTGGGGTGAGCTGGACCGCAGCGTGAAGACAAAAGGGCCAACAAGTGCTAAGCATCTCTGGGAACTCCTTCAAGACTGTTGGAAGACCATTTCTGGTGACTACCTCTTGAAGCTCATCAAGAGAATGGCAAGAGTGTGCACAGTAGTAATCAAAGCAAAAGGTGGCTACTTTAAAGAACCTAGAATATAAGACATATTTTCAGTTGTTTCACACTTTAAGTATTTCATTCCACATGTGTTAATTCATAGTTTTGATGCCTTCAATTTGACTCTACAATTTTTAGAGTCATAAAAATAAAAAAAATCTTTGAATGAGAAGGTGTGTCCAAACGTTTGGTCTGTACTGTATATATATATAATTATATAAGGCTTAGTGTATGTGTGTATGTATGTATGTACGTGTGTGTATATATATGTGTGTGTGTGTGTGTATATCTGCTAAAGGAATCCGCACCGTCACATTTATAATGACAAAATTTTGCACAGACGCCCCATGTGACCCAGGGAACGTCAGACTATTGTTTTGAGTGGAAAATTTAACTCTGCAGTTTACAGTTACTCTCCAAAACACCTGCTTCCATTAAAGTCAATGGAGCTGGGAGCTACAGGTTATTAATAGGAGCTGTAATTGGTTGCTATAGGCAACAAAGGATATTTTTAGTATAATAGGCTTATGTGTGAGGTGATATGATAGCAGCGGAGAGACAGATAGAGAGAAACAGACAGGGAGAGAGACAGAGACAGACAGGAAAATAGACAGACAGGGAAAGAGGCAGACAGGGAAAGAGGCAGACAGGGAAAGAGACAGACAGGGAAAGAAACAGAAAGAGAGAGAGAGAGACAGAGAAAGACAGGGAAAGAGACAGAGACAGACAGTGAAAAAGACAGACAGGGAGAGAGACAGAATAAGAGACAGACAGGGAAAGAGACAGACAGGGAAAGAGAAGGACAGGGAAAGAAACAGACAGAGAGAGAGTCAGAAAGACAGGAAGAGAGACAAACAGAAAGAGGAAGTCAGGGAAAGAGGCACACAGGGACATTTACAATCACGAAATTTTGCAAAGACGCCTCATGAGACTCAGGGAACGTTATAGACTATTATTTTGAGTGGAAAATGTAACGCTGCAGTTTACAGTTACTCTCCAAAAAACCTGCCTTTATTAAAGTCAATGGAGCTGGGAGCTACAGGTTAGTAATAGGAGCTGTGATAGGTTGCTATAGGCAACGAAGGATATTCTTAGTATAGTAAGCTTATGTGTGAGGTAATATGATATTGGTGGAGAGACAGATATCAAGAGAGACAGAGAGATAAACTGAGACAGACAGAGAAAGACAGGGAAAGAGATAGACAGAAAGAAGCAGAGAGGGAAAGAGGCAGGCAGGGAAAGAGGCAGAGACAAACACAGAGACGGACACACAGAGACAGACACACAAGGAAAGAGACAGACAGGGACAAACAGGAAAAGAGACAGACAGGGAAGAAGACAGACACACAGAGACACACACAAAGGGAAGAGATAGACAGGGAAAGAGACAGACAGAGGCTAGGAGAGAAGAAAAGTGGGAAAGAGGCAGTTACTATCCCAGGCAACACTGGGAACTACTGCTAGTGTGTATATATATATATATATATATATATATATATATATATATACACATACATACATACATACATATACACACACACATACAGTATATATACTCAAACACACACGGCCAAAAGTGTTAGCACCCTTGAAGTTGTTCCAGATGAAGTATTTCCCTCAAAAAATTACATTACAGACATCACTAGGGGGACGCACAGACGTCACTAGGGGGTCTCACATATATCACTAGGGGGCCACACATTAAAAAATAAGGTCTGGAACACCATTCTAAGTCTGAACTGGGTGCAAAGCAAAAACCTAAAAAAAACTTCACTATATAGAGAGAAGGTATGCACAAAAGTGACTATGTAAGGGGGTTTTAGGTTTTTGCACCCAGTTCAGACTTAAGCGGGCTTTACACGGTACGATCTATCGTGCGATTTCACGAGCGATCGTACCCACCCCCGTCGTTTGTGCGTCATGCGCAAATCGCTGCCCGTGTCACCCAAAGTCGTTAAACCCCTGTCACACGTACTTACCTGATGAGCGACCTCGCTGTGGGCGGCGAACATCCACTTCCTGAAGGGGGCGGGACGTTCGGAGTCACAGTGTCGTCACACAGCCGCCTGCCAATAGAAGCGGAGGGGCGGAGATGAGCGGAACGTAACATCCCACCCACCTTCTTCCTTCCGTATTGCCGGCGGGTGCCGCGAGACGTAGGTAAGCTGTGTTCATCGTTCCCGGGGTGTCACACGAAGCGAAGTTTTCTACCCCGGGAATGATGAACAACCGGCGCAAAGAAGATTAAACGTTTTTTTAAAAATGAGCGACCTGTACACGACTCGCGATTCGTAACCGATTTGCGATCATTTACAGACGCTCATAGGTGTCACACGGGCCGACGTCGCAAGCGATGCCGGATGTGCGTCACGAAAACCGTGACCCCAACGATCTGTCGCACGATAGATCGTCTCATGTAAAGCCCGCATTAGAATGGTGTTCCAGACGTTATTTCTTAATTTGTTTGTAGTCTTTCATTTGTGAACCCAACCCCACCCATACCTATTTCCGGTCCACATCATACATATATAGCCTGGGTCTCAGCTTCCCATACACGGTAAGTTGTTTAACTGCATGAGAGGACACACATTAGCTAGGGACCCCAATATAAGAGAATACCGTGACAAGGTTTTGGGGCTCTGTTGCATTGATCAATTCAATAGCTAAATTTCTCTTTCTTCATATGTTCATGGTAGTTATGCAGATTCCATTGTCATATTTTAATTTTAACATATAGCTATTGTATTTTTCAGGGCAGTATTCACACAGCAGTTTCTGTTTTACATGTATCCCCCTTATATAGTCACTGGTGTGCATACCTTCTCTCTATATATTCTTGTACATAGTAGCAGAATTATAGTAATTATATTCTTGTACATAGGGGCAGTATTATACTATTATATATTCTTGTACATAGGGACAGTATTATAGTAGTTATATTCTTGTACATAGGAGCAGTATTATAGTAGTTATATTATTGTACATATGGTCAGTATTATAGTGGTTATATTCTTGTACATAGGGGCAGTATTATAGTAGATATATCCTTGTACATAGGAGCAGTATTATAGTAGTTATATTCTTGTACATAGGGGGCAGTATTATAGTAGTTATATTCTTGTACATAGGAGCAGTATTATAGTAGTTATATTCTTGTACATAGGGACAGTATTATAGTAGTTATATTCTTGTACATAGGGACAGTATTATAGTAGTTATATTCTTGTACATAGGAGCAGTATTATAGTAGTTATATTCTTGTACATATGAGCAGTATTATAGTAGTTATATTCTTGTACATATGAGCAGTATTATAGTAGTTGCATTCTTGTACATATGAGCAGTATTATAGTAGTTATATTCTTGTACATATGAGCAGTATTATAGTAGTTATATTCTTGTACATATGAGCAGTATTATAGTAGTTACATTCTTGAACATATGAGCAGTATTATAGTAGTTATATTCTTGTACATAGGGACAGTATTATAGCAGTTATATTCTTGTACATATTAGCAGTATTATAGTAGTTATATTCTTGTACATATGAGCAGTATTATAGTAGTTATATTCTTGTACATAGGAACAGTATTATAGTAGTTATATTCTTGTACATAGGAGCAGTATTATAGCAGTTATATTCTTGTACATAGGAGCAGTATTATAGCAGTTATATTCTTGTACATAGGAGCAGTATTATAGTAGTTATATTCTTGTACATAGGAGCAGTATTATAGTAGTTATATTCTTGTACATAGGAGCAGTATTATAGTAGCTATATTCTTGTACATATGAGCAGTATTATAGTAGTTACATTCTTGTACATATGAGCAGTATTATAGTAGTTATATTCTTGTACATATGAGCAGTATTATAGTAGTTATATTCTTGTACATATGAGCAGTATTATAGTAGTTATATTCTTGTACATAGGAGCAGTATTATAGTAGTTATATTCTTGTACATATGAGCAGTATTATAGTAGTTATATTCTTGTACATAGGAGCAGTATTATAGTAGTTATATTCTTGTACATAGGAGCAGTATTATAGTAGTTATATTCTTGTACATAGGGGGCAGTATTATAGTAGTTATATTCTTGTACATAGGTGCAGTATTATAGTAGTTATATTCTTGTACATAGGAGCAGTATTATAGTAGTTATATTCGTGTACATAGGAGCAGTATTATAGTAGTTATATTCTTGTACATAGGCAGCAGTATTATAGTAGTTATATTCTTGTACATAGGAGCAGTATTATATGAGTTAGAATCTTGAACATAGGGACAGTATTATAGTACATATGAGCAGTATTATAGTAGTTATATTCTTGTACATAGGGACAGTATTATAGTAGTCATATTTTTGTACATAGGGAGCAGTATTATAGTAGTTATATTCGTGAACATATGAGCAGTATTATAGTAGTTATATTCTTGTACATAGGGACAGTATTATACTAGTTATATTCTTGTACACAGGAGCAGTATTATAGTAGTTATATTCGTGTACATAGGAGCAGTATTATAGTAGTTATATTCTTGTACATAGGCAGCAGTATTATAGTAGTTATATTCTTGTACATAGGAGCAGTATTAAAGTAGTTATATTCTTGTACATAGGGACAGTATTATACTAGTTATATTCTTGTACACAGGAGCAGTATTATAGTAGTTATATTCTTGTACATATGAGCAGTATTATAGTAGTTATATTCTTGTACATATGAGCAGTATTATAGTATTTATATTCTTGTACATATGAGCAGTATTATAGTAGTTATATTCTTGTACATAGGGACAGTATTATACTAGTTATATTCTTGTACACAGGAGCAGTATTATAGTAGTTATATTCGTGTACATAGGAGCAGTATTATAGTAGTTATATTCTTGTACATAGGCAGCAGTATTATAGTAGTTATATTCTTGTACATAGGAGCAGTATTAAAGTAGTTATATTCTTGTACATAGGGACAGTATTATACTAGTTATATTCTTGTACACAGGAGCAGTATTATAGTAGTTATATTCTTGTACATATGAGCAGTATTATAGTAGTTATATTCTTGTACATAGGGACAGTATTATAGTAGTTATATTCTTGTACACAGGAGCAGTATTATAGTAGTTATATTCTTGTACATAGGAGCAGTATTATAGCAGTTATATTCTTGTACATAGGAGCAGTATTATAGTAGTTATATTCTTGTACATAGGAGCAGTATTATAGTAGTTATATTCTTGTACATAGGAGCAGTATTATAGTAGTTATATTCTTGTACATAGGGGGCAGTATTATAGTAGTTATATTCTTGTACATAGAGGCAGTATTATAGTAGTTATATTCTTGTACATAGGAGCAGTATTATAGTAGTTATATTCTTGTACATAGAGGCAGTATTATAGTAGTTATATTCTTGTACATAGGAGCAGTATTATAGTAGTTATATTCTTGTACATAGGAGCAGTATTATAGCAGTTATATTCTTGTACATAGGAGCAGTATTATAGTAGTTATATTCTTGTACATAGGAGCAGTATTATAGTAGTTATATTCTTGTACATAGGAGCAGTATTATAGTAGTTATATTCTTGTACATATGAGCAGTATTATAGTAGTTATATTCTTGTACATAGGGGGCAGTATTATAGTAGTTATATTCTTGTACATATGAGCAGTATTATAGTAGTTATATTCTTGTACATAGGAGCAGTATTATAGTAGTTATATTCTTGTACATAGGGGGCAGTATTATAGTAGTTATATTCTTGTACATAGAGGCAGTATTATAGTAGTTATATTCTTGTACATAGGAGCAGTATTATAGTAGTTATATTCTTGTACATAGGAGCAGTATTATAGCAGTTATATTCTTGTACATAGGAGCAGTATTATAGTAGTTATATTCTTGTACATAGGAGCAGTATTATAGTAGTTATATTCTTGTACATAGGGGGCAGTATTATAGTAGTTATATTCTTGTACATAGAGGCAGTATTATAGTAGTTATATTCTTGTACACAGGAGCAGTATTATAGTAGTTATATTCTTGTACATAGGAGCAGTATTATAGCAGTTATATTCTTGTACATAGGAGCAGTATTATAGTAGTTATAGTCTTGTACATAGGAGCAGTATTATAGTAGTTATATTCTTGTACATAGGGGGCAGTATTATAGTAGTTATATTCTTGTACATAGAGGCAGTATTATAGTAGTTATATTCTTGTACACAGGAGCAGTATTATAGTAGTTATATTCTTGTACATAGGAGCAGTATTATAGCAGTTATATTCTTGTACATAGGAGCAGTATTATAGTAGTTATATTCTTGTACATAGGAGCAGTATTATAGTAGTTATATTCTTGTACATAGGAGCAGTATTATAGTAGTTATATTCTTGTACATAGGAGCAGTATTATAGTAGTTATATTCTTGTACATAGGAGCAGTATTATAGTAGTTATATTCTTGTACATAGTAGCAGAATTATAGTAATTATATTCTTGTACATAGGGGCAGTATTATACTATTATATATTCTTGTACATAGGGACAGTATTATAGTAGTTATATTCTTGTACATAGGAGCAGTATTATAGTAGTTATATTCTTATACATTGTGAGCAGTATTATAGTAGTAATATTCTTGTACATAGGAGCAGTATTATAGTAGTTATATTATTGTACATATGGTCAGTATTATAGTGGTTATATTCTTGTACATAGGGGCAGTATTATAGTAGATATATCCTTGTACATAGGAGCAGTATTATAGTAGTTATATTCTTGTACATAGGGGGCAGTATTATAGTAGTTATATTCTTGTACATAGGAGCAGTATTATAGTAGTTATATTCTTGTACATAGGGACAGTATTATAGTAGTTATATTCTTGTACATAGGGACAGTATTATAGTAGTTATATTCTTGTACATAGGAGCAGTATTATAGTAGTTATATTCTTGTACATATGAGCAGTATTATAGTAGTTATATTCTTGTACATATGAGCAGTATTATAGTAGTTGCATTCTTGTACATATGAGCAGTATTATAGTAGTTATATTCTTGTACATATGAGCAGTATTATAGTAGTTATATTCTTGTACATATGAGCAGTATTATAGTAGTTACATTCTTGAACATATGAGCAGTATTATAGTAGTTATATTCTTGTACATAGGGACAGTATTATAGCAGTTATATTCTTGTACATATTAGCAGTATTATAGTAGTTATATTCTTGTACATATGAGCAGTATTATAGTAGTTATATTCTTGTACATAGGAACAGTATTATAGTAGTTATATTCTTGTACATAGGAGCAGTATTATAGCAGTTATATTCTTGTACATAGGAGCAGTATTATAGCAGTTATATTCTTGTACATAGGAGCAGTATTATAGTAGTTATATTCTTGTACATAGGAGCAGTATTATAGTAGTTATATTCTTGTACATAGGAGCAGTATTATAGTAGCTATATTCTTGTACATATGAGCAGTATTATAGTAGTTACATTCTTGTACATATGAGCAGTATTATAGTAGTTATATTCTTGTACATATGAGCAGTATTATAGTAGTTATATTCTTGTACATATGAGCAGTATTATAGTAGTTATATTCTTGTACATATGAGCAGTATTATAGTAGTTATATTCTTGTACATAGGAGCAGTATTATAGTAGTTATATTCTTGTACATATGAGCAGTATTATAGTAGTTATATTCTTGTACATAGGAGCAGTATTATAGTAGTTATATTCTTGTACATAGGAGCAGTATTATAGTAGTTATATTCTTGTACATAGGGGGCAGTATTATAGTAGTTATATTCTTGTACATAGGTGCAGTATTATAGTAGTTATATTCTTGTACATAGGAGCAGTATTATAGTAGTTATATTCGTGTACATAGGAGCAGTATTATAGTAGTTATATTCTTGTACATAGGCAGCAGTATTATAGTAGTTATATTCTTGTACATAGGAGCAGTATTATATGAGTTAGAATCTTGAACATAGGGACAGTATTATAGTACATATGAGCAGTATTATAGTAGTTATATTCTTGTACATAGGGACAGTATTATAGTAGTCATATTTTTGTACATAGGGAGCAGTATTATAGTAGTTATATTCGTGAACATATGAGCAGTATTATAGTAGTTATATTCTTGTACATAGGGACAGTATTATACTAGTTATATTCTTGTACACAGGAGCAGTATTATAGTAGTTATATTCGTGTACATAGGAGCAGTATTATAGTAGTTATATTCTTGTACATAGGCAGCAGTATTATAGTAGTTATATTCTTGTACATAGGAGCAGTATTAAAGTAGTTATATTCTTGTACATAGGGACAGTATTATACTAGTTATATTCTTGTACACAGGAGCAGTATTATAGTAGTTATATTCTTGTACATATGAGCAGTATTATAGTAGTTATATTCTTGTACATATGAGCAGTATTATAGTATTTATATTCTTGTACATATGAGCAGTATTATAGTAGTTATATTCTTGTACATAGGGACAGTATTATACTAGTTATATTCTTGTACACAGGAGCAGTATTATAGTAGTTATATTCGTGTACATAGGAGCAGTATTATAGTAGTTATATTCTTGTACATAGGCAGCAGTATTATAGTAGTTATATTCTTGTACATAGGAGCAGTATTAAAGTAGTTATATTCTTGTACATAGGGACAGTATTATACTAGTTATATTCTTGTACACAGGAGCAGTATTATAGTAGTTATATTCTTGTACATATGAGCAGTATTATAGTAGTTATATTCTTGTACATAGGGACAGTATTATAGTAGTTATATTCTTGTACACAGGAGCAGTATTATAGTAGTTATATTCTTGTACATAGGAGCAGTATTATAGCAGTTATATTCTTGTACATAGGAGCAGTATTATAGTAGTTATATTCTTGTACATAGGAGCAGTATTATAGTAGTTATATTCTTGTACATAGGAGCAGTATTATAGTAGTTATATTCTTGTACATAGGGGGCAGTATTATAGTAGTTATATTCTTGTACATAGAGGCAGTATTATAGTAGTTATATTCTTGTACATAGGAGCAGTATTATAGTAGTTATATTCTTGTACATAGAGGCAGTATTATAGTAGTTATATTCTTGTACATAGGAGCAGTATTATAGTAGTTATATTCTTGTACATAGGAGCAGTATTATAGCAGTTATATTCTTGTACATAGGAGCAGTATTATAGTAGTTATATTCTTGTACATAGGAGCAGTATTATAGTAGTTATATTCTTGTACATAGGAGCAGTATTATAGTAGTTATATTCTTGTACATATGAGCAGTATTATAGTAGTTATATTCTTGTACATAGGGGGCAGTATTATAGTAGTTATATTCTTGTACATATGAGCAGTATTATAGTAGTTATATTCTTGTACATAGGAGCAGTATTATAGTAGTTATATTCTTGTACATAGGAGCAGTATTATAGTAGTTATATTCTTGTACATAGGGGGCAGTATTATAGTAGTTATATTCTTGTACATAGAGGCAGTATTATAGTAGTTATATTCTTGTACATAGGAGCAGTATTATAGTAGTTATATTCTTGTACATAGGAGCAGTATTATAGCAGTTATATTCTTGTACATAGGAGCAGTATTATAGTAGTTATATTCTTGTACATAGGAGCAGTATTATAGTAGTTATATTCTTGTACATAGGGGGCAGTATTATAGTAGTTATATTCTTGTACATAGAGGCAGTATTATAGTAGTTATATTCTTGTACATAGGTGCAGTATTATAGCAGTTATATTCTTGTACATAGGAGCAGTATTATAGCAGTTATATTCTTGTACATAGGAGCAGTATTATAGTAGTTATATTCTTGTACATAGGTGCAGTATTATAGTAGTTATATTCTTGTACATAGGAGCAGTATTATAGCAGTTATATTCTTGTACATAGGAGCAGTATTATAGTAGTTATATTCTTGTACATAGGAGCAGTATTATAGTAGTTATATTCTTGTACATAGGGGGCAGTATTATAGTAGTTATATTCTTGTACATAGAGGCAGTATTATAGTAGTTATATTCTTGTACATAGGTGCAGTATTATAGCAGTTATATTCTTGTACATAGGAGCAGTATTATAGCAGTTATATTCTTGTACATATGAGCAGTATTATAGTAGTTATATTCTTGTACATAGGAGCAGTATTATAGCAGTTATATTCTTGTACATAGGAGCAGTATTATAGTAGTTATATTCTTGTACATAGGAGCAGTATTATAGTAGTTATATTCTTGTACATAGGAGCAGTATTATAGTAGTTATATTCTTGTACATAGGAGCAGTATTATAGTCAGGGGCGTAACGATCGCGGTCGCAGAGGTCGCCACTGCGCCCGGGCCCGCAGGGTTATAGGGGCCCGGCAGCCGCTCTGCAGAGCCGGCTGCCGGGCCCCTATGTGTAGTGCCACTATGTAGTGGCCGACTGCACGACCGTTAGGGGGCCGGCCTGTGA
Organism: Anomaloglossus baeobatrachus; assembly: GCF_048569485.1. Classification (NCBI taxonomy): domain Eukaryota; kingdom Metazoa; phylum Chordata; class Amphibia; order Anura; family Aromobatidae; genus Anomaloglossus; species Anomaloglossus baeobatrachus. Next base: position 66,214,002 of record NC_134360.1, read on the forward strand.
GTCAGGGGGGCCCAGTGTCTGCAGGGGGCAGAGGGGCCCCTGACCTGGAGAGGCCACCAGGCGTTCCTGACCTGCTGCAGAGGAGATGTGCTCCTGCACGGCAGACGGAAACCATCCCTACCAGGACCTGCGATGACGTCACGCCCATGTGACTGTGTGGGAGGAGACACAGGAGGCCGGGGAGAAAGCAGGAGAAGATACTTCGAACACATGAGTGGTAATGAGAAAAGAGGGGACATGAGGGGAGGGGCTGCAGGGTGAGGGGCATATGAGGGCTGCAGACTGTGACAGAAGCATGTGAAGGGTGCAGAGTGTTTGAGAGGGGTAAGTTGGGGTACGGGCAGGGTGAGATATGTGGGTCAGTGTGTGTGTGTGTGATATGGGGGTGCAGGCTGTATAGGGAGCAGGGTGTGTGACATATGGGGGCAGGGGCATAACTACCGCAGTCGCAGGGGTCAGAAGGAGCAGAGAGGTACTTGTTTTTTTATTTTGCTGCCTGCATGACACATGGAGGCCCTGGTGGGGCTGGCTGGCAGGCTGCATTACACATAGAAGCCCTGGGGGCTGGCTGCATGATACATGGAGGCCCTGGTGGGTCTGGCTGCATGACACATGGAGGCCCTGGTGGGGCTGGCTGGCAGGCTGCATTACACATAGAAGCCCTGGGGGCTGGCTGCATGACGCATGGAGGCCCTGGGGGGGCTGGCTGCATGACACATGGAGGCCCTGGGGGGTCTGGCTGCATGACGCATGGAGGCCCTGGGGGGGCTGGCTGCATGACACATTGAGGCCCTGGGGGGTCTGGCTGCATGACACATGGAGGCCCTGGGGGGTCTGGCTGCATGACGCATGGAGGCCCTGGGGGGGCTGGCTGCATGACACATGGAGGCCCTGGGGGGTCTGGCTGCATGACACATGGAGGCCCTGGGGGGTCTGGCTGCATGACACATGGAGGCCCTGGGGGGTCTGGCTGCATGACACATGGAGGCCCTGGGGGGGCTGCCTGCATGCTACATGGAGGCCCTGGTGGGGCTGGCTGGCAGGCTGCATGACACATGGAGGCCCTGGGGGGGCTGGCTGCATGACACATGGAGGCCCTGGGGGGGCTGGTTGCATGACACCTGGGGGGGGGGGGCTGGCTGCATGACACATGGAGGCCCTGGGGGGGCTGGCTGCATGACACCTGGGGGGGGGGGGCTGGCTGCATGACACATGGAGGCCCTGGGGGGGCTGGCTGCATGACACCTGGGGGGGGGGATGGCTGCATGACACATGGAGGCCCTGGGGGGGCTGGCTGCATGACACATGGAGGCCCTGGGGGGGCCGGCTGCATGACACATGGAGGTCCTGGGGAAGCTGGCTGCATGACACATGGAGGCCCTGGGGGGGCTGGCTGCATGACACCTGGGGGGGGGGGGGCTGGCTGCATGACACATGGAGGCCCTGGGGGGGATGGCTGCATGACAAATGGAGGCCCTGGGGGGGCCGGCTGCATGACACATGGAGGTCCTGGGGAAGCTGGCTGCATGACACATGGAGGCCCTGGGGGGGCTGTCTGCATGACACCTGGGGGGGGGGCTGGCTGCATGACACATGGAGGCCCTGGGGGGGCTGGCTGCATGACACCTGGGGGGGGGGGCTGGCTGCATGACACATGGAGACCCTGGGGGGGTTGGCTGCATGACACACAGAGGCCCTGGGGGGGCTGGCTGCATGACGCATAGAGGCCCTAGGGGGGCTGGCTGCATGACACATATAGGCCCGGGGGAAGCTGGCTGCATTACACATGGAGGCCCTGGTGGGGCTGGCTGCATGACACCTGGTGGGGCTGGCTGCATGACACATGGAGGCCCTGGTGGGACTGGCTGCATAATACATGGAGGCCTGGGGGTGCTGGCTGCATGATACATGGAGGTCTATGGGACTGCATAATAAACATGAAGGACACCTTATACATAGACTATAGCAGCGCATTATACATGGAGGTCTATGGGGCTGCATTATAATACATATAGGACTATGGGGGCTACATTATAATATATGGAGGACTATGGAGGCTACCTTACACATGGTCTGTGGGGGTGCATTATAAAGCATGGGGGACTGTGGTGCAGTATAAAATATGGAGAACTATGGCAAATGCATTATACTACATGGAGGACTATGGGGTGCATTCTAATATATGAAGGGTTATGTGGGACCCTTTATACTATATGGAAGGCTATGTGGGGGCCATTATAGGATTTGGAGAACTATATACGAGGGAGGAAAAAGATACAAGTATGGGATGGGAATGTTTTGTGCTGAGGGAAAAGGGCTCTTTCCCATGCTCTGCTATACATCTCTCAGCACCCAGCTTTCCCATGCTCTGCTATACATCTCTCAGCACCCAGCTTTCCCATGCTCTGCTATACATCTCTCAGCACCCAGCTTTCCCATGCTCTGCTATACATCTCTCAGCACCCAGCTTTCCCATGCTCTGCTATACATCTCTCAGCACTCAGCTTTCCCATGCTCTCCTATACATCTCTCAGCACCCAGCTTTCCCATGCTCTGCTATACATCTCTCAGCACCCAGCTTTCCCATGCTCTGCTGTACATCTCTCAGCACCCAGCTTTCCCATGCTCTGCTATACATCTCTCAGCACCCAGCTTTCCCATGCTCTGCTGTACATCTCTCAGCACCCAGCTTTCCCATGCTCTGCTGTACATCTCTCAGCACCCAGCTTTCCCATGCTCTGCTGTACATCTCTCAGCACCCAGCTTTCCCATGCTCTGCTATACATCTCTCAGCACCCAGCTTTCCCATGCTCTGCTATACATCTTCTCTCAGCACCCAGCTTTCCCATGCTCTGCTATACATCTCTCAGCACCCAGCTTTCCCATGCTCTGCTGTACATCTCTCAGCACCCAGCTTTCCCATGCTCTGCTATACATCTCTCAGCACCCAGCTTTCCCATGCTCTCCTATACATCTCTCAGCACCCAGCTTTCCCATGCTCTGCTATATACATCTCTCAGCACCCAGCTTTCCCATGCTCTCCTATACATCTCTCAGCACCCAGCTTTCCCATGCTCTCCTATACATCTCTCAGCACCCAGCTTTCCCATGCTCTGCTATACATCTCTCAGCACCCAGCTTTCCCATGCTCTCCTATATACATCTCTCAGCACCCAGCTTTCCCATGCTCTGCTATACATCTCTCAGCACCCAGCTTTCCCCTGCTCTGCTATACATCTCTCAGCACCCAGCTTTCCCATGCTCTGCTATACATCTCTCAGCACCCAGCTTTCCCCTACTCTGCTATACATCTCTCAGCACCCAGCTTTCCCCTGCTCTGCTATACATCTCTCAGCACCCAGCTTTCCCCTGCTCTGCTATACATCTCTCAGCACCCAGCTTTCCCCTGCTCTGCTATACATCTCTCAGCACCCAGCTTTCCCCTGCTCTGCTATACATCTCTCAGCACCCAGCTTTCCCATGCTCTGCTATACATCTCTCAGCACCCAGCTTTCCCATGCTCTGATATACATCTCTCAGCACCCAGCTTTCCCATGCTCTGATATGGGAAAGCTGGGTGCTGAGGGAAAGATGTATGACAGAGGGATTTTAGATCATGGGAAACCTGGGTGCTGTGGGTAAAAGCCAAGTGTCAGCATCATTATCCCATACCCTAAGTGTCGGTGTACATGGAGGGGGGCCCCGGTCCAAAGTTTGCACCAGGGCCCATCAAACTCTAGTTACGCCACTGATTATAGTAGTTATATTCTTGTACATAGGAGCAGTATTATAGTAGTTATATTCGTGTACATAGGAGCAGTATTATAGTAGTTATATTGTTGTACATAGGCAGCAGTATTATAGTAGTTATATTCTTGTACATAGGAGCAGTATTATATGAGTTAGAATCTTGAACATAGGGACAGTATTATAGTAGTTATATTCTTGTACATATGAGCAGTATTATAGTAGTTATATTCTTGTACATATGAGCAGTATTATAGTAGTTATATTCTTGTACATATGAGCAGTATTATAGTAGTTATATTCTTGTACATATGAGCAGTATTATAGTAGTTATATTCTTGTACATATGAGCAGTATTATAGTAGTTATATTCTTGTACATAGGAGCAGTATTATAGTAGTTATATTCCTGTACATAGGGACAGTATTATAGTAGTTATATTCTCTGTACATAGGGGCAGTATTATAGTAGTTATATTCTTGTACATATGAGCAGTATTATAGTAGTTATATTCTTGTACATATGAGCAGTATTATAGTAGTTATATTCTTGTACATATGAGCAGTATTATAGTAGTTATATTCTTGTACATATGAGCAGTATTATAGTAGTTATATTCTTGTACATAGGAACAGTATTATAGTAGTCATATTTTTGTACATAGGGAGCAGTATTATAGTAGTTATATTCGTGTACATATGAGCAGTATTATAGTAGTTATATTCTTGTACATATGAGCAGTATTATAGTAGTTATATTCTTGTACATATGAGCAGTATTATAGTATTTATATTCTTGTACATATGAGCAGTATTATAGTAGTTATATTCTTGTACATAGGAGCAGTATTATAGTAGTTATATTCTTGTACATAGGAGCAGTATTATAGTAGTTATATTCTTGTACATATGAGCAGTATTATAGTAGTTATATTCTTGTACATAGGGGGCAGTATTATAGTAGTTATATTCTTGTACATATGAGCAGTATTATAGTAGTTATATTCTTGTACATAGGAGCAGTATTATAGTAGTTATATTCTTGTACATAGGGGGCAGTATTATAGTAGTTATATTCTTGTACATAGAGGCAGTATTATAGTAGTTATATTCTTGTACATAGGAGCAGTATTATAGTAGTTATATTCTTGTACATAGGAGCAGTATTATAGCAGTTATATTCTTGTACATAGGAGCAGTATTATAGTAGTTATATTCTTGTACATAGGAGCAGTATTATAGTAGTTATATTCTTGTACATAGGGGGCAGTATTATAGTAGTTATATTCTTGTACATAGAGGCAGTATTATAGTAGTTATATTCTTGTACACAGGAGCAGTATTATAGTAGTTATATTCTTGTACATAGGAGCAGTATTATAGCAGTTATATTCTTGTACATAGGAGCAGTATTATAGTAGTTATAGTCTTGTACATAGGAGCAGTATTATAGTAGTTATATTCTTGTACATAGGGGGCAGTATTATAGTAGTTATATTCTTGTACATAGAGGCAGTATTATAGTAGTTATATTCTTGTACACAGGAGCAGTATTATAGTAGTTATATTCTTGTACATAGGAGCAGTATTATAGCAGTTATATTCTTGTACATAGGAGCAGTATTATAGTAGTTATATTCTTGTACATAGGAGCAGTATTATAGTAGTTATATTCTTGTACATAGGAGCAGTATTATAGTAGTTATATTCTTGTACATAGGAGCAGTATTATAGTAGTTATATTCTTGTACATAGGAGCAGTATTATAGTAGTTATATTCTTGTACATAGTAGCAGAATTATAGTAATTATATTCTTGTACATAGGGGCAGTATTATACTATTATATATTCTTGTACATAGGGACAGTATTATAGTAGTTATATTCTTGTACATAGGAGCAGTATTATAGTAGTTATATTCTTATACATTGTGAGCAGTATTATAGTAGTAATATTCTTGTACATAGGAGCAGTATTATAGTAGTTATATTATTGTACATATGGTCAGTATTATAGTGGTTATATTCTTGTACATAGGGGCAGTATTATAGTAGATATATCCTTGTACATAGGAGCAGTATTATAGTAGTTATATTCTTGTACATAGGGGGCAGTATTATAGTAGTTATATTCTTGTACATAGGAGCAGTATTATAGTAGTTATATTCTTGTACATAGGGACAGTATTATAGTAGTTATATTCTTGTACATAGGGACAGTATTATAGTAGTTATATTCTTGTACATAGGAGCAGTATTATAGTAGTTATATTCTTGTACATATGAGCAGTATTATAGTAGTTATATTCTTGTACATATGAGCAGTATTATAGTAGTTGCATTCTTGTACATATGAGCAGTATTATAGTAGTTATATTCTTGTACATATGAGCAGTATTATAGTAGTTATATTCTTGTACATATGAGCAGTATTATAGTAGTTACATTCTTGAACATATGAGCAGTATTATAGTAGTTATATTCTTGTACATAGGGACAGTATTATAGCAGTTATATTCTTGTACATATTAGCAGTATTATAGTAGTTATATTCTTGTACATATGAGCAGTATTATAGTAGTTATATTCTTGTACATAGGAACAGTATTATAGTAGTTATATTCTTGTACATAGGAGCAGTATTATAGCAGTTATATTCTTGTACATAGGAGCAGTATTATAGCAGTTATATTCTTGTACATAGGAGCAGTATTATAGTAGTTATATTCTTGTACATAGGAGCAGTATTATAGTAGTTATATTCTTGTACATAGGAGCAGTATTATAGTAGCTATATTCTTGTACATATGAGCAGTATTATAGTAGTTACATTCTTGTACATATGAGCAGTATTATAGTAGTTATATTCTTGTACATATGAGCAGTATTATAGTAGTTATATTCTTGTACATATGAGCAGTATTATAGTAGTTATATTCTTGTACATATGAGCAGTATTATAGTAGTTATATTCTTGTACATAGGAGCAGTATTATAGTAGTTATATTCTTGTACATATGAGCAGTATTATAGTAGTTATATTCTTGTACATAGGAGCAGTATTATAGTAGTTATATTCTTGTACATAGGAGCAGTATTATAGTAGTTATATTCTTGTACATAGGGGGCAGTATTATAGTAGTTATATTCTTGTACATAGGTGCAGTATTATAGTAGTTATATTCTTGTACATAGGAGCAGTATTATAGTAGTTATATTCGTGTACATAGGAGCAGTATTATAGTAGTTATATTCTTGTACATAGGCAGCAGTATTATAGTAGTTATATTCTTGTACATAGGAGCAGTATTATATGAGTTAGAATCTTGAACATAGGGACAGTATTATAGTACATATGAGCAGTATTATAGTAGTTATATTCTTGTACATAGGGACAGTATTATAGTAGTCATATTTTTGTACATAGGGAGCAGTATTATAGTAGTTATATTCGTGAACATATGAGCAGTATTATAGTAGTTATATTCTTGTACATAGGGACAGTATTATACTAGTTATATTCTTGTACACAGGAGCAGTATTATAGTAGTTATATTCGTGTACATAGGAGCAGTATTATAGTAGTTATATTCTTGTACATAGGCAGCAGTATTATAGTAGTTATATTCTTGTACATAGGAGCAGTATTAAAGTAGTTATATTCTTGTACATAGGGACAGTATTATACTAGTTATATTCTTGTACACAGGAGCAGTATTATAGTAGTTATATTCTTGTACATATGAGCAGTATTATAGTAGTTATATTCTTGTACATATGAGCAGTATTATAGTATTTATATTCTTGTACATATGAGCAGTATTATAGTAGTTATATTCTTGTACATAGGGACAGTATTATACTAGTTATATTCTTGTACACAGGAGCAGTATTATAGTAGTTATATTCGTGTACATAGGAGCAGTATTATAGTAGTTATATTCTTGTACATAGGCAGCAGTATTATAGTAGTTATATTCTTGTACATAGGAGCAGTATTAAAGTAGTTATATTCTTGTACATAGGGACAGTATTATACTAGTTATATTCTTGTACACAGGAGCAGTATTATAGTAGTTATATTCTTGTACATATGAGCAGTATTATAGTAGTTATATTCTTGTACATAGGGACAGTATTATAGTAGTTATATTCTTGTACACAGGAGCAGTATTATAGTAGTTATATTCTTGTACATAGGAGCAGTATTATAGCAGTTATATTCTTGTACATAGGAGCAGTATTATAGTAGTTATATTCTTGTACATAGGAGCAGTATTATAGTAGTTATATTCTTGTACATAGGAGCAGTATTATAGTAGTTATATTCTTGTACATAGGGGGCAGTATTATAGTAGTTATATTCTTGTACATAGAGGCAGTATTATAGTAGTTATATTCTTGTACATAGGAGCAGTATTATAGTAGTTATATTCTTGTACATAGAGGCAGTATTATAGTAGTTATATTCTTGTACATAGGAGCAGTATTATAGTAGTTATATTCTTGTACATAGGAGCAGTATTATAGCAGTTATATTCTTGTACATAGGAGCAGTATTATAGTAGTTATATTCTTGTACATAGGAGCAGTATTATAGTAGTTATATTCTTGTACATAGGAGCAGTATTATAGTAGTTATATTCTTGTACATATGAGCAGTATTATAGTAGTTATATTCTTGTACATAGGGGGCAGTATTATAGTAGTTATATTCTTGTACATATGAGCAGTATTATAGTAGTTATATTCTTGTACATAGGAGCAGTATTATAGTAGTTATATTCTTGTACATAGGAGCAGTATTATAGTAGTTATATTCTTGTACATAGGGGGCAGTATTATAGTAGTTATATTCTTGTACATAGAGGCAGTATTATAGTAGTTATATTCTTGTACATAGGAGCAGTATTATAGTAGTTATATTCTTGTACATAGGAGCAGTATTATAGCAGTTATATTCTTGTACATAGGAGCAGTATTATAGTAGTTATATTCTTGTACATAGGAGCAGTATTATAGTAGTTATATTCTTGTACATAGGGGGCAGTATTATAGTAGTTATATTCTTGTACATAGAGGCAGTATTATAGTAGTTATATTCTTGTACATAGGTGCAGTATTATAGCAGTTATATTCTTGTACATAGGAGCAGTATTATAGCAGTTATATTCTTGTACATAGGAGCAGTATTATAGTAGTTATATTCTTGTACATAGGTGCAGTATTATAGTAGTTATATTCTTGTACATAGGAGCAGTATTATAGCAGTTATATTCTTGTACATAGGAGCAGTATTATAGTAGTTATATTCTTGTACATAGGAGCAGTATTATAGTAGTTATATTCTTGTACATAGGGGGCAGTATTATAGTAGTTATATTCTTGTACATAGAGGCAGTATTATAGTAGTTATATTCTTGTACATAGGTGCAGTATTATAGCAGTTATATTCTTGTACATAGGAGCAGTATTATAGCAGTTATATTCTTGTACATAGGAGCAGTATTATAGTAGTTATATTCTTGTACATAGGAGCAGTATTATAGTAGTTATATTCTTGTACATAGGAGCAGTATTATAGTCAGGGGCGTAACGATCGCGGTCGCAGAGGTCGCCACTGCGCCCGGGCCCGCAGGGTTATAGGGGCCCGGCAGCCGCTCTGCAGAGCCGGCTGCCGGGCCCCTATGTGTAGTGCCACTATGTAGTGGCCGACTGCACGACCGTTAGGGGGCCGGCCTGTGAGTCAGGGGGGCCCAGTGTCTGCAGGGGGCAGAGGGGCCCCTGACCTGGAGAGGCCACCAGGCGTTCCTGACCTGCTGCAGAGGAGATGTGCTCCTGCACGGCAGACGGAAACCATCCCTACCAGGACCTGCGATGACGTCACGCCCATGTGACTGTGTGGGAGGAGACACAGGAGGCCGGGGAGAAAGCAGGAGAAGATACTTCGAACACATGAGTGGTAATGAGAAAAGAGGGTACATGAGGGGAGGGGCTGCAGGGTGAGGGGGATATGAGGGCTGCAGACTGTGACAGAAGCATGTGAAGGGTGCAGAGTGTTTGAGAGGGGTAAGTTGGGGTACGGGCAGGGTGAGATATGTGGGTCAGTGTGTGTGTGTGTGATATGGGGGTGCAGGCTGTATAGGGAGCAGGGTGTGTGACATATGGGGGCAGGGGCATAACTACCGCAGTCGCAGGGGTCAGAAGGAGCAGATAGGTACTTGTTTTTTTATTTTGCTGCCTGCATGACACATGGAGGCCCTGGTGGGGCTGGCTGGCAGGCTGCATTACACATAGAAGCCCTGGGGGCTGGCTGCATGATACATGGAGGCCCTGGTGGGTCTGGCTGCATGACACATGGAGGCCCTGGTGGGGCTGGCTGGCAGGCTGCATTACACATAGAAGCCCTGGGGGCTGGCTGCATGACGCATGGAGGCCCTGGGGGGGCTGGCTGCATGACACATGGAGGCCCTGGGGGGTCTGGCTGCATGACGCATGGAGGCCCTGGGGGGGCTGGCTGCATGACACATTGAGGCCCTGGGGGGTCTGGCTGCATGACACATGGAGGCCCTGGGGGGTCTGGCTGCATGACGCATGGAGGCCCTGGGGGGGCTGGCTGCATGACACATGGAGGCCCTGGGGGGTCTGGCTGCATGACACATGGAGGCCCTGGGGGGTCTGGCTGCATGACACATGGAGGCCCTGGGGGGTCTGGCTGCATGACACATGGAGGCCCTGGGGGGGCTGCCTGCATGCTACATGGAGGCCCTGGTGGGGCTGGCTGGCAGGCTGCATGACACATGGAGGCCCTGGGGGGGCTGGCTGCATGACACATGGAGGCCCTGGGGGGGCTGGTTGCATGACACCTGGGGGGGGGGGGCTGGCTGCATGACACATGGAGGCCCTGGGGGGGCTGGCTGCATGACACCTGGGGGGGGGGGGCTGGCTGCATGACACATGGAGGCCCTGGGGGGGCTGGCTGCATGACACCTGGGGGGGGGGATGGCTGCATGACACATGGAGGCCCTGGGGGGGCTGGCTGCATGACACATGGAGGCCCTGGGGGGGCCGGCTGCATGACACATGGAGGTCCTGGGGAAGCTGGCTGCATGACACATGGAGGCCCTGGGGGGGCTGGCTGCATGACACCTGGGGGGGGGGGGCTGGCTGCATGACACATGGAGGCCCTGGGGGGGATGGCTGCATGACAAATGGAGGCCCTGGGGGGGCCGGCTGCATGACACATGGAGGTCCTGGGGAAGCTGGCTGCATGACACATGGAGGCCCTGGGGGGGCTGTCTGCATGACACCTGGGGGGGGGCTGGCTGCATGACACATGGAGGCCCTGGGGGGGCTGGCTGCATGACACCTGGGGGGGGGGGGCTGGCTGCATGACACATGGAGACCCTGGGGGGGTTGGCTGCATGACACACAGAGGCCCTGGGGGGGCTGGCTGCATGACGCATAGAGGCCCTAGGGGGGCTGGCTGCATGACACATATAGGCCCGGGGGAAGCTGGCTGCATTACACATGGAGGCCCTGGTGGGGCTGGCTGCATGACACCTGGTGGGGCTGGCTGCATGACACATGGAGGCCCTGGTGGGACTGGCTGCATAATACATGGAGGCCTGGGGGTGCTGGCTGCATGATACATGGAGGTCTATGGGACTGCATAATAAACATGAAGGACACCTTATACATAGACTATAGCAGCGCATTATACATGGAGGTCTATGGGGCTGCATTATAATACATATAGGACTATGGGGGCTACATTATAATATATGGAGGACTATGGAGGCTACCTTACACATGGTCTGTGGGGGTGCATTATAAAGCATGGGGGACTGTGGTGCAGTATAAAATATGGAGAACTATGGCAAATGCATTATACTACATGGAGGACTATGGGGTGCATTCTAATATATGAAGGGTTATGTGGGACCCTTTATACTATATGGAAGGCTATGTGGGGGCCATTATAGTATTTGGAGAACTATATACGAGGGAGGAAAAAGATACAAGTATGGGATGGGAATGTTTTGTGCTGAGGGAAAAGGGCTCTTTCCCATGCTCTGCTATACATCTCTCAGCACCCAGCTTTCCCATGCTCTGCTATACATCTCTCAGCACCCAGCTTTCCCATGCTCTGCTATACATCTCTCAGCACCCAGCTTTCCCATGCTCTGCTATACATCTCTCAGCACCCAGCTTTCCCATGCTCTGCTATACATCTCTCAGCACTCAGCTTTCCCATGCTCTCCTATACATCTCTCAGCACCCAGCTTTCCCATGCTCTGCTATACATCTCTCAGCACCCAGCTTTCCCATGCTCTGCTGTACATCTCTCAGCACCCAGCTTTCCCATGCTCTGCTATACATCTCTCAGCACCCAGCTTTCCCATGCTCTGCTGTACATCTCTCAGCACCCAGCTTTCCCATGCTCTGCTGTACATCTCTCAGCACCCAGCTTTCCCATGCTCTGCTGTACATCTCTCAGCACCCAGCTTTCCCATGCTCTGCTATACATCTCTCAGCACCCAGCTTTCCCATGCTCTGCTATACATCTTCTCTCAGCACCCAGCTTTCCCATGCTCTGCTATACATCTCTCAGCACCCAGCTTTCCCATGCTCTGCTGTACATCTCTCAGCACCCAGCTTTCCCATGCTCTGCTATACATCTCTCAGCACCCAGCTTTCCCATGCTCTCCTATACATCTCTCAGCACCCAGCTTTCCCATGCTCTGCTATATACATCTCTCAGCACCCAGCTTTCCCATGCTCTCCTATACATCTCTCAGCACCCAGCTTTCCCATGCTCTCCTATACATCTCTCAGCACCCAGCTTTCCCATGCTCTGCTATACATCTCTCAGCACCCAGCTTTCCCATGCTCTCCTATATACATCTCTCAGCACCCAGCTTTCCCATGCTCTGCTATACATCTCTCAGCACCCAGCTTTCCCCTGCTCTGCTATACATCTCTCAGCACCCAGCTTTCCCATGCTCTGCTATACATCTCTCAGCACCCAGCTTTCCCCTACTCTGCTATACATCTCTCAGCACCCAGCTTTCCCCTGCTCTGCTATACATCTCTCAGCACCCAGCTTTCCCCTGCTCTGCTATACATCTCTCAGCACCCAGCTTTCCCCTGCTCTGCTATACATCTCTCAGCACCCAGCTTTCCCCTGCTCTGCTATACATCTCTCAGCACCCAGCTTTCCCATGCTCTGCTATACATCTCTCAGCACCCAGCTTTCCCATGCTCTGATATACATCTCTCAGCACCCAGCTTTCCCATGCTCTGATATGGGAAAGCTGGGTGCTGAGGGAAAGATGTATGACAGAGGGATTTTAGATCATGGGAAACCTGGGTGCTGTGGGTAAAAGCCAAGTGTCAGCATCATTATCCCATACCCTAAGTGTCGGTGTACATGGAGGGGGGCCCCGGTCCAAAGTTTGCACCAGGGCCCATCAAACTCTAGTTACGCCACTGATTATAGTAGTTATATTCTTGTACATAGGAGCAGTATTATAGTAGTTATATTCGTGTACATAGGAGCAGTATTATAGTAGTTATATTGTTGTACATAGGCAGCAGTATTATAGTAGTTATATTCTTGTACATAGGAGCAGTATTATATGAGTTAGAATCTTGAACATAGGGACAGTATTATAGTAGTTATATTCTTGTACATATGAGCAGTATTATAGTAGTTATATTCTTGTACATATGAGCAGTATTATAGTAGTTATATTCTTGTACATATGAGCAGTATTATAGTAGTTATATTCTTGTACATATGAGCAGTATTATAGTAGTTATATTCTTGTACATATGAGCAGTATTATAGTAGTTATATTCTTGTACATAGGAGCAGTATTATAGTAGTTATATTCCTGTACATAGGGACAGTATTATAGTAGTTATATTCTCTGTACATAGGGGCAGTATTATAGTAGTTATATTCTTGTACATATGAGCAGTATTATAGTAGTTATATTCTTGTACATATGAGCAGTATTATAGTAGTTATATTCTTGTACATATGAGCAGTATTATAGTAGTTATATTCTTGTACATATGAGCAGTATTATAGTAGTTATATTCTTGTACATAGGAACAGTATTATAGTAGTCATATTTTTGTACATAGGGAGCAGTATTATAGTAGTTATATTCGTGTACATATGAGCAGTATTATAGTAGTTATATTCTTGTACATATGAGCAGTATTATAGTAGTTATATTCTTGTACATATGAGCAGTATTATAGTATTTATATTCTTGTACATATGAGCAGTATTATAGTAGTTATATTCTTGTACATAGGGACAGTATTATACTAGTTATATTCTTGTACACAGGAGCAGTATTATAGTAGTTATATTCTTGTACATAGGAGCAGTATTATAGTAGTTATATTCGTGTACATAGGAGCAGTATTATAGTAGTTATATTCTTGTACATATGAGCAGTATTATAGTATTTATATTCTTGTACATAGGAGCAGTATTATAGTAGTTATATTCTTGTACATAGGGACAGTATTATACTAGTTATATTCTTGTACACAGGAGCAGTATTATAGTAGTTATATTCTTGTACATATGAGCAGTATTATAGTAGTTATATTCTTGTACATAGGGACAGTATTATAGTAGTTATATTCTTGTACACAGGAGCTGTATTATAGTAGTTATATTCCTGTACATATGAGCAGTATTATAGTAGTTATATTCTTGTACATATGAGCAGTATTATAGTAGTTATATTCTTGTACATAGGGAGCAGTATTATAGTTGTTATATTCGTGTACATATGAGCAGTATTATAGTAGTTATATTCTTTTACATATGAGCAGTATTATAGTAGTTATATTCTTGTACATATGAGCAGTATTATAGTAGTTATATTCTTGTACATATGAGCAGTATTATACTAGTTATATTCTTGTACACAGGAGCAGTATTATAGTAGTTGTATTCGTGTACATAGGAGCAGTATTATAGTAGTTATATTCTTGTACATAAGAACAGTATTATAGTAGTTATATTCTTGTACACAGGAGCAGTATTATAGTAGTTATATTCTTGTACATAGGGGCAGTATTATAGTAGTTATATTCTTGTACATAGGAGCAGTATTATAGTAGTTATATTCCTGTACATATGAGCAGTATTATAGTAGTTATATTCTTGTACATATGAGCAGTATTATAGTAGTTATATTCTTGTACATATGAGCAGTATTATAGTAGTTATATTCTTGTACATAGGGAGCAGTATTATAGTTGTTATATTCGTGTACATATGAGCAGTATTATAGTAGTTATATTCTTTTACATATGAGCAGTATTATAGTAGTTATATTCTTGTACATATGAGCAGTATTATAGTAGTTATATTCTTGTACATATGAGCAGTATTATACTAGTTATATTCTTGTACACAGGAGCAGTATTATAGTAGTTGTATTCGTGTACATAGGAGCAGTATTATAGTAGTTATATTCTTGTACACAGGAGCAGTATTATAGTAGTTATATTCTTGTACATAAGAACAGTATTATAGTAGTTATATTCTTGTACACAGGAGCAGTATTATAGTAGTTATATTCTTGTACATAGGGGCAGTATTATAGTAGTTATATTCTTGTACATAGGAGCAGTATTATAGTAGTTATATTCTTGTACACATGAGCAGTATTATAGTAGTTATATTCTTGTACATATGAGCAGTATTATAGTAGTTATATTCTTGTACATAGGGACAGTATTATAGTAGTTATATTCTTGTACACAGGAGCTGTATTATAGTAGTTATATTCCTGTACATATGAGCAGTATTATAGTAGTTATACTCTTGTACATATGAGCAGTATTATAGTAGTTATATTCTTGTACATAGGGAGCAGTATTATAGTTGTTATATTCGTGTACATATGAGCAGTATTATAGTAGTTATATTCTTTTACATATGAGCAGTATTATAGTTGTTATATTCTTGTACATATGAGCAGTATTATAGTAGTTATATTCTTGTACATATGAGCAGTATTATACTAGTTATATTCTTGTACACAGGAGCAGTATTATAGTAGTTGTATTCGTGTACATAGGAGCAGTATTATAGTAGTTATATTCTTGTACATAAGAACAGTATTATAGTAGTTATATTCTTGTACACAGGAGCAGTATTATAGTAGTTATATTCTTGTACATATGAGCAGTATTATAGTAGTTATATTCTTGTACATATGAGCAGTATTATAGTAGTTATATTCTTTTACATATGAGCAGTATTATAGTAGTTATATTCTTGTACATATGAGCAGTATTATAGTAGTTATATTCTTGTACATATGAGCAGTATTATACTAGTTATATTCTTGTACACAGGAGCAGTATTATAGTAGTTGTATTCGTGTACATAGGAGCAGTATTATAGTAGTTATATTCTTGTACACAGGAGCAGTATTATAGTAGTTATATTCTTGTACATAAGAACAGTATTATAGTAGTTATATTCTTGTACACAGGAGCAGTATTATAGTAGTTATATTCTTGTACATAGGGGCAGTATTATAGTAGTTATATTCTTGTACATAGGAGCAGTATTATAGTAGTTATATTCTTGTACACAGGAGCAGTATTATAGTAGTTATATTCGTGTACATAGGGGCAGTATTATAGTAGTTATATTCTTGTACATAGGGGCAGTATTATAGTAGTTATATTCTTGAACATAGGGGCAGTATTATAGTAGTTATATTCTTGAACATAGGGGCAGTATTATAGTAGTTATATTCTTGTACATAGGGGCAGTATTATAGTAGTTATATTCTTGTACATAGGGGCAGTATTATAGTAGTTATATTCTTGTACATAGGGGCAGTATTATAGTAGTTATATTCTTGTACATAGGGACAGTATTATAGTAGTTATATTCTTGTACATAGGGGCAGTATTATAGTAGTTATATTCTTGTACACAGGAGCAGTATTATAGTAGTTATATTCTTGTACATAGGGGCAGTATTATAGTAGTTATATTCTTGTACATAGGGGGCAGTATTATAGTAGTTATATTCGTATACATAGGAGCAGTATTATAGTAGTTATATTCTTGTACATAGGGACAGTATTATAGTAGTTATATTCTTGTACATAGGGGCAGTATTATAGTAGTTATATTCTTGTACACAGGAGCAGTATTATAGTAGTTATATTCTTGTACATAGGGGCAGTATTATAGTAGTTATATTCTTGTACATAGGGACAGTATTATAGTAGTTATATTCTTGTACATAGGGGCAGTATTATAGTAGTTATATTCTTGTACATAGGGACAGTATTATAGTAGTTATATTCTTGTACATAGGTGCAGTATTATAGTAGTTATATTCTTGTACACAGGAGCAGTATTATAGTAGTTATATTCGTATACATAGGGGCAGTATTATAGTAGTTATATTCTTGTACATAGGGGCAGTATTATAGTAGTTATATTCTTGTACATAGGGGCAGTATTATAGTAGTTATATTCTTGTACACAGGAGCAGTATTATAGTAGTTATATTCGTGTACATAGGGGCAGTATTATAGTAGTTATATTCTTGTACATAGGGGCAGTATTATAGTAGTTATATTCTTGAACATAGGGTCAATTTTAATTGGAAAAAACAAACATAAATACAAGTATAATAACCAAAAACTTCCATAAATACAAAACACAAATCACTGAGGTTACATAGACACCAGCACTAAATAATCAGATCATACACACAAATAAAGTAGAGTCCACACCTGTGGTGGGAAATGAGTTTCAAAGAAACCCTGCAATCACCATCCAATATATAGAAGGAGCAGAGTGACAGCCATCATCAGGAGTCAGGGACGTTCGGTACACCACCGGTGTCCATGTCAGACTCTACCTGAGGGTCTACAGACAGGGGCTTCCGCTTTGGCGGGGGATGGTCCTCTACGTCCCTGTCACACTCGTCCTCAAGTTTCCCCAACTCTTCCTCATAATCATCATCATTTGACTCAGATAAAGCCCCATACTTGTTGGAAACGACCATCACACCTGCAGAGCTCTGGACCTTCTTACTAGCTCTGTCATATTTTGCCTCAGGTTTACGGGAGGACGTGTTCTTTTTCTTCCGTTTATTCTGATTAATGCTCCAGTCATCAGATACAGACAGTGATGCTGAAGGGGGGGCTACCTGAGGCTGCTGCACCTGAGGGACGACCTCCATGTTCCCTTCTGCACCCTCCGTACCCTGCTGCTCTGGTGTTACATGAGTAGACTCCCGGGGGACATCTGAGCTGATCAGTACCTCTCCCGACATTGAATCCTCCTCCTAAGCCTCTGCCACTACCTCCTGAGTCTCTGCCACTACCTCCTGAGTCTCTGCCGCTACCTCCCGAGCCTCTGCCGCTACCTCCCGAGCCTCTGCCCCTACCTCCCGAGCCTCTGCCGCTACCTCCCGAGTCTCTGCCGCTACCATCACATCCTCATCAGGGAAGACTCTACAGATGTTGTGCCAGGGATCTGGACAGTCTCTGTGAGGGTGGCCCATCTTACCACAGAGGTTGCACCTGATGTCCCAGCAGTCTGCAGCGATATGGCCGATTTCCCCACACAGGCTGCACTTCCCCACAGTACAGTCATTGGCCAGATGACCTGTTTTACCACATCTGAAGCACTTTCGGGACTGCCCGGGATAGTAAATTCTGCCCTTCTCCCTCCCAATGAAGAAGGAGTTGGGTAAGGCTGCATGCGCATGCTGCAGTTTTTTCTGCACACAAACTGCAACCAAAACTGCACCTTGTCGCAGAGAGTCGGGAAATGTCCCAAAAAATGCTTGTAATGTAGGTGCGTTTTGTGGTGCGTTTTTGGTGTATTGTTGTCATTGCGTTTTTTTAAAGGAAAAACAAAATATGATAGGAAAGGATAAAGGATAGATAGGTAGAATAGATTATATATGAAAAAATAGAAAGAATAGCTAGATGGATAGATAGATAATAAGAACATATAGATTAGATAATAAGAAAGAATACATAGAAAAAAATAATAGAATAGCTTCATAGAGGGATAGCCAGCTTGGTTAGGTTTTTTTTCTTTTTTTGGGGTAAAAAAAATAACATGGGGTCCCCCCCCATTTTTCATATCCTGCACAGGAACAGCAGCAGCTGCAGGCTGCAACCCTCAGCTCTCTGCTGTGCCTTGGCTGGTTATGAAAAATAGAGGGGTTTCCACCCCTTTTCTTAATTATTTGATTTATTAAAAAAAATGACGTGGGATCCCCTCATTTTTCTAATACCAGCCAAGGTGCAGCAGACAACAGGGGGCTGATATGATTAGGGTGGGAAGGACCATCGTTATTTGGCCCTTTCCAGCCTAACAATAGCAGCCCACAGCCGCCCCAGAAGTGGCGGATCCATAAGATGCACCAATTCTGGCGCTAGACCCGACTCTTCTCGTTGCCCTGGTGCGGAGGGAATCGGGGTAATAAGAAGTTTATGGCAGCAGCCCATAGCTGCCACTAAGCCCTAGGTTAGTGATGTCATGCGTCTATGAGACACCCCACATCACTAATCTGTAATTTCCAGCTCTCGTTCAGGGTAACGTGATATATGGAGACAGGATGACAGATCGCAGCCCCTCATTACTGCAAGAGACTGAGCGCCCTGACCGGGAGCACACACCGGGTACAAACTGCACCCCATACAAGAAAGAGCTCACCCCATGGGATGGATATGTGAAGCCCCGCAGGTGTGGTTGTGTCGGTGCATTACCTTCAGGGACTCCACGTGGTGGGACGGTTCTGGTCACAGGTAGGGAACCTTCTTGCGATTGTCGTGACACCACTCTCGGAATTGTGGTCAGTGGGGACCACCACTGCGGGTTAAAGGGTGCCTGGGGCTGATGGTGGGTGAAGTCAGATGTAGTGGCCTCCCGAGAGTGAGGCAAGCCCCAGGGCCCTGTGTAGGTGTGTGGAACCACAAGGTGCAGAATAACTCAACACAAGCAGAATGTCTTTCAGGGGTTTTACTCACTGTTGATGGCAGGGTGAGTAACCCGGGCGTAGCTGGGATGAACCAGGCTGGAACCAGGCGTTCTTCAGGCTGACTTGTGAGGGTGGCTACTGACTCGCCTTCCTTAGCCCTTTTGTTGTTTGTGGTAACCCCGACTTGCAGTCCCTATGGGGGTCACGCAGGTAAGTTGCTGCTCCCCTCGTTTCGGCCCGTTTGCTTGTAGCCTGGACCAGGTCACTCCAGCTGCTTGCCTCCTGTGAGCTATGGGCCCTCACTTTGCTACGTGGCTGTGGACCCTGTGGTGTCGTCTTGGGGGTTTGAAGTGCCCCCTCAGGCAGGTTTGGCAGAAGAAAGCTAGATCTATCTCTGCACTGGGACCTGTTACCCCTTCGGGCCTGGTACCTCCCCAGCAGTCCTCTTACTCTTCACTCCGTTGCTGTCTCTTTAGCCTTGGGTGGATTTCGGGTGGCACTACCAGGTGACTGGTCTCCCCCATCAGTAGTCACTGCGCAGACGCTGTTAGACTGCAACAGCTCCAGGGTCTGCTTCTGCTCTCCCTGAGCTGCACACTAAACCGGCTCACTCGTGGGTCCTGCACTGCTGCTCCTGTCTGAGCTCCACTTCCACACTCCTCTCTCTTCAATTCCCTGCTCCAGACTCCTCACTCCCTCTCTTCCTCTTTCCCCTTTGTGCCTGCCTGCGCCACCTAGCAACCAGGCTCTCTACCACACCCCTTGAGTGGACATGGAGGCCACGCCCCCTCCTGGAAGCTCTCAGGAGTCCTCCCAAAGGTACATGTGTGAGACCTGATTACTATGCGCCTGTGTAGTCACACCTCGGTCAGCCTTCTGGATTACCTGTATTGTACTGCCCCCAGCATGGGTGTAGTACTCAGTGGTGCCTGACCTGGTCAGGGGCGCCACAGATACATAGCCCACGAGGAGTGGACACTTCTCCAGCGAGGTGCCTTCTCTCCCAAGTGATAGGTGTGACACTAATTAAAAAAAGTTACACTTTGGTGACACGGTATCCTACAACCACCAAATCCTTCTATCAGCACCATAACAAAAGGTGACTGAGCGCCCAGAAAAGTGTCCTTGTGACCAGGATGGTCCCCATGGAGCATTACACTCACTTGAACTAATAGCTGCCCATAACACATTGCCACATATTACCACCACACAGTGCCCGAACAAACTACAATAATGATTATGAATAAAAACCACCATACTAATAATACTAATATTACCATCAGTAGAACCCAGACAAGAGAGTCTTTAAATTTGCCAAATGATAGAGACACTCAGACAAGCCATAATTATAAATGTACAAAACATTTTATTTAAATAATGCTGTAGGTGTATCAATAACATATCACAAAGACATAGAAAAAGGACCAGAGGGAATAAGTGGATCTTGTGGAGACTTGTTCTCCTTTATTTCCGGGACACGTGGGGTGTCTCCCCCTCAGCACTTATTCCCTCTGGTCCTTTATCTATGTCTTTGTGATATGTTATTGATACACCTACAGCATTATTTAAATAAAATGTTTTGTACATTTATAATTATGGCTTGTCTGAGTGTCTCTATCATTTGGCAAATTTAAAGACTCTCTTGTCTGGGTTCTACTGTTATTTTGAGTTGTTGCCAATAATTTTTTTCTTATGGGGCTCTTTTATGTTTATATTTCAGTATTACTGTGGTTTATCACAGGCTATTCTCAGGGTCCTATGGATCTTAAAGCCTGCAAAAAAGTGTGGGAAACACAATTGGACCGGGTGTTTGAAGCTGGAGGGGAGGAGTTACCTTCTTTGAGTTCCAGAACTGCTCTGGATCACATGAACAGCCTTAAATCTATGTTAAATAGAAAAACACGTCTATGGTGGAATGTGGCATTTATGAAGAGGTATCTGGATAGAGGGTTGGTCCCCAGGGGGCTTAGAGTTAGGGTTTTTCCCTCTTTCACCGTCTCGGACGAAACTATTAAAACCAAATGGGAGGAAGCCGCGGCTGGCTGCTCCAGGACTTTCATGCAGCTCCTGATAGAGCTGAATGAAAAGTCCATCAGTGAGCTTGAGATGAAGATTGGGGAGGCCCAGACCCTTCTTTCCTCGGAGCTAACCCCAGATGAACTGTCCAAGTATAATGAGTCACTGGACAAAGAGTTCTCGAAATGGGAGAAAGAAATTCTGAATACCAAAACGAAAAAATACTAGCGGGACGTTATGGACTATAAGAACGGCCAAGTTTATCGGTGGCGGGGTGTGTCACATTCTAGAAAAAGACATCATGCTTCAATGGTGTCAATTTCGGCATCATCTATGTCCTCAGTGGATGAAGAGTCCACATCTGATAAAATCAGGAATATGAGACCTAATACCAGAGCCACAAATGCTCGGAACAAACAAGGTATAGGTCCTGGTGGTGGACGTGGGACTCTTCCTCCTGTTCAGAAGAAAGGGGGAGACTCGCACCTTGAGGTAATCAATCTATCCAAACATGTGCTCACCCCTCCTCAGATTGCGGTCCTTAAGCTGGGACTGTCGTTTGTGCCTCAGGCTAATTTTAATTTATTTTCAGTGATTAAAGATCTCCATTTATTTTTACGGAAGTTGGTGTTACATAAACTACACCATAAAAAAACTTCAGGCTAGCCATCTTTGTCTACCCTTGAACAGGAAGCCATTGCTACCCTTGAAGAACTGGAGGCGGAGTCCACTTACCATCCATCAGGTAACTTCCCACAACATACCATGCCAAAATCCACCACATTCCCGCCTCTATCACTATGCCCCCCTATCCAGATTTTTGGGGAGTTGGTGACTAGAGATATTCGGCGACTCTCCTTGAAGGGTGGCGGTAATAATCTTACTAGACAGCAACAATCCGCACTCAGGGAGATACAGTCCCTTGATGGCGTGGTTGTTAAACCCGCCGATAAAGGCGGTAATGTGGTGATTTGGCCTGTGGAACTGTACAAAAGGGAGGCATGGTGCCAACTCAGAGATCGGGATGCCTATGAACCTCTCCACCATAATCCCATGCAGGATTATGCCAATGACCTAGAGGTGATACTGTTACAGGCATTTGAAGAGGGAATCATTCCCAATGAGGGCCTTTTAGTGAAGTCACCAGTGGTTCCAACTTTCTATCTCCTCCCCAAGGTTCACAAAAACCCAAAGATGTCCCCGGGACGTCCCATTGTCTCTGGCATGGGTGGGTTGTGCGATGTCACTTGCAAATTTATTGAGCACTACTTGCACCCACTTGTGGAGACATTGCCCTCCCATGTCAGAGACACTTCGGACGTCCTTAGGAGGCTGGAGGGCTTAGTCTTGGAGGAGGATGTACTACTGGTGACCATGGATGTTGAGGCCCTCTACTCTAGCATTGGTCACCGCGATGGACTTGCAGCCACTCAGTTCTATCTGGATGCAAGTAATATGGATAGGTCCCTGTCCGGTCTGATTATGGAGTTGTTGGAGTTTGTGTTGACGCACAACTTCTTCATTTTTCGGGACCGGTTCTTCCTCCAGCGGCACGGCACTGCGATGGGGGCGGCTTGTGCGCTGTCCTACGCAAACCTCTTTCTCAGTTTCTGGGAGAGGGAGGTTTTCGGGGGCGGTGTGCTGGCGAGCTCCCATGCGCAGTGCTGGCTTCGCTATATAGACGACATTTTTGTCGTCTGCGGTGAAACCGGTTCTGAACTTGAGGATTTTGTGCGTCGACTCAACTCCAATGACCGGAACATCTTATTGACTCATCAGATTGGGCCAAGGGTCATTGATTTTCTTGACATCCGGATTTCCATCGAACTGAGTGGCGCCGTATCCACCACCATCTTTCATAAGTCCACCGCGGTCAATTCCCTCCTCCACGCCACCTCGGGACACCCTAGGTCAATGGTAAACGCAATCCCGACGGGCCAGTTTCTGCTCTTGCGCAGACTGTGCTCTTCGGATTGCTCTTTTGAGGTCGAATCAGGGGATATGAGGGAGAGATTAATAAATAGGGGCTACAGTAGGAGATCTATAAAACGAGGTTATCAGCGGGCCAAATTCTCGAGACGTGACCACCTATTATCTGGGAGAAATATGACAGCAAAATCAACTGGCCCAATATCCAGATTTATCTCCACCTACTGTAGACAGTGGGAACAGATAAGGGGTGTGTTAAGTAAACACTGGGCAATCCTTCAAACGGAACCTGCCTTTGAGGGATATTTGCCCGATCGTCCTATGATGACAGCAAAGAGGGGTAGGAGTCTTAAAGACACGTTAGTGCATAGTCACCATGTTGTGAGGGCACCCCCCCTCTTTGGCTGTGGTCCCCAGCGAGTCGGCTGCTATCCATGTGGTTGTTGCCGTGGATGTAAAAATATTATCAGGGCTACTACTTTCTGCTCCGCCGATGGCCTCAGAGAATTTTCAATCCGGGAATATATTTCCTGCAACACATCTGGCGTAATCTATTACGCTACATGTGGTTGCGACAAAATATATATCGGATTGACCTCTCGGGAACTCCGTATCCGTACAAGGGAGCATGTACGCGATATACTGGCAGCCAAGGAGGTTATCAACCCAGAATCCCTCAAGACGATCCCCCGCCACTTCAGGGAGGTCCATAATTGTGACCCAATATCCCTGAAGGTCCGTGGGATTGACAGAGTACATCTTGGGATTCGTGGGGGAGACCTGAAAAAGCGCCTTGCACAATTGGAGTGTCGGTGGATCTTTTCCCTTGGAACCATGTCCCCGCATGGACTTAATGAACGGCTTACTTTTGCCCCGTTTTTGTAATGACTCAGGTTTTCCCCATATATGACATGTTTTTGTTCTATGGTTGGTCCTCCTTGTGCCGAGGAGAGTTACCCCCATTTTTATATGGTTGGTGCATGTGTCCATATAGCAGTTGTTTACGGCGTGTGGGCAACTGCACTTATAGCATTTTTAGGTTTGTTTTTGTTATCTGTGCAGTGATTTCTGGTTCTCAATTTTAACAGTGGTCTTTTTTGGTTCCTTAGCTTATATTGATCCATCCCCTGTCATTTCCAGCCCCCATCTCCGTGGCCTTTATTCCCACCGGGACATACATCATGGAAGGAGGTGGAAGTTTTTCTAACAAGCAAACCATGAACATGGAGTCCACTACATCGGATCTATTAACAAACATGCATTGCAGCATAACTATATTTATAACTGTTACGTAATTTTGTATGTTTATATGTGTATTTTAGATTATATATAACATTGCATTAAGAGCTCTCCGCATGTCTGTATTGTGGTCTCAGCAATGCTTGTTTTCTTCCTCCATTTTTCTCTCTCTTTATTTTTCATACGTCCCGGTTCCAATACCTTACATCTTGTAGCTTCCCCAGCAAACTGTGGTAGGATTCTGCTAGTTTGCAGGGCTATCGCCGCTCATTTGCTGAGTGGGCGTGAGTTTCTTCTCTTACCTTATTTGGTCTGGGTCGGCCGTGTGACGCGTCAGCTGGAGGTATCTGCCTCCTGGGCGCGACCGCGATGGCGTCCTTAGCAGAGGAGACTGGAAGTGTTTGTGACATCACAGGAAGTTTTCTTCCATCCGACCTCCGCTGCTGACGCTTCACCGCGGCGCGACCCGGCGTGCTATTCACCTTGACGCACTGATGAGGGGGCGTTTTAATGGGGTTTGGTATCCTTTATAAGGCTCACACATTGCACTAGTTTTATCTGTCCCCCGACGAAGCACAACAAGTGAAACACGTGTTGGGACGTCGGTCCCCACGTGCTACCCCGGTCTTCTGGTGATCCATCTTCCTGGTAGGTGCATTGCCCTTTGGGCTATACTTGGAACTACTTAATTCATTAGGCTACCTTTTACACCCTTGGCCTATCATCTACCGGTTGGTTATTTTAACCCTGGGAAGGTTTCTTGGATCTTGTGGAGACTTGTTCTCCTTTATTTATTTCCGGGACACGTGGGGTGTCTCCCCCTCAGCACTTATTCCCTCTGGTCCTTTTCTATGTCTTTGTGATATGTTATTGATACACCTACAGCATTATTTAAATAAAATGTTTTGTACATTTATAATTATGGCTTGTCTGAGTGTCTCTATCATTTGGCAAATTTAAAGACTCTCTTGTCTGGGTTCTACGGTTATTTTGAGTTGTTGCCAATAATTTTTTTCTTATGTGGCTCTTTTATGTTTATATTTCAGTATTACTGTGGTTTAATCACAGGCTATTCTCAGGGTCGTATGGATCCAAAATGGTCCTATGGATGCAAAATCGCTTATCGGTGTCACACGCAACGGCATCGCTAATGCGGCCGGATGTGCGTCACAAATTCCGTGACCCCAACGACTCCGCATTAGCGATGTCGCAGCGTGTAAAGCCCCCTTTACATTAACACACACACTATGGCTAAGTTCACATTTCCTTTGTTTTGCATCAGTCACATGCGTTGCTTGACGCATGTGACTGATGCGTTGTACAACGGATGACAACGGATGACAAAGAAAATAATTTCCTTGTCGGACTCCGTTGTGTGCAGGGGGCGAAGTTCGGGGGGCAGAGTTCGGGGGGCAGAGTTCGGGGGGCAGACCTGAGGACGTCAGTGCCGCGGTCTGCATGGCTGGGGACAGGTGAGTGTGTGAGTCTACATGTGTGTGTACATGCGGAGTGCGGGAGGGGGCGGAGCACGAGGGGGCGGAGCCGAGCAGGGCCGTGGAGCTGAGGAATTCAGTGCCGTGGGGACTGCAGGGCTGGGGACAAGTGAGTGTGTGTGTGTGTGTCTACACATGCGGAGTGCGGGAGGGGGAGGAGCCGAGTGGTGAAGTGTCGGCCTCCTTGCACACTGTATCCAGGGTAAATATCGGGTAACTAAAAGCAAAGCACTTTTTGCTTGGTTACCCGATATTTATCTTGGTTACCAGTGTACACTGCTTAGCGCTGGCTCCCTGCACCCATAACCACTGTAAATATCGGGTAACTGACCAAAGCGCATTGCTTGGTTACCCGATGTTTATCCTGGTTACGGGGGCAGGGAGCCAGAGAGCGCATGCGCAGCAAAATCCTACGGATCGTGCTGCTCAAAAAATGTTACAGGCTGCATTGCTCCAGCCCGGCGGTCAGTTAAAAAACGACTGACCGCGACGCAGCGGATGCAACGCAGCATCATCAGTCGCAATCCGTCACTAATAGAAGTCTATGGGGAAAAACAGGATTCCTGCAAAATATTTTGCAGGATACCGTAATTCCTCAAGGCTACGGATTGTGACTTATGCAAAACAACGGAAGTGTGAACTTAGCCTATACTGTACACTGTATACAGAGCTCCTGTGTAACGTGTCACTGGTGAGCACTGTATTACCTATACACTATATACAGAGCTCATGTGCATTATGGCACTGATGATAATCTTAGCGTTATTAGCATTGAAGTTCTTATTCATGATCATTATTGTAGTATTATATGTCCTTGTGTGGTAGTAATATGTTCTCTAGTCATGCTGTACTGATATATGTCTCGTGTGTGGTATTATTTGGTCATTATGTAGTGTGGTTATAGTGTCACGGTATTTCTCCCTTGTATGTGGTTGCATTCAGTCACTATGTGGTCTGTTTATGGTGTGGCGGTATTACTCTCTTGTATGTAGTTATATTCGGTCATTATGTGGTGTGGGTATAGTGTTGCGGTATTTCTCCCTTGTATGTGGTAATATTCGGTTACTATGTGGTCCAATTATGGTATGGTGGTATTACTCTCTTGTATGTGGTTGCTTTTGATCACTATGTTTTGGTAGTTTGTTATCTGGTCATAGTGTCGCAGTATTTCTCCCTTGTATGTAGTATTATTCGGTCAATTTGCGGTCTGGTCACGGTCTGGCAGTATTTCTCCCTTATATGTGGCTGTATTTGGTCACTGATTGGTGGTAATATGTGGTCTGGTCATGGTGTGGCAGGAATTCTCCCTTGTATGTGGTATTATTGGTTTTGGTATAGTGGATTGTGTTGTATATGGAGGTCACTTTTTCCTTTATATAAGGGGGAGATTATTTCCAATAGAAATTAAATACTTAAACATTTAACCCAACCCTGTCCTGTGACTATTACACTACAGGAAATATGCACTTAGAGGTTCTCCAGTGAAAACAAGTAATCACCTTTACTAAGGCCACGTGCATGTGTTGAATATTCAGTGAGTTTTTTACCTCAGTATTTGAAGCCAAAACCAGGAGCGGTAAAATCAGAGGAAACGTGTAATAGAAACTCGAGCACAACTTCTGTATTTTTCACCCACTCCTGGTTTTGGTTACAAATACTGATGTAAGATACTAACCAAATACTGAACGTGGCCTAAGGATAAGTGATAACATATTCATCAGTGGGGTCCGATTGCTGGGACCTGCACCGATCCTGCAACTTTTATCCCCCATTACACTGGAGCTTGTGTCCGACTCGACCCCTGATCCATTCATTCCCTCAGTGGCTGCGAGTGCTGCGCTTGTTTTTATCTGGCTGCTCCACAGAGGATGAATGGAGCTGCGGTCACACACTCCACCTGCTGCTGCTGCAAAACGTTCCCCAATCTTCCTATCGGTGCGGTTTCCACTGGTCTGGTTCCACCGATCAATAAGTAATCACTAACCAAACCTGTGGATCAGTGATAATTTGTTTTCACCAAAGACCCCATTACTGCAAACTACTATAATTGTACATCCCAGTTATGGTGCACAATATAGATGTGCAGGAGCTGCCTGTGTATACAGTCAAAGCAACACAATAATGGGGATAACGATAATGTGTGTTTAAATTTAGCTGTAGGGTGGGCCCCTGAAGTCAATTCCCCTGGTGGGCCCCAGACACCCCAGTCCGACCCTGCTCTACAGTATAGAGAGGACACTGCTGACCATAAGAGCTTACACTCTACAGGACAGAAAGGACCCTGCTGACCAAAAGAGCTTACACTCCAGAGGACAGAGAGAACCCCCAATGACCATAAAAGCTTACACTCTACAGTATAGAGAGGACACTGCTGACCATGAGAGCTTATACTCTACAGTATAGAGGGGATACTGCTGACCATAAGAGCTTACACTCTACAGGACAGAGAGAACCCCCAATGACCATAAAAGCTTACACTCTACAGTATAGAGAGGACACTGCTGACCATGAGAGCTTATACTCTACAGTATAGAGGGGATACTGCTGACCATAAGAGCTTACACTCTACAGGACAGAGAGAACCCGCAATGACCATAAAACCTTACACTCTACAGTAGAGGACACTGTTGACCATAAGAGCTTACACTCTACAGGACAGAGAGAACCCCGATGACCATAAAAGCTTACACTCTACAGGAGAAAGATGAACTTGCTGACCATAAGAGCTTACACTCTACAGTATACAGAGGACACTGCTGACCATAAGAGCTTACACTCTACAGAAGAGAGAGAGAGAGAAGGAGAGATCCTACTAACCAAAAGAGGTTACATTGTACAGAAGAGAGAGGATACTACTGACCATAAGAGGTTACACTCTATACTGGAAAGAGAGAAGGGACACCACTGACCATAAGAGCTTACACTCTACAGAAGGAGAGTTACCCAGTGACTCTGTACATAGAAAATTGCCCTGCTGTAAAAACTGTGCTCCACTGGGAACTTCTGATTGATGATTGCCCAGGTTCTGATCACCTCTGTACAAGGTGTGATAATCCATAGACGTCATAGAGTGTTGGAATAAAAAGGAGAATCTGGAGGAAACCCATGCAAACATGGGAGAACATACAGACTCCTTGCAGATGTTAAATAGTAGAGTAGACCTGGCTCAACTATATAGTCGGGTGCTCTGGAGAAAATAAGTCCAATAAATAACAAAAAAGTGGTGTGCCGGAGCTTTTTTGTTATTCCTTGCAGATGTTGGCTTTGGAGGGATTTGAACCCAGGACTGTAAAGCAGCCGTGCTAACCACTGAGCCACTGTGCTGCCCATAACACAAAGTCAGGGATTATGAGGGATTATAGTCAGGTGTGTGAGTAAATAGAGAAAAACTGAGTGAGGAAAAGTCAAACTCAACTGCAGAGGTGAGGCTGATGAAGACAATTTCATGCCAAGACAGAGCACAGCAAAAAGTGGCAACAATTTCACAGCAGACGGGGCTTCAAGATTTGTCGTTCACCAAGAAATGGGCGACGTTAAGCGCTGAACATGCAGAGAAGGAAACGGCAGCAGATGAAAAACTGAACATGAATCAGAAAATCTCCCCAAAGCCCCATCAGCTCAGAACTTATTGCAACCAATGGACCCCAGTGATGATATTGGGGTCAGGCTGACACCTCGGCCGCAGTCAGGGTCATTAAGTTACATGTCAGTAATGTAGAAATAGCCATCAGCCGTGTGAGAAAAAAGGAAATTGTGTAAAATATCCTGTTCAGGAAGAGATAATTGAAAATAATATAATTTATAATTAACTCCTTCATGCACCGATACTCTAATAATATGTAGAACATAATGTTCTGACGATATCGATAGTGACATTTTAATTGCTGTGTATGAAAACATAAAGCTGCTCCCCCAGATTATCTCCCCAGCTTCATATATTAAGCAGAGTTATAGCACGTCTATATGAAATGCACTGTGAAGAAATAACAGCGTGCTGTCCCTTTAAATTCTGCGTGTTGCATGACACTGGTCAGCAGCCAATAAGATTGCTGGATTTGAATCTGAAGAAATAAACACAAACAAACTGTCGCTCTCCTCAGTGTTTTACAGACAGTGACGAGTGGAGTTGTATATCGGTGAGTAGCCGCCATCACATCCCCTGATGACCGGACACTGATTTATCTCCTCGCCGCGATGCTTCTTTCCTGTTATCTGGAATCCGCTGATGATTTTATCATTTCATCTAAACTGAAAACAGGCGAGAAACCGGGCAGAGCCGAGAATTCTGCCAGAACGGCTGCTGTCACCGGCCACTAGGGGGCGCTATCAGTACAATCTGTATTTACTGGTGCACTGTGCTCCCCCTAGTGGCTGCAGGAAAGCAGCAGTTTATGTTTAGCTTACACAGGACACTGCTGCCGGTATTATTTATTGGGGCATTATTTACCACTAATGTCAGTGGGGTTAGTGTCCTGGCACTGTTATTGGGGGTCAGGCTCTATGTGCTGGTAATGAAGTCACTTTCGCTGTCATTTTTTTGGGGTTACTTGTTTTTATTTGCATGAAGAACATAGAAATCCATGTTTGCCATATATATCTGTATTTACAGGCCCCAGTACAATCCAATGTACAATGTTTTCCATGTGGTATTACCTATACTGGAGACTCTACAAACACCCAGAATAGACTGGATTTGATCATGTTGCCTCCATGTATGGGTGTAATGGGGTCTGATACCGGGGGGGGGGACGCTAACTATGAATATGTGTGGGAAGCTGCGGTGTTTGATCTCTATCAGATCTGTGACTAAATCTTTTTTGGATTCACAGATTTTCAAATGGAGTTGTCAATGTACGACATTTACAAGATGGCAGCGAGCAGCCGCTCTATGGAGGTCTGCAGCTTTATTTTACACGGACCCTCGTCCTATTGTCCATCCCTGATGAGTGATAAGTGGACACTCACCAGATTCTGTTTTATTTAGGACGTCTCCCGCCGCCGGCACTGCATCTTCGGATCTGGATACGTGTCATGTGAGATTATTATTTTATATAATAACAATTTCCACTTAATCTGAGAATAAAGTATCATTCCAATAATCCAGCATTTAATAATCCAGAACATGTATTAGTCCAGCACAGAATTACAGGACATTGTCATTTAGAAAATAGTTTTCCATAGTAATTTGTGTGATTTTCTTTGCACAGAATCAGTCAGAATCCAGCAGGTCACGATGATTTGGGTTAAAGTAATTTTCCTGTCATTTTAAGGATTTCTGGACATTGTATGATTGATCCCATTATCTGCTTGTGTTTTCTCTCCAGATTGTCCCAGCACAAGGGAGGAGGCGGAAAACCAACTGCTCATCTACAGCACCAGATTCCTGCCATCACCGATCTTCAACATGGAGGTGACTGATCACACCGCATATAATGTCCTCGTGTTCTGTCCATAGATGTAAAGGAATGTCTCAGCAGACAATTAACTTGCTCTTTTTTTCTCAGCGCCTGATGCCGACCAACCGCGAAGCACAGAAAAAATATCTTCCGTTTCCGTTATACGAAAAAAGACCTGAGCCGCCATCAGTGACGCCAGAGCCGCCATACGTGATGCCAGAGCCGCCATACGTGATGCCAGAGCCGCCATCAGTGACGCCAAAGCCGCCATCAGTGACGCCAAAGCCGCCATCATGGACGCCAGAGCCGCCATCAGTGACGCCAAAGCAGCTGAATGAAGAGGAGATAGCAGAGCCAATGGAGGTCACAGACCAGGAAGAAAGGGAGAAAGAAGACACCAAGAAGACACCACAGCAGCGGAATGAAGTGGTGATATCCGATCCAATGAAATATCGGGAGGTAAAAGACTTTGAAGAAGATGAGAAAGAAGACACCAAGAAGAAAAAAAAGAAAGATTCAGGAGCTAATAGAAGAATGGTGCAAAATACCACAACAAGCACTCTGAACCAGCCAGCAAAGAGACAGCGAGATCAGGACCAGCCGGCAAAGAGACAGCGAGATCAGGACCAGCCGGCAAAGAGACAACGAGATCAAGACCAGTCAGCAAAGGGACAACGAGATCAGGACCAGCCGGAACAGAGTCAACGCGATCAGAACCAGCCAGCAAAGAGAAAACGCGATCAGGACCAGCCGGCACAGAGTCAACGACTTCAGATTCACCTGGCAAAGAGACAAAGACTTCAGAAAAAGCCAGCCAAGAGACAACAAGTTAAGAAGCAGCCGACACAGATGATCCGCCGGCAGTCTTCCATATTCAAAAAAATCACCACCAACCTCAGTAAAATAAAAAACACCATATGGACCAACCTCTTCAAAGTGATGAGACGCTGATGGACTGTGGCCCCAACATACAGCAGCATAAAATCTGGTAAGTATAATAATAATAATTAATAATAACCATAAAATAGTAATTATTAGGTTTAGAAATAGGTTGAAAATGTAGTAAAAGCATTAAAAAGACATATAATAGGAGCAGTAATATAGTATCTAATATTATAATCATTAATTGTATAATAATGATAATTAGAACCATAAAAATAATTTCAGCAGGTTTGATCCACGGTTTTCGGACTGATCGCCTTTTCCCGGGGTCGAGAAGGAATTTTTCCCCCTGAGACACAAATTGGCTGAAGGTGTCCGGGGGGTTTTGCCTTCTTTTGGATCAACAGCTTTAGGAATAGGGATCTAAGTTATAATTTTAGTAAAATATCAATACAAATGTTAGTAATAATAGTAATAATAAAATAGCAATAATTCAAACATATCTAAAAAAAATATTAAAAAGTAGGATAATAACAATAATATTAAAAAATTAGTAATAAGATCAGTAAAATAGCAACAAAGTAAACATAGCATAACTAATAATAATAATAATAATATTACAGTATTTATTATAATGACTAGAATAATTAGTAAATAATTAATAGGTATTACATTATTATTAAGAATAATATAATAATAACAACTTAATACATTATTAGGTACTGTCAGGTTTGATCCAGGGTCCTCGGACTGATCGCCTTTTCCCGGGGTCGAGAAGGAATTTTTCCCCTGAGACACAAATTGGCTGAATGTGTTCAGGGGTTTTTGCCTTCTTCTGAATCAACAGCTTTAGGAATAGGGATCTAATTAATAGTAAATAGAGAAATAATAGAAATATTAGTACTAATATTCATAATATTAGAAAGAATAAAAATAGTATTTAAAAAAATAATAGTAATATAAATGATAATATTACATTATTATTAAGAATAATATAATAATAATAATAATAATAATAATAATAATAATAACAACATAACACATAAATAGTATTTAAAAAAATATATATTAATACTAATATAGAAATACAAATTGTAATATTGCATTATTATTATTAGGAATAATATAATAAAAACATAATACATTACTAGGTAGAGTCAGGTTTGATCCAGGGTCCTCAGACTGATCGCCTTTTCCCGGGGTCGAGAAGGAATTTTTCCCCTGAGACACAAATTGGCTGAATGTGTTCAGGGGTTTTTGCCTTCTTCTGAATCAACAGCTTTAGGAATAGGGATCTAATTAATAGTAAATAGAGAAATAATAGAAATATTAGTACTAATATTCATAATATTAGAAATAATTAAAATAGTATCTAAAAAAAATAAATAGTAATATAAATGATAATATTACATTATTATTAAGAATAATATAATAATAATAATAATAATAATAACATAACACATAAATAGTATTTAAAAAAATATATATTAATACTAATATAGAAATACAAATTGTAATATTGCATTATTATTATTAGGAATAATATAATAAAAACATAATACATTACTAGGTAGTGTCAGGTTTGATCCAGGGTCCTCAGACTGATCGCCTTTTCCAGGGGTCGAGAAGGAATTTTTCCCCTTGACACAAATTGGCTGAATGTGTCCGGGGTTTTTTTCGCCTTCTTCTGGATCAACAGTTTTAATTCTAGTGATCTTATAGTACTAAAGTAATGATAGTAATAATAAGTATAATAATATTGTAATAGTAATGAATAGGTTACTAGGATAATAAGACTATTATAAATACAATAAATAGGTTAGTGTAGGGCCCCATCTGATGAGGTCGCCTTGTCGTTGGCAGATGGGCTTGCACAATTTGGTTAAACTGTGCACTAAGAACCTCACATTTATAAGTATAGTAAATATGCCAGTAATAAAAGGTAGAATATTATAAATATAACTTTGTGTCATCTCCTTTATTTTCCTGCAATAAAGAAAAACAGAAAATCAAACACATTTGGAAACATTTGGAAATATTTGTCTTTCAATGTAGCAATGAGATGCATGATCTAGATGTCGCCCGTACATGCCGCTGTCTGTGTAGCCCTCATCTAAAGTGTATCACTAGTGGCCAATCAGCCAGTAATTGTGAGCTATGGGAATGATGAGTCCAGTTGTTCTCATCTGCATACAGTCTTATAGGCAGTGGGACGCACAGTGCACTTACAATGGCCGATCATGTCTGTTAAACGACCGCTGATCGTCCACATCCAGGTGATCATCCGTCATTTAATGGTCTTTCTAGACCGGCCGATCATCGCACTTCCAGGCGCACAGAATACAGTTGGTACAAATCGATTTGTACGACCCAGTATATCGGCCATGTCAGTAATCTGTGGCCACTGGAAGCCCTGAGAACCATCTCCTTCCTCCGTGGATCTCAGGGCTCTCAGATTACTGATGATTCTCCGATTACTGACGACTAGAGATGAGTGAACCGGCCGTCGTTCGGCTCGAGTTCGGTTCGTCGAACGGAGGTCTCGTTCGAGTTCAGTTCGGCGAACGTTCGACGAACCGAACTCGAACCAATAGGAAATAATGGGAGGCAATCACAAACACATAAAAATGCATTATAAATGTACACATACAGTTAATAAACATTGCCATAACACTTACCGGTCCCAGCGATCCCTCCTGCACTCTGTCTCCTGCCGCTATTCCATCCGATGATTGCTGAATCCTCCCGGTGACCAGCACTGCCAGCAGTGATGCAGGACCTATCGTGACGTCAAAATAGCCATGTGACCAGTCACGTGGCTATTATCTCATTGGCTACAGACTGGTCACATGGCTTTGACGTCATGTCCTGTCCTAGGTCCTGTCATTGCACTCTCCGGTACACGGTGCACATTTGTGTATCGCCGTGTACCGGCGACATGCTCTAGCACACGGTCGACTCCCCGTTCCGTTAGGGACCGGCTGACACAGCCGGTCATTAACGGAGATCACCGTTGCCATAGCAACGCAGTTAGCGGTGACGTCACCGCTAACCGCGGCTCCGGGAATCACATGACGGAGCACCATTGCTATGGTAACGCGTCTGTCAGCGTTACCGCTGTTACCGCTAACAGCCAGCAGCACTGATCTCTCACGGAGTGAAGGCTGCACGGGAAGCAGCGTCTTCCCCCATGCAGCAGTGATGGAGCAGAGCTGCATTTGTTGAACGAGAAAGACAGAAGACCATGGATCGTGGAGGGCTGACAGGGGGTAATAAAGATGGAGTCTCTAATGTGTCTGTGTATTTATTTCTATTAAAGTATTTTTTCTCTGTGTGGTGTCTTTTTTTTAACCCTTTATTGGAGATTCTTAATGGCCGGGTCAAACGTGCCTGACATTAAGAATCTCCTGCTTAATACTAGCTAGTAAAACAAAGCTAGTATTAACTCATTATTACCCAACAAGCCACCCGGCTTCAGGGCTGTTGGAAGAGTTGGATACAGCGCCAGATGATGGCGCTTCTATGAAAGCGCCATTTTCTGAGGCGGCTGCAGACTGCAATTCGCAGCAGTGGGGCCCAGAAAGCTCAGGCGGTCACATGTTCACTCCAGTGCCATTTTCTACTGCTTTTCACAGCGTAGAGCCCTCTGGTGATTTTCTTGTGCTTGTGCACTTTATATCAGTCTTTTCTGTCATTATAATGGCAGAAAGACACATAATGTCCCACTCTCCAGCATTTTGTAATTTTGCACCCTTTGGTGCCTTTCATGTGGCACTAAGGCGGGCTTTGCACACTATGACATCGCAGGTGCGATGTCGGTGGGGTCAAATTGAAAGTGACGCACATCCGGCATCGCATGCGACATCATAGTGTGTAAAGTCTAGATGATACGATTAACGAGCGCAAAATCGTCGTAATCGTATCATCGGTGCAGCGTCGGCGTAATCCATAATTACGCTGATGTGACGGTACGATGTTGTTCGTCGCTCCACATCGCTGTGTGTGAAGCCGCAGGAGCAAGGAACATCTCCTACCGGCGTCACTGCGGCTTTCGTAGGATATGCGGAAGGAAGGAGGTGGGCGGGATGTTTACATCCTGCTCATCTCCGCCCCTCCGCCGATATTGGCCGCCTGCCATGTGACGTCGCTATGACGCCGCACGACCCGCCCCCTTAATAAGTGAGAGTGAGTACAGGAGGGGAGAGCAGAGTGAGTGCAGAAGGGCAGAGCAGTGTGAGTACAGGAGGGGAGAGCAGTGTGAGTGCAGGAGGGGAGAGCAGAGTGAGTACAGGAGGGGAGAGCAGTGTGCTTGCAGGAGGGGGGGAGCAGTGTGCCTGCAGGAGGGGGGAGCAGTGTGCCTGCAGGAGGGGAGAGCAGTGTGCCTGCAGGAGGGGAGAGCAGTGTGCCTGCAGGAGGGGAGAGCAGTGTGCCTGCAGGAGGGGAGAGCAGTGTGCCTGCAGGAGGGGAGAGCAGTGTGCCTGCAGGAGGGGAGAGCAGTGTGCCTGCAGGAGGGGAGAGCAGTGTGCCTGCAGGAGGGGGGAGCAGTATGCTTGCAGGAGGGGAGAGCAGTGTGCCTGCAGGAGGGGAGAGCAGTGTGCCTGCAGGAGGGGAGAGCAGTGTGCCTGCAGGAGGGGAGAGCAGTGTGCCTGCAGGAGGGGGGAGCAGTGTGCCTGCAGGAGGGGGGAGCAGGGGAGAGTCCAACAATTGTCTTCTCAGGTCCCCCCTGTGCCTGCAATAGAAAAAGCAGACAAACGGGACTCAGAGAAAGCAGCCAGAGGAGCTCTCAGGCTCTGGTGCTGCAATGCTGCCAACCTGTGCCCTCAGCGCCTCCCAGCACCACGCCAGCCTGTGCCCTCAGCGCCCTCCAGCACCACGCCAGCCTGTGCCCTCAGCGCCCTCCAGCACGACGTCAGCCTGTGCCCTCAGCGCCCCCCAGCACCACGCTAGCTTGTGCCCTCAGCACCACGCCAGCCTGTGCCCTCAGCACTATGCCAGCCTATGCCCTCAGCGCCCCCCAGCACCACGCCAGCCTGTGCCCTCAGCACCCCGCCAGCCTGTGTCCTCAGTGCCCCCCCCAGTGCTGCCAATCTGTGCGCTCAGCGCCCCTCCAGCCTGTGTCCTCAGTGCCCCCCAGTGCTGCCAGCTTGTGCCCTCAGTGCCCCCCAGCCTGTGCCCTCAGCGGCACCCAGCCCCACGCCAGCCTGTGCCCTCAGTGCTCCCCGCAGTTCTGCTAGCATGTGACCTCAGTGCCCCCCTGCAGTGCTGCCAGCTTGTGCCCTCAGCGCTCCCCCGCAGTGCTGCCAGCTTATGCCTTAAGCACCCTCCAGTGCTGCCAGCTTGGGCCCTCAGCGTGTTGCACCGCTGCCAGCCTGTGCGCTAAGCATCCCTAGGGCCAGTATGTATGCCCCACAGGCCACCACTGTCAGTATGTAGGCTCCACAGGACCCAGTAATGTGTATGTATAGGAAATCATTGCAATGCAGACAATTCGTTCCACAACTTGTTAAATGTCCCATCCTGGTCCCCTGTTGTGCCATTCCACACATGCACAAACTCACACAAACACACACAAACTCACACAAACACACACAAACACATGCACACGCACATATTATATGCTCACCTTACCTTCCGTTCCATCGCCGGCCTGCTGGGACTTGCTGTTCGCTAGCATGGGCTGTGTATCAGGTAACCATGACGACGAGGGAGGAACGTCCGCACCCAGAGCGCTGACGTCAAAGACAGGAGCCTCTGATTGGTCAGCGCGCTGCCTTTGAGTAGCGTCTGACAGCGGACGTTCCTGCTTCATCTCCGATGGTTACCGATAAACAGCCTTGAGCGGCGAACTACAGGACCCAGGAGGTCGGCGATGGAACGGAAGGTACACATATTATTCTCAACTTACCTTCCATTCCATCGCCGGCCTCCTGGGTCTTGTAGTTCGCCGCGAGGATTCCTTCCTCGTCGCGATGCATCGGCGAACTACAACTAAGTGCGCATGTGTCACCCTGGGCAAGCCAGGGGACACAGATAACAACACACACGCACCCCACATTCCCTGTAGGTACACCAGCTAACCCACAAATCCTTGTTGCCTTCCTCCAGGAGTTTGATGATGCACACCAGGGGGTGGGCCAGGCGGTTGGCTCCGCCCACCGAGGAGCTCACAACTCTGGAGGCAGGAAGTAACCAGGCAGATAGCTCAGGGACGAGCTTGAGTAAACAACAGAGTTCTGTCAGGGAGGAGGAAGTGGAAGGAGTCGAGCCCAGGCAGGGCAAGAGTGAAGGAGTAGTCTAGACAGGGTTAGAGTAAACAGCTAAGTGGAAGTGAAGGAAGAAAGCAGTAAAGAAAGAAAGCCTGAAGTTAGTCTGTGGCTGTGTGCCCAGACGGAGTCAGCAAGGTCAGCAGACAGTGGTGAAGATCTGCAGTGGGACTGTCTGGAGGTTGCTGGAAGGGCCACGGCGGCTGTGTGTATCCGGGGGTCTGGAGCAGTATACAAAGGGCAGTCAGCACCAGAGCAGGGGCTTTCGGATCCCAGCAAGGCTTGGAGTCGCTGTAAATTGCTAAATCCGTTAGTGAAGGGGACGTAGATCCCCCAACAAGCAAGTCCTGATTGACGGCAAAGGTCCAACCACAACGAGGAAACACCGCCACCGCCAAGGCACCAGTTTCCCAGGGCCGGCGCCTGCGGGCAAAGTGTGGAGCTCCTCCGGCACAGATTGCAGTCGGGGAGCGGGTAACCGGTGGGAATCCACCGCTACCAAACAGACATTTCAAAGGTGCAGGGAAGAGACCGTCACCGCTAACTGCAGGGAACCGCAGCACCGTGAACCGTCCGAGGGACCCGTCCAACCAGCCGTTTGTTTACCGAGAACTGTGTCGTGTTTACTGGCTGAGTGAGTACCTCAGTGCCGCAAGGCACAGCGCTGCCCCTGCGCCCCTGCACCCCACTGGGCCCCGGGATCACCAACCCCTACCCACGGAGGGGCAACACAACAACTGGCTGCTCCACATCACCATCCCCAGGATCCCCACATTGAGCAGCGGTGGTGAAATCACCACAACCGTGGGTGGCGTCACGAACTATAACAATCCCCACACCCAACCACAAAACCCCCCTTTCACTCACGGGCGAGGAGTGTCGCTCGAGAAACCCCGGGATCCGGCCCACCGCTCGAGCCACCACTGAGCAGCTGCCGGACCCGAGCAGAAGGGGTGAGCGCGGTGTGCTGACACCCTCCTCCCCGCCCGCGACAACTTGGCGTCACGAACAGGATCCTACCGCTCTGCCGTCAGGTAGAGGTGCGCCTTGTTACCGCCGGAGGCATCAGGCCGGAAAATTTCAGAAGCCGCCATCTTTGGCGCGAAAAGTTCCCGCTCGAGCGTCTTCTCGAGCAGTAGAAGCGCGAAGGCCAAAACTCCGCCCCGAGAGAGGAGGGGCCGGAAAGAGCTAAGGGGGACGGAAACAAGATGTCTGCGGCCGACGGAGCCGCTGGAGGAGCGGTGGTCGTAGCCGCAGCGGCACCCGCGGATGGGAATGGGCCTGCCCAGGTCCCGGTCGTACCGGCGGGAGGTGCCGCGGCCCCCGCGCTTGCTCCGGTCATGCCGTTTTCCTTGCCCTATGCGCCCGGAGCTGCCTGGCTACTGCGGTATGACGGGAAACCGGATGCCCTACAGGCCTTCCGGAAAAAGCTTAACCCGTTGCTAGAGCTGTACCCCCTGACTGATAAGCAACGTGCAGCGATAGTGCTAGGCCAGTTAACCGGTGCGGCGGAGCAGGAAGCGGAGACCTGGGCCGAGGGGGACCGGCTCTCTGTAGCCACCATCTTCGAGAAGCTACAGACTGCCTTCGAGACCCGGACTGAAGCTGAGCTGAGGATGCAGTTTTACCAGTGCCGACAACGAGCTGGAGATAGCATTCGGGACTATGCCCTACGTCTGCAGACCGCCCTCTGCACGCTGAAGCGGGTGAACTCTATCAATGAGGCGGATAGCAACAAGATGTTAGTGGAGCAATTTGCGCAGGGGATGAGGTCCCCTGAGGATCGTAAACAACTCCGGCTGTGGGCCCTGGAACACCCTGATGTGGACTTTGCTGTGTTAAAGGAGCGGGCTATCAAAGCACTACAGCCCCCAGCTGCTGAAGTTCTGGAACCCGTCCCGTGGCCCATCGAGACAGCTCCTGTTGTGGCGGCCTCAGCCAAACCAACCTCTTTAATGCCTGCAGCCCCGAGCAGCACAGTAGAAGAGCTGGCAGCCCAGGTCCGTCGCATGGACGGAGACCTTGCCAAGATCCTTGCTGCGCTACAACCTCTGACCAGATCTCAGCCTCCAGTGCAAATACAGCTTGCTGACAGTCCTGAAGATGTTCCCTGGATGCAGCGGAGAAGCGCTAACAACCCACGGAGCAGACCCCCAATCTGCTACAAGTGCCGTAAGCCGGGCCATTATTACCGACAGTGCCCGTTAAACGAGCAACCCCTGGGGCCCCGGGCCAATCCTCAGGAGTAGAACACCGTGGCCCCCCGGACTGGCGAGACCGATATGTCGGGGCCCGCCCTATCATCCCCGTGGCTGTGGACGGCATACCAGTGATGGCTCTCTTGGACACTGGATCACAGGTAACTACCATACCGTACACGTTGTATCAGCAGTATTGGGCCACAGACGAGCTGGCGCCTCCAGATAATAGTATAAATTTGATTGCCGCTAACGGACTTCCATTGACCCAGGTGGGGTATAAACAAGTGGCTATGACAGTGGGGCAAGCTGAACTGCAACACCAGGGTATGATTGTGATCTTGAATGAACCCAGTGATCATAACCCGAAAATAGTGCTGGGAACCAATGTGATGGAACACTGCATGGCTGATGTGTTGAACCTATTGCAACAGCTAGCCGCCACAGCGGCGGGGAGCCGGCAGAGGGCTGTGCAGTGTGAGATCCGCGCCCTGATGTACCGCCAGCATGTAAGCTCAACAGGAGGGGAGATTGGTGGAGTGAGAGTGATGGATGTTGCTCCATTGACTGTGCCCCCTAGGAGTGAGATGATGATCTGGTGTAGGGCAGCAGTAGGGCCTCAGGGGCGTGACTACCCTGGAATGATGGAGCCCATGCCCTCCGAACACTGGCCCACTGTAGTGGCCGCCCGAGGGGTGGTAGATGTGAAGAAAGGGAGAGTGCCCGTGAGAGTGTTGAACTGTGGAGAGGAAGAAGTCAGGCTCCCCCGGTATGCCACCATTGCCAAGCTGCTCACCCTGGACCCTCACACTATCCATAAAGCCAGTCCATCCACACTCCCACCTACCCCCAGCACTTCCCCACCTCAGGGGGACACAAAGGAGTGGCACCAACAGCTACATGTAGGCACTGATGATACCCCTACACATCACAGGGCCGGGGTACACAGGGTGGTGCAGGAGTACGAACAGGTTTTCAGTAAGCACCCCCTAGACTTTGGGCGGATCAAGGGGGTCCAACACCACATTCCCACAGGTGAACATCCCCCTATCAAAGAGAGGTAAAGACTTATTCCCCCCGCACATTACCAGTGTGCCAAAGATATGTTGAGGAATATGAAGGAGGCAGGGGTTATTCGGGACAGCTGTAGTCCCTGGGCCGCTCCGTTGGTACTGGTCAAGAAGAAGGATGGTACCATGCGGATGTGTGTGGACTACCGGAAGATCAACCAGATAACCCATAAAGATGCCTATCCCTTACCTCGTATTGAAGAGTCTTTGGCTGCACTGAGAACTGCAAACTACTTCTCGACCCTTGACCTCACCAGTGGATACTGGCAAGTGGCCGTAGCCCCAGAGGACCGGGAGAAGACCGCCTTCACCACCCCGATGGGGCTCTGCGAATTCAATAGCATGCCGTTTGGGCTGTGCAATGCCCCTGGGACCTTCCAACGGTTGATGGAGTGCTGTCTGGGACATTTAAACTTCGAGACCGTCCTGCTGTATTTGGATGATGTGATTGTTTATTCCCAGACGTATGAAGCCCATCTGGAGCACCTGGCCGAGGTGTTCGCGTCCCTTGCCAAGTACGGGATGAAGTTGAAGCCCTCAAAATGCCACCTGCTGAAACCCAGGGTGCAGTATCTAGGGCATGTGGTGAGTGCGGATGGTGTCGCCCCCGACCCTGAAAAGATCACTGCCATCCAGAGCTGGCCGAGACCAACTACAGTGAGGGAAGTAAGGCAGTTCCTGGGTCTGGTGGGGTACTA
Source organism: Anomaloglossus baeobatrachus (assembly GCF_048569485.1). Lineage (NCBI taxonomy): Eukaryota > Metazoa > Chordata > Amphibia > Anura > Aromobatidae > Anomaloglossus > Anomaloglossus baeobatrachus. Next base: position 66,256,943 of record NC_134360.1, read on the forward strand.
TCGGCGCTTTATAAAGGGGTACACGAAGATGGCTGCCCCCATGCAAGATCTCCTCGTGGGACAGACCAAAGGTGGTAGACCCATTGGGGCCCCACTGTCGTGGGAGGACAAGCATGAGGAGTCCTTTTGCCAGTTGAAGGCGGCCTTGACCGGAGAAGAGGTCCTGGCGTACCCTGACTATGGGAGCCCGTTCATCCTCCACACGGACGCCAGTAACGTGGGGCTAGGAGCGGTCCTATCCCAGGTCCAGGATGGAAAGGAGAAGGTGATTGCCTACGCTAGCCGAAAACTCCGGCCGACCGAAAGGAACCCTGAGAACTATAGCTCCTTCAAGCTCGAGCTATTGGCGTTGGTGTGGGCTATCACAGAGTGGTTCCGCCACTACTTGGCGGCAGCCAAATTCACCACGTTTACGGACAACAATCCGCTGACTCACCTGAACACGGCCAAATTGGGCGCGCTGGAGCAGCGGTGGGTAGCCCGGCTAGCCAACTATGATTTCACCATAAAGTACCGAGCTGGTCGTGTCAACATAAATGCTGATGCACTCTCCCGGATGCCCCATTTGTCAGAAGAGGGGTGCGAGGATGACGACCTCGAGGAGATCGAGTTGCCTGCGTTTCACCAGCTGCCTACTGAGAGGGTACAAGTCTGTCAGCAAAGGGTGGATCTGGACCCGCGGCCCAGTCAAGAGTGGCAAGACGCCCAGGATCAAGCGCCGGCTGTCCGCCTTGTCAAGACTCTAGTGGAACAAGGTGCTATGGGAATAGACCCTGCCGCTCCAGCCGAAGCCCAACGCTTGTGGAAAGAACGGAAACGGCTTTACCTACACCAAGGGAGGCTGTACCGTGAGCTGATCAACCCAAAGACCCATGAGAAAATATGCCAGTTAATCGTTCCTCAAGCTGATGTCGCTACTGTCCTGCGGGCATACCATGATGGTGCTGGCCACTTCGGGTGGAAGAAGCTGGAGATGCTGTTGAGGGAGCGGTTCTATTGGAGTGGGATGCGTGAATCGGTGGAAGCCTGGTGTCGAGAGTGTGGTCCTTGTACACTGAGGAGAAAGGACGAGACTAGCCAGAGGGCACCTTTACATCCCATAGTCACCCATCAGCCGCTGGAGCTGGTTGCCCTGGACCATGTCAAGCTCACCCCTAGCCGAAGTGGGTACACCTACGCATTGACCATGGTAGACCACTACTCAAGATTTATGGTGGTAGTCCCCGTTAAGGACCTAACTGGTCGAACCGCTGCTCGAGCGTTCCAGGCTTATTTCTGCCGACCCCATGGGTACCCCGAGAAGGTGCTGACTGACCAAGGCCCGGCTTTTGAAGCAGAGGTGTTTCACGAATTCTGCCAGTTGTACGGCTGCAAGAAGATCCGGACTACTCCGTACCACGCCCAAACCAACGGCATGTGCGAGAAAATGAATCACTTGGTCCTGGGGCTCCTCAAGACGCTACCGCTGGAAGAACGGAACATGTGGCCGGAAAAGCTACCTGACTTGGTCGACATGTACAATAATATCCCGTCCAGTTCGACGAAGTGCACCCCAGCGTATCTGATGAGGGCTCGGCCTGGCCGCCTGCCGGTGGATCTGGAGATGGGGTTGGAAGCCCCGGAAGCACTCCCTTCAACGGCAGAGTGGGAAAGTTGGAGGAGGGCACAGTACCGGCAAATCCAGGAGTATGTGGAGAAAAACCTCAGTCGAAGTCGAGAGCAGCAGGAGCACCGGTTCAACCAGAAGGCGCCCACAGGTCCTTTCCAGCCAGGAGATGTGGTGCTGAAACGGAAGAGAAAAACCCACAAGCTGGATGATCAGTGGGAGCAAGTCCCTTATGTCATACAACCCACAGAATGGGGAGATGGGAAGACCTACCAGATCAGTCGTGACCAAGGGGACACCCTAGCCACAGTTTCCCGGGACCATCTAAAAAAATGCCCCCCAGCGCTGAAGGCAGAGGCTGAAGTACCGGTTCCTCCACCAGTGGAGAAGGCAGCAGAGGTAATCCACACTGTAATGGGTGATTTCCCAGCAGACTGGCCTACACAGAACGGCGCGGTGATTCTTCCAGTGATACTGTTCCCACAACCCGTGGATGAAGAAGTAGTGGAAGCGGTTAACCGTGAGCCAGAACCAGTGCCAGTGCCCAGGGACGAACCTGTACCCAGCTCCCCTGCACCTCCGCCTGCCCCACACCGTAGCAGGGAGGAGGAACCGATTGTTCCCTCTACCCCACTGTCTAGCACCACTGACACCGGGCCCCGAAGGTCCACCCGTTCTAACTTAGGTAGGCCCCCACTTAGGTACCGGGAGACCGTTCTATGAGTAAAAGGGGTCCGCAAATGTAAAAGAGTGTTGTTGTTTGTTTGAAAAAGTTTAAAAAGTTTGAAATGATAAGTGAAATTACCGAAGAAGTCACCTCATTTGTTTGTTGATTGGCCTTGTGATTGAACCGGCAGGAGCCGGCACCGTTGTCCCCGTGGGGACCGTTTAAAGTTTAATTTGCATGGGAACTATCCATGGACAAGCCCGTGAACTAGCAGGGCACCACAAACGTTAAGTGGCTTGTAAATATGTTGGGTACCGTTACCGTTTCCGCAATACCGCCTCCGGAGAGGCAGGTTGGAGGGAGGGCCCTCAGCAGAGCAGGCTGGGGCCCAGCCACCAAAGGAACCGGTGGCCACCCTCTGGAGGGGAAGGACAGATCCCGCTCGGGTAACTTGTGCTGGACTGGGGGTCAAGGGGTGCTGCCTGGGTTTTAGGGGCAGCATCAGGGCCAGGTTGCTTGGGTGGGAGAGAGCGGAAACCGTGACCGTACACCGTTGTAACGTTAAAAGTAAATGTGCCTCCCGTCTTGGGAAGAGTTGTGATTAAAAATGTATATAATTTACCGTTTATAATGTTATACCGTTAGAAAACAAAAAGGAAAATAAAACCGGTGTTGGACGGGCAGCCCGAGGACGGTCTGCGTTTTGCTAAGGGGGAATGTGTCGCCCTGGGCAAGCCAGGGGACACAGATAACAACACACATGCACCCCACATTCCCTGTAGGTACACCAGCTAACCCACAAATCCTTGTTGCCTTCCTCCAGGAGTTTGATGATGCACACCAGGGGGTGGGCCAGTCGGTTGGCTCCGCCCACCGAGGAGCTCACAACTCTGGAGGCAGGAAGTAACCAGGCAGATAGCTCAGGGACGAGCTTGAGTAAACAACAGAGTTCTGTCAGGGAGGAGGAAGTGGAAGGAGTCGAGCCCAGGCAGGGCAAGAGTGAAGGAGTAGTCTAGACAGGGTTAGAGTAAACAGCTAAGTGGAAGTGAAGGAAGAAAGCAGTAAAGAAAGAAAGCCTGAAGTTAGTCTGTGGCTGTGTGCCCAGACGGAGTCAGCAAGGTCAGCAGACAGTGGTGAAGATCTGCAGTGGGACTGTCTGGAGGTTGCTGGAAGGGCCACGGAGGCTGTGTGTATCCGGGGGTCTGGAGCAGTATACAAAGGGCAGTCAGCACCAGAGCAGGGGCTTTCGGATCCCAGCAAGGCTTGGAGTCGCTGTAAATTGCTAAATCCGTTAGTGAAGGGGACGTAGATCCCCCAACAAGCAAGTCCTGATTGACGGCAAAGGTCCAACCACAACGGGGAAACACCGCCACCGCCAAGGCACCAGTTTCCCAGGGCCGGCGCCTGCGGGCAAAGTGTGGAGCTCCTCCGGCACAGATTGCAGTCGGGGAGCGGGTAACCGGTGGGAATCCACCGCTACCAAACAGACATTTCAAAGGTGCAGGGAAGAGACCGTCACCGCTAACTGCAGGGAACCGCAGCACCGTGAACCGTCCGAGGGACCCGTCCAACCAGCCGTTTGTTTACCGAGAACTGTGTCGTGTTTACTGGCTGAGTGAGTACCTCAGTGCCGCAAGGCACAGCGCTGCCCCTGCGCCCCTGCACCCCACTGGGCCCCGGGATCACCAACCCCTACCCACGGAGGGGCAACACAACAACTGGCTGCTCCACATCACCATCCCCGGGATCCCCACATTGAGCAGCGGTGGTGAAATCACCACAACCGTGGGTGGCGTCACGAACTATAACAATCCCCACACCCAACCACAAAACCCCCCTTTCACTCACGGGCGAGGAGTGTCGCTCGAGAAACCCCGGGATCCGGCCCACCGCTCGAGCCACCACTGAGCAGCTGCCGGACCCGAGCAGAAGGGGTGAGCGCGGTGTGCTGACACCCTCCTCCCCGCCCGCGACACGCACTTTGCGTTTTTTCCCCATGTTAATGCTGCGTTTTGAACTGCAGCATTTCAGTGCCAAATTGCATGTGTTCTCCTTCCCCATCAAAGTCTAAGAGAAGTCCGAAAATTCAATGCGCACGCTGCATTTGTAAACGCAGCGTTTTGGATGCCAAAAATCGCTGTGGAAAAAAAAGCAGCATGTCACTTCTTTTGTGCGTTGTAGCTGTGTTCTCCACCCATTGAAATCAATGATATGGGTCAAAACGCAACCAAAATGCACTTGGACTGCATTTTTGTTGCGTTCTGCATGCTTTTCTGACAAACAAAACGCAGGTCTTTTCAGTCTCTCTCTGTCGATGTCAGTCTCTTTCTCTGTCAGTTGGTCGCTCTGTCTGTCACTCTCTGTCCGTCGGTCGGTCTCTCTCTCTGTCGCTGCACGGCTGTCACACTGCTCCGGCGGCTTTTCCTCTTTTGAAAATGCCGGCCACTCATTATTCCATCTCATATTCCCTGCTTTCCCCGCCCACCGGCGCCTAAGATTGGTTGCAGTTAGACACACCCCCACACTAAGTGACAGCTGTCTCACTGCAACCAATCACAGCCGCCAGTGAGCGGGTCTATATCGTGCAGTAAAATAGATAAATAAATAATTTAAAAAAACAGTCCCCCCCCAATTTTGATACCAGCCAGGGTAAAGCCACATGGCTGAAGGCTGGTATTCTCAGGATGAGAGCTCCACGTTATGGGGAGCCCCCCAGCCTAACATGATCAGCCAGCAGCCGCCCGGAATTGCCGCATCCATTAGATGCGACAGTCCTGGGATTCTTCCCGGCTCATCCCGAATTGCCCTGGTGCGGTGGCAATCGGGGTAATAAGGAGTAAATGGCAGCTCATAGCTGCCACTAAGTCCTAGGTTAATCATGGCAGGCGTCTCCCCGAGATACCTTCCATGATTAACCTGTAGGTTAAAGAAAATAAACACATACACCCAAAAATCCTTTATTTGGAATAAAAGACAAAAAAACCCCTTGTGACGACATGGACTCTCATGGGTTAAAGTTTCTTAAAATCCAGCCAGACAGCATGATAGATTGTCTATAGACGGGGGAGAAGTCCCTCATTGTTTTTACAAGACTCTTGTTGACTCAATGTAATTGTGTTGGCCACTGAAAGTATTGTTCTCCAGACATTTCCAGTAACCATTGTATTGTAGTTGTGTATTGATAATGTAATTACCTTAGTAGCCATTGTCTAGTCGGTGACTCCCAGTTTACATGTACACCCTCAGTCTTTCTATGCACATCATTTAAATGAACATTGTCCATGCAGCTTGAGATTCATCCAATGGGAGAGGCGATCTTGTCCAACCAATCGATGAGGACGCAGTGTATCTAAGTGGAAGGTTGTGGCTATAAAAAGGACTTCTTTAAGCCACCAGGGGTTGTTGATGGATGCTGATGGATCCAGTCTAAGCTCTTTGGAGCTGACTAGAGGATCAGGATATCTTATGGCTTCAATCTAGGGACTCCGGACCCGGTTGGAGACCATATCCACAGCCTAGGGATTTCGACTCCGGCTGCCAGGATTTTATCATCAAACCAGGACTACCTAAGGAGGACACGCAGGTTGGGACAGTTCAGTCACCTGTTACAGACTTTGCAGACCTCAGACAGCTTGGAACCTGTGAGGCATGGACATTCTAATCCCTGGTGAGCCAGCGGAAGGGTGAGACTCTGTTGCCTGTTACATTTGTGTGTTTTGCTGGTTATGCGTTATGTGCCGTTAATTGTTTGGGGATCCAATAAAGTCTAATTATTGTGGTTCCCTAACCCTGTGTTGTCTGAGTAGTGTTACGCCCATGGTTAAGGAGGCCGGCGTTCAGTTGGGATGAGCCCTGAGCCACGCTGTCTTTCTAAAGGCGGCGGGTTTTAGTGGACGAGAGCGCCCACTGAGCCCCGTGTCTCCACAATTGGTGGCAGCAGTGGGATACTACTCAGCCTGGTTTACCCAGGGGAGCTGCAGTGGACTGGTGTTTTCGGACACCGTCCAGGGCTCAACAACCAAGGAGGCACATAAGCATACCCAGCAGGCCATAGGGGAGGCATTCAGGTTTCGGACGCTGCCATGTCCAACCCCACCAGCTCAGCCATGGGACAAGGACAAGAGAGGAGTTACGACCGCTGCAGTAAATGGATGCTGCAGGATCTGTGCCGGAGGCGAGAGATTGTCTGCTGGAGCGCTGAGACTCGGTCGGACTTGATCCGGAAATTAGTCCGTTGGGATGCCCAGAATGATGCAGAGGACGATGAGGATCCCGCCGATATTGACCCAGAGGATGTAGACTATGTGCCACATCATGGATCTAGTGACAATTGGGAATCAACTTTGTCCAAAATGGCCCAAGCCACAGCGTTGTTGGATGCATTGGGGCTTAGATCCTCAAGAGAAGAGAGGGCTTATGTTCTGGAATATGTTTATGGGATTCCAGCTGCAGTACTGCTAACACCAGCTGCTCGAGAAGGATGGTCCCGTTACCCAGCAGAATCTGCGCCAAAACAAAGGACTACAAACAGGACCTGTGACTCGCCCAATCTATGGCGCTGTTATACATGTGGGCGCAATGGACATATAGATAAAGATTGTCTCCAAAACCGAGGCCGCATGCTTGGAGCCTGTCTGCCACTCCAACCAGTCAACATATGCCGAGATGAACCAACGAGACCTGAGGAATGCTACTCCCAAGAAACACCAATAGTTGAGGAAGTGGTTTATCCAGTCCACACCCTACGGCAGGCCGGACACCGTACACCAGCCAACCTCCATCCCCACATCCAGACGGTCAAGGTCGGTGATATACAGGCTCAGGGACTTCGAGACATTGGATCTTCCATCACTCTGGTAAGCCCAGTTATTGTTTCTCCAGAAGACCCTGTACCAGATTCCCAATTATCCATCTCCCTGGCTGAGGGCCAGCGCTCAGACGTCCCTCTGGCATGTGTGCAGTTGGACCTAAAAACCGACCAGGGAGAGGTCGAGGTGGAGCTTGTGGATAGCCTCCCCACACCTGGTATTTTGGGGACCATTCAGGAAGTGATCGATGTGGGGATTGTAAACAGCCTCCCCATTCCTGACATTGTGGAGACTGACCAGAGCAAGGCTGATGTGGAGCTTATGGACACCGTCCCCACACCTGTTGTTTCATGGACTAGCCAGGAGGAAGTTGAAGTGGGGTTCATAGATGGCCCCACCAAGCCTGTTGTTTCGGATACCACTCAAAGGGAAGTGAAAGTGGGGCTTGTGAATTACCTGCTCACACCAGTCATTTTGGAGAATGACCTAGGACAAGGACTAGCCAGTCAGTTTGAAGAAGCCATCACCCACCTCCAAGCCAAGCAGGACCCTGATGTGGATCTTTCTAACATCTTTTCCAGGGATGGTTTGCATTCCCGGTCTCCATCATCGACGTCTGAGCCAAGAACCGTGAGTAAGCCTAACCACACTGTGGCTATTGACTGGGGGAGGATTGATAGTGGGAGATTTGTGCAGGCCCAACTCATGGACCCCACCTTAGTGCTTGCCCGAAATATGGCTGCTCAACTTGGGGGAGGTAATCAGGGGGAGGTGTATAGATGCGAGCCTCTGTTGCTGACCTCACCATTAAAAAGGACAATGCCGTCAAGAGGAGAAGGTTGATCGGAAGCCTATCATGTCTGGCTAATATTAAGAAGGGGGAGGAATGTGACAACATGGACTCTCATGGGTTAAAGTTTCTTAAAATCCAGCCAGACAGCATGATAGATTGTCTATAGACGGGGGAGAAGTCCCTCATTGTTTTTACAAGACTCTTGTTGACTCAATGTAATTGTGTTGGCCACTGAAAGTATTGTTCTCCAGAGATTTCCAGTAACCATTGTATTGTAGTTGTGTATTGATAATGTAATTACCTTAGTAGCCATTGTCTAGTCGGTGACTCCCAGTTTACATGTACACCCTCAGTCTTTCTATGCACATCATTTAAATGAACATTGTCCATGCAGCTTGAGATTCATCCAATGGGAGAGGCGATCTTGTCCAACCAATCGATGAGGACGCAGTGTATCTAAGTGGAAGGTTGTGGCTATAAAAAGGACTTCTTTAAGCCACCAGGGGTTGTTGATGGATGCTGATGGATCCAGTCTAAGCTCTTTGGAGCTGACTAGAGGATCAGGATATCTTATGGCTTCAATCTAGGGACTCCGGACCCGGTTGGAGACCATATCCACAGCCTAGGGATTTCGACTCCGGCTGCCAGGATTTTATCATCAAACCAGGACTACCTAAGGAGGACACGCAGGTTGGGACAGTTCAGTCACCTGTTACAGACTTTGCAGACCTCAGACAGCTTGGAACCTGTGAGGCATGGACATTCTAATCCCTGGTGAGCCAGCGGAAGGGTGAGACTCTGTTGCCTGCTACATTTGTGTGTTTTGCTGGTTATGCATTATGTGCCGTTAATTGTTTGGGGATCCAATAAAGTCTAATTATTGTGGTTCCCTAACCCTGTGTTGTCTGAGTAGTGTTACGCCCATGGTTAAGGAGGCCGGCATTCAGTTGGGATGAGCCCTGAGCCACGCTGTCTTTCTAAAGGCGGCGGGTTTTAGTGGACGAGAGCGCCCACTGAGCCCCGTGTCTCCACACCCCTCTTTTACCATTTTATTAAACCCCCAAATACCCCTCCAGGTCCGATGTAATCCACATGAGGTCCCGCGACGCATCCAGCTTCGCTACATGAAGCTGACAGGAGCGGCCACAGAATACGATTGCTCTCTGTCAGCTCCACGCAGCAACTGAAGTGAGCCACACGATCAGCGATGAAATCACTCAGGTTACCCGCGGCCACCACTGGATCCTCCAACTGTGACAGCAAGTCGCCCGAGTGACTGAAGTGAGCTGCGCGATCAGCGATGACATCACAGGTGAGTTGCGGTCTCAGGTGGAGGACTCCAGCTGGCCGCGGGTAACCTGAGTAACGGCACCGCTGATGGCGCTGCTCACTTCAGTCACTCGGGATTTGTGGTCACCGGTGCGTCCTTCAAGTGTGACCGCTAACCAGGACGCGACACACAGACAGAGCCGCGGGATGACAATGAAGTCGGGTGAAGTTCATCTGAGTTCAATCTCATCGCGCAACTCTGTCTGTGCCTGCTGTCAGCAGGCATGTAGCAGAGCTGAATTGACAGGGAAACGCACTGTCAAAAATGCATCCAAAACGCATGTAAAATGCATCCAAAATGTTTTGGGTGCATTTTTTTTTTTTACAAACGCAGTGTTTACATTTGTCCAGTCTGCCAGAGGGTGTGTTCTCTTCCGCACTGCACAGAACGCAACGTGCGCACATACCAAGCTGAGGTCACACTGGCATATCACATGTGATGCGATATGCTAATGACCCTCGGCTCCTGCTGTGCTGTGAGCGTGAGCCATTACACTGTGATCTGATCCTGCCGTCAGATCACAGCTGAGGAGGAGAGGGAGGGATTAAGGATGTCAGGCGTTCAGTTGGGATGAGCCCTGAGCCTTGTTGTCTTTCTAAAGGCGGCCGGATCAGCGGACGAGAGCACCCACTGACCCCCGTGTCTCCACAATTGGAACAATCAGAACAGTAAGTTGCCTGTATTCACTAATTCCTCCCATTAAAGCACAGTATTATTACAGATATTTTATCTAATAGAGCGGATCTGTCATGAAGTCTGCAGTTTTGTACATGGGGCAGATTTAGGGGACAGATCTGCTTTAAAACAGAATTTTGTGGTTTAAAATATTCTAGTTTAAAAGTAACACGGCCAAGTTTGCATTTATATTTTAATTTACTACTTAGAAATAAATCTATGTATATTTTTTTAATTATTGTTTCTAAAACAATGTTTGTCATTGCTGACTGGGTGTGGTAAGAGGCGTGGCCATGGGCGTGGCCTAAAAATTTGCCGCGCCACACTCCACGCGACGCAAACTTTGTCCCTCTTTCCCTTCTTTAAAAGTTGGGAGGTATGCCTTATCATGTCCCCCATTGCCCTATCATGTCCCCCATTGCCCAAGAATTTCCCCCATTGCCCTATCATGTCCCAATTAAATTTTTACCATAATGTCCACCACTCTCAGATAATGTCCTTTGTAAAGTAACACCGCTCCTCCCCACAATGGTCCCTGCATCAAAATGATTCTCCATGTCATGTTGGGCTCCTCAGGAGCACTTACCCGGTGCCCGCTCGTCCTTTTCTTCCGTGTGGCCCTGGGGATGACGGAAGTTGGTGCGGGGCTGAGGAGCTCCTCTGCCTCAGTCTTGGCGCCGCACTGTTCTGTTTGTGCACCTCAAAGACACGCGTACATCTGAGTATGAGAGGCGAAGTTTGCAGGTCCTGCGCGCACCTCATATCGTGCAGCAGGGCCGCCTCTAGGAATTTCAGGGCCCCATACTGGCAACATTTTTGGGCCCCCTTGAGACTCCGCCCAGGCTCCACCCCTCAAACCTTCCACACTCTTAACGCCATGCTTGGAAAAACGTGTAATTATATATATATATATATATATATACATATACATACACACACACATAGCGTTGGTCTGGCTTGCGGGAGGGGGGGGAGGGGCGTTCCTGACCTGGAGGCACCCGGAGCTTATGAGCTGCAGCGCGGCAGGGGCAGAGCAGAAGCGGCTTCAGCGAAAAGGATGCATTGCATTCAGTGGCGGAGCAGTGAGGACCTGCGGTGATGTCATTCCCATCTGACCGTGTGGAAGAAGCCGGGAGGAAATACCGAGGAAGATGTGCCTGGTGAGAGATATGGGGGGGGGGGGGGTGAGTGGCATATCAGGGGTCCAGGCTGTGACACAGGGGTGTTAAGGGATACTATGTGTATAGAACATGGGGTTTCAGTGTGTTTGAGAGGAGGAGTAATTTGGGGTACAGCCAGTCTGTATGAGATATGCAGGACATTGAGGTGCGTGGTGTGTGTGATTTGGGGGTGCTGGGTGTGCGTGATTTGGGGGTGCAGGGTGTGTGTAATTTTGGGGTGCTGGGTGTGTGCACCAGTCCCTGCTGTATGACATGAGTGAAGTCCACACAGTAATCATATATCAGTAAGGATTAGGGAAAGAGGGATAGCAGCAGTCAGAGCATGGGATGGGATTGGGAAAGCTGGGTGCTGAGCTGAGAGAAAGAGGCTCTCTTACTCGTCACCCAGCCTTTCTATGTTTTGATATCCGTCTTGTCCACAGCTCCCCAGCTCCCAGCTTTCCCATTCTCTGATATCATGGGAAAGCTGGGTGCTAAAGACAAAAGATGGCTATCAGAATATAGAAAAGCTGGGTGCTGAGGAAAAGAACCGAGTGTCCAGAGTAATTATCCTGTACCCCAAGTGTTTTATCCTTCACCGAGTATCAAGCGTCAGTATCATGTAACCCTAGTGTCATTATTCTGTATCCCCAGTGTCAATATCATTATCCTGTACCCAGTGTCATTATCCCGTCCTCCCAGTGTCAGTGTCATTTTTGTGTACCCCCAGTGTCAGTGTCATTATTGTGTACCCCCAGTGTCACTGTCATTATCCTGTACCCCCAATGTCAGTGTCATTATCCTGTACCCCCAATGTCAGTGTCATTATCCTGTATCCCCAGTGTCACTGTCATTATCCTGTACCCCCAGTGTCACTGTCATTATCCTGTACCCCCAGTGTCACTGTCATTATCCTGTACCCCCAGTGTCAGCATCATTATTCTCTACCCCCAGTGTCAGCGTCATTATCCTGTACCCCGAGTGTCAGCGTCATTATCCTGTACCCCGAGTGTCAGCGTCATTATCCTGTACCCCGAGTGTCAGCGTCATTATTCTGTACTCCCAGTTTCAGCGTCATTACCCTGTACCCTGAGTATCAGCATCATTATTCTGTATCCCCAGTGTCAGCGTCATTATCCTGTACCCCCAGTGTCATTCTCCTGTACCCCCAGTGTCAGTGTCATTATCCTGTATCCCCATTGTCATTATCCTGTATTCCCAGTGTCAGTGTCATTATCCTGTACCCCCAGTGTCAGTGTCATTATCCTGTACCCCCAGTGTCAGTGTCATTATCCTGTACCCCCAGTGTCAGTGTCATTATCCTGTACCCCAAGTGTCAGTGTCATTCTCCTGTACCCCCAGTGTCAGTGTCATTCTCCTGTACCCCCAGTGTCAGTGTCATTCTCCTGTACCCCCAGTGTCATTCTCCTGTACCCCCAGTGTCATTCTCCTGTACCCCCAGTGTCAGTGTCATTATCCTGTACCCCCAGTGTCAGTGTCATTATCCTGTATCCCCAGTGTCAGTGTCATTATCCTGTACCCCCAGTGTCAGTGTCATTATCCTGTACCCCCAGTGTCAGTGTCATTATCCTGTACCCCCAGTGTCAGTGTCATTATCCTGTATCCCCATTGTCATTATCCTGTATCCCCAGTGTCAGTGTCATTATCCTGTACCCCCAGTGTCATTATCCTGTACCCCCAGTGTCAGTGTCATTATCCTGCACCCCCAGTGTCAGTGTCATTATCCTGTACCCCCAGTGTCATTATCCTGTACCCCCAGTGTCAGTGTCATTATCCTGCACCCCCAGTGTCAGTGTCATTATCCTGTACCCCCAGTATCAGTGTCATTATCCTGTACCCCCAGTGTCAGTGTCATTATCCTGTACCCCCAGTGTCAGTGTCATTATCCTGTACCCCCAGTGTCAGTGTCATTATCCTGTACCCCCAGTGTCAGTGTCATTATCCTGTACCCCCAGTGTCAGTGTCATTATCCTGTACCCTCAGTGTCATTATCTTAGGCTATATGTAAATACTCATCAGGGTCTCAAAACTGCATGAATTTCCTTCCCCAGCAAAGTCTATGAGATTTTATTTTGGCTGTCCGCACATTGCAGTTTTTTTGGCTGCGTCTTTGTGGTGACCACTGCAGCATGTCAATTCTTTTTGCCTTTTTCTCTGCATTTTTCACCTATTGAATGCATCGGACAAAAATGCAGCAAAAACACATGCGGTTTGTTTGATGCGTTTTTTTCTGGTGGATACAATTTTATGTGCTTTTTTGGGGCCTGAAACGCTGCATCTTTGTGGTCAGAAAAAAACGCAGCGTGCGCACATAGCCTATATGTGGTGATATAGAAGGGTTAATAGTTTCTCTTTTTCTTTATTAAAGATTTATTGTTATTAGTAAGTATATCTGATGGTAGTTCATAGTCATTATGGAGCCTACGGAATAAGAGACAGACTCAAGGATTATTATGGTTTCTAAATGTTCTTCTTATCTCATATGCATGACTCTACATTTTTGTTTTGCTAAAACTTAAAGGTCATATGAACAATTAGTAAAGTTCAGCTCGAAGTTTTTTCTTTTTCTTTTGCAATATCACATTGATCTGTAAATGGTATAAATAAACTGTACTTTGATGAAATAAACAGAAGAAATTGATCATGCCCACATGGATGCTGGTCTTTTCTCTCCGAGCGCTCGATCTTGATTAGGTCTGAAGAGGCCTAACTCAAGAGAACCTCACTGGTGATCCCATAAGCTGACTTGTGACAAAACAGAACAGCTACAACAGAAGTAGAGCTTTTCTTACGTCAGCTGGTAAGCCTATTAAAAATGCAGAAAATTGAGACCACTTATATACCTTCACAGCACTAATATTCTACTTTACTATAAAACCTTCATCCCCATTTTGAGGGGAAGAAACACACAATATCTCACTATAAGGACAGATCCCAGGACTTATATTTCATCAGTAATAATGTCCCCTAACTTGCCCCTACAGTAATTATGCCCCACGTGCCACCATAAACTAATAATGTATGTCCCTCATTCTGGCCCCATATAGTAATTATGTCCCTCATCCTGGCCCCTTTTATTTAATAATGTCTGGGGAAACAAGTGGAATCAGAAGGGGTTGTTAATTGCTTCCTGCACAAAATATCCCCCCACACACTGCTCCTCTCCAAAATAGTCCCATAAAGTGCCCCTTTCCAAAATGTCCCCCCCAAAATTTCTCTTTCTATAATATCTCCCCCAACTACATCCCTGTATAAATCCCCCCCCTCCTCATTATACTATGCTGCCTTCCAAAATCTTTGATGCCTCATAATGTCCCCCATTGCCCTATAATGTACCAATTTCTTTCACAACGTCCCCCACTGACCTATAATGCTCCAATTTGCTTCATAATGGCCCCCATTACCCTATAATGTCCTTCCACTTCCCTATAATGTCCTTCCACTGCCCTATTATGTCCTTCCACTGCCCTATTATGTCCCCCACTGCCCTATTATGTCCCCCACTGCCCTATTATGCCCCCCACTGCCCTATTATAGCCCCCACTGCCCTATTATGGCCCCCACTGCCCTATTATGGCCCCCACTGCCCTGTTATGGCCCCCACTGCCCTGTTATGACCCCCACTGCCCTATTATGGCCCCCACTGCCCTATTATGTCCCCCACTGCCCTATTATGTCCCCCACTGCCCCATAATATGCTCCATAAAGTCCCCCACCGCTTCTTAATGCCACTTGTAAAATAACACTGCTCCTCCCCCACCCGCAGCCCCTCATATAAAAGTACATCTTCGGCTCCTCTGGAGCGCTTATCTGTGCCTGCGCGTCCTCCTCTTCATCCCTGCAGCTGCGGCCCCGGTGATGATGATGTCGGTGCAGGACTGAGGCGCGCTCCTCTGCAGCCCTGGCGATGACGGTACATTGCGGGGCTGAGCAGAGCTTCTCTCCCTCCTGTCACCGGCCGCACTGTACAAATGTATTGCGCGCCTGAAAGACGCGCATACATCTGAATACCAGCGCGGTCGGTGCAGGCCTGGGGACTCCCGCAGTGCATCGCTAGGACCTTTGGTGAGTCACATGACACATGTGATGTCACTAAAGGTCCTGCAACTGCGAAAACTTCAGTGATCATACAGAACTTGTACGATCACTGAAGTTTACGATTGAAAGGCTGGGTGTCGGGGCCCACTCAGGCCTGTGCATGGTGAATGAAACGAAAATTTTGAGTACTAAATGTAACTATAGCTCGATTAATGACTCCGCGCTCCTCTCCACATACACACACACACACACACACACACAATACAATACATCCCCCCCATCACCCACTACATACACACACACAAATACCATGCACCCCCCATTACCATCTCCCCACGCACACAATGCAATGCACCTCCCCATCACCCCCTACACACGCACACACAATACAATGCATCCCCCATCACACCCTACACACACACACACACACACACAAATACCATGCACCCCCCACTACCATCTCCCCACGCACATGTCGCGGGCGGGGAGGAGGGTGTCAGCACACTACTCTCACCCCTTCTGCTCTGGTCCGGCGGCTGCTGCTCAGTGGTGGCTCGAGCTGTGGGCCGGATCCCGGGGGTTCTCGAGAGGCACTCCTCGCCCGTGAGTGAAAGGGGGGTTGTTGGGTGTGGGGATAGTTTATTGTCCGTGACGCCACCCACGGTTTTGGTGATTTCACCACCGCTGCTCTATAGGCCCGGGGACGATGGTGTGTAGCAGCGAGATGTTGCGTTGCCCCTCCGTGGGTAGGGGTTGGTGATCCCGGGGCCCGGTGATGAGATGGGGGATGCAGGGCCTGGTGGGCGCAGGGACGCGGGGGCAGCGCTGTGCCTTGCGGCACTGTGGTACTCACTCAGCCTGAGACGTTGACACAGTTTTACGGTAAACCACACGGCTGGAAAGACGGTTCCCACGGACGGCTGCACTTGCTCTCCCAGTAGGTGACGGTGATGTCCCTTTTCCTTGCACCTTTGTTTCTGTGTTGGTAGCGATGGGTTCCCACCGGTAACCCGCTCCCCGATTTCAAGCTGGACCGGAGGAGCTCTACTCTTTGCCCGCAGGCGCTGGCCCTGAGAAACTGGTGCCCTGGCGGTGGCGGTGTTTCTCCTACAATGGTTGGGCTGTTGCCTTCTATCGGGACTTGGTTGTTGGGGGATCTGCGTCTCCTTCACTGACGGATTAGGCAAATTCTGGCGACTCCAAGCCTTGCCGGGGTCCGAGAGGCCCCTGCCCTGGTGCTGACTGTCCTTTGGTACGCTGCTCCAGACCGCCGGGCCACTACCCGTCCGCGGTCCTTCCAGGAACTTCCGAACGGTCCCCCTCCAGACAGTCACCGCCGTTGCTGACCTTGCTGACCCTGTCCTGCACACAGCTGGACTACCTCAGGCTTTCTTTCTGTCACCACTCTTGCTTTCCTCCTTTACCACTTTACTTCCTTTACTTCACTTGTTTACTCCTCACTTAGCTCCTCACTCCAGCTCCCCCTGAGCTAATCTGCCTGGTTCCTCCCGCCTCCAGAGCTGTGAACTCCTCGGTGGGCGGAGCCAACCGCCTGGCCCACCCCCTGGTGTGAACATCAGCCTCTGGAGGAAGGCAACAAGGATTTTTGGTTAGCTTTGGTGTTCCTAACTGGGATGTAGGGTGTGGTGGTGTGATGACCTATGACCCCTGGCTTGCCCAGGGCGTCACACACACAATACAATGCACCCCCCCATCACCCCCTACACACACACACACACACACACACACACGCTCCATTACCCCCCCACACACAATACATCCCCCCATCACCCGCTATACACACACACACAATGCACCGCCCATCAGCCCCTACACACACACACAATGCACCCCGCATTACCCCACACACACACACAATGCAACCATCACACCACACACACACACACACACGCAATACAATGCATCCCCCATCACACCATACACACACACATACAATGCACCCCCCCATCACCCCCTACACACACAATACAATGCATCCCCCATCACACCATACACACACACATACAATGCATCCCCCATCACACCCTACACACACACACACAAATACCATGCACCCCCACTACCATCTCCCCACGCACACAATACAATGCACCCCCCATCCAAACACACACAATACAATGCATCCCCCATTACCTATACACACAATACACGCACCATTACCCCCCCCACACACAATGCACCCCCCATCACCCCCTACACACACACCCACAATACAATGCACCCCCACTACTCCCTACACACACAATGCACCCCCATTACTCCCTACACACACACACACAATGCACCGTCCATCAGCCCCTACACACACACAATGCACCCCCCCATCACCTCCTACACACACACACACACACACACAATGCACCCCTCCACCACCCCCTACACACACCCACACACACACAATACAATGCATCCCCCATCACCCCCTACATACACACACACACAAAATACAATGCATCACCCCCGCACACACACACTACAATGCATCACCCCCTCCAAACACACACACACACACACACACACAATACAATGCACCCCCCATCACCTCCTACACACAAACACACAGTACAATGCACCCCCATTACCCATACACACACACAATACACGCTCCATTACCACCCCACACACAATGCACCCCCCCATCACCCGCTACACACACACACAAATACAATACACCCCCACTACTCCCTTCACACACAATGCACCCCCATTACTCCCTACACACACACAATGCACCATCCATCAGCCCCTACACACACACAATGCACCCCGCATCACCCCCTACACACACAATGCACCCCCCCATCACCCCCAACACACACAATGCACCCCTCCATCACCCCCTACACACACACACACACACACACAATACATCCCCCATCACCGACTACACACACACACAATACCATGCACCCACCATTACCATCTCCCCACGCACACAATACAATGCACCCCCTCCAAACACACACACACAATGTACCCCCCATCACCCCCTACACACACACACACACAATGCACCCCCATTACCTCCTACACACATTGCACCCCTCCATCACCCCCTACATACACACACACACACAATACACACTCCATTACCCACCCACACACACTACATCCCCCATCACCCGCTACACACACACACAAATACAATGCACCCCCACCACTCCCTACACACACAATGCACCCCCATTACTCCCTACACACACACAATGCACCGTCCATCAGCCTCTACACACAATGCACCCCGCATCACCCCCTACACACACACAATGCACCCCCCCATCACCCCCTACACACACACACACAATGCACCCCTCCATCACCCCCTACACACACACACACATACAATACATCCCCCCCATCACCCACTACACACACACACAATACCATGCACCCCCTCCAAACACACACACACACACACACACACACACAATGCACCCCCCCATCACCCCCTACACACACACACACACACACACACACAATCCACCCCCATTACACCCTACACACAATGCACCCCTCCATCACCCCCTACATACACGCACACACACACACACACAATGCATCCCCCATCACCCTCTACACACACATACACACACACACAATGCATCACCCCCTACACACACACACAATACAATGCACCCCCCATCACCCCCTACACACACACACACACACAATACATCCCCCATCACACCCTACACACACACAATGCATCACCCCCTACACACACACACAATGCACCCCCCCATCACCCTCTACACACACACAATGCATCACCCCCTACACACACACACACACACACACAATACAATGCACCCCCCATCACCCATTATACACACACACAATGCAGCCCCCCATCACTCCCCACACACACACACACAATACAATGCACCCCCCATCACCCCCTACACACACACACAATACAATGCATCCCCCATCACACACACACACACACACAATGCACCCCCACATCACCCTCTACACACACACACACAATGCATCACCCCCTACACACACACACACACACACACACAATACAATGCACCCCCCATCACCCCCTACACACACACAAACACACACACAATACAATGCACTCCCCATCACCCCCTACACACACACACACACAATACAATGCATCCCCCATCACACCCTACACACACACACACACACAATGCACCCCCCATCACCCTCTACACACACACACAATGCATCACCCCCTACACACACACACAATACAATGTACCCCCCATCACCCCCTACACACACACACACACACACACACAATACAATGCACCCCCCATCACCCCCCCCCACACACACACACACAATACAATGCATCCCCCATCATACCCTACACACACACACACACACAATACACCCCCCCATCACCCTCTACACACACACACAATGCATCACCCCCTACACACACACACACACACACAATACAATGCACCCCCCATCACCCCGTACACACACACAATGCATCACCCCCTACACACACACACACACAATACAATGCACCCCCATCACCCATTATACACACACAATGCAGCCCCCCATCACTCCCCACACACACACACACACACAATACAGTGCACCCTCCATTACCCCTCCCCCACATACAATACAATGCACCCCCCATCACCCCCTACACACACACACACAATACAATGCATCCCCCATCACACCCTACACACACACACACACACACACAATGCACCCCCCCATCACCCTCTACACACACACACACACACAATGCATCACCCCCTACACACACACACAATACATCACCCCCTACACACACACACAATACAATGCACCCCCCCCCCCACACACACACACACACACACACACACACAATACAATGCACCCTCCATCACTCCCCACACACACACACACAATACAGTGCACCCTCCATTACCCCTCCCCCTCATACAATACAATGCACCCTCCATTACCCCCTCCCCAGACATAATACATTGCACCCCACATCACCACCCCCTGCAGACACAAATTACACTACCCCATCACTACACACTCCTGCCTCCCCCCTCCCTCGGAATACAGTACTCCTCCTCTGCCTGTCACAAAGCTGTGTCATCTTCACAAATGTTCCCCGTTATGTGTCCTCAGCCCCTCCCCACACATCTCCATTAATTACACCTGTCTCTTCGGCTCCTCCATGGAGCGCTCGCTTCCTGATGAATCCAGTGTGGCGCCCGCAGCACTGTGATGACGTCAGCAATGTGCTGATCTCATCACGTTGCTGCACGTCGGGGGCGGGGCCCAGTCCCAGCGCGCTGTTCAAATGTATTTACGTCTGAAATGCGGATTTTGGTGCGGTTTTTTACCGCAGGTGCAGGATTCTTTCAGAGAGTCCATTTTTCCTTAAGAAAAAGTCAGTTTCTAGTGCGCACATGGCCTTAGGGTATGTTCACACAGAGCTTTTTTGGTACATTTTTTTAGCTGTAGATTTACCTTGGTTTAACTGTTTTTGACCAGCTCAAGGTCAAAGACCGCTAGAGGGCTGGAAATCTTGAAGTATGGGTCACAATTCCACTTCCACAAAAGTGCCCTATTTTTAAGGACTTTTTAAGGACTGTTTTACAATTTCTGGACACTTGGCAAAACTGCTTTGTGTGGTGTTTTGATTTCACCAGTGATACCTGTGAATATGTGAGAATACAAAATATTTTTCTATATGCTTTCTTACTGTTAGAGTACAATATATTTTTTTTCTCTATGTTTTTCTAGAACTAAGCTTTCTTTTGTATATGAGGAGCAAGATGGAGCCTAAAATCCTGTAGCTGATGACTGATACAAAGGAACGGAATGAAGATGTTGAAAATGATGACTGACTGCATCTGCACAGCTATGTGACAAGGACCCTGTGAGTTATGGAGAGTAGAAAAGGAAATTCCCAAATATGGACATAAACCTCATATGCTTTTGCATGTGTTTCTAGTTTTACCAATGGCATACTGCTGGGAGTTTTTTTTCTAAGAGATCAATCCACTATTGCTCCACAAAGGCTTGTGTAATAATAATAATAACAACAATAAAGCACTTGGGTGCTTCTGAGAAAGGAATTTATACCAGCATTCTGTGTGGTCTGAATTTCTCCGCCGGCTCTCAGTGACCTTCAATTTGAGATTTTACCAGACATTCACTGTTAAGAAGGAGATTTCCCGAAACCGTCGTAATTCTCCTTAACAAATATACTGGTGAATGAGGCAGTCGTTGTCTCCTTCTGCCAATGTTCAGCCTGAGATTCAGTGCAGCACGCATGGTGACGTCACTAGATTGCATCCACTGTGCGGAGCTACAGTCTGCATTAAGCAAAGACTAGAGTAGCGGCTGGGGAATGGGGAAGGGTATTTTTTTTATTATTGACTAGTTGAGGAACTGTGTGGTGAGATCATACTGTGTTGAAGGGCTGTGGGGGATCATTCAATCTGTAGGGATGTGAGGGTTTAATACTGTTTAGCGGCTATTGGGATCATACATTGTTGGTGGCTATGGGGGCATTATACTCTGTTGAAGAGTTGTGAGGGGCCATACCATTCGGGGATGTTTGTGGATATCATATTGTTTAAAGAGCTGTGGGGACATCATACCATATGTGTTGGAAGGTTGGAGGGACATTATACTGTTCGGGGTTTTGTGAGGAACATATTCTTTAGGGTGCTATGGGGGTTCATTTGTAGTGGGTTGTGGGGTTCATACTGTTTGGGGGGCTATCATGATACTGTCTAGGGGACTGTAAGGGACATTATAATGTTTTGGGATCACACTGTGTGGGACGCTGTGGGGATTCATACTGTGTGTGGGGCCTAGTGAATTATACTGTGTTAGGGGCTGTGGGGGATCATACTGTGTGGGGAGCTGTGAGGTCCATCATACTGTGTGGGGAGCTGTGAGGTCCATCATACTGTGTAGGGGAGCTGTGGAGTACATCATAGTGTGTGGATGCCATCATATTGTGTGGAAGACTATTGGGATATACTGTATGGCGTGTTGTGGGAACATTGTAATGCATTGGGGGAGCGGTTGAGCAAAGTCACTTAATATTGGTAAAGCTGCAGGGCCAGATGGACTCAGTCCACGTGTCCTTAAAGTATGTGCAGACCAGCTATGTACGGTCTTTACACACTTATTTAATGAAAGTCTACAAACACAGAGGGTACCAGTGTTATGGAAAACTTCCTGTCTGGTTCCGGTACCCAAGACTACTTCTCCTGTAACCCTAAATGACTATCATCCTGTAGCCTTAACATCTCATGCTATGAAGGCCTTGGAAAGATTAGTGCTTGCTCACTTGAGTCCGAGGGTGAGGGCTTTTATTGATCCCCTACAGTTTGCTTACCGGCATAGATTGGGGGTGGACGATGCAATTCTTTCTCTGTTACATACTGTACATTCATTTTTGGAGAATGACGGAACCACTGTGCGAGCGATGTTCTTCGATTTCTCGAGTGCATTTAACACCCTGCAGCCACTTTTACTACACAAAAGGATGACTGATATGAAGGTGGAGGAGGGGATGAGAAATTGGATAACTGACTACCTATCAGATGGGCCACAGTTTGTACAGATGGGAGCAGTTGTGTCTAGCAGATTATTGAGCAGTGGAGGTGCCCCTCAGGGAACGGTGCTAGCGCCCTTTCTATTCACACTGTATACATCAGACTTTCAGTATAAATCTGATTTTTGTCACCTTCAAAACTTCTCGGATGACTCCGTGGTTGTGGGGTGTATTAGGGGGGACCAGGGTGATGAGGAATATAGAAGGGTGGTGTCAAATTTTGTGGATTGGTGCCATGGTAACTATCTACAACTAAATGTTAAGAAAACTAAGGAGCTGGTGGGCAACTATAGCAGGAGAAAGATGGAATGTTCACCGATCACTATTGCTGGTCAGGAGGTGGAGCAGGTGGAGAGTTACAAATATTTGGGGGTCCACCTGGATAGCAAACTGGACTGGAGATGCCACTCAGAGATGGTCTACAAGAAGGGGATGAGCAGATTGTATTTCCTAAGGAAACTGAGGTCTTTTAATGTGTGCAGCAAAATGTTAGAAATGTTCTACCAGTCTGTAGTGGCAAGTGCCATCTTTTTTGCACTCATATGCTGGGGTGGTAGTGTGCGGGTCTCTAGTACTAGCTGGTAGTGATGCTAATAAGCTGAATAAGCTTATCAAGAAGGCAAGCTCCGCTGTTAGCTGCAATCTGGACTCTTTTGAGGAGGTAGTGGAGAGAAGAACTCTGAAAAAGTGTATGGCGATTATGAATAAGGCTATGTGCGCACGTTGCGTACAAGCCCTGCAGAAATTTCTGCAGCGATCTGAAGAGCACATGTGCGCTTTAGATCGCTGCAGAAATGTCCGTAGTGAGCGCCGATTCCATGCGCTCTGCCTGCAGCTCCTCCCATAGACAGAGCAGGAGCTGCCGGCAAAGCGCAGGAAAGAAGTGACATGTCACTTCTTTTTGCGCAGCGCTTCGGCAGTAGCCGAAGCGCTGCGCTCTTAAACGCCACGTGCGCACGGCCCCTGCACAATCTCCATAGACTGTGCAGGGGCCGCAGGACGCATGCAGTTACGCTGCGCTGCAAAGCGCAGCGTAACTGCATGTTTTTACGCAACGTGCGCACATAGCCTAATAATGCACATCCATTGTATGAGCTATTCATGAGACAGAAGAGCACCTTCAGTAACCGGCTAATCCTTCTGAGGTGTAAGAAGGAAAAATATAGGAAATCATTTGTGCCAACTGCTATGGGAATGTACAACAATAACATTAGTGTTAAATCATCAAGGTGAATTTCTACTTTATTTCTTCTACTTTCAGTTCACCCGCTGTGTATGTCCTAATCTAATGAATAATATTCTTCTGTCAACTCTACGTCTTGTCAATTATGTAATTTATGTTATGATTTAAGTTGTGCTGCTGTGATACCATAATTTCCCATGGGATCAATAAAGTGTATTGTATCGTATCGTATCGTATCGTACTAGTATTGAGTAACAAGAGTTGCATAAATTATAAACATTATGAAAGCAGTAAATGATATAGTTTTGTCTATATCATATCTATGTCTGGTAAGAATACATACAAACAACAACACAAAACAAAATTATACGACCTAAAATATCAAATTTTATTAATACAATTTAAAACAATAAATAATAAAAGTTGTGGTAGTACAGGTATGAGGACCAAACAGAACAAGAATACATGTTGTAATAAATCCTAAGGTAACATGTAGCAGTAGCAGACCTGTGAATCATGTGTAGCGTGCACTGTGTGGATTCTTCAGTACTTGTGCAGTCATGTGCCCACTAGTATGTGATATGCATACTCCTGGCCACATTCCAACTAGATGTGCACAGCCTCGCTCAATTCACTTGTGGCCAAAAGTATGCATTACACATGCTAGTGGTCACATCACAGCATGCAGGGCCATCTTAGTCATGGATGCGATGGGCACTTGCCTGGAGGCCACATGATCATAAGGGCCCCTGCTAATCTGTGTATGTTAAGATATGTCTAAACTTTTGGACGACTTTACACTAAAAGGAAGGTTGTGTTTAACTGATAATTTTTGGTGCTGGTGACCTACTAGTGTGCTGCTTCCTTCACCCTTTAAAGGGAACCTGTCATCAGAAATTTAGCTATAAAGCTAAAAGTTCCCCCCTCTGCAGCTCCTGGGCTGCATTCTAGGAAGCTTCCTATAGTTTTTTTGGCACCTTTTATACCAAAATAAACACTTTGTAAACTGGTACCTTTTCGTATGCAAATTTCTAAAATCGTCCATGGGGGCGGGCTGCCTGGGGTCCGTTGCTGTCCTCCTGCAGATTTACGCCGCCCCCGAACGCTGAATTTCAAAAGCTCAGGACGCCGCCCCTGGGTGCCCGTGGTCCCGCGCATGTGCTGTGCTACTGTAGCGGTGCCGTGCACTGCGTGCACGGGTGACCGCTAGTGACGCTTTGCGCGGGCACGAGGTTATGGGCGGCGCTGTGAGTGTCATCAGTAAGTGCCGCCCATAACCTCGTGACCGCACTTTCCCCTATGACTCCAGCGTTATGCGCAAGCGCTCGCTGGCCTGATGCCCGGACGTCCCCTCCTTCCCATCTATTTCCTGCTGCTGAGCAGGATGGGAAGGAGGGGACGTCCGGGCATCAGGCCAGTGAGCGCTTGCGCATAACGCTGGAACATACATCAAAACATAGTGTGAGACTGTGACCAGGGTTGTCTATGACGGCCGGTACGTCTCGCCCCGGTTGTGCTCCCTCCATGTATAGAAAGCAACTCCACTCCAGGGTTAATGCTGTTTCCCTGCAGGCTGAAAGGAGGGTTAAAAGGAAACAGGAACATGGGCGTGGGTCCCTAGTGTGAGGGAGTGAACACAACTTCCTGAGTTTCTGCCAGAGAAAGACATGTGTGCTGTTTTGGACTTTTGGTTTGTGCAATAAACCGTGTGCTGTGACCATTGGTGCCTGGATCCCGTGTCTCCTGCCGCACAGCTGACCACGCTACCTCACAGATGGTGGAGAATGCTGGCATGCCAGCCCGGTGAGGTGTAGCATCCATCCCTGGTGACCCAGCAGCGCATGTCCTGGATTCGAGCGGCTATACTACAGCCCAAACCCGGCGACGCCATGGAGGACATACTAAAGCAGCTGGCTCAGGCTAATTCACAGCAACAACAGGCTAATGCACGCAACAACAGACCAATGCACACCTGCTCCGGTCGTTGGATCGTCAGCAGCAATCCTTGCAATTGCAGGAACAAAGGCACCAAGAACAGATGGTTCTCCTGGCCAAGTTGATCCGTGCCGGACCGGCAGCAACAACCCCGGGACCGGGTGACGACGGCAGCGTCCGGAAAACGGTGAGACAAGCATTGCAAAAGATGAACCCGGGGGATGATGTGGAAGCGTTCCTGGCGGTGTTTGAGCAGGTGGCCGAGCGGGAAAAGCTGCCGACCCCCCAGTGGGCTGAGGTATTGTCGCCCTATCTGACGGGGGAGCCCAAAAAAGCGTACCTGGACCTCTGTACCGAGGACGCCATAGAATATGAGACCCTGAAAGCCGAAATACTTGCTCGGTTGGGGGTGAATACCTATGTACGGGCTCAGCGGGTAAATCAGTGGTTCTATGAGGAAGTCAAACCCGTACACTCCCAGGCCTATGACTTGTTGCATCTGGTAAAGAAGTGGTTGCAGCCTGACACTCTGAGCCCTGCGCAAATGGTGGAAAGGGTAGTGGTTGATCGCTTTGTGTGCACTTTACCCGTCACCATTCAACGGTGGGTAGGACAGGGCGACCCAAGTACCCTGGACCAATTAGTGTGCCTGGTGGAGCGGCATGTGGCTACGCAGGACTTGATACGGGACACTGAGACTTTGCGTACCGCCCGTCGGTCCGGCCCCTCCAAGCCTAGGGCCAAGGACCCACCGCTGACACCGGTGCGGGAGTCCGCTACCGTCCCGTCTGAGGCCGCGCCCGCCGTCCCTGAGGTCCGGAAGGCTATGTACCCTAAACGACAACTCGTCAAGGGGGTTTCCTTCCCTATTAGATGTTGGCGGTGCCAGCGGGTGGGACATATGGAAGCCCAGTGTCGACTCACCACGGAGCCCATGGATTGTGGGGTTACCCGGCGGGGTTCAATGTATGCTCAGGCGGTGTGTACCGCGGACCTTGTCTCCCCGGAGACTGAGCCCCACTTGTGCCAAATACAGGTGAATGGATGTCCGGTTACAGGCTTGTTGGATTCCGGAAGCTTAGTGACCCTTGTGCGGTCAACCCTAAGGGCTGAAGTAAAGGCCACAGGACGTACCGTGGGGGTGGTTTGCATACATGGGGACCGCCGAGACTATCCCACGGGGATTGTCACCATCACAGCACCCTGCGGTCAGGTGCAACATGAGGTGGGACTTATGAACACTCTTCCCTATGACGTGATCCTAGGAAGGGATCTGCCATATTTTTGGACTCTATGGAAGGGGCCTCCTACGTCCCCTCAGGTATTGGACAGTCCGGGACCTGAGCCCGACAATCCCGAATCCGGGACGCCTGCCGTAGGGGTCCCCATGATAGGGACAGAATGTGAACCCGATAGGTCGCCCCTAGAGGTATTGGCAGGAGAGGCTGAGATGGTCGAGCCCATCCCGGAGTTGGAGGCGTCCCCGGATACGTTTGGGACAGCCCAACTCCAGGACCCTACATTAATACATGCCCGGAGTCGGGTGACAGTGGTTGACAGGGTGGCACAGCTGCCCGGTGCCCAGGTAAGGTACCCCCATTTCGCTCTTAAGCAGGATTTACTCTACCGGGTAGATGAAATACGGGGCGTGGGGGTAGAGCAGTTGGTGGTGCCCCAGCCATATCGCCGGCGGGTTCTCGACTTGGCTCATAAACACCTGATGAGTGGCCACCTAGGGGTCAAGAAAACGCAGGAGCGAATATTGCAAAGGTTCTATTGGCTCGGGGTCTTTGGGGAGGTAAAACGGTTCTGCGAAACCTGCCCGGAGTGTCAGCTTACCGCACCCCTGGCCCACTTTCGCAGTCCGTTGGTACCGTTACCCATTATAGAAGTCCCTTTTGAACGGATAGGGATAGACCTGGTGGGGCCCCTCGTAAAGTCCGCTCGAGGGCACCAACACATCCTAGTGATCGTTGACTATGCCACCCGGTATCCAGAGGCGATACCTCTCAGACATACTGCGGCGAAGCTTATAGCTCGGGAGTTGTTTGCTGTGTTCTGCCGGGTGGGGTTGCCCAAGGAGATCCTTACAGATCAGGGGACCCCATTCATGTCTAAAGTGACCAAAGAGCTATGCCGGCTACTCCAGATCAAGCAGTTGCGTACGTCTGTGTATCATCCTCAGACGGATGGGTTAGTAGAGCGATTCAATAAAACCCTGAAAACCATGCTCAAAAGGGTGATTTCCAAAGACCGGAAAGACTGGGATATGATGCTTCCCAATTTGATGTTTGCCATCCGAGAGGTGCCACAGGCATCCAGGGGGTTTTCGCCTTTTGAGTTGTTATACGGGCGACATCCCCGGGGATTGTTGGACCTGGCAAAGGAAACATGGGAGCAGGAGTCCACCCCCCATAAAAGTGTGATTGAACACATTTTAGGAATGCAGAACCGCATAAGCGCGGTCATGCCAATTGTGAAGGAGCATTTACAGGAGGCTCAGGCCGCGCAAAGCGGCCGCTACAATAGACAAGCCACCGTGCGGACCTTTAAACCCGGGGATCGGGTGTTGGTATTGATCCCCACGGCGGAGAGTAAATTCCTGGCTCAGTGGCAAGGCCCCTACGAGATAAAGGAAAGAATCGGGGTGGTCAACTATAAGGTATTGCAGCCCGGTAGGCGGAAACCTGAACAAATATACCATGTCAACCTGTTAAAACCTTGGCAGGAATGGGAAAGCCTGATGGTTGATTTTTCCCCATCTCCCTCCTCTTCGGGTCGTTCAAACCCGGCTCCAGCGACCTCCGGAGAGGACGAACCGGAAGGATTGGAGAAGCCCTCACCAAGCAACAGAGGCGAGAGGCCAGACGGCTGGTTCAGCAGAACCCCGAGGTCTTCTCCGAGCTGCCTGGTAGGACCAGTCTGATACGACATGACATTGTCACCGAGCCTCACCTGAAGGTACGCCTGAAGCCATACCGGGTTCCGGAGGCTCGAAGACAAGCCATATCAGAGGAAGTGAAGACAATGCTACGCCTGGGGGTCATCGAAAAATCCCGGAGTGAATGAGCTAGTCCCATTGTCCTAATACCAAAACCCGATGGCTCCTTAAGGTTCTGCAATGACTTTAGGAGATTGAACGAAATATCCAAGTTCGATCTCTACCCCATGCAGGTGCCACTGACGGAGTCCGCCAAGGAGAAAACCACTTTTGTTACGCCGGAGGGTCTCTTCCACTATGTTGTCTTGCCTTTTGGGTTACATGGCGCTCCGGCCACGTTCCAGAGGTTGATGGACTTGGTGCTGGAACCCCACCAGGCGTATGCATCAGCGTACCTTGATGACATCATTATTTACAGCTCTGAGTGGCAGACCCACTTGGAACAGGTACAAGCGGTGGTGAACGCGTTCCGAACAGCCGGATTGACAGCCAATCCCAAGAAATGTGCGTTGGGGCTCACGGAAGCCCGCTACTTGGGCTACGTAATAGGCCAAGGAGTGATTAAGCCCCAAATTAACAAAGTTGAGGCGATCCAGAAGTGGCCTAGACCCCTGACCACGAAGCAGGTTAGGGCCTTCCTGGGTATCGTGGGGTACTACAGGAGGTTTGAAAAAAAATTTGCGGGACTATCGGCCCCCTTGACGGACCTTCTCAAAGGCAAGAAGTCCGTCATGGTGCGCTGGACTCCGCAGGCCGAGGACTCCTTCCGGGCCCTGAAGGGGGTCCTGTGCGGACAGCCCGTTCTTGTAAACCCTGATTTCCGGAAGGAGTTCGTAGTCCAGACTGACGCCTCTGAGGTCGGCCTGGGGGCAGTGCTGTCTCAGGTGGTTCAGGGGGAGGAACACCCCGTCACCTTCTTAAGTAGGAAGCTCACCCCTCCCGAGCGGAATTATAGCGTAGTGGAGAAGGAGTGCCTGGCGATCAAGTGGGCCTTGGAGTCCCTACGCTATTACCTGCTGGGACGGCAGTTTTGCTTGGTGACTGATCACTCTCCGCTGGTCTGGATGAGGTCCGCCAAGGAACGGAATGCCCGGGTTACCCGGTGGTTCCTTTCTCTGCAGAACTTCTGGTTTACGGTTGAACACCGGGCCGGTGGGTTGCAGGGCAACGCCGATGCCTTGTCCCGCGGCCAATGTTTGATGGCGGGAGTTCAACCCCGCACGCTTGAACTGAGGGGGGGTTATGTGAGACTGTGACCGGGGTTGTCTATGACGGCCGGTACGTCTCGCCCCGGTTGTGCTCCCTCCATGTATAGAAAGCAACTCCACTCCAGGGTTAATGCTGTTTCCCTGCAGGCTGAAAGGAGGGTTAAAAGGAAACAGGAACATGGGCGTGGGTCCCTAGTGTGAGGGAGTGAACACAACTCCCTGAGTTTCTGCCAGAGAAAGACATGTGTGCTGTTTTGGGCTTTTGTTTGTGCAATAAACCGTGTGATGTGACCATTGGTGCCTGGATCCCGTGTCTTCTGCCGCGCAGCCAACCACGCTACCTCACAATAGGCTGAAAAAGAAGAGATTTTTATCTTAGCTAAGCGAGGCCAGATAAGATTCCAGCTTCAACCGTCCTCTGTCGCACAAGCTTTACACCATGCTTTTTATGTTTTAACACCAGTTTTGTTGAACTGCAAATAAAATAAATATATGTTTAACATTATCCACCATTTCCATGGGCGGCACGGTGGCTCAGTGGTTAGCACTGCAATCTTGCAGCGCTGGGGTCCTGGGTTTAAATCCCACCAAGGACACCATCTGCAAGGCGTTTGTATGTGTGACGCCCTGGGCAAGCCAGGGGTCACAGGTCACAACACCACACGCACCCCACATTCCCTGCAGGTACACCAAAGTCAAAACTTAAATCCTTGTTGCCTTCCTCCAGGGGCTGGTGTCCACACCAGGGGGTGGGCCAGGTGGTTGGCTCCGCCCACCAAGGAGTACACAGCCCTGGAGGCGGGAAAACCAGGCAGAAGGAGTTAGCTCAGGGAAGAGCTTGAGTGAGAAGTAAACAGTGGTAGAGGAGTAAGTGACAGAGTGGAAGTAGAAAGTGAAGAAGGTGACAGCAAAGAAGCCTGAAGTTGGTCCGGGTGTGTGCCCCGGACTGAGACAGCAAGGTTGGCAGACGGCGGTGACCGTCTGCAGGAGAGATTGCTCGGACGTTGCCGAAAGGACCGTGGGCGGGTGGTGACCCGACGATACCGGAGCGGTATACATAGAACAGTCAGCACCAGGGCAGGAGCCTTTCAGATCCCGGCAAGGCTAGGAGTCGCCATAATTTGCCAAATCCGTCAGTGAAGGGGACCACTGGGTCTCCCAACAACCAAGTCCCGATTGAAGGCAACCGTCCAACCGTAAAGGGGAGACATCGCCACCGCCAAGGCACCAGTTTCCCAGGGCCAGCGCCTGCGGGCAAGAGAGGGGCTCCTCCGGCTCATATCCCGGTCGGGGAGCGGGTTACCGGTGGGAATCCATCGCTACCAACAAACAACACATAGGTGCAGGAAAGAGACTATCACCGCTAACTGCAGGGAACATCAGCACCGTGGCTGTCCGAGGGACCCATCCAACCAGCCGTTTGTTTACCGAGAACTGTGTCGTGTTTACTGGCTGAGTGAGTACCTCCGTGCCGTGCGGCACAGCGCTGCCCCTGCGCCCCTGCACCTCCACAGGCCCCATAACCCGCCTGTCCACCATCCCAACCCCATCACTGGGCCCTGGGACCACAAATCCCCTACCCACGGATGGTCAAATCAACAACTGGCTGCTCCATACCACCACTCCCGGGCTCCCCAAGCAGAGCAGCGGTGGTGTCCCCACAATCACCACAACCGTGGGTGGCGTCACGGACAATAAACAATCCCAACAACCCAACCCCTTTCACTCACGGGCGAGGAGCGCCGCTCGAGTCCCCGGGATCCGGCCCATCGCTCGAGCCACCGAGCAGCGGCAGGCCGCAGCCGCAGCGGCAGCCGGACCCGAGCAGTGGGAGAGCGCAGCGTCCCCTCCTCCGCCCGCGACAACTTGGCGTCACGAACAGGATCTTACCGCTCTGCCGTTGGGTAGAGGTGCGCCTTGTGACCGCCGGAGGTGTCCGGCCGGAAAATTTCAGAAGCCGCCATCTTTGGCGCGAAGAGTTCCCGCTCGAGCGTCTTCTCAAGTAGCAGAGGCGCGAAGTCCAAAACCCCGCCCCGGTAGAGGAGGGGCCGGAAAGAAGCTAAGAGAGACGGAATGGCGGCTGGCTGCATGTGAACGCAGCTATAAAAGCAGGGACGCCAGGACCCTGCCACCATCTTGTTCCTGGGAGAGACCGCCAGCGACATGTGGATGCCGTCTAGAAGCACCGTAGCCCCCGCGCCGGGAACCGCGGCGTGGGTGGAGATCCGGACCACGCAGCTCTACCAAAGGCTGCAGGTCAAGATGCAGCTCCTCATGGAGGAGTGGGAGGCCGACATGGCGGACGTGATAGCAACCGTGCGGAGACGCGAGGAGGAGGCTGAGGAAGGGAGGGTGAGTGACCCACGCCCCGATGCCTTTGAAGGGCCGGTCATCGCGGCTGCGGGACCCGGTCCGGACCTTCTCCCCCTGCTACCTCCCTCGCCACCGGTCCCGGAAGCCGTGACCCCGCCACTAGGCCCGCTGCCACCGCAACCGGTAGCGATACCCAGCATGCCCGCCCCAGCGGACCGACCTGCAGCCGGAGCCCGTAGCAAACCGGAGGTGCTGCCCTGGAAGGTTCCGAAGCCCGAGCCGGAAACGTCCCCCGAGACGTCCCCCGAGCCAGAGCCGACAGCCCGCTCTGTGCCGAAGGCCCAGCAGCGGAAAGCCCCTGTGCCCATCCCCTACACCTCGGCTGAGGCAGCGCCGGGTTGCCGCTGCAAGGTGGCGTCCAAGGCCAAGACGCCGCGGGACCTGCCGCCCAGATCCCTGACAGTGGGCAGCGTCCAAAATGTCCCGCGGGGCCCGACCCGTGCGCCGGAGCTCGCAGCAGCGCCGTATTGGGACAGGGAGCTGGTACCGTTGGGCCTGGAGATCGGTGAGAGGGAAAGGAAGAAGGCGGAGTTGGTGGCCCGTGCAATCCGGGAAAAGGAGAACCTCCGTCAGGCGACCTTTCGTGTCCGGGGCCCGCTGTATGAAGGACAGGTGAGGCGGTTTGATGTCCGCCGGGGCTATGGATTTATTTATGAACCTGGCCTGGAGGCCGAAGTGTTTATAGCCCGGCGGGATGTGAATGCTCACCTGCCCGAGGAGCACCCCGGCCGTAACCTGATGCCGGGCGACATAGTCCAGTACACCCAGCACTGTGGAGAGAGGGGGTGGTTTGCCCTAGATGCGAAATTAAGGGGCAGCCAGGAGGCCCGTGTGAGTTCTGCACCCCCTCCCTCAGATGAAGCCGAAGACACTGAGTGATGGCAGCGGAGCACCGTTGCATCGTCCCCGTTGGGACCACCAGTGTGTCTGTTTGAAAAAGTTTGAAAGTTTGCAAATGAAAATGATGAAAAAGATTAACTGAAGTTAACCTGATTGTCTACCGTGATTGGGAAAACCGGCCGTTGCCGGCACCGTTGTCCCCGTGGGGACCGTTTAAAAAGTTGCATGAGGAACTGCTGATGGACAAGCCCGTGAACTTGCAGGGCAACCACAAACGTTAGTGGCATGTAAATAAGTTGAGTTACCGTTACCGTTTCCGCAATTGCCGCCTCCGGAGAGGCAGGTTGGAGGGAGGGCCCGCAGTAGAGCCGGCTGGGGCCCAGCCACCATAGGAACCGGTGGCTACCCTCTGGAGGGGAAGGACAGATCCCGCTTGGGTGACTTGGTGCAGGACTGGGGTCAAGGGGTGCTGCCTGTTTTCTTAGGGGCAGCATCAGGGCCAGGTTGCTTGGGTGGGAGAGAGCGGAAACCGTAACCGTTAACCGTTAAAACCGTAACGTTTAAGAAATGTGCCTCCCGATGTGGGATGATGTTTTTCTATATGTATTATGCTTTATCTTTTTCAAAAAAACAAAAAAAAACAAAAAGAAAATAAAACCGGTGTTGGATGGGCAGCCCGAGGACGGTCTGCATTTTGCTAAGGGGGAATGTGACGCCCTGGGCAAGCCAGGGGTCACAGGTCACAACACCACACGCACCCCACATTCCCTGCAGGTACACCAAAGTCAAAACTTAAATCCTTGTTGCCTTCCTCCAGGGGCTGGTGTCCACACCAGGGGGTGGGCCAGGCGGTTGGCTCCGCCCACCGAGGAGTACACAGCCCTGGAGGTGGGAAAACCAGGCAGAAGGAGTTAGCTCAGGGAAGAGCTTGAGTGAGAAGTAAACAGTGGTAGAGGAGTAAGTGACAGAGTGGAAGTAGAAAGTGAAGAAGGTGACAGCAAAGAAGCCTGAAGTTGGTCCGGGTGTGTGCCCCGGACTGAGACAGCAAGGTTGGCAGACGGCGGTGACCGTCTGCAGGAGAGATTGCTCGGAGGTTGCCGAAAGGACCGTGGGCGGGTGGTGACCCGGCGGTACCGGAGCGGTATACAAAGAACAGTCAGCACCAGGGCAGGGGCCTTTCGGATCCCGGCAAGGCTAGGAGTCGCCATAATTTGCCAAATCCGTCAGTGAAGGGGACCACTGGGTCTCCCAACAACCAAGTCCCGATTGAAGGCAACCGTCCAACCGTAAAGGGGAGACATCGCCACCGCCAAGGCACCAGTTTCCCAGGGCCAGCGCCTGCGGGCAAGAGAGGGGCTCCTCCGGCTCATATCCCGGTCGGGGAGCGGGTTACCGGTGGGAATCCATCGCTACCAACAAACAACACATAGGTGCAGGAAAGAGACTATCACCGCTAACTGCAGGGAACATCAGCACCGTGGCCGTCCGAGGGACCCGTCCAACCAGCCGTTTGTTTACCGAGAACTGTGTCGTGTTTACTGGCTGAGTGAGTACCTCCGTGCCGTGCGGCACAGCGCTGCCCCTGCGCCCCTGCACCTCCACAGGCCCCATAACCCGCCTGTCCACCATCCCAACCCCATCACTGGGCCCCGGGACCACCAATCCCCTACCCACGGAGGGTCAAATCAACAACTGGCTGCTCCATACCACCACTCCCGGGCTCCCCAAGCAGAGCAGCGGTGGTGTCCCCACAATCACCACAACCGGACAATAAACAATCCCAACAACCCAACCCCTTTCACTCACGGGCGAGGAGCGCCGCTAGAGTCCCCGGGATCCGGCCCATCGCTCGAGCCACCGAGCAGCGGCAGGCCGGACCCGAGCAGTGGGAGAGCGCAGCGTCCCCTCCTCCGCCCGCGACATATGCTCTCCCCGTCTTTGAGTGGATTTCCTCTGGTTTCCTCCCACAGTCCAAAGACATACAGATAGAGATTCTAGATTGTGAGCCCAATGGGGACAGTGTTGCCAATGTATGTAAAGCGCTGTTGAATTAATAGCGCTATATAAATGAATAAATATTTTTATTATTATTCTGTCTTGATCACTTTGGGATAGCGATGAACCGCTGCGCCTAAGTTGTCCCTCAAGCTAAGTGAGCCCTATGCTATCCCTAATCTTAGGGATAGTTGTAATGGTGGATAGGCCTGAGTCTCCTTCCTGGCCCTGCTCCTGACCAGTCCTGATGTGTTTTCCCCTCCCCCAGGGAAGGACAGGACATGAGTGTGTTAACACCACAGAAAAAGACAGACAAGAGAAAAAATAAAACTATGTCACACAGCACGCATACACAAAGGTTAAGACAATAACAGATTCAAGAGGAAAAATGACGGGCCTACGGGGTCTGAAGGGTTATGCGTCACCAGGACGGTGTAGGGTGTGGGGTGTCACAGCAGCCAGGCCTGGTTCCGTGACCACGGCGGAGTCAATAAAGATGAGGCGAAGGGAATATTTATAGGGGAGGAAGAGTTTTTTTTGTGACGCAGCCTGTGGTTTGCAGCTAATATTAGGTTCCACTGCTGCTGGAGGTATCCTACGGGGCAGATGGTAGCGCAGCTTGGATGGTACAGCTCTCCACAGGCATAGCTCAGGCCCCGGGGATGATGAGAGTGGTAATCTCCGATGGGGGTGGGATGCAAGGGCGACAACGCCAGCAGTGATAGGATGACACAGGGATTGCAGTCGAAGTTCTTTACTCACTGAGATGCCACCGCCTTTGGAGCTAGGAGGTCCGCTGTTATGGGCTTCAGCCAACCCTGGATAGTTTGCAGGTTAAGGCCGGTGTTCCTCCTATGTCCTTTCTATTTGTACTCCCTCCATCCCAGCTCCTGGTCAGTGGAACGGGTTGTCGCGGGCGGAGGGGCCGCGCTCGCTACGCTCGAGGCTGCTGCTGCTCGGTGACTCGAGCGGTGGGCCGGACCCGGGGACTCGAGCAGCGCTCCTCGCCCACGAGTGAAAAGGGGGTGGTTTGTTTGGGTAGATAGTTCGTGACACCACTCACGGGTCGTGGTGATAATGGGCACCACCGCTGCTGATGATGGGGATCCCGGGAGCGATGGCGGGGAGCAGCTAGGATGTTGGTTCCCCCTCCGTGGGAAGGGGTTGGTGATCCCGGGGCCCGGTGGTGATACGGGGAGGCTGGATGGCTGGGGTGCAGGCTTGCAGGGGCGGCGCGGCGTGGTGCCGGATGGCACTGTGGTACTCACTCAGGCACAAATTCACAGAGTCTCTGGTAAACCAAACGGCTGGATGGACGGATCCCGCAGCCGGCTGCAGTGTCTTTGCTCTCCCCGGACAGGTTGATGGTGGCTGTCTTTCCCTGCACCTGTGTAGAATGTATTGACTCCGATGGTTTCCCAACGGTAGTCCGCTCCCCGGCGTATATGTACCGAAGGAGCCCGTTTTGCCCGCAGGCGCTGGCCCTTGGATCTCTAGCCTATGGCGGTGGCTCTTTATCCTCACTGTATGGACTGTTGCCTTCTGTCGGGTCTTGGGTGTTAGGAAACTCCTGGGGTTCCGGTCACTCTCGGATTTGACCGTTGTCGGCGGCTCCCAGCCTAGTCGGGGTCCGATGGCCCTGCCTTTGTGCTTAGCTTCACTCCTCTCCCCGGTTCGGTACTGGCGGGCCACCGTCCGACCCCGGTCCTACGGTTCCGCAGAGGTCCACTAACTCTTGCAGACGGCCACCACAGTCTGCCAACCTTGCTCCTACCCAGACACTAGCAGTTTCTGCACTCCAAACTCAACTCCACTTCCACTGAACTCCAAAACTGAACTACTCTGACTGCTTTTTCCTGCCTTCAGGCCTGTGAACTCCTCGGTGGGTGGGGCCAACCGCCTGGCTCTGCCCCACCTGGTGTGGACATCAGACCCTGGAGGGAGGCAACAAGGATTTTGTTTGACTGATGTATTCTATCCAGGGGAGGGGGTGGGTGTGATGTTATGTTTGTGACTACCTTGCTAGTCCAGGGCGTCACACGGGTCACAGGCGCTTGCCACGCTCCCCACAAGCCCTGGGATCCCCCATTGTTCCTAAGAACCCGGGCCGAGCTGCTCCAGCTCCAATCCACAAGTCCCTTGTGCTTTCGTGTCCTCTCTCCCTTGTCTGCTGTTGCCTGTCCGCAGGTCCAGGCTTGACTCCAACTCATATTGTATGTCATGTTGCCACTCACTCCCCTGACAGTGCCCCACCTCTCGGGTGGGCAGGAGGTCCTATACCTCCTGAGGGCCATCCCCATCACCTACCCTAGCCCAGTCCCGGTGGGGGGGGCAGTTAACTGTGTGTTGTATGAATTGTGGTGTGCACCAGTGAATGACCCCCGTCTTACCCGGGATGAATACTGCACCTCATCTGAGATACAGTACCCTGTGGTGCCTGAAGCCTTAGGGGTGCCACACTCCCCCACAGGGAATCCAAACACATTCATGGGCTGGAAAGTAAACAATATAGTGCAACAACTGCAAAAATTTGGTTATGCTGTAAACATTAACATTTCTTTCCTTTATGGGAGGCACGGATTCTTGAACGATACAATGTCTTACATCAATTAGATTAAGACAAATAAAACATGTAGTACATCAAATGCAATACTTTGACACCATAAAATACAATAAAACTTTGGCTTCTTGCACCTGGCATTGCTCCGACCAAGTGCAACAAATTAGCATAAGATAAGCAATATGGGGGACCTGCCTCAAACCCCCAATGTAGGCTCTGTGCGTGCTTCAGAGCGTCCCAGACCACTCTCATTACTTCTGCATGTGCCACAGGTTTTGGGGTCCTGTAGTCGTGTTAATTCTGGTAGGAAGCACAACAGGTGCTGACAATATACAAGGAAGTCCTGGCCACACATAATCCAGTGGCCCAGATATCCATTTCAACACATCATTACACTATGCAGCATTATTTAACTATTTACAGGGCCCAGTTGAACCCATTACTCCACTGCAGTGTCCCGCTTTAAGGCCAACCGGGGTCTCAGGTATGCCATAGACACGACATTCTGAGTCTCCTGGTCACAAGGTCCTTCAGTAACACTGCCCATGTCAAGTTCTAAGACAGAGCCGGAGTCCTTCCGCAGCCGGTCTGCCGCACATCCAGGGTGTACCACCCCCTCTCCCCTTTTTGGCGAGTGAAGGTGACACGGCCGCCCGGGTA
Source organism: Anomaloglossus baeobatrachus (assembly GCF_048569485.1). Classification (NCBI taxonomy): domain Eukaryota; kingdom Metazoa; phylum Chordata; class Amphibia; order Anura; family Aromobatidae; genus Anomaloglossus; species Anomaloglossus baeobatrachus. Next base: position 66,295,336 of record NC_134360.1, read on the forward strand.
CAGGTCCCGGTCTGGGTGACCCCTGCTGAGGTGGGATTCAACATCCCATTGGGAGACGAACACTTCCTTCGTCATCCCGGACTCACCGATGAACCCCCACCCCCGCTCCAAGTCAAACCTGACCACAATGCCGTTCATCAGCAGTCCCCGTTCCGAGGGTTGTCCCTTTTGGCTCTATATCTTGGTGGCCAGTTTCCGGACTTCCAGAGCATCATGCCGTGCCCGTCGCTCCTTCTGCTTGCTTAGCAGCTTCCAGAGTTGCTGTTAGTAAACCACATTAATGGCGCCCGCTGTCAGAGAGGGTTCCAGGGGAGCCTGCAGATTTCTCCCCCTGTCGTCCAACACGTCCCAGGCCAGACTTTGTCTGCTGCGGTCGGGTGCAAAGGCTGGGGGCGCTGCCAGCAGTCCCACCAGGTCGTCATCTCTGGCTTCCAGGGCCATAGGTGCCGGTGCTACGGGTACCTCGTCGGTGCCAGCTTTCTTCCCCTCCGGGGTCAGCATTGTCGCTTCCCCCTGAACGTGGCCTTCCACCACTACTCCCAGCAGGGTCTCCTGCCACCTCCGTACAACTTCCACTTGCAGCTCCAGCAGTTGGGCTCCCAGTCGCCGCACCTCCTCCTCCAAGAGCTCTGAGGTGATGATGGGTTGCGGCACCGGTACATTCCCGGGACGGCCAGGGGAGCAGGTCGCTTCCACCCCGCGCTCCTGTGTACTCTGGTTGCTTCTTGCCATCTTGCATCCGGTCACTGGCTGCGCAGTCAGCCCTTTCTTATTTACTCTCCATAAGCAAGAAACCTGTGGAGAAAAAGCGCATAGGGTCTTACCCTGATAAACAGGGGGTATAGTAAGGAGTAATCCTACTCACCTATTAGAGTTGTGAAAGGCACAACTCCTGTAACCGCATATGTGGATCAACGGCAGCAGTACCCCGGTTGGCAGATAACAGAGAGAGATAGCGGAGATGGGTTTTAAAAACCGCGCCAGAGATCCCAGATGTAAGCTTGATCAATGTAACCTTTATTTCGGCATAGGTCTACGCGTTTCAGGGGTCTCAGCCCCCTTCCTCAGGACCAGCAAGCACAAGATACATCAAATCTCTTTTTTGATTTGATGTATCTTGTGCTTGCTGGTCCTGAGGAAGGGGGCTGAGACCCCTGAAACGCGTAGACCTATGCCGAAATAAAGGTTACATTGATCAAGCTTACATCTGGGATCTCTGGCGCGGTTTTTAAAACCCATCTCCGCTATCTCTCTCTGTTATTCACTCTCCAGGGAGGGGAGTCAGTTCCCCTGGGTATGTTTCGTTCTTTGACTACAGCTGTGGTGGACGGGCACAGCTCCTCATGCCAAACTGCCACCCAGCCCACAAAGGGAGGATACACCCAGACTGGGTGATTACACATGGCGCCTGTTGTTCTTCAATGGCCGCCAGTATGTATTCTTGTATAGTCAGCTTGTAGGCGCACAGTACCCGTTGTTGCGGGCACGAAATCCTGTTCGTGATGCCAAGTTGACGGGCCCATGGGGCCCAAAGGGTTACTCGTCACCAGACCTGTGTAGGGAGTGAGGTGTCACAGCGGCCAGGCCCAGTTCTGTGACCCTGGCGGTGTCAATACAGATGAGGCGAAGGGAATATTTAGAGGGGAGGAAGTCTTTGTATTCATGATGACACCTGTGGTTTGTGGCTAATATTATAAGCTGCCATTGCAGGAGGTATTATCCGGGGCAGATGGTAGCACAGCTCGGATGGTACAGCTCTCCACAGGCAGAGCTCAGGCCCTGGGGATGATGAGAGTGGTAGTCTCCGATGGGGGCGGGGCGCAAGGGCGACAACGCCAGCAGTGATGGGATGACACAGGGATTGCAGTCGAAGTTCTTTACTCACTGAGATGCCACCGCCTTTGGAGCGAGGAGGTCCGCTGTTATGAGCTTCAGCCGATCCTGGATAGTTCGGAGGTCAAGGCCAGTGTTCCTCCTGTGTGTCTTTTTTATTGGTAATCCCTCCACCCCAGCTCCTGGTCAGTGGAACGGGTCACGGGTGCTTGCCGTGCTCCCCGCGAGCCCTGGGATCTTCCCTTCTTCCTAAGACCCCGGGCCAAGCCGATCCAGCTCCAATCCACGGGTCCCTTGTGCTTTTGTATCCTCTCTATTGTCTGCTGTTGCCTGTCCGCAGGTGCAGGCTCGACTCCAACTCAGATTGTATGTTATGTTGCTACTCACTCCCCTGACAGTGCCCCACCTCCCAGGTGGCCTAACTAGTGGGCAAGAGGTCCCATACCTCCTGATGGCCAACCCCAGCACCTACCCTAGCCCAGTTCTGGTGAGAGGGCAGCTGTGTGTTGTAGAAATTGTGGTGTGCACCGGTGAATGACCCTCGTCTTACCTGGGATGAATACTACACCTCGTCTGAGGTGCAGTACCCTGTGGTGCCTGAAACCTCAGGGGCACCACAAAAAGAAGAGCAGAAAGGAAGCTACAAAACAACAGGGGGGACCCCACAACCGCAACAAGCAAAAAACACCACTAAACACAATTTTCACCAGAGTCTGGGACACCACACCTCACACACAGACCTATAGCTAGAATGGCTAGAAAGATTCCAACAGAAGTTTGTGCAAAACTCTGTGGAACTTCTTCTAGATTTGTTTTCCAATGCTCAGGCACATTTGTTACTCTATCGACTATCACGAGTGCTTGAGCACCATGCTCCTGTGTCCGCCCCGCATGTTGATTACCTACCAATCACGTTAATGCTGTAGCCATGTTGGCTACTGGTAATACTCTGATTAGCTGGCCACATCACATCATGGGGTCTTATATAAGACTCAGTGATGTGATGCTTGGCACACTGTCCTCTGGAAGCAGTTCAGGGAGAATTGATCTAGGAGGGAAAGCTTAGATTAGAGCAGGCATATAGGCAAGGTTTAATTGGCTCTTTTTATTCGGTCCCCAGCCTTCACTATTTTTCACTGTGTGCCGTCCCCGCCTTACACCAGCACGTGCCCCATAACAATAGCCATGCCCTGAACACCGCAGTTGCTGGAAAGATCCACTTAACAACCAACACATGGACAAGTGCTTGTGACCTGATGCGCTACATTTGCCTTATGGCACACTGTGTAAAATTTGTTGCGGTCAGGACCAACTTGGACACTGGGACACCACACGTCCTACCGATGCCAAGGATTGCGGGCCACAGTTCCATCAGGGTTTCCACCACACCAGTCCCTGCACCTGCTCCTCCTTCTCATCCTCCATTTCCGAATTCTCATTCATATCAGTCGCAAGCTGGAAGCACTTCAGCATTGCCTCGGTGAAGCGGAAACAGGCTCTGCTGAAACTAATTTGTTTAGGTAACAAACAGCACACCGCCGCAGAGTTGTGGAAAACTATAACAGACAGATCTGTGGCTCTCACCGCTGAACTTACAACCAGGCATGGTCATGTGTGATACTGGCTGTATCCTGGTGGCAGCTCTGAAGCTTGGAAAGCTCGGACACGTTCCATGCTTTGTCGACAAGCTCAACTTAGTGGATCAGTCCTTTTTGAAAACCTACCCACATTTACCTGAGCTAATTGTGAAGGTACACCGAGTGTGCACCCATTTCCGCAGGTCAACTGCAGCTGCCGCCAGTTTGGTAGTGGTCCAGCAGTGCTTAGAAGTGCCTGCTCACCGACTGGTGTGCAAACTGGCGACCATGCTCTGGAACTCCACATTACACATGTTGGCAGCAGAGGGCAGTAGTTGATTACCAACTCCAACATGCCTGTCGGTATTTTGGTCAGCCTCCGCACATAAGAACTATTTCAACTATATCGGTATCCTGTATCCATTTTTCAGCTTGGTTGATACCACTAGGTCTCTCCCTTCTGTCTATATTGCTGGCCACTGCCTGTAGTAAAATTTAACAAAAGAAATGTTGAGATGGATTACAAGAGATTAGGGATGGTTTTTGTTTCTCTGCTTCTGCTCTTCTGTCTGTGAAGTTGCATACTGATATAATAGCGGTGGACTTTCGGTTCAGCACAAGAAAGCCATTGGATAATGGCACTAGGAATGCATACTGCTAAGAGCGAAAAAAAAAATCCAACACCTATAGTGCTGGCAGAGCTCTATTGAAGAGAAAACACACTCAAAAAAGATAGTCGGCTTTGCAAGAGGATGCTGCATGTTAATGGAGCAGGGAACAGAAGAAGAATTTTCAATAAAATATGTTGGAAAAGAGCAGCAGAATGGGGGACATTATTAGTGGAAGGTGCTAGGATGGAGGACATTATTACAGGAATGTCATCATAAGAGAAGGTAAAATCGTGGCACATGCTGTTGTATAAAAGTCTTTGCTGTAAATGCATAAAAGGTGAGCAGGTCCGAAACCAGATGCTAGCACTCCGGAGAGCGACGGCCGTTTCACACTGCTGCCAGGATGAGGGGCATGATTACAGGAAGAGGCCAGGACAGAGGACATTATTACAGGAAGGGCCCAGGATGGGGGACATGAATACAGGAAGATGCCAGGACGGAGGACATTATTACAGGAACGGCCCAGGATGAGGGGCATGATTACAGGAAGAGGCCAGGACAGAGGACATTATTACAGGAAGGGCCCAGGATGGGGGACATGAATACAGGAAGATGCTAGGACGGAGGACATTATTACAGGAACGGCCCAGGATGGCGGACATGATTACAGGAAGATGCCAGGACGGAGGACATTATTACAGGAACGGCCCAGGATGAGGGATATTACTACAGGAGTACAGGAATGACCAAGGATGTAGGACATTATTACTGGTAGGGGCCAGGGTGTGGGGACACTATTATATGGGGCACAAACACACATGTGCTACAAGGGACCAACGTGCGGGGGGGGGGAGGTTCCAGTTGTGCACTGAGGTCAATCGGGTTCTAGTTATGCCAGTGGAAAAAATATCATTATTTTTGCAGGTTTTTGTATGAAAGGACAGGAATACTTTAAATTAAATAGCAATAAACACAAAGTAATATTGTGACTCACTGTAAACAAGAACGTTACATCACGATGACAGTGAATAAGCCTCATGTATATACTAAACTATCAAGGACGTTACAAACTACTCTTAGCTCAGCCGACCTTTTTTCAGTCTTTGTCTAGTGCTTGTCTGCATAGACTGAGTAGCATGGAAGAACAGAACAAACTGTTCAAACAGCCAGTTATTGCAATGTTAAAATATACACATCACATTGCAGATGAACGTGCTGGTATTGTAATATCGTGCTCATTTGTACTTTTGGAGAAGCTAGGACAGGACTACAAACAGAAGAGCCAAAATCATAATTAATGGAGTGGGGTATGTTAGCCATGACTTAATATTTATACACATAATTTGGTCTTATGGTTATTTTCTGAGATATCCTAATCAGAAGGTAATGATTACGGATGAGCAATTAGTCAAATTTCGGGATCGGATTCTTTGTGCTGAATAATTTCTAGTAACCTATTGCAAGTCAGTGGGAAACTCGAATAGTTTTCTGGAGGACTTAGGAAGTAGGTCTCGGAGGGCTATAAAAATGCTGCAATGGATAGAAAAGTACTGAAACTGAATGGGAACTGCATGGGGAAGATGCCTGGATGCATTTCTCCAGCTGATGATTATCAAGCTGATGGTTATGGTTATATGTTATGGTCATGGTTATGGTCATGTGTGAGTCGTAACCTGGTGGTCGCTCTGAAGCTTGGCACACACATACTATGCTTGGCCTATGTGCTCAACTTAGTGGTTAAACCAGCAGAGCACATGTCCGCAGGCTGGAGCTCATCTGTGGGCTGAGCTAGCAATGCGTTCCTGTCTAACAGAAGAAGAGGAGCAGCTGCTGGCCCACAGAGTCCTACAGTGCTGCTGCCTGCCTGCATATGCCCCCAGAGACAGTATGTGTATGCCCCATGGGCCCCCAGCATCCCCAGGACCACTATGTGTATGCACCCCCAGGTCCCCAGTATCCCCCAGTAATGTGTATATACCACAGGCCCCCAGTCTCTCCAGTGATGTGTATATCCCAAAGGCCCCCACTGTTCCACAGTAATGTGTATATTCCACAGGCCCCCAGTAATGTGTATATCCCACAGGCCCCCAGTGTCCCCCAATAATGTGTTTATTCCACAGGCCCCTAGTAATGAGTATATCCCACAGGTCCCCAGTGTCCTCCAGAGACAGGCAGAGTTAGACAGGCAGCGTTAGACAGAAAGAGACAGACAGAGAAAGAGACAGACAGACAGGGAAAGAGTCAGACAGACAGGGATAGAGACAGACAGGGAAAGAGGCAGGCAGACAAGGAAAGAGACAGACAGACTACATGCACATATACACACAGTCCTACAACAGGCACATTTACTAACACACTATACAATACCTCATCTTGCAGTTCCTGATCAGTGCAGAGCAGTAGAAAAGCCACTCATCCCTGCACGGAGGCTGCAGCAGCTGAATAGCTACAGGAACTTCCAGTTGACCGGTCATGTGATCAGGCATATGATTAGTCAGATGACCTGGAAGGTCCTTCAACTTCTAAACCTCCGTTCTAGTCTAGTACATTTCCTGTCCTGCTCTGCACCGATCACATAGATCAGTGCAGAGCAGAAAGAGAGCGGGCAGCTCTCTATGAGCGACCCGGGCCCGCCTCATTGCCCTGATGGCGGCCCTGCTCCCTGGGGCCCAGTGAGCAGAGTAATGAAAGGAGAGGGGCCCGGGATGAAAGTGGCAGGCCCCCCCTCCTGGCTTCTGCTCACGAGGCCCCTTACAGGAGTCACGGTTGTAGTGCCCTGATGGCGTCCCTGTTAGTGAGTACCAGCCAAATCCCATCCCTGAACTACAATGTTTAAAAATGGGCGAATGATCCAATGATACATACAGAATTAGATGCACGAATGTTAATGGCAATGAATTCAAAAGGCAATGGGTGTATCAATGGGCACAGTCTTAAAATACACCAGATTTAATATTGGTTCATGCAGTGTGATAATTCTGATGTAAGTTTAGGCTGTCTAGTGTACATTTACTCTATTAGTTCATTTATTTTGTGTCAGAAGTTTCAAAATTTTGGAACACTTTTTTGTACTTCATACAATGAAGTCAACTCATTACTTGCATTACAGAAAGCTGTCTTGAATTGTCACCTGTATAAAAGATTCCTGTCCACAGAATCAATTAATCAGTCAGACTTTAACCTCTACAACATGGGCAAGACCAAAGAGCTTTCTAAGGATGTCAGGGACAAGATCATAGACCTGCACAAGACTGGAATGGGCTAAAAAATAAGTAAGACGCTGGGTGAGGAGATAACTGTTGGTGCAACAGTAAGAAAATGAAAGAAATGCAAAATGAGCATTAATCAACATCGATCTTGGGCTCCATGCAAAATCTCAACTCGCTATGTTTGGAGGAAGAGAAATGCTGCCTATGACCCAAAGAACACCATCCCCACTGTCAAGTATGGAGGTGGAGGCATTATGTTTTGAGGATTTTTTCTCTGCTAAGGACACAGGACCACTTCACCGCATTAATTAAACAATAGATGGAGCCATGTACCGTAAAATCCTGCGTGACAACCTCCTTCCCTCCGCCAGCACATTAAAAATGGGTCATGGCTGGATCTTACAGCACAACAATGACTCAAAACATACAGCCAAGGCAACAAAGGAGTGGCTCAAAAAGAAGCACATTAAGGTCATGGAGTGGCCTAGCCAGTCTCCAGACCTTAATCTCATAGAAAACTTATGGAAGGAGCTGAGCCTTTGAGTTACCAAACGACAGACTCAAAATCTTAATTATTTATTTAGAGATGATCTGCAAAGAGGAATGGAGCAAAATTCCTCCTGACATGTGCGCAATCCTCATCATCAACTACAAAAAAAAGTCTTCTGACTGCTGGGCTGCTAATAAGGGTTTTGCCACCAAGTATTAAGTCTTGTTTGCAAGAGGGATCATATATTTATTTCTCTCTGCAAAATGCAAATAAATTTAAATAATTTATACAATTTGATTTTCTAGATTTTATTTTTGATATTCTATCTCTCACTGTTAAAATTAACCTACCCTTAAAATGATAGACTGTTCATGTCTTTGTCAGTGGGAAAACTTACAAAATCAGCAAGGGATCAAATACTTGTTTCCTTCATTGTATCATACCAATCTGATCAAAATATACCCCGTAGTCAATAAAGACATGTGTCTTGTCTACCAAGTTGAAGAAAGTGGTTAAAAACACAAAATAAATATGGTACAAGTTACGAAAGATACTTAGAAATTGTAACAGAATCAACTTCATTGTGACTCAAACACGGGAATCCACAGGTTCCAGAAAAAGCAAATAAGAAAATTTAATTAGAAAGTATAATTGGAAATTGAAAGCCGACTTGAATGATAAGCCCCGGAGACTCTCTAATAAGTACATCATGCAATGTATTCTTTACAACCTGAATATGTTGCTTAGCAATAGGCACTGTAGGACATGGATGACAATGACAAAAATGCATATCATAAAATTGGTGACACACAAGTAACACATATACACTGGAAATTGAACTGAGGCTCAGACTGGCCCATGGGAAAAATAGGCGAATCCACCAGTGGGCAAGGTGTGCAAAAAATGAAGGTAAAAATTGCAATTTTTAATTGCTGATGCAAGAAGAAGAGCTATTGTGATCTCTCCCATACATAGCGCAGCACACAGGGATGGATTACTGCTTTTCATTAATTAGTTATCACACATGTAGAGGCAGCAGCAGCAAGGAGCAAATTATACAACAGTACTGACCAGTATTGATGTGAATCCAGCTCTGGGATGAGGTAAAAGACTTATCAGGAAGCTCAGATTTCATTTTTCCTGTGTTTCCTTCTCTCTAATTATTCACTCTGCTCCTCACTTCTCCTTCCCCGTAGGTAACCTGACATCTTACTTCGCTGACAGTCTTCATTGCCTTGAACAAGACAAAGGTGAGCATTTCATAAAATTTCAAGTTCAAGAATCATAGTTAAAGATGAGTGAACTTGTTTGAAAAAGGCTCGACAATATCAAATTTGGCCCAAGTCTTGGCTCGTTCTTGTCAGGATTGGATTCACAAACACTTTTCTCAAAAATCAGCTTCGTTCAGTAACTGTTTGCATTTACACTATTGAAGAAATCATGCACTTCTGGCCCTATCACAACCATGTCAAGTATTGGTATGGTTGTGATTAGCCTGGGAAATCACTGTAAAAAAAAGGAAGCTGTCATGATCAGCAACCAGTAATGATCTTGTTAAAGTCATGTCATCAGGTCATGTCAAGTCATGTCGAAAAGAAAGTTGTCATGATCAGCAACCAGCAATCAGTAACCAGCAGCAGGCTTTTCCCTGCTGTGGTTACACCCAGCTTTGGCCTGGTCATGTCAGGGGTTAACTTCTCTTGCCTCATTCTGGATCCCAGGATGCTATATATTGCCTTTCTAGCTATGGGTCAGTGCCAGTGATATTTCTTCCTTGCAGCATGTATACTGGTTCTGGTGAGTGTTCCCGATCTGTCCGGCCTCCCTGCTACTGTGTCCTGACTTGTACCCTTCCCCATTTGTCTGCCTGTCCCAGTCAATGACTTTCCTCTCCTGTCTGTTGTTTGCGTTTCCCTCTGCATACCTGATCTCCCGGCTTCTGACTCGATTCTGTTTTCTGACTTTGATATTGATCCTTCCTTTGCAATGACTAGACTTTCCTGGCTAGACTCTGACTGTTTGACTACTCTATTGCCCCCTGGTGGTTCGCCTGGTAACTGCCTGCTGAAGTTATTCTATTGTACTTCAGCTGCCTTTCCGTTACAGTGTTTCCTTGTCTCTCCTTCACTACCCTGCTGCCACCTAGTGGGGATTACGCTGTACTACGTCTTACTATTCTTTGTACAGCACGACAGAAGCAAAATGGTTAAAGCAGGACATACTTACCAGTCTCTACGCGGTTGTCACACTACTTCCAGGTTTGCTCATTAATCCTTATTGACATTCACTGCTTCCACCCCACTGGCACGCTCAACATCTGTGATTGGCTGCTGTCAGACCGCGCCCCCACCCTGTGTGATAGCGTCTGTGATTGGTTGGAAACACACATGCTGTCTGCGTACCTGTAGCATCAAAATAATTAAATTGGCTTAGGGTCCCCCCATATTATTATACCCAGCGCAAATAAAGCATACGGCTACAGGCTGCAGTCCCAAGCCGTATGCTTATCTTGGCTGTGCAGCAAAATAAGAAGGACCATATGTGGCTTTTAGTTAAGTAATTGCAAAAAACAGCATGTTGTCTCCCCCAATTTGATACCCAGCCATGACAAAGCCGACCGCTGGGGGCTGGTACTCTCAGGTTGAGGAGGCTCATGGTTATTGCCCCTCCAGCCTAAAAATAACAGCCTGCAGTCTCTGAGAATTGTTGCATCCATTAGATGCAACAATCCCAGCACTTTACTTGGCTCATCCTAATTTCCCTGGTGTGGTGGCAATTGAGGTAATATAAGGGGTTAATGACAGCTCACAGCTGATACTAAGCCCTAGATTAGTAATGGGAGGCATCTATGAGAACCCGTCCATTAATAATACTGTAAATTAAAAGAAATAAATACAAACACCAACAAAAATCCTTTATTTCAAATAAAATACACACTCCTTCTCCGAATTATTAACCCCAAAAACCCAGTTCTGGCGTAAGCCACACGAGATCCCAAGACAATCCCGACTCTGCAACATACTGAAGTCACAGCATGTGGTCACAGAACATGACCGTACGTTAAGGCTTTAGGCACAGACTGACTGAGCCACAGCTGTAAGGGGTGATGTCACTCAGTTTATCTGCGGTAAAGCTGGAGATTCCCACAGTGCCCCACCTGTGACCACAGGTAAACTGACCTCAGTTACCTCATTGAACTCAGTAACCTCACCTCAGGTGAACTCATTCAGTTCAATGAGACTTTCATCCCCTGGAAGAAAACCCCTTTTTTGCCAGAAGGTGCAGATTTGGTGCAGGAATATTGTATATAAATATCAGAACCAAATCTGCATCTCTTGGCAAAAAAATGTGATTTTTGGTCAGGAGATGCAGGTATGATTGAACTTAGTTCACCTGAGGCGAAGTCACTAAATTCAATCAGTTCACCTGAAGTGAGTTTTGCTGTGGTCACAGGTGGGGTACCATGGGAACATCCAGCTGTGACAGTACATACACTCAGTGGCATCACTACTCACAGCTGCTGCTCAGTCAGTCTCTGCCTGCAACCGCAGCATGTGGTCATGTACTATGCCTGTACGCTAAAGGATGTAGCAGATCTGGGATCGTTGTGGGACTTTGTGTAGATTACGTTGGACCTGGGTGTTTTGGGGATTAATAAAGGAATGAAAGAGGGTGTATTTTTTTGAATTTTATTTCAAATAAAGGATTTTTTTGGTGTTTGTGTTTTTTTCTTTTCACTTACAGATTAGTATGTTTGTTGAGCTGTTCGGCCAACGTCGGTAAAGTCGGTGAACACGAACTGAACCTTCTCATGTTCACTCATCTCTCGTCATAGGGAAGGAAAGAAGTGGTTCATAAATGGAGGAAGAAACAGAATTCCCTGATAAGATATAATACATATTTTCTTATTTTCACTTGTACTATTGATTTATGCAAATAGTGTTGAAATTACAGTTCTTTTTGAAGTTTTTTATCTTCTTGCCCAAAAAGCCAAAAGGTGGGACTTCCCCTTCTCTTTTGTTGTCAGCACTTCTAGTCTCAGCTGTTCCATACCTCATTTCAGAAGTATTTTGGAGCTAAAAGCTCAGTGGGGTGAGTTTTAACCTTAAAGATTCAGTAGGTCCACCACTGAGCTTAGAGGGGTTATCTGGGTTATTTTGCTATTTTTTTAATATTTCACTATTGAGCTGCATTAGGACAGGTAAGTAGATAGTAACTACCTAACTGCTCTGCTGTCAGCCCCTCTCCCCTGGCTCAGAGCAGTCATGTGACCAATCCTGCCGGGATTTTGCTGCTTCCTGTGATGTCATGTCGACAGGGGCAAGGACTTATGCTTCCCATGTAGACGGGAATCACAGCCAACGTCATGTAGCCGCCCTGCTGGGCAGGTACAGTTCGTCGGAGTCCCTGCCCCCCCTCCCCACATTCCGTATTCTCCCTGCAACCTCCCCCGCCACTGCTGTGGGGCCTGTGAGCCAGGAGGGGCCTGGCGACGACTGTCAGTGGTGTCACTGCCAGCACTGGGCCCCCTGCTCAGGATCGCAAGTTCAAATGTATCGGCATCACAGATGCCAATACATTTGAAAGCACTGATGAGAGGCAGCGCTGCGCTGTTTCTCATAATTGTCCCGCTGTCTGTGCTCTCTGACACTTCAGTACAGCGGTGACGTCACTACTGTGCTGATATGGGCAGAGCACAGACAGCAGGCAAATGAGGAGCAGCGGCGGGGACAGAGGAAAGGTGAGTATGTATTCCTTACACGGTGGGGACTATAATGCTATAATGGGCTGCAGAGCGCCGTGTTGGGGGGTGCAAAGCGATGTGCAGGGGGGTGCAGAGCAATGTATGTGGGAGGGTGCAGAGCGCTATGTGAGGGGGTGGAGAGCGATGTGTGGGGTGGTGCAGAGCGATGTGTGGGGAGGGTGCAGTGCAATGTATGTGGGCGGGGTGTAGAGCGCTATGTGGGGGGGTGCAGAGCAATGTGTCGGGGGGTTCAGAGCGATGTGTGGGGTGGTGCAGAGCGATGTGGGGGGGTGCAGTGCAATGTATGTGGGGGGGAGCAGAGCATTTCGTGGGAGTGCAGAGCAATGTGTGGGGGGGTGCAGTGCAATGTATGTGGGGGGGTGCAGAGCGCTTCGTGGGGGGTGCAGAGCAATGTGTGGGAGGTGCAGGGGGGGTGCAGAGCGATGTGTGGGGGGGGGTGCAGAGCGCAATGTTGGGGGTGAAGAGCCCTATGTGGGTCTGTTATTTCCAGTGCTGGTTATTTCTAATGCAGCACTGATGAGAGGTCAGTGCTGGGCAGAATACTGACAGCCAATGAGTGTGCAGTGGGCGGGGCTGGACAGTGAGGCCGGGCGGTGCCAGCTCTGACTGTGAGGTTCGGCATAGGAAGATTTCATGTTTGGTTGAGCTGCAGGTAAATAAAGTGTCTGCAGAGAATAAAGGGATAATTCAACAGGAACAAAAGTTAGAAAACAAAAAAAAATAATGTCGGGGTGTTTAAGATGACAATACAGCACAGATTAGCTTAAAAAAAATTTTTTTGGAGTTTGTTGGACAACTCCTTTAATGAACGCTCTAGAAGAATAATTGTCAATTCCAGTTTTCAAGTCCTTAACAGGTCAGGATTTGAGGGTACCAAATACAGGACATAGTTGTGACAAATTTTGAGACGTTAACAATAAGTGCATCAATTTTGCATTACTTAACATATCCTAAAAACATGATCTGCTGGGGGCAGTGGAGGACTGGAGTTGAGAGTCACTGCAATAGACAAGAAGTTGATGCCCCGATGCAGGTAATTAGAGGTAAATTCCTATTATAGGGTTATTTCCACAATGAATCATGAACTAATGAACTTAATTAATACCATTATTACTTATGCAATAAAAAGTGAAAAAAAAAGTTTGGCACCAATAACTAATAAATTTACTGAGGCAGAGGAGTGGTACACATTTAATACCACAGCCTAAAGGAAATACAAAGAAAAATCACATTAAAGTTAAATCAAATATGCATGTTTTGTAGCTCCAAAAATAAATTGATCATTTCAAAAGGAGATGGTGCAGGTGGGTAATATAATCAATAAAGGGAAATAGAGTATCTATTAAACCTTACCATACCTAATCATGAGGGTTAGCACCCTAAAAGTAGTGTTTGGTATGGTGCCCTGCTCATCTATCTCTCAGATCAAAGAGTTGCCAGAGATGGAGCACTATTATACTAATGTATATCCTGTACGCTGGTCACTGGTAAAATCCTGGAGGGGAGAAATGTTTCACTGAGGTTGATAGCCTTAAGGGTACTTTACACGCTGTGCTGCTGGTATCGATATCGCTAGCAAGCGTACCCACCCCCATCGGTTGTGCGACACGGGCAAATCGCAGCCCGTGGCGCACAACATCGCTAACACCCGTCACACGGACTTACCTTCCCTGCGACGTCGCTCTGGCCGGCGATCCGTCTCCTTTCTAAGGGGGCGGTACGTGCGCCGTCCAATAGCAGAGGAGGGGCAGAGATGAGCGGTCGGAACATGCCGCCCACCTCCTTCCTTCCTCATTGCTGGCGGTCGCAGCTAAGGAGATGTTCGTTGCTCCTGCGGTGTCACACACAGCGATGTGTGCTGCCGCAGGAACGACAAACAACATCGTACCTGCAGCAGCAACGATATTAAGGAAATGAACGACGTGTCAACGAGCAACGATTTTTCACATTTTTGCGCTCGTTGATCGTCACTCATTGGTGTCACACGCTGCGATGTCGCTAATGGCGCCAGATGTGCGTCACTAACGACGTGACCCCGACGATATATCGTTAGCGATGTCGCAGCGTGTAAAGCACCCTTTAGTGATGTAAATCCAGAAGCAAGCTCCAGCACGGTAAATGCTGAGAGGGTTAATAGGCCATGACAGAGCCGGGTGTTTGTGAACAATCAAAGAGATTGGTGGCACAGCTTTTCACATATCTCTACTCTACGGTGTGGTCCAGTTGATAAAATGAAGACCTGCCGATTTGTTCAGGGGTCTATGTGTGTGGAGGTGTGTAGACCTCCACCGGAGTGCTCATGCTAAAAGAGTCGCACATTGACCTGAGCATGCATGATTAGTACTTGAATCAGATTGCTCTGGTGCTCATCTCAAGTAACAAGTAAAATGGAAGTCAATGGGAACTTGAGCATTTTTCCAGCAGACCCTCCCAAGAAGTCTGGGGGACAGTAAAATAATTGAAATGGATGGAAAAAGTGCTCAATTAAAATGGGACTAGCATTTTGATAAATCACAGCTGTCATTAACCCAGAGGTATATCTAGGCTTTTCAGCACCCGGGGCAAGAATTAAGTTTGCCCCCCCCTCCCACCAAGCAGTTTGGGTGGTCGTCATGTGACCAATCTCTCATATGTGATGTGCACACTTACAGTCACGTGATGACAAGTTTCTCTTCAAAATTCTCTCAATGTTCAATGAGAAACGTATGAAGAAAAGTTAATTTTCACATGCAAGTATGAAATCACTTATGAGTGGAGTGGCCATGTGGTGACCAGCGAGCAGAGCCGAATTGTGACAGTGGGTATATTACACGCTGTTAGAACTGAGGATGCTACACTGCTTAATTTTGTAATTAAAGGGGTTGTCCAGATTAGAGATGAAAGTCTGCAGTGACTCTATTCGTGACTTCAGGCTTCTGAATTCTTACAGCACACGCTCTGCACACTTTTACAATTCTCCGATGCCAGTGACAAGAGTGGACGATCATGTGAGCACAAGTATGAGATTTGTATACTTCTGGCCACATTCTGATTTGATGTGTCCAGCCTCAGTCAATTCATTTTCATTGAGCATGTCGGTTCAGCACGTGACCACATCTGTTTAAATCGCATACTTGCAGCTTCTTAACCTCCCACTCTCACCGCCAGCGCCAGAGAATCCTGACAGCTTTCAATGTGCGCACTGTGAGAATTCAGAAGTCTGCAGTCACATAAAGGTACACCCAGAGTGACTGCAGACTCATCACAAACTTGGACAACCCCATAAATGCTCCTAACAACACAAATAAAAACATAGTAACCCTTAACTTGTCAGATTGCACAAGACTTTATTAAAGAGATTTTAACATTGATGGCCTTTCCTTAGGATAGGTCACCAACATCCGATTGGTCAGGGTCCGGCACCTGGCATGCCAGCCAATCGCCTTTTCTAGGTGCTGTGCCAGTTGGCCAGAAGTGCTCAGTTCTGGACCAGCTCCGTCTTCTGATAGTGGCAGCAGTCTCCTATTAAAATCAATGAGGTGGAGGTAGAGTACCCGGCCGCAGACACCATCAGAGGACGGAGCAGATCCAGAAATAAGCATTTCCGGCCACCTGCACCATAATCAGCTGATCAGTGGGGGTCCCATTGCGCTCACATCAGAAGCAATGCTCAAGTGGGACCAAGGCCTAATGATGGGACATAAAATCACAAATAAACATTTACATTCAGGTACCTGATAGATGATAAAAAAACACCTAAAGAAACTGAGCTGTAACAATTGTTCAGTAAACATGCAACATTAGAAGCATGTGAATGGCCGCCTCAAGACTAGAAAAAAACACTTGCAATTTATTTATTTATAGTCAGGGTATTTTTCATTCAATTTTTCTCCTTGTTTTTTTTCTAGTCTTGAGGCTGCAATTCACATGCTTCTAATGTTGCATGTTTACTGAACAATTGTTACAGCTCAGTTTCTTTAGGTGTTTTTTGTCTGTTTTCTTGCTTTAGTGCAAGATGGGGGTGCAGCCCTCATACTGAGACTGGGCAGTCAATTTGCTTCCCACTTTGCTGTGTATTTAATCTGGGACCCAGCTGACCACTTGTTACCATTCACATTGGAGTTTTGATATGACACAAGTCAGGTGTAGAAAATGTTTTTAACTTTAGTAGGTTAGGGACTGTCTCAGATGGGTACACCGTGACGAGGTGAGACAGCTTCTTACCTTTTTGCAAAAATGTATATACTAAGTACCCTGTTATTAAGCACTTGCAATTTATTTATTTATAGTCAGGGTATTTTTCATACAATTTTTCTCTTTGTTTTTTTTTCTTATCTTATAGATGATGTTGTCTCTAGTCGTTTCTTTCTATTCTTCATCTTGTCCTGACGCCATGATGACTTTTCACATTCACATCTCGTCTCTGCAGATTTCCATCTTCTCCAGTCTTCTGCAGCATATCCCGACACGATGCCCCTAAAAATAGCAATTAGCAACAACCAAGACAGTCCAAACAGACTTAGATAAAGTAAAGGGCAACAACTTCAAAAGACATATTAAAGAAGCCAGGAAAAGAAGTCTTTAAATTTGCCTCATATTACACCATATCCCATGGCCCAAGAACCACCAATACAAAAGCACATAGTTGCACATAAAAAACTTTAATTGATTGGGTCAAGCATATAAATTTTGCATGGGATATAAAAACATCATAAAAAGTGGAGAGGTTAAATGACACAGAGTAACGAGCAAAAAATCCCCATGTGGAGCTGCATGGATATAACAGGGTAGACACAAAGGTATATTCCCAGTAGGGCCAGTGTAAGTGCCTTAGTAGTAAGCAAGATAAGGGTTCAAAGTGTCAAGACAAAGTGATAATTAGTAAAGAACCACAGGCACATTACCACAGCACATAACCCAGCAGGGAATCCACCGAATGTAAACACTCACATGCAGACGCACATGGGGAGCAGTCCCAACACGTGTTTCGTGATGACTTCCTCGGGGGACCGTGGACAAAAGAGGGGAAATGGTCAGTTTTATACACTAGTGTATATCAGATCATTTGCAGCACCTGTCGTGGCTTCAGAGTACTGAGGCACGCCGAGCTAGCGTGGGCGGCTACTCCGGCGTCACCTGGGCTAGGGAAAACCCCTTTGGTGACGTCAGTATTACCCAGGAGACGCTTCAAGGAGAGCCGCGCACACTGCGCATGCGCAGAACCGCGATCAGGAAATAGAGCTGCAAATGCCATGTCTATTACTGGCAGAAGGAAGGGCAAATCGCATTAGGAATTACAGCGAATACAGAGCGCTGTAGGGGGGGCAAAAATACATACAATAACATCACAGTAACATCCAGAGTGATATACATTGAGAAAATATTACACTGTTTATGCACTAGAACAATATCAAATATAACAACACATTAATCAATAAGACAGAATCCAGTTAGTAATCACATATGGATGCCTTGAATATATTATATTCTTTCCCAGCTCCTATTCCAATGCAGGAGAACCACCAGGTTAGTGACATAGGAAAATATCCACCAGGAGCACAAAAGTGAAAAAACTGTAGAAAGAGAAGGACACAGAAAAGTCCAATTAAAAATCTTTAAAAACCATTATATACAAAGCAGATTCAATAAAGGGGTCCTGCAGCCAAAGACAAATACAGCCAATTAAGGGGTAAACATCAACCGCAGACGAGATACACGGGTTTATACTAAGTACCCTGTTATTAAGCACTTGCAATTTACAGTTAGGTCCAGAAATATTTGGACAGTGACACAAGTTTTGTTATTTTAGCTGTTTACAAAAACATGTTCAGAAATACAATTATATATATAATATGGGCTGAAAGTGCACACTCCCAGCTGCAATATGAGAGTTTTCACATCCACATCGGAGAAAGGGTTTAGGAATCATAGCTCTGTAATGCATAGCCTCCTCTTTTTAAAGGGACCAAAAGTAATTGGACAAGGGACTCTAAGGGCTGCAATTAACTCTGAAGGCGTCTCCCTCGTTAACCTGTAATCAATGAAGTAGTTAAAAGGTCTGGGGTTGATTACAGGTGTGTGGTTTTGCATTTGGAAGCTGTTGCTGTGACCAGACAACATGCGGTCTAAGGAACTCTCAATTGAGGTGAAGCAGAACATCCTGAGGCTGAAAAAAAAGAAAAAATCCATCAGAGAGATAGCAGACATGCTTGGAGTAGCAAAATCAACAGTCGGGTACATTCTGAGAAAAAAGGAATTGACTGGTGAGCTTGGGAACTCAAAAAGGCCTGGGCGTCCACGGATGACAACAGTGGTGGATGATCGCCGCATACTTTCTTTGGTGAAGAAGAACCCGTTCACCACATCAACTGAAGTTCAGAACACTCTCGGTGAAGTAGGTGTATCTGTCTCTAAGTCAACAGTAAAGAGAAGACTCCATGAAAGTAAATACAAAGGGTTCACATCTAGATGCAAACCATTCATCAATTCCAAAAATAGACAGGCCAGAGTTAAATTTGCTGAAAAACACCTCATGAAGCCAGCTCAGTTCTGGAAAACTATGGACAGATGAGACAAAGATCAACCTGTACCAGAATGATGGGAAGAAAAAAGTTTGGAGAAGAAAGGGAACGGCACATGATCCAAGGCACACCACATCCTCTGTAAAACATGGTGGAGGCAACGTGATGGCATGGGCATGCATGGCTTTCAATGGCACTGGGTCACTTGTGTTTATTGATGACATAACAGCAGACAAGATTAGCCGGATGAATTCTGAAGTGTACCGGGATATACTTTCAGCCCAGATTCAGCCAAATGCCGCAAAGTTGATCGGACGGCGCTTCATAGTACAGATGAACAATGACCCCAAGCATACAGCCAAAGCTACCCAGGAGTTCATGAGTGCAAAAAAGTGGAACATTCTGCAATGGCCAAGTCAATCACCAGATCTTAACCCAATTGAGCATGCATTTCACTTGCTCAAATCCAGACTTAAGACGGAAAGACCCACAAACAAGCAAGACCTGAAGGCTGCGGCTGTAAAGGCCTGGCAAAGCATTAAGAAGGAGGAAACCCAGCGTTTGGTGATGTCCATGGGTTCCAGACTTAAGGCAGTGATTGCCTCCAAAGGATTCGCAACAAAATATTGAAAATAAAAATATTTTGTTTGGGTTTGGTTTATTTGTCCAATTACTTTTGACCTCCTAAAATGTGGAGTGTTTGTAAAGAAATGTGTACAATTCCTACAATTTCTATCAGATATTTTTGTTCAAACCTTCAAATTAAACGTTACAATCTGCACTTGAATTCTGTTGTAGAGGTTTCATTTCAAATCCAATGTGGTGGCATGCAGAGCCCAACTCGCGAAAATTGTATCACTGTCCAAATATTTCTGGACCTAACTGTATTTATTTATAGTCAGGGTATTTTTCATACAATTTTTCTCTTTGTTTTTTTTTCTTATCTTATAGATGATGTTGTCTCTAGTCATTTCTTTCTATTCTTCATCTTGTCCTGACGCCATGATGACTTTTCACATTCACATCTCGTCTCTGCAGATTTCCATCTTCTCCAGTCTTCCGCAGCACATCCCGACACGATGCCCCTAAAAATAGCAGAATGATTATAATACTTCTATTTAAAAATATCTGCCCTATACTGTGCCCCAGAATAAATAATGAACCCCTCACTGTGTTCTCTGCACGAAATATGACCCCACACTGTCCCTTTTATGGCACATGCTCTCCACATTGCCCTCTCCTTTCCATACTGAGCCTCTTCACAGTGTCCTTTACACTGTGTCCCCTTATACTACCCAGTTTTTATACTCTGCTCTCTCATGATACACCCCTCCTCGCTACGGCCTCAATATCGTCCCATTCTGTCCCCTCTCCATACTGCCCCCCTCCACTACCCAGTCTCTATTCTGTGCCCCCCCCCACATTTTTCTCATCCCTTACTGTCTCCTCACTACCTCCTGCGTGTCCATATACTTTTCCACCTCACTCCCCATCCTGCCCACTTGCTCCTCATACCATGTCACTCTTTATTTTGTGTCCTCAAAATTTTTTTCCCGTTTGCTCCCCATGTCATGTCGGTATACATCACCCCTCATCCTCTCTCTCCCCATACATGAACCCTCATCCTCTCTCTTCCCTTAGGAAAAAACTGTGGAGGAGAGAAGCGCAAAATAGGGTCTTATCTGGTAGACAAGAGAAAGTATGTAAAGAGGCAGGTACTCACCTGTTTCAGTTGTGACAGGCACAACTCCTCCTTCCCTTACATGACCCCTCATCCTCTCTCTCCCCATACATGACCCCTCATCCTCTCTTTCCCCATACATCAGCCCTCATCCTCTACCTCCCCATACATCACCCCTCATCCTCTCTTTCCCCATACATCACCCTCATCCTCTCTCTCCCCATACATGACCCCTCATCCACTCTCACCCCATACATGACCCCTCATCCACTCTCACCCCATACTGTGTCCAAAGATAGTTCCTTCTCCTCATTCTATCTCCTCCATACTGTGTCTATAGATGCTGCCCCCTTCCCACCCTCTATCCCTTCATACTGTGTGCATGGATAATGCCCCCTCCCCATCCTCTCTCCTCTATACTGTGTCTATAGATACTGCTCCCTTCCCACCCTCTCTCCCTTAATACTGTGTATATAGATATTGCCCCCTCCCCATTCTCTCTCATTGATACTACGTCTAGAGATACTGACCCCTCCCCAACCTCTGTCCCCTCATAATGTGTCTATAGATACTGCCTCCTCCCCATCCTCTCTCCTCCATACTGCGTCTATAGATACTGCCCCCTTCCCACCCTCTGTCCCCCTCATACTGCGTCTATAGATACTGCCCCCTCCCCATCCTTTCTCCTCCTAACTGTGTCTATAGATACTGCCCTGTCCCCACTCTCTGTCCCCTCATATTGTATCTATATATTACTGCACCCTCCCCACCCTCTGTCCCCTCATACTGTGTCCACTGATAGTTTTGTGGCGCCCTGGACAAGCCAGGACGTCACCGGAACTACACCAATACACCCCACACCCCGGTCAGGCACACCTAACTCAAACAAAAATCCTTGTTGCCTTCCTCCAGGGGCTGATGTCCACACCAGGGGGTGGGCCAGGCGGTTGGTCCCGCCCACCGAGGAGTTCACAGTCCTGGAGGCGGGAAAAGGAGGCAGTAGTTAGTGGAGATTAGAGTGTTGAAGTGGAAGGAGTGAAGTGGTAGAGGAGCAGACAGAAAGTGGTCCGGGTGTGTGGCCCAGACGGAACAGCAAGGTTTGCAGACGGTGGAGACCGTCTGCAGGAGAGGCCTATTGGAGCTAGCCATAAGGACCGTGGACGGGCGGTGGCCCGGCGGTACCGGACCGGTATGCAAAGAGAAGCCAGCACCATCCGGCAGGGGCTTAGGGACCCCGACAAGGCTAGGAGTCGCCGTGCAATTTGTCAAATCCGTTAGCGAAGGGAACCTCCTGGGTTTCCCAGCAGCCAAATCCCGATAGAAGGCAACAGTCCAGCCGTTAGAGGGAAACACAGTCACCACCAAGGCTAAAGTTCCCAGGGCCAGAGCCTGCGGGCAAAAGGGGCTCCTTCAGCACATATCCAAGCTGGGGAGCGGGTTACTGGTGGGAACCCATTGGAACCGTCCACACTACACAGGTGAAGGGAAAGGCAGTCACCATCAACCTGCCGGGAAGAGAAACACCGCAGCCGTCTGTGGGACCCGTCCATCCAGCCGTTTGTTTTACCGGAGACTGTGTATTCATTACTGGCTGAGTGAGTACCACCGTGCCGTGTGGCACAGCGCTGCCCCTGCGACCCTGCACCTCACCAGGCCCTGTAACCTGCCTGCCATCCATCCCTACCCCATCACCGGGCCCCGGGACTACCAACCCCCTACCCACGGAGGGGAGAACTAACATCCAGGCTGCTCCCTGTCATCGCTCCCGGGATCCCCGTCCAGAGCAGCGGTGGTGTCACCAATCTCACCACAACCGTGGGTGGCGTCACGGACAATATCAAATCCCCACAATCAATTCCCCCCCCCTTTTCACTCACGGGCGAGGAACGCCGCTCGAGTCCCTGGGATCCGGCCCACTGCTCGAGCCACCACCGAGCAGCAGCAGCCGGACCCGAGCAGTGGGAGAGCGCAGCGTCCCCTCCTCCGCCCGCGACAACTTGGCGTCACGAACAGGATCTTACCACTCTGCCGTCTGGTAGAGGTGCGCCTTGTGACCGCCGGAGGTGTCCGGCCGAAAAATTTGAGAAGCAGCCATCTTGGGCGCGAAACATTCCCGCTCGAGCGTCTCCTCGAGCAGTGGAGGCGCGAAGGCTTAAACCCCGCCCCTGTAGAGGTGGAGCCGGAAAGAGACTAAGGGGGACTGATGGCGTCTGGCCGCATGTAGCCCGCGGCTATGAAAGCAGGGACGCCAGGACCCTGCGGCCATCTTGTTGCTGGTTCCTGGAAGAGGCCGCCGGAGCCATGTATATGCCGTCCCGCAGCACCGTAGCCCCCGTGGCGTGGGTGGAGGTCCGGACCGCTCAGCTTCAACAACGGCTGCAGGTCAAAATGCAACTCCTCTTGGAGGAGTGGGAGGCCGACATGGCGAAGGTTGTGGCGACCGTACGGAGACGCGAGGAGGAGGGAGTTTCGGAAGGGAGGGTGAGTGACCCACGCCCCTGTACCCCTAGTGGGTCGGTCATCGCGGCCGAGGGGCCCGGTCCATACTCGCTCGCCCTGCTACCTCCCCCATTACCCGTGTTGGCTGCCGCGACCCCACCACTAGGCCCGCTACCACCGCCACCGGTAGCGGTACCCCGCACGCCCGCCCAGGCGGATCGGCCTGCAGCCGGAGCCCGTGACTGATCGGAACTGCTTCCGTGGAAGGTGCCGAAGCCTGAACCGGAGGCATCTGCGGAGACTTCTCCCGAGCCGGAGCCGACAGGCCGCTCCGTGCAGGAGGCCCAGCGGAAGAGGACCCCTGCGCCCAACCCCCAGATCTCGGCTGAGATTGTGCCGGGTTGCCGCTGCAGGGCAGCACCCCAGTCCAAGTTACCGCGGGACCTTCCACCCAGATTGCCAGTGGTGGGCAGTGTCCAGAAGGTTTCGCGGGGCCCGACCCGTGCGCCGGAGCTCGTAGCAGTCCGGTATTGGGACAGGGAGCCGACGCCGCTGGGCCCGGAGATCGCCGAGAGGGAGAGAAAGAAGGCGGAGTTGGTGGCCCGCACGATCCGGGAAAAAAAAAGCCTCCGTCAAGCGACCTTCCATGTCCGGGGCCCACTCTACGAAGGGCAGGTGAGGCGGTTTGATGTCCGCCGGGGCTATGGCTTTATCTATGAGCCGGGCCTGGAGGCCGAAGTCTTTGTAGCCCGGCGGGATGTCAACGCCCACCTACCGGAGGAACACCCGGGCCGCAACCTAATGCCGGGAGATCTAGTGCAGTACACCCGGCACTGCGGGGAGAGGGGGTGGTTCGCGTTGGATGCAAAGCTGAGGGGCAGCCAAGAGGCCCGAGTGTCTACCGCGCCCCCTTCCCTGGCCGACACCGAAGAGTCCGAGTAATGGCAGCGGAGCCCCGTTGCAAGTTGTCCCCGTGGGGACTTTGTGTGTTGAAAGTACCGTTTTGAAAGTTTAAAGAATGATAAGTAAGAATGATTAACGAAGAAGTTTACCTGATTTTCAACCCTGATTAGAACCGGTCGTTGCCGGCAACTGTTGTCCCCGTGGGGACGGTTTACAAGTTATGCGTAGAAACTACTACGGACAAGCCCGAGAACTGGCAGGGCAACCACGAACTTGTGGTATGTAAATAAAAATGTTGGCTTTACCGTTACCGCCTCCAGAGAGGCTGATTTGGAGGATGGGCCTGGAGGAAAGAGATGGCCCAGGCCCGCCACTACCGCAACCGGTGGCGATCCTCCGGGGGGTTTCAGGGGTTCCCCATGGACGTGGGTCCCCTGAAAAGGACGTAACCCACTCGGGTAACTTGTGCTGGACTGGGGTCAAGGGGTGTTGCCCATTTGCTTAGGGGCAGCATCAGGGCCAGGTTGCTTGGGTGGGAGAGAGCGGAAGCCGTTACCGTTAGCAACGTTTAAGAAATGTGCCTCCCGATGTGGGAAGAGTTAATATACTTGTATTATGTGTTTTACCGTTTATCTCTTTTCAGTTGTTAAAAGAAAACCGGTGATGGACGGGCAGCCCACGGACGGTCTGCGTTTTACTAAGGGGGAATGTGGAGCCCTGGACAAGCCAGGACGTCACAGGAACTACACCAACACACCCCACACCCCGGTCAGGCACACCTAACTCAAACAAAAATCCTTGTTGCCTTCCTCCAGGGGCTGATGTCCACACCAGGGGGTGGGCCAGGCGGTTGGTCCTGCCCACCGAGGAGTTCACAGTCCTGGAGGCGGGAAAAGGAGGCAGTAGTTAGTGGAGATTAGAGAGTTGAAGTGGAAGCAGTGAAGTGGTAGAGGAGCAGACAGAAAGTGGTCCGGGTGTGTGGCCCGGACGGAACAGCAAGGTTGGCAGACGGTGGTGACCGTCTGCAGGAGAGGCCTATTGGAGCTAGCCGTAAGCACCGTGGACGGGCGGTGGCCCGGCGGTACCGGACCGGTACGCAAAGAGAAGCCAGCACCATCCGGCAGGGGCTTAGGGACCCCGACAAGGCTAGGAGTCGCCGTGCAATTTGTCAAATCCGTTAGCGAAGGGAACCTCCTGGGTTTCCCACCAGCCAAGTCCTGATAAAAGGCAACAGTCCAACCGTTAGAGGAAAAGACAGTCACCGCCAAGGCTAAAGTTCCCAGGGCCAGAGCCTGCTGGCAAAAGGTGCTCCTTCAGCACATATCCAAGCTGGGGAGCGGGTTACCGGTGGGAACCCATTGGAACCGTCCACACTACACAGGTGCAGGGAAAGGCAGTCACCATCAACCTGCCGGGAGGAGAAACACCGCAGCCGTCTGTGGGACCCGTCCATCCAGCCGTTTGTTTTACCGGAGACTGTGTATTCGTTACTGGCTGAGTGAGTACCACTGTGTCATGCGGCACAGCACTGCCCCTGCGACCCTGCACCTCACCAGGCCCTGTAACCCGCCTGCCATCCATCCCTACCCCATCACCGGGCCCTGGGACAACCAACCCCCTACCCACGGAGGGGAGAACTAACATCCAGGCTGCTCCCTGTCATCGCTCCCGGGATCCCCGTCCAGAGCAGCGGTGGTGTCACCAATCTCACCTCAACTGTGGGTGGCGTCACGGACAATATCAAATCCCCACAATCAATTCCCCCCCTTTTCACTCACGGGCGAGGAACGCCGCTCGAGTCCCCGGGATCCGGCCCACCGCTCAAGCCACCACCGAGTAGCAGCAGCAGCAGCCGGACCCGAGCAGTGGGAGAGCGCAGCGTCCCCTCCTCCGCCCGCGACAGTTGCATCTCCCCTTCCTCTGTCCCCTCATTCTGTATCCATAGATACCTCCCCTCTCACCCCATAATGTTCCTCTTCTGTGTCACTGTCTTCAGCTCTACTGGATCACTTATCATCAGTGTTCTCTGTCGCCTCTGCGCCTCGCCCCTGACTTCCAGGTCAGCAGTGTGATCAGCTGACCTGATCACACTACAGCCATCTCTCTGACCCGGAAGTCAGTGCCGCCGGGCACTGCTTCAATTGTCCTCGCGTCTGAAAGATACAAGGACAATTGAACAGTAGGAGCCGCGCACTGCAGTTTCTATGAGTGCGGCTGTCAGTGTGACAGCTTGGTTCAGAGAATGGCGGCTCTCACTACAGGGCGGCAAACGCATCTGCCAGGGAGACTTTCACTGCGTCGCATTAGGCAGCGTGACAGCAAACCCCTGACAGTTGCACCCGGGGCAGATGCCCCGCCAGCCCCCCTAGATACGCCTCTGCATTAACCCCTTATATTACCCCGATTGCCATCGTACTAGGCCAATGGGGAAGAGAGGGGTAAAGTGCCGGAATTGTCACATCCATCAGAGGAGGCTGTGGGCTGCTATTTTTAGACTGGGGGGGGGGCAATAACCATTATCTTAGCTAGGTATCAAAATTGAGTGGGTGCACATTGTTTTTAAAAATTATTTTTTTAGATTATTTAAAGAAAGTCACATGGGGTCCCTCAAATTTTGATACACAGCCAAGATATCACATGGCTGGGGGCTGCAACTTATAGCCATCTGCTTTATCTGAGCTGGGTATCAATATATGGGAGACCCTATATCATTTGCTTAATTCATTTATTTATTTTTACCCCACTTTTGGAACAAAGACAGTATGTGTGATTCCTACTAATCACAGATACTGTCACAGAGGATTGGGGCGCAGTCTGACTGCAGCCAATCACAGACACCAGGACTGATGGTAGGTGGGGAAAGGAGTGAATATGCGTTAGAGCTAATCGGACTCGGAAGCAGTGTTACAGCCTCGGTCAAGGTTGGTAAGTATAACTGTCCTGCTTTATTACTTATTTTCTTTCTTTCGCAGCCCCCTTTGCCCTTACTAACACCAGTCCCCCTAGCCTATACTAACACCATTTTATAACGCATAAGTGTGAAGACACAGCCCTGTAAATATCTGTCAGGGGTTAATATTCTTAATTGGCTGGTCATGGATCCCTGTGGTGTGTTAACTAGTGTTTGTTGAGTCATTGATTTCCCCAGGACTATCGGAGCCTCCCATTGTCTGAGAATGGGGATTGCTAAATTAATGTAACTTCCCCCAGCCTCTCTGTCTACCTAACTCTGATGAGAATTACCTATGCGGATTGAAATGCCACCCAATCAGAGCACAGCCTTATTCCACCAATCCGGTGAGACCACATTCCCTAGAATGAGTGCACGGTAGATATAAAAAGGGACTGTTGGAGTCACCAGGTTGTTCTTTTGCATCATGGCTGCAATCTATGGGTTTTGATCCCGGTTGGAAGTCCATTACCAAGCCTAGGCACTTCAGCACCGGCTAGGGAATCTGAAACTGGATTTTATTGTGCAGGAGCACCGCCAAGGATCCTAGGATTCGGCTGGAAGAAACCCAGGTTGGGGACCATTTGGTTACCTGTCTACGGACTTTGCTGTGCTCGTGAAGCTTCAGTCACTATCTTATTCTCGGTGGGTGCCTGCCAAAAGCAGGGTGCTGCTGGTTTGGGGTATGTCTACTCCCTGGTGAGCCAGCGTAAGGGTGAGACTCTGTTGCCTATTACATCATGAGGTTTGCATGGTTTTGTGCTATATGCCTTTGACTGTTGTGGATCCAATAAAGTCTAATTATTGTGGTTCGCTCACCCTGTGTTGTCTGAGTGGTGTTCTGCCCATGGATACCGATTTTGGGCGAGTTCACTCATCACTATTAGTAAATGTATGATAGAAATTGTCAGTATTGGATATAAAAAGAGTAATGTACTTTACATGGCCCGCTGTGGTGTTCATCTTAATTTTGTATTCCCTGCTTAATTGGGTCAGGTTACATAAGAGCTAAATGGAAGCAAAGAGGTGCATAATGTTCTAGGTCAAATTAATACATTGCACAATACTGCAAGCACTATTCATGAAAATGTTACACGCCGAAAACCAAAATGGATTGGAAATTAAACTCTAATTACAAATGTTTGAAAGGAAACTGAATGTGTGCAAAATTTAATAGGGCAAAAAATACCGGTCACAAATTAGAACATAAGAATTAGTTTTATTTCCAGGTTTTAAATCAAGACTTGAAAAGTCACTAACTTTTTTAAAATTTAATTATCCTTCAGATATTGCAAAGTTATTGCAATAACTTTGTATGTACTCCGTTAATTATTTTGTTTCCCTCTCTCAAACACCAATACTGGAAGTGCTATTTTGACTGCCTAGTTCACGCTGTTTTACAATCTGATCTAACCCCTTCTTAAAGGGAACCTGTCACCATTTTTTCGGCCTGTAAGCTGCGGCCACCACCACCGGGCTCTTCCATACAACATACTAACATGCTGTATATAAGATCCCCGGGCCGGGGGTATAACATAAAAAACACTTTATAATACTTACCTAACGGTCGTGCAGTGGGCCTAATGGGCGTCTCCGTTGTCCGTCACCGGTGTCGCCTCTTTTGGCTATCTTTTTTCTCCTTCTTCTCTAGCCGCAGTGCATTACGGGTCCGACGTCATACACACTCGCCGACATTCCGGTCCTGAGCAGGCGCACTTTGATCTGCCCTGAGAAGGGCAGATCAAAGTATTGTAGTGCGCCTCTACAGGACCGGCGAGTGTGTATGACGTAGACGTGTCATGCACCGCAGCTTCAGAAAGAGGACGAAGATGGCCGAAAGAGGAGGCGTCAGCACCGGACAACGGAGACGCCCATTAGGCCCACTGCGCGACCGTTAGGTAAGTATTATAAAGTGTTTTTTATGTTAAACCCCCAGCCTGGGCTCTTATATACAGGATGTTAGAATGCTGTATATAAGAGCCCGGTGGTGGTGGCCGCAACTTATAGGCCGAAAAACTGGTGACAGGTTCCCTTTAACATACCAATTTTACATATTTCCATTTTCATTTTTTCCTCTCCTTCTTTCAAGATCCAAAGGAAGGCCTGTTTTTTTTGTTTTTTTGTTTCTTTTTGGGGAGACGAGTTGTACTTTTGAATGGCACCATCCATTTTACCATCTACGAATGTGCAGTAAAATTATGAGGAAAAAAAAGCAATTTCCCAATTGTTTTTGGGGGTGTTTCCTTTATTGTACAGTAAAAGTGACCTGACAATATGATTCTCCTGATCGGGATGATTACAATTATACCTCAAAAAATTATTTTCCGAGACTGGTAACATTTTTAGTATTTAGTCGACGTAGTTGTGTTAAGGGTTGACTTTTGCAAGACGAACTGATGTTTTTATTGATAACATTTTAGGTACGTCAGACATTTTGATTGCTTCCTATATTTTCTTCTGGTATTACCGAAAAAAATGCAATTCTGAGGTTTTGATTTTTTTTCTGTACACTCTTTACTGATCGGGTTAATTAATTTTATATTTTGATTGATCAAACATTTATGGACACAGTAATACCATATATGTATATCTTTTTATTTTTTTTAATGGCAGACAAAAGGGGATGATTGAATCTTTTAGATTTTTAGTTTTATATCTGTAAAAGCATTTTTTTTACTGTATTTTGAACTTGCAATTGTCAATACTACAATATTGTAGTATATAGAAAACCTCAAGGTCTCATATGAAGCCCAGCTATAGGCTGATCTCAATAATAAGGGCAGGCACAGGGGACTTCAGCAAACTTCCAGCTACTATAGCAACCCATTGGTAATTTGCAATCTCTTTTCAGGTCCGCACATTCCTGGGCAGCGCATTGTAAATTCTGCTGTAAATCATTATTTGCTGGGAAAGATGCAGGCTCAGCACCTGAACCTGTTTTAAAGACAGGGGCTCAAAATAAAGAGTTAAACTGCAGCTCTGGCAAGGCTTTATAGTCAAACACTGTAAAAGCACTCTCATTGTCAGAACATAGCTGAATAACTCATAAAGGTGTATGTTTGCAAAAGGTATAAACTATAGTCAGTTTTTACGCTTCCCAGGTGTAGCAAGCGTGGTGGGGGCATTCAGACCTACATGTGTCTGACGCACAACAAAAAAGCACAACCACAAAAGGGGGCACTGGGGACCCAATAACAGCGGGAGGCCCTGGAATTAGTGAGAGGGGTTGGTGGGACACCTGCTATGCTCACCTGCAGCTGTCCCTCCTCTCCTAGCCAGTCCTTATACAGTCTCCGCAACTATCGCCAAGCAAGAACCGGAGACCCTCAGAAGACCCTATAGATGCCCTGGCTAGTGACGAGCAGATGGGGTTTGTGGAGGCACGGGGGTCAGTGGGTGCTCTTGTACGCTGGCCCAGCCGCCTTTAGGAAGACAGCATGGCCCAGGGCTCATCCCAACTGAACGCCTGACCTTAATTGTGGGCGGAACACTACTCAGACAAGACAGGATAAGGGAATCACAATATTAAGACTTTATTGGATCCCCAAACAATTAACGGCGCATAGCACATAACCAGCAAAACCACAAAATGTAACCGGCAACAGTTTCTCACCCTTCCGCTGGCTCACCAGGGATTAGAATATCCGTGCCTCAGAGCTTCCAGGGCTACTTACTCCAAACCAGCAGCACCCCACTTTAGGCGGGAACCCACCGAGAATGGAATAACGCCAGATTTAGGAATCTGGCTGAGGACCGCAAAGCCTGTAGTCAGGTGACTGGATTGTCCCAAGCTGGATTTTTTCCTTAGGTAGACTTTGATTACTCAGCCGAATTCTTGCATTCAATGATGAAGTCCATATAGTATTATAATCCAGGTTCGGTTATGGCTTGCCAATCAGATCCGCAGGTCCTAGATTGGTAGCATGTAGCAAGAGTCTACCCAGGCAATGGACAGTCCTCCTTCTTATACCCCTGAGCTCTCCATTCAGCCATTGGGGTCTTCACGATTGGTGGATAAGACTGGGCTCCTATTGGCTAAATTTCAAGCCGTATACAAAATATCCAGAGACGAGGGAGAGACAGCTAAATTACATCACATCTAGCAATACACATCGCAATACACATTGTAATATAATGGGAGGTTCGCATCATTGATTTGCCTGGGTGTTTGGCCTTCACTGGCCAAGGCAATTACAGGCAACTTTACACGCAACGAGATTGCTAATGAGATATCGTTAGGGTCACAGAATTCGTGACACACATCCGGTCTCGTTAGCGACATCGTTGCGTGTGAAGCGCAGGAACGACCGTTAACGATCAAAAATACTCATCATATCGTTGCTCGTTGACACGTCGTTCTAATCACAAATATCGTTGCTGCTGTAGGTACGATGTTGTTTGTCGTTCCAGCGGCACCACACATAAATGTGTGTGACACCGCAGGAATGAGGAACATCACCTTACCTGCGTCCTCCGGCAATGAGGAAGGAAGAAGGTGGGCGGGATGTTACGGCCGCTCATCTCCGCCCCCCCGCTTCTATTGGGTGGTCGCTTAGTGACGCCGCTGTGACGCCACACGGACCGCCCCCTTAGAAAGGAGGCGGTTCGCCGGCAACAGCGACGTCGCTAGGAAGGCAAGTATGTGTAACGGCTGTTAGCGATGTTGTGCGCCACGGGCAGCGATTTGCCTGTGATGCAGAACCGACGGGGGCGAGTGCTTTCACCAGCGACACCGCTAGCGATGTTGCTGTGTGTAAAGTGCCCTTAACACTAGACTCCTCAGAGTCTTGTAGAAACAATGAGGGGCTTATCCCCTGTCTATAAACATACTATCTTCATGTCTAGCTGAATTTTAAGAACTTAACCCATGCTAGGCACTGACAGAGTCCATGTCATCACAGGGTTCACAACACCTCACTTCTGCACTACCACCACCAAGGTAAGTAAAGACATACGGGGGGGGGGGTGGAAAACAGCCAAAAGGATAAAGCCTGAGAATAGGAGCCTTCCACAGCAGAACCTTCCTCCAAGGCGGCAAGAGACCAAATGACTTTGTATCTTCAGCACGGATTACTGGGTAATACCACTATTTACACTTGAAGGGCATGACTACAAAGTAAGTGCAGCTGAAATACTCAGCTAGGAACTGCTTGGAAAAGCTGAAAGAGAAAAACTGCCATTTAACCATTTCAATACTAAGAGAAATGTAATCCATTTAAATGTAGAAAGCCAGATGAGAGTCTCCAGTCCAAAGATTGTCACTGGTCTCGAAAAAAAAGGGAGACAAATGGGAAATCAGTAGAGATAAGTGAACCTAAGGTTTGGTGTCCACAACAAGCACAGACTTTTTATTAAAAAAAAGCAGAGTTTGCTCTCGGAGTTTGGGTGCTGTTTGTATGAAAATCACTTGCACTTGCATCGCTGTACTCAGATACACTTTATGCTCAGCCCTGTGCAAGCCACTTGCAGTGTTTGAACGGCTCGCACTGGGGGTAACAACAGCGTGATCGAATGTAGTGTGCACCAAACAAAAAATGGAAAAACCCTTGTCCACCCGCCACCAGATGTGATCGGTGTATGGCTGGCTGCATGTGGACGGAGACCCGAAATGCAAAATTTTGTGACTTTCATTGGGGTTCAGGTCAAGTCTGGGTCCCAAACCGAACTGTATCTAAAGTCTGGATGAACTTGTTGACCCAAACTTCGCTCATTTCTACTAGGCAGTTAAAACAGCACATTCAGCACTGTATTTGAGAGAGAATGAAGCAAAATGAGGTATTGGTGTATGTTAGAAAGACTGATAACTTAAGACTTTTACTGAAGAAAATAAACTAAAGTGTCTACATTTTTATCATGAACAGTTGTCACGCTGAACCCAAAGGGGTTGACGGGATGGGGAGCCTGCCACTGTTCCTCAGACTAAATGTACCATGAGCTTTCCCTCAACCCAGAGGTATACTTGAAGGTAGTGAGGTCTGGACCCCTGCATCTTCCTGACTCCTTTCCAGGCCCTGGTGTAACTCCCTTCATCCACCACCCAAGGGACAGGCTGGGACAGTAGTCACAAAAACCCCAATGACTAAAAATACAGACAGGGGTGACAACCAAACTCACGCACACCAAGAACAAACACCAGGGGCACTACGAAAAGGTGCACAGGAGGTAAATAAGGTAAGTAGAAAGTAACTAAACAATGGGGGTAACTTCCACACTAAACAGCAGAAAACACCTCCTTCCCGCTCCAGACCAAGCTCCAGAATGAATTCTGAATAACTGGTGCCCTCTGCTGGGAGCAGAGGGTATTAATCTGAGTATGGAGTGGGTAATAAGAAGAAACACCTGAGCTGGATAAAATCTGTTAGCAAGAAAACTGGCATTAACCCCGTGCATGCCAAAAGGAAAAAAGCACATCTAATGAGTAGAGTCTCCGATGGTAATAAGAGACTCATGACCATCCATGAACAACAGTACTGTGGCTTTAAGCAATCACTAGGCTAGATCAATGGAAAAATCAAAAAGGTACCAATCTCAGAAAATGCTACCATAATATTTTTTTCTCCATATAACATAATTTTATAGGGTAAAAGTAATAAAACTTGACAAAACTATGTATATTTGTTATGACTGTAATGGTACCGAGTCCTGACCAATATTGTTAAATTATTATATACTATAACACATAATCTATGGCATAACAGACATGAATGTAAAAAACAATGCTAAAATTACGGGGGGGTTGATTCCATCTTAGATAATAATTAATAAAATATAATTCATAAATTATATATTCACCAAAATGGTAGCAATTAGAGATAAGTGAATCAGGCAAAATGCAAAATTGCTTGTTTGTGATTTTCCCCTGAAATTCAATTAGCAGAGAAGTCTTTTTCAGACCCCAGAGCATAATAAACATAAAAAGGAAAAAAATCCTTACATTCACCCATCCAGTCTTGGTGACATGTTTTGATCCCTGGCGCCAGCATTAAAATCCCCAGGCCTCTCACACTGAGCCGTGACTTCTCGCTCTGATGAGGCCTCAAAGGATTCTGCAGAACCTCAAGAAACATAACCTTGCACGCGTATGCATAGAGCCCTCACAGAGCCTTAGAAATTACAGTTTTTACATGATATGTTTTGTTTTTTATGTCAATTCACATTCAAAAATAAAAAAATACATTAGTTTTATAATATGGGTTGTTATGGTTATTTTTGCACATACAGGTGCATCTCAATAAATTAGAATATCATCAAAAAGTTAATTTATTTCAGTAATTCAATACAAAAAGGGAAACACATATATTATATAGAGTTACACAGAGGGATCTATTTCTATATTATATGTAGTCATTACACACAGAGTGATCTATTCCTATATATTATATAGAGTCATTACACACAGAGGGATCTATTCCTATACATTATATAGAGTCATTACACACAGAAGGATCTATTTAAAATGTTTATTTCTGTTAATGTTGATGATTATGGCTTACAGCCAATGAAAATCCAAAAGTCATTATCTTTGAAAATTAGAATAATTATCACAAAACACCTGCAAAGGCTTCCTAAGTGTGGTCCCTTAGTTTGGTTCAGTAGGCTACACAATAATGGGGAAGACTGCTGACTTGACAGATGTCCAGAAGGCAGTCACTGACACACTCCACAAGGAGGGTAAGCCACAAAGGGTTATTGGTAAAGAAGCTGTCTGTTCACAGAGTGCTGTATCCAAGCATATTAATGAAGGTTGAGTGGAAGGAAAAAGTGTGGTAGAAAAAAGTGCACAAGCAAAAGGGATAACCGCAGCCTTAATAGTATTGTTAAGAAAAGGCCATTCAAAAATGTGGGGAAGATTCACAAGTAGTGGACGCTGCTGGAGTAAGTGCTTCAAGAGCCACCACACACAGACGTATCAGGACATGGGCTACAAGTGTCACATTCCTTGTGTCAAGCCACTCATGACCAATAGACAACACCAGAAGCGTCTTACCTGGGCCAAGGAGAAAAAGAACTGGACTGTTCTCAGTGTCCATGGTGTTGTTTTCAGATGAAAGTAAATGTTTACATTTCATTTGGAAATCGCGGTCCCAGAGTCTGGAGGAAGAGTGGAGAGGCCACAATCCAAGCTGCTGAGGTCTAGTGTGAAGTGTCCACAATCAGTGATGGTTTGGGGAGCCATGTCATCTGCTGGTGTAGCTCCACTATGTTTTATCAATGTCAAAGTCAGCGCAGCCGTCTACCAGGACATTTTAGAGCACTTCATGCTTCCCTCTGCTGACAAGCTTTTTGGAGATGGAAATTTAATTTTGCAGCAGGACTTGGCACCTGTCCACACTGCCAAAAGTACCAATACCTGGTTTACTAACCACAGTATCACTGTGCTTAATGGGCCAGTAAACTCGCCTGACCTAAACCCCATAGAGAATCTATGGGGTATTGTCAAAAGGAAGATGAAAGACATCAGACGCAACAATGCAGACGAGCTGAAGGCTGCTAACAAAGCAACCTGGGCTTCCATAACACCTCAGCAGTGCCACAGGCTGATCGCCTCCATGCCACATTGCCGCATTGATGCAGTAATTCATGCAAAAGGAGCCCCGACCAAGTATTGAGGCATTTACTGTACAGA
This sequence comes from Anomaloglossus baeobatrachus, assembly GCF_048569485.1. Taxonomy (NCBI): domain Eukaryota; kingdom Metazoa; phylum Chordata; class Amphibia; order Anura; family Aromobatidae; genus Anomaloglossus; species Anomaloglossus baeobatrachus. The sequence continues at coordinate 66,330,920 of NC_134360.1, forward strand.
CTTTTCAGTAGGTGCCAACATTTCGGAGTGTAAAATCATATTTTCAGTTCGTCTTATATAATATTCTAATTTTCTGAGATAATGACTTTTGGGTTTTTATTGGCTGTAAGCCATAATCATCAACATTAACAGCAATAAACACGTGAAGTAGATCCCTCTGTGTGTAATGACTCTATATAATATATAGGAATAGATCCCTCTGTGTGTAATGACTCTATATAATATATAGGAATAGATCACTCTGTGTGTAATGACTCTATATAATATATAGGAATAGATCACTCTGTGTGTAATGACTCTATATAATATATAGGAATAGATCCCTCTGTGTGTAATGGCTCTATATAATATATAGGAATAGATCACTCTGTATGTAATGACTCTATATAATATATAGGAATAGATCCCTCTGTGTGTAATGGCTCTATATAATATATAGGAATAGATCACTCTGTGTGTAATGACTATATAATATATAGGAATAGATCACTCTGTGTGTAATGACTCTATATAATATATAGGAATAGATCCCTCTGCATGTAATGACTCTATATAATATATAGGAATAGATCCCTCTGTGTGTAATGGCTCTATATAATATATAGGAATAGATCCTTCTGTGTGTAATGACTATATAATATATAGGAATAGATCACTCTGTGTGTAATGACTATATAATTTATAGGAATAGATCACTCTGTGTGTAATGACTCTATATAATATGTTTCCTTTTTTGTATTTCATTACTGAAATAAATAAATTTTTGATGATATTCTAATTTATTGAGAAGCACTTGTATATATCCCATTAGGGGGTCAAAAATAAGGGACTTGTAATTGCTTCTTGCTTCGTTGCAGATATAATACACTGCAATAGATTATTCTAATTCAAAAGGCGGGCTTAATGGTCTTTATTAGAAAACCTCTCAGTTCTCTGCGATTGCATTGTGGAGGCACCGATGGTTAGGCAGACTTATCCGGCTTCTTGTGCCTAACTGCTTAGATGCCACAGTCACTATTAAAGGTGGCATCTAAAAGGTTAGGAGGCTGGGATGAGAGATAGCTCTGATGTGGGATTGTAGATAGCACCAATTCTGGTTATTGGGCAGTGTTAGCTGAATGTTACAGCTGGCATATTTGCTATCGATGGCTATAGTTGTAATTGACATTATAAATGGAAGTATTATGATACACACGTAGAATCAATTTAATTTGGCTCAGTAAACTTTGAGGCAAGAGGGCTTCCAATGAAAAGCTGGGGGTATGGGGGGCTATCTGGATAATCAGTGATATCTATGGCAGGGATTACACATCTTTTGTATTCTGCACACAGATGAGATGTACAGATTGTCCGCTGCTCTCTTGACGCAAACTCAACAACGTCATTGGAATATATAAGGTTTTCGCGTTCAGATCAGGAGACCCGCAGACAACTAATACATCATGCTCTATATATGAACCTTTAAAGTCAGATGTGTGAAACCAGCCTCAGGGTATATACACAAGATGACTTTTAGACCCAGGTGTACCCGCTTAGCTTTTCAAGCGGAAGACCCTTCAGGAGACCACACAAGCAGGTGGAGGAATCCTCCTAAGTCCAGCTCACCATGTGCACTTGGAAGTCCTTTTAGATGGTGCACGGAAAATCTCCAGCCAAGAGGTTAGCACAAAAATTCAGGAATCCGGCACAGCATCTTCATAAAAAAACGAATTTTATTCATCCATTAAAATCCAATAAAATGGATAAGACGCGTTTCGGGGACAAGGGTGTCCCCGAAACGCATCTTGTCCGTTTTATTGGATTTTAATGGATCAATAAAATTAGTTTTTTTATGAAGATGCTGTGTCGGATTCCTGAATTTTTGTCCTGCAGGAAACCAGTCTTTTTTCTGAATCTTAGTTTTGTATATATATATATATATATATATATATATTATTATTTTTTTTTTAATTTTTTCTTAAAGAATAGACTGGTAATTTCTTTTAGCCACTTCACATCATTTGAAGGCTAGAGTGGTTAACCCCTTCATGATATATGACATACATGTACATCATATGTCCTGTCTTTGCCATTGATGCAGGCTCGCATGCCAAGCCCTCATCTTTCCCTGCAGATGACGGCTAATTTTATCAGCCATCACATGCCTCTAACAGCCACAGGTGAAGTGGAGCTCCAGCAGGGAAAGCGTCATTCCATGTGCACATCGGCACACCCACAACATGATTTTGAGGCGCCGATGGATTATCACGACAGCCGAGGGTCAGCCGATAACCCCTGTGCATATCATTTTGAATTTCCTGTAAAAGCCAGCCCATGGTTGGCATTCATAGTAGATAGTGATTTTAGCCGTACATAGCAATGCTGATGCACTACTATGTATAACACATGCAATCAGATGATTACAGCTTCAAGTTCCTTAAGGGGACTATTAAATACAGTAAAAAGTGACAAAAAAGTTTTAATAATATGAAAAGAATAAATGCCACAAGTTCAAATCACACCCCTTTTGCCCCATTAAATATAAAATAATTAAAAAGAAATACACATATTTGGTATAGCTGCATTCGTAATAACTTAATTTATCAAAATATGAAATAAATTATTCTGATCAGTAAACAGCGTTACAAGAGAAAAAATAAAAATGCCAGATTTATATGTTTTCTGTCCGCCGCAACCTTGCAATAAAATGTGATTTAAAAACCATTGTATCTACCCCAAAATGGTATCAATCATCATCATCATCAGCTCAAGGCCCAAGATACCAAAAAATGAGAATGTTATGGAGTTCGATAAATGGCGACAAAATCTAATTTGTTTTTTTAATTTTTAATTTCAAATTTGTTTCAGCATTTTTTTTTTACCATTAAAAAAAATATACATGTTTGGTGAACATGATAAATAAAAAATTAAAATTGTGGAATTGCACTTTTTTGCAATTTGAATGCACTTGAATTTTTTTCCCCAGTTTTCAGTACAACTTGTTCCACAAAAACCAAGCCCTCATATGGCTATGTTGATGGGGAAATAAAACGTTATGCCTTTTGGAAGAAGGAGAGGAAAGAACCCCCAAAAAATAGAAAGTCACCCGGGGGTGAAGGGGCTAAAATAAGTTGCAAAAGATGGAACATAAGCACAGCAAGTTATTTTTACATTGCAGTGCATCTGTTCATTCTTTTTTAGCACTTTTTAGACAGAATACAACTGAAAAAGATGTGGTGTGCACATGGCCACAGAGGAAGTATGGTTCATGGCTGATCTTAAAGGGAACCTGTCACCAGGTTTTTCCCTTATGAGCTGCGGCCACCACCACTGAGCCCTTATATACAGCATTCCAGAATACTATATATAAGAGCCCAGGCCGCTCTCTATAACTTAAAAAAACACTAATATAACACTCACCTAGGGGACGGTCCAGTCTGATCACTGTCGCAGCTCTTGGTCCGGTGCGTCCTCTATCTTGTGCGATTATCGTCATCCTGCCCAGCCCCTTGTGCATGACATATTTTGCGTCATTCAGAGAGAGGCCTCCAATGCGCTCTTGCACATGCAAATGTGGCGCCCTGGACAAGCCAGGGGCCACAGAGAACAACACCCACACACCCCACACTCCCGGTCAGGCACACCGAAGTCAGAAACAAACCCTTGTTGCCTTCCTCCAGGGGCTGATGTCCACACAACGGGGTGGGCCAGGCGGTTGGCCCCGCCCACCGAGGAGTTCACAGTCATGGAGGCGGTAAAAGCAGGCAGTTTAGTTTTGGAGGTGAAAGTGGAAGGAAGGAAAGTGGTAGTAGACAGACTGGAGTTGGTCCGGGTGTGTGGCCCGGACGGATCAGCAAGGTTGGCAGACGGTGGTGACCGTCTGCAGGAGTGGCCTATTGGAGCTAACCGTAAGGACCGTGGATGGGCGGTGGCCCGGCGGTACCGGACCGGAACGCAAAGAGAAGCCAGCACCATCCGGCAGGGGCTTACGGACCCCGGCAAGGCTAGGAGTCGCCGTGAATTTGCCAAATCCGTTAGCGAAGGGAACCTCCTGAGTTTCCCAGCAGCCAAGTCCCGTCAGAAGGCAACAGTCCAACCGAGAGAAGGGAAACACAGTCACCGCCAAGGCTAAAGTTCCCAGGGCCAGAGCCTGCGGGAAAAAAGGGGCTCCTTCGGCAACCATCCAAGCTGGGGAGCGGGTTACCGGTGGGAACCCATTGGAACCGTTTACAGTACACAGGTGCAGAGAAAGGCAGTCACCATCAACCTGCCCGGAGAAACAACACTGCAGCCGTCTGTGGGACCCGTCCATCCAGCCGTGTGTTTTACCGAGAACTGTGTCCTCATCATTGGCTGAGTGAGTACCACCGTGCCGTGTGGTACCGCGCTGCCCCCGCTACCCTGCACCTCACCAGGCCCCGTAACCCGCCTGCCATCCATCCCTACCCCATCACCGGGCCCCGGGACAACCAACCCCCTACCCACGGAGGGGAGAACTAACATCAAAGCTGCTCCCTGTCACCGCTCCCGGGATCCCCGTCCAGAGCAGCGGTGGTGTCACCAACTTCACCACAAACGTGGGTGGCGTCACGGACAATACCCCTAAAACCAAACCATTCCCTTTTCACTCACGGGTGAGGAACGCCGCTCGAGTCCCCGGGATCCGGCCCACCGCTCGAGCCACCACCGAGCAGCAGCAGCAGTAGCAGCAGCAGCCGGACCCAAGCAGTGGGAGAGCGCAGCGTCCCCTCCTCCGCCCGCGACAACTTGGCGTCACGAACAGGATCCTACCGTTCTACCAACTGGTGGAAGTGCGTCTTGTGTAACCGCCGGAGGTGTCCGGCCGAAAATTTGGAGAAGCCGCCATCTTGGGCGCGAAGAATTCCTGCTCGAGCGTCTCCTCGAGTAGTGGAGGCGCGAAGGCCAAAACCCCGCCCCTGTAGAGGAGGAGCCGGAAAGAGACTAAGGGGGAACGGGATGGAAGATGTCGGCTCCCGGGTTTGATGATAGCCCCGAACCACCTGATGGAGCGGCGGCGCCCGCGGGGGCAAAGGATGGTGAGATGGCAGCAGCCCTTGCTCCGGTCGCAGGAGCCGCGGGCCCCGAGAATGCGGCAGTAATTCCCCTCGCGGCAGCTGACAGTGGCCCGCCTGCCGCGGGGAGGGTGTCTGCCCCGGCAACCCGCCCGACCGTGACCGGATTGGCGGGCGGTGCAGAAGACCCAGGTGGAGCCAGCTCGGGACGGGAGACGACAGATGGAAGTAGCTCAGGGGAAGATACGGAGTCCGTGTCGGGGGATGAGGCCCCACTCGTCATCCGCGCCTTCGGAGACACATGGATGGCGCGCTGCAGGTACTGTCGGCAGTGGGGGCATTTTGCAGGTCAGTGCCCTGCAAATGGCCGGCCTTGAAGGAAGAAAAGTTAAAGCTTGGTAGCGGTTCCCGGTTACCTTGCTGTCGGTCCCCATTGGGACTCTGCTGACGTTCCAGACGGCCCTCAAGGCTAAGGAGTCCGGTTGGAGGAGCAGTCGTACCCGCATCATCGGCAGCTGAAAATGGAGTCCTGTGGGACAGTGTCACTCCTGTGTGGGGGTGGCATTGGGGGCTCGTGCTGTTCGATGGTGGACTGTGGGAAAGCTGCAGGAGGAAGCTGCACCGGAGCCAGGTGTTGTGGATGGCCCCTGGGACCCAGCTACCAGTCCCCGTCGGGACCCTACGGCAAGTCTCCGTTGGGATCCTACAGTTTTGTTTGTGGTAGCCCGTTGGTTACGAAGCACTGTTGTCCCCGTGGGGACTGTCTACAAGTTTTGCATAAGGAACTCCTTATGGACAAGCCTGAGAACTAGCAAGGCAACCATGAACTTGTGGCTTGTAAATCAAAATGTTTTATGGCTTTTACCGTTGCCACCTCCGGAGAGGCAGATTGGAGGAAGGGCCCACAGTGGAGCAGGCTGGGGCCCAGCCACCACCGGAACTGGTGGCGATCCTCTGGGGGTTTCAGAGGGTTCCCCATGGACGTGGGTCCCCTGAAAAGGACAGAACCCGCTCGGGCGACTTGTGCTGGACTGGGGTCAAGGGGTGTTCCCCATTTGCTTAGGGGCAGCCTCAGGGCCAGGTTGCTTGGGTGGGAGAGAGCGGAAGCCGTTACCGTTTGCAACGTTAAAGTAAGAGTACCTCCCGATGTGGGAAGATGTTATTATAAATGTAACCTGTTTTACCATTTATCTTTTCAGTTTGTGAAAATAAAACCGGTGATGGACGGTGCAGAGAAAGGCAGTCACCATCAACCTGCCGGGAGAAACAACACCGCAGCCGTCTGTGGGACCCGTCCATCCAGCCGTGTGTTTTACCGAGAACTGTGTCCTCATCATTGGCTGAGTGAGTACCACCGTGCCGTGCGGCACAGCGCTGCCCCCGTGACCCTGCACCTCACCATGCCCCATAACCCGCCTGCCATCCATCCCTACCCCATCACCGGGCCCCGGGACAACCAACCCCCTACCCACGAAGGGGAGAACGAACATCAAAGCTGCTCCCTGTCACCGCTCCCGGGATCCCCGTCCAGAGCAGCGGTGGTGTCACCAACTTCACCACAACCGTGGGTGGCGTCACGGACAACACCCCTAAAACCAAACCATCCCCTTTTCACTCACAGTAGGAGCAGCAGCCGGACCCGAGCAGTGGGAGAGCGCAGCGTCCCCTCCTTCGCCCGCGACACGGACTTTGATCTGCCCTGCTGAGGGTAAATCATAGTACTGTAGCGTGCATGCACTGGTGGTCTTTGACCTTTTCTCACATCCGTGCTTTACAGTACTTTGCTCTGCCTTCAGCAGGGTACATCAAAGTGCGCATGCGCAGGAGTTCAATAGAGGCTTCGGTGTGAATAGCAAAGGATAGGGTGAGGTTGGCAGGCAGTAGTGGCCGTGTATTCAGGGGTAATCGAACCGCAGCATAGCCGACGGTTAACTCCATACCTGCCGGACCTGTAGCACCCAATGTGACCTGCAGGGCATAACTCGTCACCAGGCCAGTGGTTTTGTGGGGTTGCTATAAATGGCTTGAACCGACTCCGTGGCCCCATCGGCTACAGGCAATGAGAAAGTCAAAAGGGGATGGGGGGTTTGCTTTGAAGTGCCACCCCTGGTGCGCAGCCAAGGATTAGCTGCCCCTGTGAGATGTCACTCTCATCCGGGGCTGATGTTACCGCAGCTCAGATAGTCCAGCTCCCCACAGGTGGAGCGAGCCTCGGGGAGGATGGTGGTGACGGGGGGGCGTTGGTGCCGAATTGCGGGGCGACAGCAAATCAAAGTCTCACACAAGGGCTGCGGTTCCAGGTGTTTTTACTCACAGTTCAGGTGCTGTCACGGTCATTGCCGTGATGGGCCCCAGCCGATCCCAAATGAAGCAGAGGTCATCACCAGCGTTAAGCAGCGTGTGAGACCTTCCTTCTTGCGCCTTGTAGTGTGTAGTGTGAAGCTACTTGGGGACCCCAGTGTCCTTGGCTTTAGTTGCCATCCCGTACGCAGGCAGCGTGAAACTTGTTATGGACCCGACCGTGGCCATGGCTCCTGTCTCTATCTGCTGCTGTGCCCTGGGACGTTTGGTGGTGGGCAATGGGATGTGAAATCCCCCTTCCCTGTAGATTTGTTAGAATCCATGAAGGTTCCCCTAACCAAGGGCTCTGCACCCTGACTGGTGCCAGTCGCAAAGGGGCTGTTGGGGCTCACCCTCTGGCTACCGAGTTGCTCCTCTGGCTCATAGCTCCACTTGGTCATCTCCTGCTTCTCCCTCAGTCTGTCAGTGCAGTGTCATGGCCCCTGGTCCTGGGACTAATTCCACCAGTCTCCAGTCCCCAGGACCAGTCTGTTAAATGCTGCTCTCCTAAAGCTGTCTTCTCCCTTCTGCGTCCAAAACCGTTCTCAGGTCAAACTCCTTCTAAAGTGAAACTAAGTATGTTGCTCACTTCCCAGGCAGCCCTCACCTTTTTGACTCATCTTGCCCAGGAAATGCCTAGCCTGGCTTCCTGAGTAATGTAAGTTCTGGCTGGCTGGAAACTACATAAGTGTATTGTGTAAGTGAAAACCAGTGGTTAACCTCCTTCTACCCGGGATAAGCATTACACCTTAAGAGAGATGCAATACTCTGTGACTCTGTGGCGGCTGAAGCCTCAGGGGAGCTACAGACCTCACTCCACTTAAAGGGAATCTTCTGTGCTGTTCATTCTTGGCTTCACTTGCATGCTGAGACAGTAAACGGCACACTGGAGAATTGTTTTCAACCATCACAATTTTACTTCTTGATTCTAACACCATATCAACCTACATTAAATCCACAGAAATCCACATGTCATGTTTCCCGTACACTTTCAGGGCACCGGTGATGGTCCCACAGGGATTCCTTACCTACTTCACATCCTTCCCAGAACAGTACAATTTGGCAGATGGTTCCTTCCCTGACACCCAGGTACCTTCAGGCACCCATAGGCCCCTCATCCCCCTGGCTGACCCCACACTAGCAGAGTCCAGTTCATATAAGCTCCTAAACCCTTCCATCTCACACACAGGGATTAGCTAGCTGCTCGGAAGTGGTGTACAGTGGTATCACTCCTCAGACTGTGCTTCAGGCCAGGACCAGACCTACCCTTGTCTGGAGGGTGCAACTGACCTACGGCTGCCAGGGGGGTTTGTTTGGGTAAAAGCTTCAGGGGAATGGTCGCCTTCCCGACCGGCTGGATTATACCCCGCTTCCGGGGATGCAATTACTTCAATTCTCGATTTTGAAAGGATTCCGTGTGTCCACGGTCCAGGAGTGACCCTTAGGGTCCACAAATTCTATCAATAGGTTGGGCCTATTTCGACAATTTCTCCTCCCGGGGACACTTCTGCCCTTTCTTCCACGTCTCCCCTTTTTGTTCACAGTGTTCCTCCCCACTAACCCCTAACTGTACAATAGCACCAGGGAAGTGTCTGAGCACACCATGGCCATCTTGTGGCCATTTTCCAGAACACAAACATATACAATAAAATACAATGTACAGTTAGGTCTAGAAATATTTGGACAGTGACACAATTTTCGCGAGTTGGGCTCTGCATACCACCACATTGGATTTGAAATGAAACCTCTACAACAGAATTCAAGTGCAGATTGTAACGTTTAATTTGAAGGTTTGAACAAAAATATCTGATAGAAATTGTAGGAATTGTACACATTTCTTTACAAACACTCCACATTTTAGGAGGTCAAAAGTAATTGGACAAATAAACCAAACCCAAACAAAATATTTTTATTTTCAATATTTTGTTGCGAATCCTTTGGAGGCAATCACTGCCTTAAGTCTGTAACCCATGGACATCACCAAACGCTGGGTTTCCTCCTTCTTAATGCTTTGCCAGGCCTTTACAGCCGCAGCCTTCAGGTCTTGCTTGTTTGTGGGTCTTTCCGTCTTAAGTCTGGATTTGAGCAAGTGAATTGCATGCTCAATTGGGTTAAGATCTGGTGATTGACTTGGCCATTGCAGAATGTTCCACTTTTTTGCACTCATGAACTCCTGGGTAGCTTTGGCTGTATGCTTGGGGTCATTGTCCATCTGTACTATGAAGCGCCGTCCGATCAACCTTGCGGCATTTGGCTGAATCTGGGCTGAAAGTATATCCCGGTACAGTTCAGAATTCATCCGGCTACTCTTGTCTGCTGTTATGTCATCAATAAACACAAGTGACCCAGTGCCATTGAAAGCCATGCATGCCCATGCCATCACGTTGCCTCCACCATGTTTTACAGAGGATGTGGTGTGCCTTGGATCATGTGCCGTTCCCTTTCTTCTCCAAACTTTTTTGTTCCCATCATTCTGGTACAGGTTGATCTTTGTCTCATCTGTCCATAGAATACTTTTCCAGAACTGAGCTGGCTTCATGAGGTGTTTTTCAGCAAATTTAACTCTGGCCTGTCTATTTTTGGAATTGATGAATGGTTTGCATCTAGATGTGAACCCTTTGTATTTACTTTCACGGAGTCTTCTCTTTACTGTTGACTTAGAGACAGATACACCTACTTCACTGAGAGTGTTCTGGACTTCAGTTGATGTTGTGAACGGGTTCTTCTTCACCAAAGAAAGTATGCGGCGATCATCCACCACTGTTGTCATCCGTGGACGCCCAGGCCTTTTTGAGTTCCCAAGCTCACCAGTCAATTCCTTTTTTCTCAGAATGTACCCGACTGTTGATTTTGCTACTCCAAGCATGTCTGCTATCTCTCTGATGGATTTTTTCTTTTTTTTCAGCCTCAGGATGTTCTGCTTCACCTCAATTGAGAGTTCCTTAGACCGCATGTTGTCTGGTAACAGCAACAGCTTCCAAATGCAAAACCACACACCTGTAATCAACCCCAGACCTTTTAACTACTTCATTGATTACAGGTTAACGAGGGAGACGCCTTTAGAGTTAATTGCAGCCCTTAGAGTCCTTTGTCCTATAAGGGGTGGACGGACCCCTTACAAGGAGGCGTACTTTTCCCCCCCTGAAGATACCCCCGCTGGGGTAGACAAAGCCGTTAATATTAATGTTTATGTTTTACTGTATAGATGAGTTTCCCCTAGTGGCCAGGTGGGACGGCTGTCCTCATAGAAAAAGTGCAGGAGAAAGGAGGAGCCGGCAGCAGAAGGGGGATTGAGAGAAAGTGTGGTAGAGAAAAAGTTTGAGTTTGAGGCAGTCGAGTCCGGGACAGGAGAGAAGGAGCAGTGGGGGCAGGGTGTGGGAGCTCAGTGAGCAGCGCACGAAGAACAGAGAAAGAGAAAGTGTCCTCTATGGTGAAACAGGTTTGAGTGGGTCAGGTCTGCGGTAGCCGGAGTGGGAGCCTAGGTGAAGTAGAGTAGCCGGGCACATCCCCACGAGAGGAGACTATAAGAAGAGGTGTTTTTCCCCCATCAGGAGTTGTGAAACGACGCTATCAGCTTACTGCCACTGTTGTGAAGATGTGTGCAATAAACGTGCCTTCTGATTCAACTGACCGTCGTCTGCAAAGTCTTTATACGTCTGACAGCATTCTCTGCATCACCACACTCTGCCCCACCAAGCCATCTCCTGTCCCAGTAGTGACGGCGGAGTCGGGGGTTAGCCTGATAGAAAAAAGGGGCCACGACTACAACCCCCGAGGCACCCCTGGCACCCCGTTACATGTGGCGTAGTCGGCAGGATCCGGATTATCTGCAGGGGGTCCCGATCCAAGAAGATGGAGACCAAGTGGTGCCTAAGGCGTTGGACCAGGCACAAGACGGCGGTAAGATGGCCGCCGTCTTCACGAATACATCGAGCGCGCGAAGAATTGGCGCCAAGCGAAGAACCCTGAGCTGGCCGGCGAAGAAAAAGAAGTACAGAGTGCGCCGCCCAAAGAGGGGAGGTGCTGGCCCCAAGATGTTGCTGAAGACATGTGAAGATGGCGGCGTTACAGAAAAAAAGAAGAGGTGTCGCCTGTGCTGGGTCGATTTGATGTGCGAGACTGGGGGTGGAGTGTATGCAAGAGCGGGAAAAGACGGCCCGCCTCCACCTTCCCCAGCATCTCCACCGTTCCCGGCGCCATTACGAGAAGAGCTGCAAGAGACGCCAACTCCACAACTGACCTTAAGTGAGATGGAGACTCAGATGAAGCAGCGAGCTGCAGCGGGCGTGCTGGTGGCAACCAGCCTGGGTAGAGGACGCCTGAAGCAAACTGCAGCCGAGGAAGCACTTACCATTAAGCTACCGGCTGCGCCAGGAGGTCCGGAGCGGCCCACAAAAGTAACGTGGGTCACTTCATGGGATGCCGTTACCGGCGAAACATCCACTGAAGTCCGGGCCACCTACCAGACACAACTACAGCCGGGAAGCGAAACCCTGGAAACACCCCTCCAGTGTTCGGAGGTGATCACGCCAGTCGAGGTGGGTCCCCCAGTCCCCACAGAAGTTCCGACCCCGGAGTTAGAAGAAGATGAGTGGGGATTCTTTTGGGAGCCGGTGAAACCGATGCCCCTGACCCGACGACAGTCTCCGCCGCCTGAAACCGACCCAGTGCAGGAGAGGTTACTAGCCAAGACCGTGGCCCGTGAAATGATGGCCGGTCCCCTCAGCGAGGAGTTTGATCGGCAATGTACCGTTGGCACCGTGGTCAAATTCAACCAGGCTGAAGGCTACGGGTTCCTTGAGGACGAAGAGACCGGGGACCATTTTTTCTATAACCGGGTTAACCTGGACACTGAGGGCTTGCCCCAACGTTTGCATACCCTGTACCCGGGAGAAAAAGTGAAATTCCGGAGAGAAGTGGGATGCCGGGGCCTATTTACCGTGGGAGTGACCCGGATTCCCACTGCGCAAGAGGCCGCACAGTGGCAGCAAGAGACTGAATGGGAAGAGTGTCAGTACCGGAGACGTACACAACAGAGACCGGTGCTGGCTGAGACATGCCGGTCGAGACACACGCTGGCGGTGTCGCCAGAAGTCACTACTGGACCGATAGCTGAGCCGGAAAAGGAGACGCCGGCGGTATTGGCAATTCGTCAAAGTATGGTGACACACCCGGTGGTCGTCGTCGGAAGTCCACAGCCATCCCGTCCAGCTACCCCGTCACCTCCGCCGGGAACCGAGGGGCCAAAGCCGGAGCCAGAAGAATCAGAGACACCGGTTAATTATGAACCGTTCTGGAGGCTGCGCCGCTTGCCAGGTCAGTCACTCTCCGACTATGTGAAGGCCCAGCGGGCCGAATGGCTACGAGCTTATCACCCCATGTGAATCTCAGTGACCGGAGGTGGGGGACATATTTGTGCTAAGAACCGGTAGTGTTGAAGAACCGGTGAAGTGTTATAGGTTGTAACCATGTTTAAGTTACCGAGCCCGGAAGGAGCCTGATGCCGGACTGTGCAAGGACTCCCTCTATGATGTTAAGGAAGACTTTATTGTTTGTGTTCCTGCCTACAAAGACCACGAGTGCTGTGAGAGACTCCGGGCAGAAGACCAGCAAAGACCGGGAGCGCCTGTTGAAGGCCTCCGGGCAAATTGCCTACAAAGACCGGGAGCTCCCTTGGAGGGACTCCGGGTGCAGAACTTGTGCGCTCAGTGGTTGTTTCTTTCTCATGAAGGTTTTAAAGTTTTATCCAAAGTTTGTCTTGCTACTAAATTGTGTTTTACAGGTGCGAGCCTTGCCGGGAGGCTAAGGCAAAAAGAGGGGAGGAATGTAAGGGGTGGACGGACCCCTTACAAGGAGGCGTACTTTTCCCCCCCTGAAGATACCCTCGCTGGGGTAGACAAAGCCGTTAAAATTAATGTTTATGTTTTACTGTATAGATGAGTTTCCCCTAGTGGCCAATTGGGATAGCTGTCCCCATAGAAACAGTGCAGGAGAAAGGAGGAGCCGGCAGCAGAAGGGGGAGGGAGAGAAAGTGTGGTAGAGAAAAAGTTTGAGTTTGAGGCAGTAGAGTCTGGGACAGGAGAGAAGGAGCAGTGGGGGCAGGGTGTGGGAGCTCAGTGAGCAGCGCACGAAGAACAGAGAAAGAGAAAGTGTCCTCTATGGTGAAACAGGTTTGAGTGGGTCAGGTCTGCGGTAGCCGGAGTGGGAGCCTAGGTGAAGTAGAGTAGCCGGGCACATCCCCACGAGAGGAGACTATAAGAAGAGGTGTTTTTCCCCCATCAGGAGTTGTGAAACGACGCTATCAGCTTACTGCCACTGTTGTGAAGATGTGTGCAATAAACGTGCCTTCTGATTCAACTGACCGTCGTCTGCAAAGTCTTTATACGTCTGACAGCGTTCTCTGCATCACCACACTCTGCCCCACCAAGCCATCTCCTGTCCCAATAGTGACGGCGGAGTCGGGGGTTAGCCTGATAGAAAAAGGGGCCACGACTACAACCCCCGAGGCACCCCTGGCACCCCGTTACAGTCCAATTACTTTTGGTCCCTTGAAAAAGAGGAGGCTATGCATTACAGAGCTATGATTCCTAAACCCTTTCTCCGATTTGGATGTGAAAACTCTCATATTGCAGCTGGGAGTGTGCACTTTCAGCCCATATTATATATATAATTGTATTTCTGAACATGTTTTTGTAAACAGCTAAAATAACAAAACTTGTGTCACTGTCCAAATATTTCTGGACCTAACTGTACATACATCCCGTCTGCAGGTCTGGGGTGGTCTGAGCCCTACACCCTCCTTATAGAAGAATGTGTCATCCACACAGGGTTGGGCAGGAGAACGGTGATCGCACAAGATGGAGGAAGCGCCGGACCGAGATCAGTTGCATCCATCGGACCGAAACACCCCCTAGGGGAGTTTTATAAAGGTGTTTATGTTCTACAGAGCGGCCTGGGCTCTTATATACAGTATTCTAGAATCCTGTAAGGGATCACTGGTGATGGCCGTAGCTCACAAGGGAAAAACCTGGTGACAGGTTCCCTTTAAAATACATTTACAACACATAATAAGTCGGCCATGGTGCATGGGACTAGGATGCTGCCATTCATTTGAAATATTTTCTACATTGTTATGGACAGCCTGTAGTCGGCTAATGCACAGGTAAAGCAGTGGGCGGCTTTGTATTCCCCACAGGTCTGTAAGCGTAATATTAAATTGCTCCTGCTTGTTAACTAAGTGACTTCAATAATGAGAATTTACACTATAAGGGAATTGCTTATTTAGTTTCCTCATATATTAGTGCGGTTACCAGAGGTTGAGCAGAATTCAGAGCGAGAACAAGAGTAATGACTGATAAAATAGAGATTACAGTGTTCCCTCTGTGCACTCTGGAGAGGATAGAGTTAAAACAATATTCAGATAAGGTCACTGACCCAAATAACAGATAGAGTTATCTACAGAGTTTGAGTTTTTAACCTTATCATTTCCAGGACACAGAGCTTAGAGAAAACAGTAAAAAACATGTTTCTCCATCGGATGAACCAATATAATGGTGCCATGAACTTAGCCTAATAGGGGCACAATGATGACATTCCCCAAATGTCCTAATTCTTCAGGGAAGACAAAGAAAAGCTGGAGCAATGGAAAAATGGAGCATTAGTTCTAAAAATTCGATCAAGAATCTATTTGATTACTATGGGCAGTTGTTTGGGCTTCTTGGATGAAGAACATATGGTCTGCTGCTTGTACTCCATGTCTATGACTCATAGAATTCTCGCCCATGGCATGACGTTCTTGCCATGGAAAACTACGAGAAGACGAAGGGTAAAGTCACGGTCTTGGCAACATGGACACGTTTCTTATATTGGAAATTAGTGAATGATGACTTCACTGAGACAAATTGTGTGGAGCCGCTGGGAACCTTGTTATTGCCTCCTGTGGTCCTTCTGTCAGTTATATCCATCAGTCCGATTCCATCCATTACAGCCAAGTCAGGGTAAAATTAACAGGACAATGTATATTAACCCCTTCAGCCCCCGGGCACTTTCCGTTTTTGCGTTTTTGTTTTTTGCTCCCCTTCTTCTGAGAGGCGTAATATTTTTATTTTTCCATCAATCTTGCCATATGAGGGCTTGTTTTTTGCGGGACGAGTTGTACTTTTAAATGAAAGCATAAGTTTTACCATATAGTGTACTGGAAAACGGCAAAAAAATTCCAAGTGCGGAAAAATTGCAAAAAAAGTGTGATCGTACAATAGTTTTTGGGATATTTTATTCACTGTGTTCACTATATGGTAAAACTGAGGTATCTATGTGATGCCTCCGGTCGGTGCGAGTTTGTAGACACCAAACATGTATAGGTTTACTTGTATCTAAGGGGTTAAAAAAAATTCACAAGTTTGTCCAATAAAAGTGGCGCACGTTTTGCGCCATTTTCCGAAACACGTAGCGTTCTTATTTTTAAGGATCTATGGCTCAGTGACTGCTTATTTTTTGCGTCTCGAGCTGACATTTATAATGGTACCATTTTTGCGCAGATGCTACGTTTTGATCGCCTGTTATTGCATTTTGCGTAAAACTTGCGGCGACCAAAAAACGTAATTTTGGCGTTTGGAATTTTTTTGCGACTACAACGTTTACCAATCAGATTAATTGATTTTATATTTTGATAGATCGGGCATTTCTGAACGCGGCGATACCAAATATGTGTATATTTATTTATTTTTTAACCCTTTAATTTTCAATGGGGGGAAAGGGGGGTGATTTGAACTTTTAGGTTTTTTTTTTTTTTTTTTATTTTTTAAAACTTTTTTTTTTACTTTTTTTTTTTATTTTACTAGTCCCCCTAGGGGGCTATAGCGATCAGCAATCCGATTGCTGATCGCTATCTGCTGATCACAGCTATACCGCTGTAATCAGCAGATTCAGTCACTTTGGTTTTCCCTCTGCTCTCGGCCGAGGGAAAATGAAAGTGAAACATCGTAGCAGCAGGCGTCATCACATGACCCTGTGCTACGATGGCAACCACCGATAGTCACGTGATAACACACGTGACTTCCGGTGGGGGCGGCGGTGAGTAACAAACATGGCCGCGCGCATTTAAATCTTGCTGCCAGACTTTGGCAGCAAGATTTAAGGGGTTAATGGCCGCGGGTGGAAGCGATTCCACACGCGGCTAGCAGGCACACATGTCAGCTGTTGAAAACAGCTGATATGTGTGCCGATCCACGCCGCCTGCCCGCGGCAGGGGGCGGGGCTTAACGGGACACGATCCTGGACGGATAGATCCGTCCAGGGTCGTGAAGGGGTTAAAGAAAGACAAACTGTGTTTTGAAGTAGCAGAGCATAAAGCTCAAAGGGAATCTGTCGGCAGGTTTTTAACACCTAATCTGAGAGTAGCATAATGTAGGGGCAGAGATCCTGATTCCAGCGATGTGTTTCTTACTGGGCTGCTTAGTGTAGCTTTGACATTACTATTTAATAAGCAGTAGACTATCATTAGAGGACGTCTTGGCATACTGCAGGTAGTCCAGCATATTCATGAGCTCTGTATAAATGCTAGACCTGCAGCAGAGAAAACAATAATTTTATCAAAATGACAGCAAACAGCTCAATAAGTGACACATCACTGGAATCAGGGTCTCTGTCTCTCAGATGAGGTAGCGAAAACCAGATGGCAGATTCCCTTTAAACTAAAATCTGTCTCCAGTCACCTCTGCTTCCTCCTGCACGTTACTTCTTTCTTTTCTCCCTCAAACCAACACACTCACTCAACTCAGGAGATACCCAACACTATATCCCTCTCAATATGGGCTGGCTCTGAAGTTAACTCCCCCAGCCCTGCATCTGTACCTGAAACCAAATGTTCCACTTCCAACTAGGGAACCTGCCACTGGTTACACCCAGTGGTGGCTGGTAGCAGTGGGCAAACTCTCTGGGGATTAAACATGTTACTACCGCTATACATTTAAATACATATTATACAGTCATGTAAAAGCAATGACATCTTCAGGAAGGTGCAAGTCGCAGACCACCCTCCTACACACCTCCCCTCTTTAACCATGGTTGTCCTTTGCCATGCTGGAATCTGGAAGAAAATAAAATCATACAATAAAACCAATAAAACCCCACTCTTGCTTCTCTCGCATCCAGATGTTTTCTCATTTCAGGTTGTCCTGATCTTGGTCCCAATATGTTGGGACACCGAAAGCAACAAAAGTTAAAGTTCAAGTAAACCAGGGCTCTCAGGTTTATTCAGCAATAGGCAAAGTACAGACCCAAATAACACTCTTTCATCTTTTTTCACAATTTTCTCTCCATCGTTTCTCTATTTGGTTCTCATTCTTCGAATTCTCCCTTTTTAGTAAAGTACAGAACCGGCCTGGCAAGCCCATAGGCAAAGTAGAGACCCGATATCTTTTCAAAGACAATGGACTATAAAGCCAAAGAAAGAGCATGGCTTGTTCAAATTGAACAGGTGTTTAGTGGTAATGAGAGTAACACAGTTGTTTAGTGATCACAAAATTGGATGATGTTTTCACCAATATACATGAATTACCAAATGCACAAAATTATGGTTGAACCATGCCTTTCTGCAGAAATATATGCTTAAATATTGGATTCCAAGGGGACTAAGGGTCTGGGTAATTCCCAGCTTTTCCATTACAGCTGATGAATTTATTTCTAAATGGAAGGAAGCGTGCCATAATTGTTCAAAGATTTCATCAAAATTTCATCAAACTATTAATTGATCTAAATTCTAAAACCATTGTCAATATTCATAACGAACTCTATAGTTTGCAATCCAAGTTCACAACTGATTGTCCTGCTGATAAACTCCAATCAATTGGAACAAAACACTAGATGCGGTTGTTAAAAAAAATTAACAATACACAAACAATCAAATTGAATGGGGATCAAGGGGATTTCCAAGAAAAATCGGTATATTTATGGAGCAAACCATTTTCTGGACACCATACTTCCTCCATTACCTCTATATCCTTCTAAAGTAATCGTTCTGATAGCAATTCTTCGACTATGTCTACAAGATCAGGAATGATATTACATAGAGTTGGAGAGTCCCATCTCCATCTACCTAAATGCCCCAACTATAGAATGTTTGATAGCAAAAAAGACAATTTAGGTAATTAACTTAAGTGCACATACTCTATCTTCTGCTGATATCTCATTTTTGGAAAAGAGATTGTCTTTTTCTCCTGTGTCCAAATTTAATTTATTTAATGCTATTAAAGATCTCAATATTTTTGCACACTCTCTAATTTTTAAAAAACATTTTTTTGATTCAGATGTGCACTCTCTTTTCCCTACAGAGGAGGAACAGATAGCATTACGTGATTTGGAGGGACTCTCCACCAAACATTGTCTACCTGTAGGAGGTAAAGGCCCCAACACACACAACAAGATCGTTAACGAGATCATTGCTGTGTCTCAGTTTCTGTGACATAGCAACAATCTCACTAGCGATCTCGTTATGTGTGACACCTATCAGTGATCAGGCCCCTGCTGTGAGATCGCTAATCATTGCCGAATGGTCCGGACCATTTTCTTCAAAGGCGATGTCCTGCTGGGCAGGACGCATCGTTGTGTTTGACGCCTATCAACGACCTCCTAACAGGGTCCTACCGCCGCCGAGATCGTTATACAGGTGGCTCATCATTACTGCGTCGTTGGTAAGGTCTGACTGTGTGACATCTCCCCAGCGACTTACCAGCAATCCTTATCAGGTCGTATCGTTGTCGGGATCGCTGGTAAGTCGTTGTGTGAGACTGGGCCTTAAGATTCCTCCCTCTATCCGCCAGCGCTCCAAGAGATTTCCCCCATTACCTTCCTGTACTAACGTTGATCTATTTGCCCAGGCGGTGAGCAGAGAATTTGAGACAATTTCTTCTCATATTTCTCAAGATAACCTCTCTAGGGAGGAATGTGTATGTGTGACGCCCTGAACTAGTCAGGTCGTCCGAGGTAGTCACACACACATACAACACCACCCCCTTCCTGATTAGGTGACAGCAGCCAACCAAGAAACCCTTGTCACCACCCTCCAGGTTTGATGTACACACCAGGGGGGGGGCAGGCGGTTGGCCCCGCCCACCGAGGAGTTCACAGGCCTGGAGGCGGGAAAACAGTCAGTCAAGTGGTAGTGCAGAGTAGAGAGAAGTCAAGTTCAAGGGCAGACCTGTGTCCAGGCCTACCAACAAGCTACCCCGGTGGCTGGGTAAGAGCCCAGTCACTTCTGGCAAGGAGGCAGATGGTGGTGGCCGCCTGCAGGAGCCGGGATTACAGCCGGTGGAACCGTAGGGACCGGGGTCGGGCGGTGGCCCGTCGGTACCGAACCGGAGAACCTATTGGAAACCGGAGCACCAGGAGGGGTACTCAGACCCAGTACAAAGCCCTGAACCGACAGGGCCGAGTCAAATCAACTGATTGCGGACTGGACTTTAGGACCTATCCCACTCAAGACCCGTTAGAAGACAACAGCCCAACTATACAGGGTAAAGCCACCGCCAAGTAATAGAGACCCAAAGGGCCAGCGTCTGCGGGCAAATGGGCTCCTACGGCATATACAAGTCGGGGAGCGGACTACCGTTGCTTAGGCATAGGAGTCAAAACATTCATACAAGGAGGTGCAGGAGAAAGGCGGAAACCACCAACCTATTCTGGAAGAAGCTGCAGCTGGCTGCGGGCCCTGTTCATCACCCCATTTGGTTTACCAGAGATTCCAGTGTATTGTGTCATAGTGAGTACACCAGTGCCTTCAGGCCGCGCACCGCGCTGCACCGCGCCGGCATCCAGCCCACACCCGCTCCGGCATCCAGCCTGCACACGCTCTCACGCCTCAGCACCTCCCCCGGTCCCCCGGGACCATCATTCCTTTACCCACGGAAGGGCAACACCAAGCTGTGCAACATCATCCCCGGGAGGCCTAGTTAACGGCAGCGGTGGTGTCCATCTATTCACCACAACCCGTGGGTGGCGTCACGAACCTACATCCCAAACCAAACCACCGCGGCCCCAGCTGTGGAACTCCCCGTGAAGTCCCTGCGTTTAGCGCCAACTCCCTTGCAGAGCGACATGACCCCTGGGTCCGTGAGAGGCTCGAGCCACCACCCACCATACGAGCACGGATCTGAGCGGCTCAGCGGTCGCAGCCGAGCCTGCGGGGCAGTACACACCCACTCTTTTGGTGTCTGCGAACAGGATAGAACCATCCACTTACCTGTGGAAGTGCGCCTGGAAATTGTCGTTAGCGGCGTCCCGCTGAAAAATTGCAGAATCCGTCATCTTTGGCGCGAAAAGTTCCCGCCCGAGCTGTCTTCCCTGAACAGAAAGGGCGCGAAAGTGAAACCCCACCCCCCGAAAGCAGAGCGGTGCAAAAGGCAAGGAGAGTGCCCGGAAAAGACCAAGGGGGGATGGAAAGAAGATGTCCATGCCTACCGGAGATGGCGAAAGGGCGTCAGCCGCAGGAGTGGCAGCGCCCGAAGACGGAAATGCGATAGCCCCCGCTCCGGTCGCATGAGCGGAGGAGGCCGAGGGTCTGCGGGCGACCAGGTAATGCCGATCTCTCTGCCCTACGTGCCCGGCGCTGCCTGGTTACCCCAGTATGGTGGGAAGCCTGATACGTTACAAGCGTTCCGGAAAAAGATATGCTCGGTTCTCGATCTGTATGCCATGACCGGCAGACAGCGTGAGGTGGTAGTGTTGGGGCAGCTGACCGGTGCGGCCGAGCAGGAGACGGAGACCTGGGCCAACGCGGACCGGGCCTCGGTGACCACCATCTTTGAAAAGCTCCAGACTGCCTTGGACACCCGCACCGAAGCCGAACTACGGATGCAGTTCTACCACTGTCAGCAGCGACCCGCAGACAGTATCAGAGACTATGCCCTGCACCTGCAGACAGTCCTCCCAACCTTGAAGCGGGTGTACACCATCAACGAGGCCGACAGCAATAAGATGTTAGTGGAACAGTTTCTGCGGGGACTGGGGTCCGCTGAAGATCGCAAGCAGCTGCGGTTGTGGGCCCTGGAGCACCCTGAGCTGTACTTTGCGGTACTGAAAGAACGGGCCATAAAGGCCCTGCAACCCCTTGATGTTGGTGCCCCTGACGCGGCCCCTTGGCCGGCTGAATCGGCTCCCGTCTCGGTGGCGCCCCCGTTCCTGGCCCTGCCGGCCCCTGCAGCACCCGCTGGGGCGAGAGACGAGCTGGCCGAAAAAGTACAGCACATGAGCGAGAACCACGCCCGGGTGATCGCCGCACTCAAGCTCCCGCCCAGAGTCAAGCCTCCGAAAATGATACAGCTCGCCGACAGCCCAGAGGACATCCCTTGGATGCAGCGAAGGAAGAACACCGATTTGAGGTACTGGCCGCCTGTGTGCTACAGGTGCAACAAGCCTGGCCATTACTCTAGGCGATGCCCGTTAAACGAGCGACCCCTGAGGCCAAGGGCCAATCCTCAGGAGTAGACCCTCGTGGCCCGGCTGATTGGCGAGACCGATTTGTTGGAGGCCGCCCCATCATCTCCCTGGCAGTGGATGGAGTCCTGACCATGGCCCTGTTGGACACCGGATCGCAGGTAACCACTATGCCTTATTCATTGTACCAGCAATATTGGGCCAATAGTGAACTCGTCCCTCCCGATGATAGCATGACCGTTATTGCGGCCAATGGGCTCCCTATGACCCAAGTGGGACTCAGGGAGGTGACTCTGACCATGGGACGGACCCAGCTGAAACGCCAAGGGATGATTGTGGTGCTGAATGAGTCCAGTGACCGTAACCCGAAAGTGGTCCTAGGGACCAGTGTGATTGAGCACAGTATGGGAGAGGTGTTGAGCTTGTTGCAGCAACTGTCTGCCACTGCAGGAGGAGGTCTGCAGAGGGTCCCACAGCGTGAAATCCGGGCCCTCCTGCACCGGCAGCAAGTGAACCTGATGGGTGGAGAGATTGGTGGAGTGCGGGTGATGGACGCAGCCCCTTTGGTGGTCCCGCCAAGGAGCAAAATGATGATTTGGTGTAGGGCAGCAGTAGGCCCCCAGGGACGGGATTACCCGGCTTTGGTGGAACCCTTGCCTTCGGAGCACTGGCCCACAGTAATGGTAGCCAGAGGGGTGATTGACGTCAAGAAGGGGAGAGCGCCTGTGAGAGTGCTCAACTGCGGGGAGGAAGAAGTTATGCTCCCCCGCTATGCCACCATAACTAAGCTGTTTACCATAGACCCCCACGCCATCCATGAGACCACCCCCACTACCCTTACATACAACTTGAGCAGTGACACCACAGCTACGCCACTAGAGGAGTGGTGTCGGGAGTTACATGTCGGCACTGAGTCTACCCCGGTACACCACAAAGACGGGGTATACAGGGTAGTACAGGAGTATGAGCAGGTTTTCAGCAAGCACCCGCTAGACTTCAGGAGGATTAAGGGGGTTCAACATCATATCCCCACAGGCACACATCCACCCATTAAAGAAAGGTATAGGCCGATACCACCAGCACATTATCAATGTACCAAAGACATGTTGAGGAACATGAAGGAGGCAGGGGTCATCCGGGATAGTTGTAGTCCCTGGGCAGCTCCATTGGTGCTGGTAAAGAAGAGAGATGGTACCATGAGAATGTGTGTGGATTAACCGGAAGATCAATCAGAAAACGCATAAAGATGCCTACCCTCTCCACCGCATTGAAGAGTCGCTGGCTGCACTAAAAACTGCTAATTATTTCTCTACCCTTGACCTTACCAGTGGATACTGGCAGGTGGCGGTTGCACCAGAATACCGCGAGAAGACCGCATTAGCTACCCCCATGGGACTCTGCGAGTTCAACAGTATGCCGTTCGGGCTGTGCAATGCCCCGGGGACCTTCCAACGGCTCATGGAGTGCTGCTTGGGGCATCTCAACTTCGAGACTGTGCTATTGTATCTGGATGATCTGATTGTGTATTCCAAGATGTATGAGGTCCACCTGGAGCACCTGGCAGAAGTGTTCGCAGCCCTCTCCAAATACGGGATGAAACTGAAACCCTCTAAGTGCCAACTGCTAAAACCCAAGGTGCAATACCTCGGACATGTGGTGAGCGCAGAAGGTGTGGCCCCGGATACAGAGAAGATTGTTGCCATCCAGAGCTGGCCACGACCGGCCACAGTGAGGGAGGTGAGGCAGTTCCTGGGCCTGGTGGGTTACTACCGCCGTTTCATCAAGGGGTACACGAAAATGGCCGTACCCATGCAAGATCTCCTCATGGGACAGACCAAGAATGGGAGGGCCCCCGGTCCCCCGTTTGTTTGGGGCGAGAAACATGAGGAGTCTTTCCATCAGTTGAAGTCAGCCCTGACGGGAGAAGAAATCCTAGCCTACCCGGACTACGGCCTCCCATTCGTCCTCTACACCGACGCCAGCAATGTGGGCCTGGGTGCAGTCCTGTCCCAAGTACAGGATGGGAAGGAAAAGGTGATCGCCTACGCTAGCAGAAAACTCCGGCTGACGGAAAGTAACCCCGAAAATTACAGCTCCTTCAAGCTTGAGTTCTTAGCCCTCGTGTGGGCAATAACCGAAAGGTTCAAGCATTACCTCGTGACGGCGAAGTTTACTGCCTACACGGACAACAATTCGTTGACACCCCTAGATACGGACAAGCTGGGCGCCCTGGAGCAGCGGTGGATGGCTCGACTGTCCAACTACGATTTCACTATCAAGTACAGGGCCGGCCGCAAGAACACCAATGCGGATGCGCTGTCTCGGATGCCGCACCTACCCGATGAAGGGGTGGAGGACGACGACCTTGAAGAAATTGAGCTACCCGCATTCCATCAGCCACGAGATGAGAAGCCCTGCGTTAACCAACAGCAGGTGAACCATGACCCGCTGCTCGGCCAGGGGTGGCAGGAAGCTCAGGATCAGGAACCTGCGGTCCAGCTGGTCAAAGCCATGATCGCGCAGGGCTCCTCCAGGATGGATCCTGCGGCCCCCTCAGAAGCTCAATGGCTGTGGAAGGAGAGAAACCGGCTGTACTTACATCAGGGAAAGCTGTATAGGGAGATGATCAATCCCAAGATCCACGAGAAGGTCCGCCAGGTGGTGGTTCCCCAAGCCAGTGTGCCCAGGGTCCTGCAGGCCTACCATGATGGCGCAGGGCACTTCGGTTGGAAAAAGCTGGAGATGTTGCTGAGAGAGCGGTTTTACTGGAGTGGGATGTGTGGGGCCCCCTGGACTAGCCAGGTCGTCACAGGTAACACTCAAACACCCCCACCCCCACTAGACAGTAACATTAGCCAAAGATAAAATCCTTGTTGCCTCCCTCCAGGGTCTGATGTCCACACCAGGTGGGGCGGAGCCAAGCGGTTGGCCCCACCCACCAAGGAGTTCACAGCCCTGGAGGCGGGAAAAGTGACAGAACGAGTTTGGAGTTTGAAGTGTGAGGAGTAAACACTTGGGTGTCTGGGGTTGTGGCCCAGGCACTGACAACAAGGTTGGCAGACGGTGGTGGCCGTCTGCAGGAGTGGTGAAGCAACGCGGAACCGTAGGACCGGGGTCGGGCGTTGGCCCGCCGGTACCGACCGGGGAGCGAAGTGAAGCCAGCACACACAGGCAGTAGCATCGGACCCCGACCAGGCTTGGAGCCGCCGACAATAGTCAAATCCGAGTGTGACCGGAACCCCAGGGGTTTCCTAACAGCCAAAGACCCGATAGAAGGCAACCGCCCACACCATGAGGGTATACAGCTACCGCCTAAGGCTAGAGACCCAAGGGCCAGCGCCTGCGGGCAAATGGGCTCCTCCGGCATCCATACACTGGGGAGCGGACTACCGTTGGGGATCCATCGTAGTCAAACAAGTACACAAAGGTGCAGGGAAAGACAGCCGCCAGTACAAAGCCCTGAACTGACAGGGCCGAGTCAAATCAACTGATTGCGGACTGGACTTTAGGACCTATTCCACACAAGACCCGTTAGAAGACAACAGCCCAACTATACAGGGTAAAGCCACCGACAAGGCATGGAGACCCAAAGTGCCAGCGTCTGCGGGCAAACGGGCTCCTACGGCATAAAGAAGTCGGGGAGCGGACTACTGTTGCTTAGGCATAGGAGTCAAAACATTCATACAAAGAGGTGCAGGAGAAAGGCGGAAACCACCAACCTATTCTGGAAGAAGCTGCAGCCGGCTGCGGGCCCTGTTCATAACCCTGTTTGGTTTACCAGAGACTCCAGTGTATTGTGTCATAGTGAGTACACCAGTACCTTCGGGCCGCGCACCGCGCTGCACCGCACCGGCATCCAGCCCACACCCGCTCCCACGCCTCAGCACCTCCCCCGGGCCACCGGGACCATCATTCCCCTACCCACGGAGGGGTCAACACCAAGCTGCGCAACACCGTTCCCGGGAGGCCTAGTTAATGGCAGCGGTGGTGTCCATCTATTCACCACAACCCGTGGGTGGCGTCACAAACTTACATCACAAACCAAACCACCGCGGCCCCGGCCGTGGAACTCCCCGTCAAGTCCCTGCGTGTAGCGCCAACTCCCTTGCAGAGCGACGTGACCCCTGGGTCCGTGAGAGGCTCGAGCCACCACCCACCGTACGAGCACGGATCCGAGCGACTCGGCGGTCGCAGCCGAGCCCGCGGGGAGGTACATATGTCTTCAGGAGCTACGGGCTGTGCCAGACATAGTGCTGAAACCAGGGAATAAATGCGGAAATATTGTCATCTGGCCTAAGTTTATGTATGAAAAAGAGACCAATTAGATAAGTGTTATAAAAAACTAACTTATAACCCTCGATCCACTTTTATCAAGCAGTTATTAATACTGCTGTAGATAATAGTGTGATTATTAAAGATCTGCCTTCTGCACTGTGGCTCCCACTTTTTGGGCCCATTAGGGGGAGTACATATATAATGTTCAATGCACCGCTATACCTTTGTATACCTCATGTGAGGCATTGCGGGTATGCACGTGTGTCCCTGTTGTGGGTCCCTCTGTCAGCACGCTGTATCTCTATGTATTCCATGATGAGGGTCATGAGCCTAGATGCCTAGTCCTGGTCATGTGGTGCATGACTTGGATCAGAATTATCATTGACTTTGCTGGCATGAAGATAGACATGGCACCACACTGACCACATTTTACTATCTATTTAGAACACAATTGTAAGACTCTATCCATAGATAAACACAGCATGATTCATATCAGAGCCAGCCATATAACAAATACAAAAATCATCAAAGTCACAGACCTGAGTAGTCAAGTGTCAGTGCGCCCGCACCCACCACACCTCAACGCGTTTCAACTGCTTCTTCTTCAGGAGGCAGGTGTATAAGGTGTGCTGGCGCGGTGCCCTATATATGCGGCCAGACCCATGTAATTCCTTTCAGGTGTCCCATACACTTACCATTATTCCACGTGTACTACCGGCGCGGGCGCCGCCATGACAGGGGGATGTTTCCAAATCGCCCTGCGCTTGTTCCGGTCACGTCAGGTGACCGCCCACTGCCGCGGCCATGGCAACGCGATGCCGTGGCCGCCGCGCATGCGCGGACACCCGACAATCGACCGTAATGGAGCATAGGGTATCCCCCGCCTGGCATTGCCGTGCACGACACATGCTATTGGTTGAAGAAGAAGCAGTTGAAACGCGTTGAGGTGTGGTGGGTGCGGGCGCACTGACACTTGACTACTCAGGTCTGTGACTTTGATGATTTTTGTATTTGTTATATGGCTGGCTCTGATATGAATCATGCTGTGTTTATCTATGGATAGAGTCTTACAATTGTGTTCTATCTGAGTAGAGAATATGTATGAGGGGTAGTGTGGTCTGTCTAAACAATTTAGTTTTACAGGCTAGGATAGCGAACTTATAAAAGTATCCCCTTCTGTTATTACTTTATGGTGGGATGCTCCCTCATGGGCTTATTTCAGCAATTCCAGAGTAAGCAAATTGATGCAGCGATTGCAATGCTAATTTGAAGAGTTAGTGACTTATCATCTTAGTTAGAGTTATGGTGGAGGTGGGGACAATGTGGAGAGACTAATACTCCTTTTGGAAAAAAACTTTGGTGTCCGTATATGGACTGTTTCTCACGGATTGACTCCACCCCCATCAACCAATTGATTGGCTAATGCTCCTTTGAGAGTATCTGTCACGCTCCCCGGGTCCCCTGCCCTGCTCCCCGGCTCACCTGCCACGCTCCCCGGCGTCTCTGCTTCTCTCCCCGGTCTCCAGCCTCCATTGCCCGCGGTCTCCAGGCGTCCCGGTCCCCGCTCCCGGCGTCTGTCGGTTACACAGCCCCAGCCCGGCTCCTCTGCTTCTTCCTCACCGCTCCCTGCCCTGGCTTCTGGCACCCGGGCCGCGCGCATGCGCATTAGGGCGCGCGCGCGGTCATTGACCCTTTCTTAAAGGGCCAGCGTCCACTGACAGGAAATTAAGCACACAGGTACAGGGTATAAAGGGGATCAGTGTCCAAGTGGGCGGGGCCTGTTCTTCGTGTTTCCCAAGCTAGGAGTCAGGTCTCCATGTGTTCCTGTGAGATACTCACCTCTCTCTCTTCTAGAGCCGTTCCTGCCTCGCCATCCGGTCCTACCGAATCCAGAACCCCGAATGCTGACTATCTGCCATCCTGTCAGTCCGTACCACCTCTGATCCCTGCGGTGACCCGTCCTCTCGCTCCATCGGTTCCGGACTCCGCCTGACAACATCTCGGCCTCCGAACCTGAGCTCCGTCACCCGGACTACCATCTCTGACTCCGTAGTCCCAGGGACTTTACCGTTCTACTCTTGTACACGGACTGTCCTGCTACCCGTAGTGCTCCGGCTACCGGACCCCTTGCCTTCATCAAGGAGTTCGGCCCAGTGGATCCACCTCCTGGGTCTGCCCGTCCACCTGGCCCTAACAGTAAGAACAGGCCATGGATCCCGCCGAAGCACTAGCAGCCCTGCAGGAGGAACTCACACGCCAGCGTGAGACTCAGACCCGCATGCTGCAATTCATGTCTTCTGTGGACGCCCGCCTGAACACGCTACAAGCGTCAGTTACATCTTCAGCATCTCGACAATCACTAGACAATCCACGGCTCCAGCCCCCGTGTCAGCCTCTCCGGATGCTTCCAGACTTCGTTTGGCCTCACCACCCCGGTACGCCGGAGATCCCAAGACCTGCAGGGGATTCATAAACCAATGCTCCCTCCATTTCACGCAGCTGCCGCATTTGTTTGCCTCCGACCAAGCCAAGGTCGCATTCATCATGTCCCATCTAGAGGGTGAGGCACTGGCGTGGATGAACCCCTTGTGGGAAAAGGAGGATCCTGTGACCAAGAACATCCAGGAGTTCCTGCAGGCATTTCGTGGCACCTTTGACGAGCCCGGACGCGCCTCCGCGTCTGCCTCGTCTCTTCTCCGGTTACGTCAGGGAACTCTGACGGTGGGTCAATACGCCATCCGTTTTCGCACCTTGGCTTCGGAATTCGGGTGGAACAATGAGGCTCTAACCGCCGCCTTCTGGGAAGGACTCTCGGGTCGAATAAAGATGAGCTGGCTGGCCGTGACGTACCGACCACCCTGGACGCCCTGATTACCCTAGCGACTCGAGTGGACATTCGCTTTCAGGAGCGATCCAAAGAAGTGTCCCGTGAGAGACGTCCGATACGGCATTCCTCTCCTCCGCAGAAGCCCGCCGTACTTCAGTCCACGGCATCTGGTGTCTCCGTCCACGAGCCCATGCAGATCGACCGTGTGCGGCAGTCTGAACAACGCCGAGCAGAGCGGCTCGCCAAGGGCCTCTGCTTCTACTGCGGAGAGGGCACACACCTGCTACGCTCCTGTCCAGAGAGGCCGGGAAACTCCAAAGCCTAGGGTTGGTAGGAGAGGCCACCCTAGGTGCTGGGACTCTCTCAGACCCGGTTATGTGGACTGTTCAAGTGGCAACGGGAGAGACGCGGTTCACTGCCGAGGCGTACCTCGATTCTGGGGCAGCAGGCAATTTCATCCAGCAGGCCACGGTGGACAAGTACCAAGTGCCTGTTACTCCACTCGAAAAACCCCTCGTGATTGCCTCTGTGGATGGGAGACCCCTCTCTGACACCATCTCCTGGATCACCAGGCCGGTCGAACTGCGTATCGGTGCCCTGCACACCGAGAACATCGCTCTCTACGTCCTCCCACACATGTCCCATCACATCCTGCTGGGACTCCCCTGGTTACGGACACACGAACCGTCAGTCAGCTGGGGCACTGGTGAAATCACCCGATGGGGCTCCTCTTGCCACGAGAGATGTCTGAAGAGCATACAACCCATCCGACGGCCTCCGGTTCCAGAGTCCCTACCGGGACTTCCCTCGGCCTATTGGTCCTTCGCGGACGTCTTTGACAAAAAGGAATCTGAGGTACTTCCGCCACATCGTCCTTACGATTGTGCTATTGACCTGCTCCCGGGAACTACACCACCTCGAGGACGGATATATCCGCTGTCTCCTGCCGAAACAAGGGCCATGTCTACCTACATCACGGAGAACCTGGCAAGGGGATTTATTCGGAGATCCTCCTCTCCTGCTGGAGCAGGCTTCTTCTTCGTTAAGAAGAAAGAGGGCGACCTACGCCCATGCATAGACTACCGGGGATTGAACCAAATCACCGTGAAAAATAAGTACCCCCTGCCGCTCATCCCCGAATTGTTTGATCGGCTTAGAGGAGCTCGTGTGTTCACCAAGTTGGATCTTCGGGGTGCCTACAACCTGGTCCGCATCCGCTCTGGGGATGAATGGAAGACCGCGTTCAATACTCGCGATGGGCACTATGAATACTGTGTGATGCCCTTCGGCCTGTGTAACGCACCAGCAGTCTTTCAGGAATTGGTGAATGACGTGTTCCGGGACCTTCTCTACATCTGTGTGGTGGTGTATCTTGATGACATCTTGATCTTCTCTCCGGACCTCCAGACCCACAGAGAGAATGTGCAGTTGGTTCTACAACGACTGAGGGAAAATCGGCTGTACGCCAAGTACGAGAAGTGTGTCTTCGAGCAGTCTTCTCTTCCCTTCCTGGGTTACGTTATCTCCGATACCGGACTGCAGATGGATCCGAAGAAGGTCTCTTCCATTCTTAACTGGCCCCCTCCTTCTGGACTGAAGGCAATCCAACGCT
Organism: Anomaloglossus baeobatrachus; assembly: GCF_048569485.1. Taxonomy (NCBI): domain Eukaryota; kingdom Metazoa; phylum Chordata; class Amphibia; order Anura; family Aromobatidae; genus Anomaloglossus; species Anomaloglossus baeobatrachus. The sequence goes on from NC_134360.1 coordinate 66,361,416, forward strand.
TTCTGGGATTCGCAAACTACTACCGCCAGTTCATCCCTCACTTCTCGGCTCTAACTGCTCCTCTCTCCGCCTTGACCAAGAAGGGGGCTAATCCAAAGGACTGGTCACCTGCGGCCGACGCCGCGTTTGGCTCTCTGAAGCGGGCATTTGCCTCCTCCCCTGTGCTCCACTGTCCGGAGTTAAACCGACAGTTCACCTTGGAGGTGGATGCCTCCTCTTCGGGAGCCGGAGCAGTGCTCATGCAGAAGTCCTCCTCCGGGAAGATGGTGACTTGCGGTTTCTTCTCCAAGAGCTTCTCAGCGCCTGAACGCAACTACACCATCGGGGACCGAGAGCTATTGGCAGTCAAACTGGCTCTGGAGGAATGGCGATACCTTCTAGAGGGAGCAGTGTACCCCGTAATCATTTACACGGACCACAAGAACCTGGAATACCTGCGGTCCGCTCAGCGACTGAATCCACGGCAAGCCAGGTGGTCCTTGTTCTTTGCCAGGTTCGACTTCCAGCTCCATTTCCGACCTGCGGACAAGAATGTACACGCAGATGCCTTGTCCAGATCATTCCTGCCAATGGAACAGGAGGAGGAGTCATTCCAGCCCATCATCTGTCCTAGTAAAATCATTCCGGTGGCCCCTGTCACCCTGGCCCAGATACCGCCCGGGAAGACCTATGTCTCTGAGACCGACAGGCAAAAAGTGTTGCATTGGGGCCATGCCTCGAAAACAGCCGGCCATGCTGGTCAGAAGAGAACATGGAGTACGATTGTACGTCATTACTGGTGGCCATCCCTGCGCACGGACGTCGCTTCTTTTGTCTCAGCCTGCTCCTCTTGTGCCAGGAACAAGACGCCCAAACATCTGCCATATGGCCGTCTTCTGCCTCTGCCTATACCCTCCGTTCCGTGGCAACACATTGCAATGGACTTTATTACGGACTTGCCCCTGTCCTCCGGACACACAGTCATATGGGTCGTGGTGGATCGGTTCTCCAAAATGGCTCATTTCGTCCCTATGGCTGGACTGCCCTCTGCCCAGGAACTCGCGGACGCCTATATACAACACATCTTCCGCTTGCATGGCTTTCCATCACACATTGTGTCTGACAGAGGAACTCAGTTCACCTCTCGCTTCTGGAGGGCTCTCTGCAAACATCTGGGAGTGACTCTGGACTTTTCTTCAGCCTACCATCCTCAGTCAAATGGCCAAGTGGAACGAGTCAATCAGATCTTGACCTCCTTCTTACGTCACTACGTCAACGCCCATCATGACGACTGGTCCACGCTTCTTCCTTGGGCTGAATTCTCCCATAACCACCACGTCAGTGAGTCCTCCTCCAGCTCTCCCTTCCATGTCATTTACGGACTTCAGCCTTCCGTCCCATTGCCTGTATCCTCTTCCTCGGATGTCCCTGCTGCTGATGCTGTAGCCCGTGACTTTGCAACGATTTGGGACTCTGTCAAGGCGTCCCTTGGACGTGCTTCCCTGCAGATGAAGAGACACGCAGACAAGAGGCGTCTGGACCCTCCGTGTTTCTCTCCAGGAGATCTCGTCTGGCTTGCTTCCAAGTACGTCCGATTGAAGCTACCATCCTACAAGCTGGGTCCTTGCTACATCGGGCCGTTTAAAGTCCTCAGCAAGATCAATGAGGTCTCCTACAAGCTGCAGCTCCCGGCCACGATGAGGATACCCAACTCCTTCCACGTCTCTCTGCTCAAGCCGGTTGTCCTTGGTCCCTTCTCCGCTGCTGCCAGTTCGGCTCCTCCTCCAATTGCCGATGATGACATCTATGCGGTAAGGGATATCGTGGCCATGAAAACCGTACGGGGCCGACAGTTCTTCCTGGTGGACTGGGCAGGGTATGGTCCTGAGGATAGGTCCTGGGAGCCCCGGGAGAATGTGGGTACTCCTCTGATCCGTGCCTTCCTGTCCCGGTTGCAGGGAGGGGGGCGTGGGGGGGGTACTGTCACGCTCCCCGGGTCCCCTGCCCTGCTCCCCGGCTCACCTGCCACGCTCCCCGGCGTCTCTGCTTCTCTCCCCGGTCTCCAGCCTCCATTGCCCGCGGTCTCCAGGCGTCCCGGTCCCCGCTCCCGGCGTCTGTCGGTTACACAGCCCCAGCCCGGTTCCTCTGCTTCTTCCTCACCGCTCCCTGCCCTGGCTTCTGGCACCCGGGCCGCGCGCATGCGCATTAGGGCGCGCGCGCGGTCATTGACCCTTTCTTAAAGGTCCAGCGTCCACTGACAGGAAATTAAGCACACAGGTACAGGGTATAAAGGGGATCAGTGTCCAAGTGGGTGGGGCCTGTTCTTCGTGTTTCCCAAGCTAGGAGTCAGGTCTCCATGTGTTCCTGTGAGATACTCACCTCTCTCTCTTCTAGAGCCGTTCCTGCCTCGCCATCCGGTCCTGCCGAATCCAGAACCCCGAACGCTGACTATCTGCCATCCTGTCAGTCCGTACCACCTCTGATCCCTGCGGTGACCCGTCCTCTCGCTCCATCGGTTCCGGACTCCGCCTGACAACATCTCGGCCTCCGAACCTGAGCTCCGTCACCCGGACTACCATCTCTGACTCCGTAGTCCCAGGGACTTCACCGTTCTACTCTTGTACACGGACTGTCCTGCTACCCGTAGTGCTCCGGCTACCGGACCCCTTGCCTTCATCAAGGAGTTCGGCCCAGTGGATCCACCTCCTGGGTCTGCCCGTCCACCTGGACCTAACAGTATCATAAAAATGTATTGATAGTGTCGATGTGCTTGCATCAACCCCTCCCCCTGTTAGGAGGTTGTAATTGTGATTTCCACTTCCCTGATTGGCTGCTGTGTGAATATTCTGATTATTGTGTGTTTTTCTGATAAAAAGAATAATAAAGAGATTTTATTGACGGTATAGCATCCTTGTAATTCCTTGTGGGTTACTAGTGTTGATCCTAATGTTAAGATGCTGTCTAAATAGATAGTAAAATGTGGTCAGTGTGGTGCCTTGGATTAATTTGTGCCTGTGTAATTACAGGATTCAGTCAACTACTATCAGATATGGACTTTAAAACTAAGGAAGCAGCTTGGCGCAATAGGGCGGTGGATCTTTTCAAGTGCAATCCATCCTTTCTTTTACAACAGGCATCTCCTGATAATAAGGAACTTTGTACTAAGTATAGGGATTGTGTCCACAAAAGGATGAAAATATGGTGGACAAACCTATCACTTGAAAATTATTTGACTAACAACATTATACCAAGGGGCCTCAGAATTCAAACATACCCATCATTCCCTCTGGAAGAGGAAAGCTATATTAATAGATGGGAGGAAGCAGCTACCACATGCTCAAGATCTTTTTTGCAAATTATTATTGATAAGAACAAAGTGGCCCTTACAGCACTGGACACCGAAATGACCGAATTAGTGGATAGCCTGCGGAAAGATTTTCCGGCTGATACGGTTGAGAAATATTTTGAAGAAATAGAGAAAGGGAGGAAGAGGCGTTAGAAGCTCTTGAGGCCCTGGCCGAGGAATCTGCAGGAGCCTGTACTAGTAAGTTCCCTGTCCATCTCTATTCTAAATCCAAGAGATTCCCATCTTTAAGCCTATGTCCTGCAGTTGACATCTTTGTTAGGATGGTCACTAAGGATATTGAGGAACTGAATGGTAAACCAAATAGGTTTTCCAATTTGAGTATACAGGAGCGTAGGGCCATCAATGAGATGAAAGAATGGACTGATGTCCAGTTTAAGCCAGCTGACAAGGGTGGCAACCTTGTCATCTGGCCAAACACATTGTATGAGAGGGAGGCCAGGAAACAACTTGGGAATCAGATGTGTTACAAGAAGCTGTATATGGACCCCACACAAACATTCCAGGCGGAATTGGTGGCTATTCTGGATGATGCCCACCAGAGGGGCATCGTTCCGAAGAAACTATATGATAGCTTATTGACTAAACACCCTAAGATGCCTACACTATATCTGATTCCCAAGTTGCACAAAAATCAGTCTAATCCTCCTGGGCATCCGATAGTATCGGGCTTGGACGGACTTTGTGAGGGAGTATGCCAGATGTTGGATTTTTATCTGAAGCCCCTGGCTGCCTCCCTCCCGTCATATATCCGTGACACTATGGAGGTGCTCAGGAGACTTGATAACATCACTGTGGACCCAGGGACCATCATGGTGACTACGGATGTCGAGAGTTTATATACGTCCATAAGTCACCATGATGGACTTGAGGCCGTTGCCTACTTCCTAAACACCAGTAATCTTGAGAGGGCCCTGGTGCAACTGTTGCTCACTTTATTGGAATATGTGTTAACGCACAATGTGTTTACGTTTGGAGGGTCTATCTATATTCAGAGGCGGGGCACAGCCATGGGTGCGGCTTGTGCCCCGGCCTATGCAAATTTGTTCTTGGGGGCTTGGGAGAGACGAATTTTCCTTACGGAGCCAGATATCGGCATTGATAGGGTGCACAATTGGATGAGGTACATTGACGACATCTGGTTCCTATGGGAGGGGTCCCCCAATGAGCTTACTGAATTTATAGATAGACTCAATCAAAATTCCATCAACGTATTCCTAACATATAAATCAGGCAGTGAGATAGAATTTTTGGATATAAAAATCATAATTAAAACTGAGGGCAGGTTGGACACCGAAATCTATAGAAAACCGACGGCTACCAACGCCTTTCTCCACGCTAAGTCATGTCATACTCCCGCAACCATCAGAGGCATCCCCGTGGCCCAATTTCTTAGGGCCAGGAGGATTTGTTCCTCAGAGGTGACGTTTGCTGAACAAGCTAAGGACCTCACTGAGAGGTTCATTTGCCGAGGATATAGTAAGAGAATGATAAAGCGGGGGGTCAATCGAGCAGGGACATGCACCAGAGAATCCCTTTTATATCCAAATTATTCTGTACCCAAAATTCAGAAAGAAGGTGAGGTACGGTTAATTACCACCTATAATAATCGCTGGAGGGATATTGGTGATATCCTTAAGAGGCATTGGGGAATTCTCAAAACGGATCCAATTTTGGGTAAAAATTTGCCATCATACCCTTTAATGACAGCACGTAGAGCCAGGAATATTAAAGATCATCTGGTGCACAGCCATTATGGGTCTATCAAGAGCAGTCGGAATAAGGCAGTAACTGCAGGCTTCTACCCGTGTGGACTGTGCAAAGCATGTGCAAACATGCAAAAAGCAAAAACATTCAGAGGTGCCAGGGACAACAGAGAATATGACATCAGACTATACCTAAGCTACAATTCTAGAGCTGTGGTCTACCAAGCCTCCTGTCCGTGTGATTTATTGTATATTGGCATGACCACCCGAGAGTTGAAAATTCGTGTAGGTGAGCATGTCAGGGACATTAAGAACTCAAAGGAGGCAACTGACAGTGAGAAATTAAAAACAATCCCTCGCCATTTTAAAGAACATCACAAGTCTGACTCGAGACATTTCAGAGTAAAGGCGATAGATCAGATCAAGGTAGATATTCGTGGTGGCGATATAGGTAGATCCCTAGCAAGATTGGAAAGCCGATGGATATACCGGCTGGGCACAGTATCCCCAGATGGGCTAAACGAGAATTTTGGTTTTAGTGCATTCCTTTAAAAGCCCCTGTTAGGGTTCCTTAGTACGAGATGCCTGTCTTATTGTTTTAACAATTTTATTTTTGAATATGTGATATGTTTAAATACAGGGTTTGAATTGTAGTATTTATAAGGTGTACTAATAACATCCTTGTTTTTTCTCCATGGAGCTGTGTTTTTCTAGGAGCTGAATTTTTCTGGAATCTATGCACTATTTGTATTTCATTCATGGAGAAGAAGGATGATTGGTGTGGTGAATTAGTGGTGTCCAAGAGACGGATTAAAGATCTATACCTATGTGCGGGATGGAAAATGGACTCTTGTAAAGAAGATTCTGGATTCCTGATGGAATCAACACATCCTCATCTATAGTGCCCTTTAATTAAATATGAAGTCTCCATACATAGAGCAATACGGTATATTATATTGTGGATGTAAAAACTGGTTTCTGGCCTTTTGAAAATACTATGTATATTTTTCACTCAGTTATATCACCTAAAAATGTATTGACCAGGGCCCAATATGCAGTCCTGTTATGATTATAATATACATAGGCGAGGAATGATTAATGTATAAATTTGTGGGGATAGGGCTTTCTAATGGGAGTGTGCCGATCCCATACAAATTGCATACACCCTGTGTGTACGATTAATGATGTACTGTTATATCCGTCGTGCTCTTAATCAGTACTCTCATGCACGTGCAGGGTCGTGCAATGTGTATCTGTCTTATCATATGCTGCCATATTTATGGTAATAGGTGGTTTCACATTAATATCGTTATGTGTCTGAGCGGGAGGATTTGTGGTACAGTTGTATTTGTAGTTTGATATATGACTGCCCTGTCTCAGGCACATACGACTGGGTGGAATAGATGTCACCCGGCTCTGAACCAATAGCATGTGTCGTGCGCGGCAATGCCAGGCGGGGGATACCCTATGCTCCATTACGGTCGATTGTCGGGTGTCCGCGCATGCGCGGCGGCCGTGGCATCGCGTTGCCATCGCCGCGGCGGTGGGCGGTCACCTGACGTGACCGGAACAAGCGCAGGGCGATTTGGAAACATCCCCCTGTCATGGCGGCGCCCGCGCCGGTAGTACACGTGGAATAATGGTAAGTGTATGGGACACCTGAAAGGAATTACATGGGTCTGGCCGCATATATAGGGCACCGCGCCACCACACCTTATACACCTGCCTCCTGAAGAAGAAGCAGTTGAAACGCATTGAGGTGTGGTGGGTGCGGGCGCACTGACACTTGACTACTCAGGTCTGTGACTTTGATGATTTTTGTATTTGTTATATGGCTGGCTCTGATATGAATCATGCTGTGTTTATCTATGGATAGAGTCTTACAATTGTGTTCTAAATAGATAGTAAAATGTGGTCAGTGTGGTGCCATGTCTATCTTCATGCCAGCAAAGTCAATGATAATTCTGATCCAAGTCATGCACCACATGACCAGGACTAGGCATCTAGGCTCATGACCCTCATCATGGAATACATAGAGATACAGCGTGCTGACAGAGGGACCCACAACAGGGACGCACGTTTGTTCCAGTCACGTCAGGTGACCGCCCACCGCCGCGGCCATGGCAACGCGATGCCACGGCCGCCGCACATGCGCGGACACCCGACAATCGACCGTAATGGAGCACAGGGTATCCCCCGCCTGGCATTGCCGCGCAAGACACATGCTATTGGTTGAAGAAGAAGCAGTTGAAACGCGTTGAGGTGTGGTGGGTGCGGGCGCACTGACACTTGACTACTCAGGTCTGTGACTTTGATGATTTTTGTATTTGTTATATGGCTGGCTCTGATATGAATCATGCTGTGTTTATCTATGGATAGAGTCTTACAATTGTGTTCTATCTGAGTAGAGAATATGTATGAGGGGTAGTGTGGTCTGTCTAAACAATTTAGTTTTACAGGCTAGGATAGCGAACTTATAAAAGTATCCCCTTCTGTTATTACTTTATGGTGGGATGCTCCCTCATGGGCTTATTTCAGCAATTCCAGAGTAAGCAAATTGATGCAGCGATTGCAATGCTAATTTGAAGAGTTATTGACTTATCATCTTAGTTAGAGTTATGGTGGAGGTGGGGACAATGTGGAGAGACTAATACTCCTTTTGGAAAAAAACTTTGGTGTCCGTATATGGACTGTTTCTCACGGATTGACTCCACCCCCATCAACCAATTGATTGGCTAATGCTCCTTTGAGAGTATCATAAAAATGTATTGATAGTGTCGATATGCTTGCACCAACCCCTCCCCCTGTTAGGAGGGTTGTAATTGTGATTTCCACTTCCCTGATTGGCTGCTGTGTGAATATTCTGATTATTGTGTGTTTTTATGATAAAAAGAATAATGAAGATAGACATGCAGATTTTGGCCACAATCTGCACCAGATCCTCAACAAAACTGCACCAAAAAATGCGTAAAAAATACACCGTGTACTCCTCGACTAAGCCAGCACCCAGTCCCATTCTCCCGCGACCGGGTCTCTGACTCCTCCGAGTCCAGACCACCATCTGCAACCCAATCTGTGTTTTCCTCTGGGAGCCACAACTCCCTGCTTCCACACACTTCGCTCCCTTGGAGCCAACTGACTTGTCACCTCCCACCTCCCTGCCTGACCCCTAGGTGGGCGGCCCTATTCCAGCTCAGCAGCCCACTGATGTGCCTGACAGGGTGTGGTGCGAGGTGTGATTAGGATTTGTAAATGCTGGTGGAGGCAGTGCTGCAAGTTGGGAACCAAGAGGGGTTGAGTCCTGCACTGGGAGAGAAAGAGCGTTCAGTACCCTGTGACAACCTGACTAGTCCAGGGGCGTCACACTGAGTGTGTGCCACAGTGTCAATCCACAGTGGTTCACTGAACCTGTGAAGGATTAGGGTTAGTTCAATGGATTATTGATTGAAAATTGTATTATTTTGCACAAATTGCCCTTTAAGCTGCATGTTTAGGAGAAGGTGTTACTTTAGCATAAGATTTCAGGGGCTTCAAACTCTTTTCCGTGGTAAAACCCAGGATTCGTCAGAACCCTATATTACTAGTGTACACTTCTTTGCCTTGGCTCACGTGATAGATGACACTACTACTAAACATCCTCTTCTTGCAGGAACATTTTTTCTATGCTTTGTATGGAATAACTTCAGATCATTACATCAGACAAGCTACTATTTAGCCATTGTCTGGTCCTCGGCACATTCTACAGACACAAGTCACAAAAAATTATTTTTTTTTCTTATAATATTATTATTGACAACTTATTTGGCAATAAGTGGCTAAAAGAAAGAAACGAATGTGATGAGAGGTGACTCTCACAGTGGTGAGAGACCTCAGCAAGTTTGTTTCACTATGACTTGTATGTGTGATAAAAGGTGCCCACTCTGTATGGAAACTGTTAGGTGGCCGTTGTCAGGCGCCTATGTAGGGGGGGAGGCCCAGGTTTGGTCTCAGACAGGGGCTTGGCTATAAACCTCATGTTCTTGAAACAATGACCGTGTACTCGCCGCAATGCAGAGCAGGTCACGGAATCAGACGAGTCGACGGATAAACCAGGGGAAATATTTATTCAAAAAGAGTTACAAAACATAAGACACTTGTCAATTGGGAAAGGGGGGCTAAAGCCGGTGACCAACCCACCGTACACAAATGAATTATTGTAGCTGAAGCGACTTCAGATCGACACAATTATTACAGCGTCAGAGGAAATATCTTTATTTAAACAGCAAACAGATGTTAGATTACAATAAGCTAGATATATATATATATATATATATATATATATGGCGCCCTGGACAAGCCAGGGGCCACAGAGAACAACACCCACACACCCCACACTCCCGGTCAGGCACACCGAAGTCAGACACAAAACCCTTGTTGCCTCCCTCCAGGGGCTGATGTCCACACCAGGGAGTGGGCCAGGCGGTTGGTCCCGCCCACCGAGGAGTTCACAGTCCTGGAGGCGGGAAAAGTAGGACAGATTAGTTTTGGAGGTGAAAGTGGAAGGGAGGAAAGTAGTAGTGGAGCAACTAACTGACAGCGTCCGGGTGCGTGGCCCGGGCGGTACAGCAAGGTTGGCAGACGGTGGTGACCGTCTGCAGGAGTGGCCTATCGGAGTCTACCGTAAGGACCGTGGACGGGCAGTGGCCCGGCGGTACCGGACCGGTACACAAAGAGAAGTCAGCACCATCTGGCAGGGGATTACGGACCCCGGCAAGGCTAGGAGTCGCCGTGAATTTGCCGAATTCATTAGTGAAGGGAACCTCCTGGGTTTCCCAGCAGCCAAGTCCCGACAGAAGGCAACAGTCCAACCAAGAGAGGGAGACACCGCCACTGCCAAGGCAACCATTTCCCAGGGCCAGAGCCTGCGGGCAAAAGGGGCTCCTCCAGCCCATATCCAAGCTGGGGAGCGGGTTACCGGTGGGAACCCATTGGAACCATCTACCGTACATAGGTGCAGGGAAAGGCAGTCACCATCAACCTGCCGGGAGAAACAACACCGCAGCTGTCTGTGGGACCCGTCCATCCAGCCGTGTGTTTTACCGAGAACTTTGTCCTCATCATTGGCTGAGTGAGTTGCACCGTGCCGTGCGGCACAGCGCTGCCCCCGTGACCCTGCACCTCACCTGGCCCCGTAACCCGCCTGTCATCCACCCCTACCCCCATCACCGGGCCCCGGGACAACCAACCCCCTACCCACGGAGGGGAGAACTAACAACAAGGCTGCTCCCTATCACCGCTCCCGGGATCCCCGTCTAGAGCAGCGGTGGTGTCACCAATATCACCACAACCGTGGGTGGCTTCACGGACAATACTCAAATCCCCCACAATCAAATCCCCACCCTTTTCACTCACGGGCGAGGAGCGCCACTCGAGTCCCCGGGATCCGGCCTACCGCTCGAGCCATCACAGAGCAGCGGCAGCAGCAGCCGGACCCGAGCATTGGGAGCGCGCAGCGTCCCCTCCTCCGCCCGCGACATATATATATATAGAGATAAAAATATATATATATATATATTGTGAGACAGAGGATATAGCTCAGCTGGGATCTTTGCTTTGGTCCAAGCAAGTGGCTATGGATTCACAGATGACAGCGGCACTGGCAGGTTCCACACAGATACGGCCACTGCCGTGTTTATTGTGTACACTTATCTCTCAGTGTTACACATGCACAAACAGGAAAATAAATGTCTAAGGCCGTCTGGCCACTAACTAACAACAGAATGCTGACTACAAAATAAACCTATGTAACGAACAAAACAGTATTCTCTTACTGTGTCGGTTCCTCAGCACAGCAAGCGGAGGTATGGAGTCTCAGCACCAGCAGCCATAAGCCTGTACTGCTCTCCTCAGCAGTCTCCTTGTTCTGAATGCCTTGGATAGCGTGTCTGCAATACCCACCTCTGGTGGTACTATCTGGGGGTCACTTACCTCAGATGTTGGTGCCACTCGAGGCCCACTATCAAGGTTAGTCTCCGCTACCAGACTTTCTCTGTCCCGCCAGGACTTAAGCAAGTTTATGTGGTAGATTTGTTGGGGTTTTCTCTTGTCTGGTTGGTGTACCTTATAATTCACTTCACCTATTCTTTCCAGCACCTCGTATGGCCCCTGCCATTTTGCAAGAAATGTATTTTTTACAGTAGGTACCAACACTAACACCCTATCCCCAGGTTGAAAAACTCGTGTTTTAGCTGTCCGGTTGTACACCCTGCTTTGGGCGCGTTGTGCGCACTCCAAACATTCTTCGACTATTGGCATAACTGCCGCAATTCTGTCCTGCATGAGTGTTATATGTTCAACTACTCTGCGGTAAGGAGTCACCTCTTCCTCCCAAGTCTCCTTGGCAATATCCAACAGGCCTCTGGGACACCGCCCATAGACCAATTCAAAAGGTGAAAAGCCCGTGGAGGATTGGGGTACCTCTCGTATGGCGAACAAGAGATATGGCAGGAGAGCATCCCAATCCCTGCCGTCCTTATCCACCACCCTTTTCAACATCCCCTTTAGGGTTTTATTAAAGCGCTCGACCAGACTGTCAGTCTGAGGGTGATACACTGAGGTACGCAGGTGGGAGACTTTTAGTAATTTACATAGTTATTTGAGTATATGAGACATAAAGGGGGTCCCCTGATCCGTAAGTATCTCTTTCGGAATGCCTGTGCGAGAAAACATGTTCAAAAGCTCCTTTGAAATTGCTTTTGCATTGGCATTCCGTAAGGGTACAGCCTCCGGATAACGGGTGGCATAATCCAGTACCACCAAAATGTATTGATGACCCCTGGCAGATTTAACTAATGGACCGACTATATCCATTGCTATCCTCTCAAAGAGCACCTCTATTATTGGCAAGGGTACCAGGGGGCTTCTAAAATGTGTCACAGGCGCAGTCAACTGACAGTACTGAGTTACATTTCCCACCAGACCCGGCCAAAAGAAACGTTGCAGAATACGGTCTTTTGTCTTTTCTCCAGCCAGGTGCCCCCCCCCAAGAGATGTTTATTTACCAGGTCTAAAACCACCTGACAAAAGGATTTGGGTACCACTATCTGTTCCACCACCACTCCTCGTATCTTGTCAATGTGGTACAGCATGCCCTGTTGCACTGCCACATGTGGAAACTCATTTTGAGCCCCTGAGTACACTGGGTTTCCCTCAGAGACCTTCACATTTTCCCATACCCTTGTTAAAGTAAGATCTTGATGTTGAACGGTCCCGAAATTATCACGGGCCACCTCAAGACCTGGCATCTCTATAACATCCTCTAGCGTGTCCGCCTCGCCTGCAAACACAGCCAGAGGAGAGTCTACAGATTCTGGAGCTATCCCTGTGGTGGGTCCCCCATCATCTTGCTCCAGTGGCTCAGGGGCAAGCCCCAGGGTATCGTTCACCAGTTTTTCTTCAACCGGGGTGTTCACGCCATTTTTAATGTTGCACAAGTCCCAGAAAAAGGGAAAGTCTCTCCCCAGGATTACACTATGCAACATAGTCTTTACGATCACCGCCTGATGTCTTTTGGCCCCCAAGGGCGTGGCAAGAGTTACCCAGGCTGTGGTGTAGTTTTTAGTATCGCCATGTATGCAACTAATGCCCACAGTTGAATCTGTTATTGCTCCAGGGTCCACCAAGCTAGCATGTACCAAGGTTACTTGACTGCCAGAGTCTAAGATGGCATTCACACTATAGCCGTTGACCTCAATACAACACACATGTTGTTCATTACCCGTGAGAATCTCCGCAGCACAGACTGACTGTACATATAATGTCAGACGCCTTGTAATGTTACAGTCCATCGGCTCTGTAGTTAATGGGCAGTTAGCAGCTACGTGGCTGAGCCCACGACATCGCCAACACTGAATAGGCCCTTGCTTCCCAGTTGGGGACCTCAGTCTGGGCCTGTTGACTTGCTGAGAAATCACACCGCTAACATAGTTCTTTGTGGATCTGCTACCCCTAGTTGCAACATTCTCATCTTTTGAAAAAGGAGTAGTTTTAGCAGGACTTTCAGGCGATTTCCTAGAACCCCAGCAAGGAGTAGGCTTTCAGAAGCGCTGTAACGCTCGACCATATTCACAAACTGGTCAGCGCTAGTTGGGTCACCTTGTCCGACCCACCTCTGGATCTTAGCCGGTAAGGATCGCAGGTACTTGTCTAGGACAACACGTTACACCATCTGTGCGGGCGTCAAAGTTTCTGGTTGCAGCCATTTTTTCACCAGATGGATGAGGTCATGCAGTTGTGAACGAGCTCGCTGATGTGCCACAAGAGTCCATAGATGTACCCGCTGTGCCCGTACATATGTGTTTACTCCCAGCCTTGCCAGGATTTCGCCTTTTAGTTTAATAGTCCATAGCATCAGCTCCACTTAGATCACAAAATGCCTTTTGCGGATCTCCGATCAGGAATGGAGCGACCACTTCAGCCCATTTGTCCACCGGTAGGCGCTTACGTTCTGCAATACGTTCAAACACTTCCAGATATGCTTCCACATCATCATCAGCAGTCATTTTAAGTAAAGTCTTTTGTATGGCTTTCTGCGCACTGGCAGAGCTTTGTGCACGGTCCTCCACGTCTCATGGCTGCCGAACCAAGAACTCCTATATTGCATTTAACTGCTCTTGTTGCATTTGGTGCTGCTGCTCCAGCGCCTTCTGGAGGTAAGTATTGGTCTATTGTTGGTTAATGTTGGCCTGCACCAACTGTTTCAGCAGCTCCTCCATATTGCTGGTCTCTTGGCTCTTCAGCAGCACAGAAGCTTTCAGCCAGGACATTAACAAGAGACAATGCCCATACAACGGTTTATCTGCAGTCACAGTCCAATAGCCACTAATGCCCGCATTCGAGACACCATTTGTGAGACAGGGGATATAGCTCAGCTGGGATCTTTGCTTTGGTCCAAGCAAGTGGCTATGGATTCACAGATGACAGCGGCAGACTGGCAGATTCCACACAGATACGGCCACCGCCGTGTTTATTGTGTACACTTATCTCTCAGTGTTACACATGCAAAAACAGGAAAATAAATGTCTAAGGCCGTCTGGCCACTAACTAACAACAGAATGCTAACTACAAAATAAACCTATATAACAAACAAAACAGTATTCTCTTACTGTGTCGGTTTCTCAGCACAGCAAGCGGAGGTATGGAGTCTCAGCACCAGCAGCCATGAGCCTGTACTGCTCTCCTCAGCAGTCTCCTTGTTCTGAATGCCTCCTGATTATTTCAGCTGATCCACTGAGGAATCAAAACCTGGATTGAATGTGGAGAAGGGAGCAACCAGTCCCACCGCCATTCCTACTGATTGCCCCAGGAAAAACAGAACCCAAAATTACACTGAAATAAACAGGCTTCAGTGACTAACTTATTGCTGAGCCAGATATAACTTTCCGAGCTTTTCCCAGCACATTTGCATGGGCTGACTGCTCCACAGTCGGTACATGGAGACATATGAAATGAACCGTGTTCTCTAGTACTTCTCCCCTCGGCATCTTGCAAAATATATATATATATATATATATATATATATATATATATATATATATATATATTGTGAGGTAGCGTGGTCGGCTGCGCGGCAGAAGACACGGGATCCAGGCACCAATGGTCACATCACACGGTTTATTGCACAAACAAAAAGTCCAAAACAGCACACATGTCTTTCTCTGGCAGAAACTCAGGGAGTTGTGTTCACTCCCTCACACTAGGGACCCACGCCCATGTTCCTGTTTCCTTTTAACCCTCCTTCCAGCCTGTAGGGAAACAGCATTAACCCTGGAGTGGAGTTGCTTTCTATACATGGAGGGAGCACAACAGGGGCGAGACGTACCGGCCGTCATAGACAACCCCGGTCACAGTCTCACATACCCCCCCCCTCAGTTCAAGCGTGCGTGGTTGAACTCCCGCCATCAAACACGGGCCGCGGGACAAGGCATCGGCGTTTCCCTGCAACCTACCGGCCCGGTGTTCAACCGTAAACCAGACGTTCTGCAGAGAAAGGAACCACCGGGTAACCCGGGCATTCCGTTCCTTGGCGGACCTCATCCAGACCAGCGGAGAGTGATCAGTCACCAAGCGAAATTGTCGTCCCAGAAAGTAATAGTGTAGGGACTCCAAGGCCCACTTGATCGCCAGGCACTCCTTCTCCACTACGCTATAATTCCGCTCGGGAGGGGTGAGCTTCCTACTTAAGAAGGTGACGGGGTGTTCCTCCCCCTGAACCACCTGAGACAGCACTGCCCCCAGGCCGACCTCAGAGGCGTCAGTCTGTACTATGAACTCCTTCCGGAAATCAGGGTTGACAAGAATGGGCTGTCCGCACAGGACCCCCTTCAGGGCCCGGAAGGAGTCCTCAGCCTGCGGAGTCCAGCGCACCATGACGGACTTCTTGCCTTTGAGAAGGTCCGTCAAGGGGGCTGATAGTCCCGCAAATTTTTTTACAAACCTCCTGTAGTACCCCACGATACCCAGGAAGGCCCTAACCTGCTTCGTGGTCAGGGGTCTAGGCCACTTCTGGATCGCCTCAACTTTGTTAATTTGGGGCTTAATCACTCCTTGGCCTATTACGTAGCCCAAGTAGCGGGCTTCCGTGAGCCCCAACGCACATTTCTTGGGATTGGCTGTCAATCCGGCTGTTCGGAGCGCGTTCACCACCGCTTGTACCTGTTCCAAGTGGGTCTGCCACTCAGAGCTGTAAATAATTATGTCATCAAGGTACGCTGATGCATACGCCTGGTGGGGTTCCAGCACCAAGTCCATCAACCTCTGGAACGTGGCCGGAGCGCCATGTAACCCAAAAGGCAAGACAACATAGTGGAAGAGACCCTCCGGCGTAACAAAAGCGGTTTTCTCCTTGGTGGACTCCGTCAGTGGCACCTGCCAGTACCCCTTGGTCAGGTCAAGCGTGGTGAAATATCGCGCCTTTCCCAGCCTATCAATCAGCTCATCCACCCGGGGCATGGGGTAGAGATCGAACTTGGATATTTCGTTCAATCTCCTAAAGTCATTGCAGAACCTTAAGGAGCCATCGGGTTTTGGTATTAGGACAATGGGACTAGCCCATTCACTCCGGGATTTTTCGATGACCCCCAGGCGTAGCATTGTCTTCACTTCCTCTGATATGGCTTGTCTTCGAGCCTCCGGTACCCGGCATGGCTTCAGGCGTACCTCCAGGTGAGGCTCGGTGACAATGTCATGTCGTATCAGACTGGTCCTACCAGGCAGCTCGGAGAAGACATCGGGGTTCTGCTGAACCAGCCGTCTGGCCTCTCGCCTCTGTTGCTTGGTGAGGGCTTCTCCAATCCTTACTTCCGGTTCGTCCTCTCCGGAGGTCGCTGGAGCCGGGTTTGAACGACCCGAAGAGGAGGGATATGGGGAAAAATCAACCATCAGGCTTTCCCGCTCCTGCCAAGGTTTTAACAGGTTGATATGGTATATTTGTTCAGGTTTCCGCCTACCGGGCTGCAATACCTTATAGTTGACCACCCCGATTCTTTCCTTTATCTCGTAGGGGCCTTGCCACTGAGCCAGGAATTTACTCTCCGCCGTGGGGATCAATACCAACACCCGATCCCCGGGTTTAAAGGGTCGCACGGTGGCTTGTCTATTGTAGTGGCCGCTTTGCGCGGCCTGAGCCTCCTGTAAATGCTCCTTCACAATTGGCATGACCACGCTTATGCGGTTCTGCATTCCTAAAATGTGTTCAATCACACTTTTATGGGGGGTGGGCTCCTGCTCCCATGTTTCCTTTGCCAGGTCCAACAATCCCCGGGGATGTCGCCCGTATAACAACTAAAAAGGCGAAAACCCCATGGATGCCTGTGGCACCTCTCAGATGGCAAACATCAAATAGGGAAGCATCATATCCCAGTCTTTCCCGTCTTTGGAAATCACCCTTTTGAGCATGGTTTTCAGGGTTTTATTGAATCGCTCCACTAAACCGTCCGTCTGAGGATGATACACAGACGTACGCAACTGCTTGATCTGGAGTAGCCGGCATAGCTCTTTGGTCACTTTAGACATGAATGGGGTCCCCTGATCCGTAAGGATCTCCTTGGGCAACCCCACCCGGCAGAACACAGCAAACAACTCCCAAGCTATAAACTTCGCCGCAGTATGTCTGAGAGGTATCGCCTCTGGATACCGGGTGGCATAGTCAACGATCACTAGGATGTGTTGGTGCCCTCGAGCGCACTTTACGAGGGGCCCCACCAGATCCATCCCTATCCGTTCAAAAGGGACTTCTATAATGGGTAACGGTACCAACGGACTGCGAAAGTGGGCCAGGGGTGCGGTAAGCTGACACTCCGGGCAGGTTTCGCAGAACCGTTTTACCTCCCCAAAGACCCCGGGCCGCAGGGTGCTGTGATGGTGACAATCCCCGTGGGATAGTTTCGGCGGTCCCCATGTATGCAAACCACCCCCACGGTACGTCCTGTGGCCTTTACTTCAGCCCTTAGGGTTGATCGCACAAGGGTCACTAAGTTTCCGGAATCCAACAAGCCTGTAACCGGACATCCATTAACCTGTATTTGGCACAAGTGGGGCTCAGTCTCCGGTGAGACAAGGTCCGCGGTACACACCGCCTGAGCATACATTGAACCCCGCCGGGTAACCCCACAATCCATGGGCTCCGTGGTGAGTGGACACTGGGCTTCCATATGTCCCACCCGCTGGCACCGCCAACATCTAATAGGGAAGGAAACCCCCTTGACGAGTTGTCGTTTAGGGTACATTAGCCTTCCAGACCTCAGGGACCGCGGGCGCACCGGTGTACGCGGTGGGTCCTTGGCCCGAGGCTTGGAGAGGCCGGACCGACGGGCGGCACGCAAAGCCTCAGTGTCCCGTATCAAGTCCTGCGTAGCCACATGCCGCTCCACCAGGCACACTAATTGGTCCAGGGTACTTGGGTCGCCCTGTCCTACCCACCGTTGAATGGTGACGGGTAAAGTGCGCACAAAGCGATCAACCACTACCCTTTCGACCATTTGCGCAGGGCTCAGAGTGTCAGGCTGCAACCACTTCTTTACCAGATGCAACAAGTCATAGGCCTGGGAGCGTACGGGTTTGACTTCCTCATAGAACCACTGATTTACCCGCTGAGCCCGTACATAGGTATTCACCCCCAACCAAGCAAGTATTTCGGCTTTCAGGGTCTCATATTCTATGGCGTCCTCGGTACAGAGGTCCAGGTACGCTTTTTGGGGCTCCCCCGTCAGATAGGGTGACAATACCTCAGCCCACTGGGGGTCGGCAGCTTTTCCCGCTCGGCCACCCGCTCAAACACCACCAGAAACACTTCCACATCATCCCCCGGGGTCATCTTTTGCAACGCTTGTCTCACCGTTTTCCGGATGCTGCCGTCGTCACCCGGTCTCGGGGTTGTTGCTGCCGGTCCGGCACGGATCGACTTGGCCAGGAGAACCATCTGTTCTTGGTGCCTTTGTTCCTGCAATTGCAAGGATTGCTGCTGACGATCCAACGACCAGAGCAGGTGTGCATTGGTGTGTTGTTGCTGTGCATTAGCCTGAGCCAGCTGCTTTAGTATGTCCTCCATGGCGTCGCCGGGTTTGGGCTGTACTATAGCCGCTCGAATCCAGGACATGCGCTGCTGGGTCACCAGGGATGGATGCTACACCTCACCGGGCTGGCATGCCCTGCGTTCTCCACCATCTGTGAGGTAGCGTGGTCGGCTGCGCGGCAGAAGACACGGGATCCAGGCACCAATGGTCACAGCACACGGTTTATTGCACAAACAAAAAGTCCAAAACAGCACACATGTCTTTCTCTGGCAGAAACTCAGGGAGTTGTGTTCACTCCCTCACACTAGGGACCCACGCCCATGTTCCTGTTTCCTTTTAACCCTCCTTTCAGCCTGTAGGGAAACAGCATTAACCCTGGAGTGGAGTTGCTTTCTATACATGGAGGGAGCACAACCGGGGCGAGACGTACCGGCCGTCATAGACAATCCCGGTCACAGTCTCACAATATATATATATATATTTTGCAAGATGCCGAGGGAAGAAGTACTAGAGAACAGGTATGTTTCCCCTCGGTTCATTTCATATGTCTCCATGTACCGACTGTGGAGCAGTCAGCCCATGCAAATGGGCTGGGAAAAACTCAGAAAGTTATATCTGGCTCAGCAATAAGTTAGTATATGTGATGTGATGTGATCTGATAGTTATATATATGTGATGCCCCTGGACTATCAGGTAGTCACAGGGTACTTCACGCTTTTCCCCTTAGTGCAGTATTCAAATTCGTCATGGTTCTGGGTCCCCATCTCATAGTGCTGCTTCCAACAGCAAATCAAATCCTATGAACACCCTGCACCACACCCACCAGACACACCAGTGGGCGGCTTGAGCAGAATAGGGTTGCCAACCTAGGGGTCAGGATGGGAGGGTCAGAAGAGTGTCAGTGAAGTGAAGTAAAGTGAAGTGAAGGAGAGGGAGTGAAGTGGAGGAAGCAGGGAGCGGTGGCTCCCGAAAGTAGCTGTCTAGGTTGCAGGCGGTGTCTGGGCCTAGAGAAGTCGGACCCCCGGTTGCAGGGGATTGAGGCAAGGTGCCTAGGACCTGTCAAGAGGATGGCCAGCAGTCTGGTCCTATCTCCGGTCCGGGACCGAAGGCATGGCGGGCTACACAGACCCTAGGTCTGGGAGAAGCTTCAGGCAACCCGGCAATTAACCTGCGGAGAGCGGCGACTTTATGGACTGATCCCACTAGCTCCAGAATCGGGGCACTAGCGCAATGAGGGGGATAGGGCCTTACACATACGCAGCCAACAAGATTCCATGCGTGAGCCCTGAGAGGAGGCTCCAACACTTAGCCTTAGTGGGGAGCTGGGCCCGGCAAGTTCCAAACTACCGGGCCACTTCAGAAAATCTCAACTTTGTGCCAGGAAGCAGGTCACAGAACATCAAGCAGCACTGTAGGGGACGGGACCCGGTCGAGCTCCCCGAGAGAGGCAGCGGCACCTAGAGACTTTGTTTACCCGGTTGTCAGCGTCTGCTTACTGGCTGAATGAGTACATGAGTGATCTCCTCGTCATGCCACCCGGTATCATCCTCCAGAGCCCCAGGGCATACCCCTACCCGTGGAGGGTAATAAGACCTTGCTGCCCCAATCCATCATCTCGGGAACTCCAAACAACGGCAGCAGCGATATTCCTAATTACCGCACACCACGGGTGGTGTCACGAACTATCATCCCCCTGTAAATATCCCCTTTCACTTTAGAGTGTAGCCCCGAGCCCCCGGGTCCGGAGACCCTCGAGCCACAAATGGACATTGCCCACGGATACGAGCGGTTCGATCCGCTGCTGGGGCGGCCCATATATACAGTGCCTACAAGTAGTATTCAACCCCCTGCAGATTTAGCAGGTTTACACATTCGGAATTAACTTGGCATTGTGACATTTGGACTGTAGATCAGCCTGGAAGTGTGAAATGCACTGCAGCAAAAAAGAATGTTATTTCTTTTTTTATTTTTTTTTTTAAATTGTGAAAAGTTTATTCAGGGGGTCATTTATTATTCAACCCCTCAAACCACAAGAATTCTGTTTGGTTCCCCTAAAGTATTAAGAAGTATTTCAGGCACAAAGAACAATGAGCTTCACATGTTTGGATTAATTATCTCTTTTTCCAGTCTTTTCTGACTAATTAAGACCCTCCCCAAACTTGTGAACAGCACTCATACTTGGTCAACATGGGAAAGACAAAGGAGCATTCCAAGGCCATCAGAGACAAGATCGTGGAGGGTCACAAGGCTGGCAAGGGGTACAAAACCCTTTCCAAGGAGTTGGGCCTACCTGTCTCCACTGTTGGGAGCATCATCCGGAAGTGGAAGGCTTATGGAACTACTGTTAGCCTTCCACGGCCTGGACAGCCTTTGAAAGTTTCCACCCGTGCCGAGGCCAGGCTTGTCCGAAGAGTCAAGGCTAACCCAAGGACAACAAGGAAGGAGCTCCGGGAAGATCTCATGGCAGTGGGGACATTGGTTTCAGTCAATACCATAAGTAACGTACTCCACCGCAATGGTCTCCGTTCCAGACGAGCCCGTAAGGTACCTTTACTTTCAAAGCATCATGTCAAGGCTCATCTACAGTTTGCTCATGATCACTTGGAGGACTCTGAGACAGACTGGTTCAAGGTTCTCTGGTCTGATGAGACCAAGATCGAGATCTTTGGTGCCAACCACACACGTGATGTTTGGAGACTGGATGGCACTGCATACGACCCCAAGAATACCATCCCTACAGTCAAGCATGGTGGTGGCAGCATCATGCTGTGGGGCTGTTTCTCAGCCAAGGGGCCTGGCCATCTGATCCGCATCCAGGGGAAGATGGATAGCACGGCCTACCTGGAGATTTTGGCCAAGAACCTCCGCTCCTCCATCAAGGATCTTAAGATGGGTCATCATTTCATCTTCCAACAAGACAACGACCCAAAGCACACAGCCAAGAAAACCAAGGCCTGAATCAAGAGGGAAAAAATCAAGGTGTTGCAGTGGCCTAGTCAGTCTCCTGACCTTAACCCAATTGAAAACTTGTGGAAGAAGCTCAAGATTAAAGTCCACATGAGACACCCAAAGAACCTAGATAACTTGGAGAAGATCTGCATGGAGGAGTGGGCCAAGATAACTCCAGAGACTTGTGCCGGCCTGATCAGGTCTTATAAAAGACGATTATTAGCTGTAATTGCAAACAAGGGTTATTCCACAAAATATTAAACCTAGGGGTTGAATAATAATTGACCCACATTTTTATGTTGAAAATTTATTAAAATTTAACTGAGCAACATAACTTGTTGGTTTGTAAGATTTATGCATCTGTTAATAAATCCTGCTTTTGTTTGAAGTTTGCAGGCTCTAACTTATTTGCATCTTATCAAACCTGCTAAATCTGCAGGGGGTTGAAGACTACTTGTAGGCACTGTATATATATATATATATATATATATATATATATATATATATATATATATATACACACGAAGTATATATCTATATATACTGTATATGTATTCAACAACAAATTACTCTACTCTGTCCTCTAGCCTGACCTCTAGCCTCTAGCCTCTAGGCCTCCCCAGAGGAAATCGTGCATATACCGCACTCTACCAACTAAGGCCTATACTATTCCCCAAGTGCTGCACTCGGGTGTACGCTCACGGAAACATTTGTAGGACCAGTCCTTATGCTGGTGTGCACTTTCCTCCTGATGGACAGAGACGGAGTCTTCCTTCGTCGGCTCTGGCTCTCTGGACAGCTGGCTCTCCCTTCAGCTCTCTGGACAGCTGGGCTCTCCCTTCGGCTCTCCGGGAAGCTGGGCTCTCCCTTCGGCTCTCCGGGAAGCTGGGCTCTCCCTTCGGCTCTCCGGGAAGCTGGGCTCTTTCTTTCGGCTTCTGGGCAGCTGGGCTCTTCCTTTGGTTCTCAGACAGCTGGGTTTTCCTTCGGGTCTCTGGGCAGCTGGGTTCTTCCTTCAGGTCTCCGGGAAACTGGGTTCCTCCTTTGGGTCTCCGGGCAGCTGGGTTCTTCCTTTGGGTCTCCGGGCAGCTGGGCACTTCATTCGGGTCTCCGGGCAGCTGGACTCTTCCTTCGGGTCTCCGGGCAGCGGGGCTCTTCCTTCAGGTCTCTGGGCAGCTGGGCTCTTCCTTTGGGTCTCCAGACAGCTGGGCTCTTCCTTCAGGACTCCGGGCAGCTGGGTTTCTCCTTCTGCTTGGATGCTGGCCTTCTCACGCAGCTCCTTCTTCCTTTGCCCTTCTAGTAAATTCTGTCTCATAACACAGGGCAGACCAACCACACACTAATGGACACAGGCCAGACCACACACACACCCCACGGAAAGGGCAGTGTGAGCCAGTCCAAAATGCGCAACAGGGGAATACCTGTTCTCTTATAGGCATAGAGCATCAAAGTTTCCATAAAAATACAGAGCACCACAGTCCTTCGTAGGGGTATACACCCTACATTCTCTTCCTACAAAAACAGAATCTGTTTTTAATCCATCATAAAAAATAGTGAATCAGCTCACCACCATGTAATTATTGCAGGAAGGAATATCCGGACGGTGCTCGTAGGTCAAGAAGGCTGTAGTCAATCAAAAAAAGAATGTCCATAGAAACTTGAAATAAAGTGTCAATTTAATTTTATTCCAATAATGGTTAAAAAAGGGGGAAGAAGGAATAAAACATAACTCCTCCAATCTACACATTTCAGACGCGATCGTCCTTAGTCATGATCATGACTAAGGACGATCGCGTCTGAAACGCGTAGATCGGAGGAGGAGTTATGTTTTATTCCTTCCTCCCCCTTTTTTAACCACTATTGGAATAAAATTAAATTTTAACTTTATTTCAAGTTTCTATGGACGTTCTTTGTGCTGGGGATCCGACTTTTTTTGTTTAATCCATCATCACTGCTCTTCCCTTATTCAGTTCAACCAAAGTGTCCTCAAGAATGGAAACTAGAAGTGGAGGATGGGGAGTGATGGAAAATAAAACTTTAGCAAATTAATGGGATATATAATAAAAAAGGCGTAATAAAAATAATAGAATACTGTAGAAATTGCCTGGCTATATTCTGGAATATCTAGAGTCCTGGATATGATTGGAGCAGTGGAGGAAATTCATGTCCTGCTGTTTCATTCATCTCCTCCTGGCTGTGGTCATGAGACCAAGTGAAAACCTTGAGACTGGTTGGGGTCTCAGTGAATAGGTGATTATTTAGGCTGAAATATTCCTTTAATGCTTGACACCGGGAGTTGATTGATTTTGGAAGTACCAGTGCATGCAATTCCAGGGTCAGAGAAGCACAAATCAGCTCTCTGCTCTGATATGCTACAGCGTCCAAATGCTGGTGATGTACCTGCAGTGCGATTAAGTCATCTCACCATTCTGTAGATGTCACAGCAGAGCGCCGCAGAGGAGGAGGCTGGACACGGGAGCCAGGAGGAGGGAAGACATTGAGGCAGGTAAACCCTCATGAAGCTGAAGATTCAGAGGGGAGAGGGTGGTAGCTAATTCTATAGACTAGGGATTGGGGGGGGGGAAGCCAATGCTATAGACTGGGGATTAAGGGGTGGGAAGGAAAAGCCAATGTTATAGATGGGATTAGTGGGTGGGAAGGAGAAGCTCATGTTATAGACTGAGTATTAGGGGGAGGAGGCTAATGCTATAGACTGGGGATTAAGGGGTGAGAGGGAGAGGCTAATGCTAGACTGGTGATTGGGGGAGGCTAATCCTATAGACTGAGGATTAGGGGGGAGGAGGCTAATACTATAGACTGGGGATTAGGGTGTGAGAGGCTATTGCTCTAGGTTAGCAATTTGGGGCAGGCTAATCCTATAGACTAAGGATTGGGGGAGGAGTCTAATGTGACGCCCCTGAACTACTCAGGGTGTCACAGGGATGGTACTGCACTTGTGGCGCCCCTGACCTGGTCAGGCACCACTGAGTACTGCACCCATGCTGGGTCAGTACAACACAGATAATCCAGAGGGCTGACCGGGGTGTGGACACGCAGGCACATAGTAACCAGGTCTCCCACATTGACCTTTGAAGGGACCCCTGGGAAATCCAGGAGAGGGCGTGGCCTCCATCTGCACTCAAGGGGTGTGGTAGAGAGTCTGGTTGCTAAGTTGCGGAGGCAGGCACAGAGGGGAGGGAGTAGTGAGCCAGCAAGTCAGTGAAGCTCAGGGAGAGCAGTCGCAAGGAGGGAACCTGGAGGCTGTCACTAGTCAGACACCGCAGATGCAGTGGTTGCTGACGGTGGAGAACGGTCACCTTGCAGTGCCGCCCGAAAACCACCCGAGACCGAAGCGCAAACCCGAGGGTGGCTGAGTACGGTGGTCTAATGTGATCTATGCCCATTACTTTGATGCATTTCTCATTACCATCATGAAATGTATATACATGCCTGGCTATTGGAGTGTCATTCTTCTTTATAATGTCATTCTTGTGCTCACCAATCCTCCTCCTCAGCTCTGATTGTTTCCCTATGTATTGTTTGCCACATATACTTCTCACCCTGTACACTACCCCTTTTGTTCTACAAGTAATCAGAGATCTGATCACAAACCTTCTACCATTCATAGGGTTCTCAAAATCCTTGCCATCTTCGACAGATTGACAGTTAACACAATTATGACATTTGTAGAATCCTTTAACATTACTGGTTAACCACATTGGTCTGTCCTCCCTAAAATGACTATGGACAAGTCTGTCCTTCAAGGATCTTGCTTTATGGAAGGTGATTGAGAGGTAATCAGGTAAACATTTACTAACAGCCAGGTCCATTTTAAAAATTGGCCAATAGTTATTTTGAATTCAAATACCCCATTGTTGTAAGTGGTTATATACCTCAAAGTATCCGAGTTACTCTCTAATCTAGATCTTGGATTCAGGACACTGATACGGTCCATTTTGTACACCGACTCATAGGCCTTACTAATTTCATTACTAGGGTATCCTCTTTCACTAAGCCTTTCCATCAGGTCAGCAGATTGTGTCCTGAAAGCATCATCATCTGAGCAATTGCGCCTCATTCTGATAAATTGGCCCTTAGGAATTCCCTTCTTGTGGGATCTTGGGTGTGCACTCTCCCATCTTAATAACGAGTTTGAGGAAGACACTTTTCCATAAGTACTCGTCACTAGTCTTTCCTCAGGTCCCTTTTCAATCAGAACATCCAAAAATGCCAACCTAGCGCTACTCATCTCATATGTGAAATGGAGACCAATGTTGTTATCATTCAATACACCTACAAAGTCACGTAACCCATCCTCATGACCTTTCCATATCACAAAGATGTCGTCAATGTACCTGACCCACATCACCACATCCTCAGTGTCCAACAGTCCCCCAAACACGGTGGTTTCCTCCCACCAACCAAGGAATAAATTTGCATAAGATGGGGCACAGCAACTCCCCATCGCAGTACCCCTGAGCTGGTGGAAGTACTTCCGCCCGAAATTGAAGACATTCTTTGTCAAACAGAACTGTAGTGCTTTTATGACAAAATCATTATGCCTGGCAAGATGGGTTCCCCTAGAGTGAACATAGTATTTCACAGCTTTGATTCCTGCTTCATGTGGGATTGAAGAGTAGAGAGCCTCTACATCAATACTGCAGAGAATCATTCCTTGTTCCAGAAACACATCATCAACTTTCCGTAGAAATTCAGTAGTGTCTTTCAGATGAGAATTGAGAGTCAGATAAGTCACCACTACAGATAAGTCACCAGAACAATAACTGAAATATTACATCTAGAGCATGCTGAACTTTAAAAAAAAAAAACAAAAAAAAAAAACGATACAAAAACACAAACAAATCTATGACAAATGCCAAAGAAAAGAAATGTTAGTGGACATTTAATATTTCCCTTGTAACAGATTTCTGGCAGAGAAAAAAGTTGTAATTTAGATGAATGTTTTCTTGCCCAAATATTGGCCACTTTTTTCATTCTTATGCCTGTAAGAAAAGTGAGAGGGTTTTAGCAGATCATGTGTGTGGAGCCCGTTGAATACAGTTTTCCCTCCAATATGAGTGACATTTTTCATGGCCCGTCTTTAACACCAGACTAAAAATACTGCGAACATTAAAACTTATAATCTCCCCCCTTTCATGAGATTTGGCCTCCGGAATTTAGGCTCAATAGAAATAAAGGAGAAAATGGGCATCTGTGTTTTGAATGCAAAACCACAGTTTGTGGCCAAAGGTTCTTAAAGAATTAATGCGTCGGTGCCCAAAGAGTCATTCTTAAAGGGTCAGCAACCATATAGTCACTAAGGTGGGGCAACCTGATAAGTCATTCTAAAGTCTGTAACTATAGCAACAACTGCCAACAATCAGTGCAGAAGTAACTGGGGCCTCATTTATGAGAATTGCCTCACAGTAAGATCATCCTGGTTGCCTATAGCTACTGCAGAAGTAACTGGGGCCTCAGTTATGAAAATTGCCTCACAGTAAGATTGTTCTAGTTGTCTATAGCCACTGCAGAAGTAGCTGGGGACTCAATTAGGAAGAATTGCCGCATAATAAGGCTGGAGTCAAACTTGCGAGTGACTCGCATGTAACTTGTGCGAGTCTTGCATCGTGTCACCTGGCACAGCCTGCCGCTCTCTGGACAAGAGCAAGTGAGCTGCATAAAAATGCATGCAACTGACCCGTCCCTGTCTAGAGAGCGGCAGGCCGTGCCGGGTGATTCGGTGTGAGACTCGTGCGAGTCACTCGCAGGTGTGACTCCGACCTAAGATCACTCTGATTGCCTATAGCCACTACAGAAGTAACTGGGGCCTCATTTATGACAATTGCCTCACAGTAAGATCATTCTGGTTGCCTATAGCAACTAGAGTGTAGCTTCCAGCATTGAAGCTGCTGACACAGTTTTAAAAAATAAAAGCCATGGAGCCCAAGGAGGCTGCAACCATCTAGTCGCTAAGGTGGGGCAACCAGATAAGTTGCTCTAAAGTCTTTAATTATAGCAACGGCTGTCAACAACCGCTGCAGAAGTAACTGGGGCCTCATTTATAAAGATTTTCTCACAGTAAGATTGTTCTGGTTGCCTATTTCCACTACAGAAGTAATGGGCCATCATTTATGAGAATTGCCTCACAGTAATTTCGTTCTGGTTGCCTATATCAATCAGAGTGCAGCTTTCAGCATTGAAGCTGATGAGGTAAAGTGAAAGCTGAGCTCTGATTGGCTGCTATGGACAACTAGAACAGTCTGATTGTAAGGCAAAACTGAATATTTAACCTTAGCATATGTAATCAACAATTTAACATATTTTCAGAGAGCAAAGCCGTGGGTATTTTGCTAGTTCTGTAATAATATGGGCATAGGAAATGGTATTACACCAAATGGGTCAAATAATGTATGTCCATCATTCTGGCCCCATATAGTAATTATGCCCCTCATCCTGCCCCCCTTTATTTAATAATGTCCCCCCTCCTGCCACCTTTATTTAATAATGTAAGTGGAATCAGAAGGGGTTGATAATTGCATCCTCAAAAAAATATCCCTCACACACTTCTCCTCTCCAAAATAGCCCCTCAAAGTGCCCCTTTCCATAATGTCCCCCAAAAATGTGTCCTTTCTAGAATATCTCCCCCATACTACATCTCTGTATAAATCCCCCCCGCACTCCTCATTATACTATGCTGCTTTTCCCAATCCCCTTCCTAGATGCCTCATAATGTCCCCCACTGACCCATAATGTCCTCCACTGCCCTATAATGTCCCAATTTGCTTCATAATGTCCCCCACTGCCCTATAATCTCCCCCACTGCTCTATAATGTCGCACTTTGCTTTATAATGTTCCCCACTGCCCTATAATGTCCCCCACTGCCCAATAATGTCCCCCACAGCCCTATAATGTCCCACTTTGCTTCATAATGTCCCCCACTGCCCTGCAATGTCCCAATTTGCTAACATAATGTCCCCCACTGCCCTACAATGTCCCCCAACGCCCCTTAATGCCCCTTGTAAAGTAATACTGCTCCTCCCACACCACAGCCCCTCATGTAAAATTATTGTGCATGTCATCTTCACCTCCTCTGGAGCACTTACCTGTGCCTGCGCGTCCTCCTCCTCTTCATCACTGCAGCCCCTGCCCCGATGATGACGGCAAGTTGGTGCAGGCCTGTGGAGCTCCTCTGTCTCGGTCCTGTTGCGTCCTTTTAATCTGCAGCCCATGCCCGGTGATGACAGTGTCTTGGCGTGGGCCTATGGGCTCCTCTGTCCCAGTCCTGTCGCGTCCTCCTCTGCAGCCCTGGCCCCGGTGATGATGGCCACTGCATGTCGGTATGGTGCTGGGGAGCTCCTCTGCCTCAGTCTTGACACCGCACTGTTCAAATGTATGTGCGCCTGAAAGACATGTATATATTTGAATAGCGGCACGGTCTTCAGGTCCTGCACACCTCATCTGTACAGGCCTGAGGAGTCCTGCAGTCCAGCGTTGCGCCTGAAAGACATGCATATATTTGAATAGCGGTGCGGTCTTCAGGTCCTGTACACCTCATCTGTGCAGGCCTGAGGAGTCCTGCAGTACAACGTTAGGACCTTTGGTGAGTCACATGACTGTGATGTCACTAAAGGTCATTTTGCAACTGCGGAAACTTCAGGGATCGTAAAGAACTTGTACGATCCCTGAAGTTTATGATTGAAAGCCTGGGGGGCCCTCAAAGCCCAGTCTGCTCACCAATAAATGTCAGCACTGAGAAACAGATGGCCCTGCAGCCCAGTACAGCCTCCCAGCACTATATAGGACATGGATGCCCACTGAGGGCCCGGGGCCTACCGGGGGATTCCCCGGTACCTCGGTGGGCCAGTCCGACCCTGGTGGCTGATAAAGTAGACTTGGCCAGTATGAAACAATGAAGCAGGAGGGTCGGTACAGCAGGCTCAGCTGGTATGGAACGATGCAGCAGGAGCGGTTGATACAGGGGGTTCGGCCAGTATGGAATCATGCAGCTGGAGTGGCCGATACAGCGGGCTCAGCTGGTATAGAACAATACAGCAGAAGTGGCTGATACAGCGGGCTCAGCCGGTATGGATCAATGCAGCAGGGGTGGCCAATACAGCAGGCTTGGCCAGTAGGGAATGATGCAGCAGTAACAACCGATACGGCGGGCTCGGCCGGTATGGATCGATGTAGCAGGATCGTCCGATACAGCGGCCTCAGCTGGTATGAAACGATGTAGCAGGGGTGGCCGATACATCGGGCTCATCTTGTATGGAACAATACAGCAAGTGCAGTTGATACAGCGGGCTCGGTCGGTATGGAACGATGCAGTAGTGGTGGTTGATACAGCGGGCTCGGACGCAATGAAATGATACAGCAGGAGCAGCTGATACAGCGGGCTTGGCCGATATGGAACAATGCAGCAGGAGCGGCTGATACAGCGGGCTCAGTTGGTATGGAATGATGTAGCAGGTGTGGCTGATACAGCAGGCTCGGCTGGTATGGAACAATGCAGCAGCAGATACAGCAGGCTCAGCTGGTAGGGAACAATGCAACAGGAGTGGCCAATACAGTGGGCTTGGCTGGTATGGAACGATACAGCAGGATCAGCCGGTACAACAAAACAGACAGATGTAAGTAATCAGCAACAGCACATAGGTAAGGGACCTGAACAACTAGCAATCCATCTCTAAGATTAGACCACGTTACCCCATACAGTGAGGGTGCCTTAAGTACCTAGTGCCTCTCAGCCATAGGCTGAGAGGCACTTCCAGGTTAGGGCGCTCTGGCCCTTTAAGAATAGGTGCACGCGCTCCCTAAGTGTGCACCCAGGGGGCCTGTGCAGCTCGCACAGGTCTTGGGAGCCGGCGGCACGGACCGGAGATAGAGTAGCCACTGCTGGGCGGGGAAGGTGAGTGTGCCGGCAGGACAGTGTGTTGGACGCTGGTAATGGCATTACAGTCTTCATATCAGAATTATTGACATGTATCATTTATAATAAAGATTTATTGTGGTTTTGCAATATATCTGTAAAAAAATATTGTCTGCCTTTCATTTTTTTTGATAAGCCACCCAGAAGAGATTAAAAGTCGAGTTGGCAACCCTGGCAATGACCCATTCACAGCGTTCCAAAATTCCTCATCAAAGGTAGCCCAATCTGCGACATGCTCAGTGTGGCTATTCTAGCTAGAAGAGGCTTTACTAAATATTAATAAGGGTAGCAATATTTTTAAACTGTTGTTTAAAAAAAGAATTATTAAAGAAAAGTCTTTCCGTTCATTCAAAACCACAACATAAAAATAAACCGATGCTGTCTAACCATTAGTTTATGGTTGAATTTTCACTCACTATATACTGTATTTATGTATGTACATATTTTTTAAACTTGCAGTCATTTTTCAAAAGTAACACAAATTTCTATTGCTGCTGTAATAAAGAAAGAGATGTGTTGTATATCATAACTATATACAATATTAAGTAAAGGCAAAACTTTATACATTTAAAGGGGTTCTCCACTCATTTTATATTGATGATCTAACCCAAGGATAGGTTGTCAGCATCAGATCGGTGGGAGTCTGACGCCTCCAT
The DNA here is from genome assembly GCF_048569485.1 of Anomaloglossus baeobatrachus. Classification (NCBI taxonomy): domain Eukaryota; kingdom Metazoa; phylum Chordata; class Amphibia; order Anura; family Aromobatidae; genus Anomaloglossus; species Anomaloglossus baeobatrachus. The sequence goes on from NC_134360.1 coordinate 66,392,547, forward strand.
GCCGGTAGTGGTCGGATGTTAACAGTTGGGCCTCAGAATAATACTGTTTTGTGGTCGCTCCCCGATATGGAATATCAGTTACTTATGACCCAGAATGTAATGTAAAACTACCAGACATGAAGACTACAATACCAGGACTGATGTGAGTGGTACTACTAATCTGTCTTGGCTCGAATGCTGAGAGAAATGGATAATCTGCTAGATATCTCTTCAGTAAACTCATATTTCTTTACCAACTAACTGCATTAACTTTCTAGCTCAGTCTTGCTGCTGTTAACCTTTTGTATGCTGTAAGAATAACAAAATCTTCTCTTTTAAAAATGGTACTGCTCACACTACTACTCTGCTTCTACAGTTATTTTTTTCTGCAATTAATGGGAATCTGTCAGTAGGTTTTTGCTTTGTAATTTTACATTACCCTTTAATGATGTATCACTTTGTTTATTAGGTGCAGCAGTTACTCTAGAATCACAATTTTCTCTGCTGCATATTTAGCATAGCTCAGTGGTTGTTATGTGTATAACCACACCCACACCCAAGCTTTCTATGTACAATATATAGTGACAAAAAAGCTACTAATCAGTATATTGGACTAACCTGCATGTGCCAAGTTTGTCCTGCAATGATAATCTCCTGCTGATAAAACACTGATTGTATTGAAACAACAAAATATAGCTCAGTAAGTGACACAACACCATAATCAGGGTCTCTGCTCCTACATTATGGTACTCTTGGATTACATAGCAAAAACCTGCTGACAGATTCTCTGTAAATATCCAGTTTGCTTGTTCACCAGTGCTGCTCTGCCATTAACCATTTGTCTGCTGTTAGTATAACAAACTTTCTCTGTTAATACTGGTGCTGTTCTGACTACAACTCTAAAAATGAGTTATTTTCTCTACAGTTAAGTATTTTGTGTGCCTGTTCATCATTGCTGCCTGGTTACTGTTAAACATTTGTTTACTGATTATTTTTATCTCTGCCACTGATTATCTGCTAATAGCTTACACCTTTGCTATCAATGGCTAAAACTCAGAGAATCCACCTGTGAACAGGGTTTAAAGATGCAATGGCTCACTAATGGCAACTCAGTGGTGACTCACAACAGAGATTTATTTTACACAGAAAAGGTAGTAGCGATAGGAAGGGATGATCAGGATCAGCAAAACTGCTTACAATAAGACAGATTAATACACAGCAAGAAATACACAAGTTTTTACTGCAATATTCGTATACTTGGTTTCTTTTAACACTAAATAATGGACGTTACTAAGGTTATCGTAATCCCCGTCTGTCTGTCAGGGATATGTCAGAGTCACTCCAGCTTTTGTCACCATCCCATTTACCTAAATAATTCAATCTATCAAGACACAGGCTCTAACAGGACTACAGTACAATCAGTCAAGCCCCAAGTTCAATTTTAGTGAGTAAAGTCTGCTTTACGCGTTCGCATTTTCGATCGCACTTACCCCCATCGCTTGTGCGGCACGGGCAATTTCTTGCCCATGTCGCACAATGCTGTAACCCCCCGTCACACGTACTTACCTTTCAAACGACCTTGCAGTGGGCGGCGAATATCCTCTTCCTGAAGGGGGAGGGATGTTTGGCGTTACAGCGACGTCACACAGTGGCCGGCCAATAGAAACGGAGGGGCGGAGATGAGCGGGATGTAAACATTCCGCCCACCTCCTTCCTTCAGCATTGCCTGTGGGACGCAGGTAAGATGCAGTTTATCGTTCCCGGGGTGTCACACGGAGCGATGTGTGCTGCCCCAGGTACGATGAACAGCAGGACGTGCGATTTTTAGAAAATGAGCGACATGTCAGCGATGAACGAGAAAGTGAGTATTTCAGCTCGTTCATAGCTGTCACACGTTACGATATCACTAACGAGGCCGGATGTGCGTCACTTACGACGTGACCCCGCCGACATCTCGTTAGATATATCGTAGCGTGTAAAGCCCGCTTAACTCTCTTCACTGACTATAATCTGTCTCAACAGTAAGCAATTGCTTGGTTTACTCAAATCTTTTTCTACTGGGAATGGTGTTCCTGAAGTTGGTATTTGGTCTTTAAGTTCCTCCTGAAGTCGGTATTCGATGTTTTGATCTTCCAGTTCCTCCTAATGTCGGTAATCGGTGTTTGGGCTTCCTAAGGATCAGATTATTTCCATGTACTTCTACTCTGGTGATGACATCAAGCCTGCTCCACTGTGCACAGGTCTTCTTCCTTTCAAGTCTTGGTGCCAACTCCTCCTCTCCTTTGTCGTCTTGGCCTTTTATATTTTGTAACTGTGCCACAGCTATCACCTCATCTGTTGGCCCCTTCAAATTCTTACTTCAAGGAAACACACTGTCTACTCTTCAGTATTCGATGTTTGGCCTTCCGGTTCCTCCTAACATTGGTAATCGGTGTTTGGGCTTCCCAAGGATCAAATTATTTCCAGGTACTTCTACTTTGGTGATGACCACGAGCCTGTTCCACTGTGCACATGTCTGCTTCCTTCCAAGTCTTGGTGCAACTCCTCCCCTCCTTTGTTGTCCCGGCCTATTATATTTTGTAACTGTGCCACAGCTATCACCTCATCTGTTGCCCCCTTCAAATTCTTCCTTCGAGGAAACACACTCTCCTCTTTTTTGTATTCGATGTTTGATCTTCCAGTTTCTCCTAACATCGGTAATCGGTGTTTGGGCTTCCTAAGGATCAAATTATTTCCAGGTACTTCTACTTTGGTGATGACCACGAGCCTGTTCCACTGTGCACATGTCTGCTTCCTTCCAAATCTTGGTGTCGATTCCCCCCATCCTTGTCGTCCTGGCCTTTTATATTTCATAATTGTGCCACAGCTATCACCTCATCCGTCGGCCCCTTCAAATTTTTCCTTCGAGGAAACACACTCTTCACTCTTCAGTTCCCGCCTGATCTTAAAACCAGCTGGTAGTTATTGACTTGCTATTTTAATTGAACTGCTACAATATACACTTTACATTTTTATGGCATATACTATACAGCCAGTAGTGTGCATATGATATGCATCCAGATTGAAACCTAGACAATTCATTATTTATAATGTGCCCTTTAAGAGAAATATCAGAAAGTGAGGATTGAAAATACAAGTAGGTCAGAAGATTTTTGTCTCACTTACTAAACTAAAATGGCTTTTCTCTCTACGCTCTCAAGGTCACCTGTGGTTATACTTTGACACATTCACACTGACCACCCCAGAGATAGCCAGATAGTAACAGGAACAGCACGCATGGTCTATGTACTAACCGCAGCCCCTTCCTGTGTTTTTGGTATAAAGACTATCATGTGTATATACTTTGTATTTGTTTACTGCAAAACTTTTCTACAAGTTTAACATTCGCCATTTTTTAGAACAAGTTTCCATTCTAATGTATGTTTTTGCACAGCTCTAATCATGCAGGTCAGGATATTACTTATTTCTGTAGTATCTCACTGACCATATATTTATCTCACTTCTACTTGTGCCTTTGCAGTGTTACTTCCTCTCTAAAATTTCGATAAACAACTCGGCTCTGCTATTTCACACCTCTATTAGGAACCATACACACTATAAATATACAAGTATCTATTTATTTAACCATTTGCTTGGCTCAAAGTAAGGACATTATATAAAACAGCATTAAATTACATATAAAACTACTAAAAATGGGTTTTGCTTGTAAGCTATATACCCATTGTATAGAAAATGTACCAAAGATATATTAAAAAGCCTCTTTTAAAAAAAATGGATGTAAATTCTGGAGAATGTCAGAACCAAGTTTTTCCTTATAAGCTGTGGCCACCACCAGTAAGCCCTTATATACAGCATTTCAGAATACTGTATATAAGAGCCCCGGCCTATCTGTAGAACCGTTGGGACGTCACATGACCTAAAATCCTGTCCTCAATTAGTTAATTAGCTAGGCCGTTGGTTGCGGTCCTGGCTTCAGGGTCCAAGTACTCTGCTGACGGAGACCCCGTCTGCCACCTAGCCAAGGCACCAGGGCTCCGACCCTGGCACATGTCAACTTGAGCTTCACCTCCACTGGTGCTACACCTAGCCCCAGCCTACACTCCTCTCAACTTGAGCTCTAGACTTAATCTGATCTGATCTGACTGTTTTCCCATCCCAGGCTGTCTAGACCCCTAGGTGGGCGTTTCCTAACCGCCTGGTCCCACCCACTGGTGTGCGTGTCTTGCCCTGAGGGGGGTGACTAGGGTTTCAGGTCGGCTGTATGTAACCCTGTGAGGGATGGTGTTATGCGGGGGCTTTTATGTGACTACCTGGTTTTGCCAGGGTGTCACAGATCCCTCAATGAACTGTAGCTCCCAACAACCGGCAGCACTCATGCAGCCCCAAACCATGACCCTCCTATCACCATACTTGACTGAAGACAAAACACGGTTCTCTTTGTCCTTCTCACCTGGTTGCCACCACACATGCTTGACACCATCTGAACCAATTAATTTTATTTTGGTCGCGTCAGACCACAGGACATGGTTCCAGTAATCCATGTCCTTAGTCTGCTTGTCTTCAGCAAACTGCTTGTGGGCTTTCTTGTGTATCATCTTTAGAAGAGGCTTCCTTGTGGGACGACAGCCATGCAGACCAATGTGATGCAGTGTGCGGCATATGGTTTGAGTCCTGACAGATGGACCCCCCCCACCCCTGTAACCACTGCAGCAATGCTGGCAGCACTCATACATCTATTTTGAAAAGGCAACCTCTGGATATGACACTGAGCATGTGAATTCATCTTGTTTGGTTGACCATGGCAAGGCATGTTCTGAGTGGATCCTTATTAAACCGCTGTATGGTCTTGACCACCATGCTGCAGCTCAGTTTCAGGGTATTGTCAATCTTCTTATAGCCTTGGCCATCTTTATGTAGAACAAAAAAATCTTTTTTTTCACATCCTCAGAGAATTGTTTGCCATGAGGAGCCATGTTGAACTTCCAGTGACCAGTATGAGAGAGTGTGTGAGAGATAACACCAAATGTAACACATTCACATCTGAGACCTTGTAACACTGAGTCACATGAGGAGCGGGTGGGCTGCAGCTGAGGCTCTCCAGAAGGGACGGAGCATTGCCCCCCCCTCCCCCCAGGGCATTTGCGGAGGTCCTCATGACACTTGATTGGTGGGGAGGTCAAGGTGTCATGAGGGGAGGGGGAGAGCGAGCCTGTTTTTTAAAATAAAACAATGACCATGGGGGAGGAGCGGCACATTTCCCGCTCTTGGGGACAGTAGTGACAGTCCCTGTACCCCTACCTCACCTGCTATGGCATCGGTGGATCAGCCCCTGGAGCAGCTTAGAGCGGAGGCTGGCGACCATCCCCCTGGCTGGCTGCAGGATACTGTGGCAGGAATCATCGGCGGGAGGCTGGAGGCGGCAGGGTCTTTCCCCCTGCAGGAGCGGCGCTCCCGTAGGTCTAAACCGCTGCATCGGTTTTCTCCTGACCTGCCTCCCCGGGCCCAGCGTCGCTGCAGAAGCCCCTCCAGGGACCCTCCAGGCCGGGCGCCGCGAGCAAAGAAGTCCAGTGCGCCCCGGCCTAGGTGGAATTCTACTGTGCGGCTGGGCCCAGCGGCGGTTAGCAGGCCTCTGCTGGAGCTGGAGGCGGGGTCTGCTACCGCCCGGTCAGCGGTGGATGTCGGCGCTGCGGCGGGGCGTGTGGGCGATGTGCCTGCCCTGCGCCCTGAGCCCTGTCAGCAGGACAGAATGGAGGATCGGGCGGGCCCCAGCGGAGGGGGCGGAGCGCGGATGCTGGGATCTGTGGTGCACCGGGCCTGGAGTGCAGGGCCTACAGCAGCAGAGGCCCGGATTGAATACGGGGCCCCCTGGAGGAGCACTGGAGAGCTGCACTGGCAAGGTGTGGAGGAACGCAGGCAGCTCTCTGGGGCGGACGGCTGGCAGGACGGACGTGAGGCCCATATTACAGGGTCGGAGGTGTCTTCCGGCCTTGCGGCGGCAAGGGCTAACAGCGGGGAATCCGGTGGGAGGAGCCAAGAAGCTGCGGATCGTGTGGATGGACGTCAGGAATCAGGCGGTCCGGCTGGCGGGGCCTCTTCCCTAGTGCAGCCCGGTGAGTATGCTTCTGTGTCGTGTCTGTCTCCTCAGCTTAACCGGGATCAGAACGAAAGGGGAGGGGTAGATCAGACGGGGTTAAGTCCAAGGGTACCGTTCAGTGTTGGAGGGTATGCGTCGGGGGGTGGGGAGCTGGGAGAGCTGTTAGGTTGCGTGCGTTCGTTGCTGGAGCGAATTGGGGGTCCAAGGGAACCCCCGGCGCCTGTGGGGGCGTGGGTTAATCCGCCCATTCTGGGGGTTAGTGAGTCCGTGGTTGCAGGTATTTCTTCCCCGGTTTCGGTGTCGGTCCAGACAGAAAAGAATAAGGAGGACAGGATTCATTTAGATGATAGGGCGCGTGGGGAGGTTTATGTATGCTTTGAGGGCCCCTTAGGTTCACACCTTAAGAAGGAGGTGAGGGAAAAGATCTGGAAGGACGAATATGTCGAGATCTTCTCCCTCCTTCCTTTGGCAAAATTTAATTTGGATAAAGGGAAAAAGGTGGATGGTAAGAAAGAGGATGAGGAAAAGCGGCGGTGGCGCTTGATCCCTCAGACGTTTACTAATTGGTTGCAAGCCTTCGCCATTGTGGCAAGTGTGATAGGCGAAAAGGCGCCGGAGGATTGTTCTCATCTATTTTGTTATATGGATTCGATAGGGGAGGCCTACAGGGTGTACGGGGGGCAGACGTGGCTTTGGTATGACGAACAATTTCGTCAGAAGAAGGCCGTACGCCCATCTATACGATGGGATCAAAAAGATATAGGGTTATGGTTGCGGGTCATGGCACCGGCTAGGTATGGCCAGCCCTTTCAAGGCGGGGCTGAGACTTCCGGCCAGTCGGGAAATCAAGGGACCAGTGGGCAGCAGGGTCAGGCGGGATCGCAGAAGCCAGGTATATGCTGGCAATTCAACGACGGGCAGTGTAAGTTTGGAGCCACGTGCCGTTTTAAGCACCTATGCACCCATTGTAACGGGACATCCCACGGAGCGTCTAAATGCTTCAGGAAGGGGAAACCAAAGCCCGGCAGCTCTCATACCCAAGGGTCTGACGCCAGTGAAGTTAGTCGCGATGCTTCCATACCTAAATAGGTACCCGGATCGGGAAAAGGCGGAAATATTGCGGTTGGGTTTTGGGGAGGGTTTCAGGATTCCTGCCCCCGTTTTTGAGGTTCCGGGGGCAACCAGGAATCTCGTTTCTGCATACCAGCATGCGGCGGTTGTGGCAGAAAAATTAAGGAAGGAGGTGGCGTTGGGGAGAATGGCGGGCCCGTTCCGGGCCCTTCCTTTTCCCGACTTGGTGGTGTCACCGCTGGGGGTGGTGCCAAAAAAGGAACCAGGGAAATTCCGGCTGATTCACCATTTGTCTTATCCAAGAGGCAGGTCGGTGAATGATGGAATACCTGCTGAGCTGTGCTCAGTGGTATATACGTCATTCGATGAGGCTACAAAGTGGGTAAAGAAATGTGGGAGGGGGGCACTGTTGGCTAAGACTGATATTGAATCAGCTTTTCGGCTGTTGCCGGTGCATCCGGATTGTGTTAGGCTGCTGGGTTGTTGTTGGGAGGGTGGCTATTTTGTAGATCGTTGTTTGCCCATGGGGTGTTCGATTTCGTGCGCATTTTTCGAGACTTTTAGTTCGTTTTTGGAATGGATTGTTCGGGACGTTTCGGGTTTGTCATCAGTGGTATATTACCTGGATGATTTTTTGTGTGTAGGTCCTGCTGACTCGGCGCAGTGTGCCGGGATCTTAGCGGCAATGGAGTGGGTTTCGGCTTATTTTGGGGTGCCTTTAGCACCTGAGAAAACGACGGGGCCGACGACTTGCATAAGTTTTTTTGGTATTGTGATTGATTCCGTGGCGTGGGAAGTTCGGCTTCCTGAGGAAAAGGTCAACGGGCTGAAAGACGAAGTGGCAAGGGCACGGCGTGTGAAGAAATTGCAATTAAGGGAGGTTCAGTCTTTATTGGGAAAGCTTAACTTTGCGTGTCGGGTAATGCCAATGGGGCGAATTTTTTCGCGCCGACTTGCTGGTGCCACGGCGGGGGTGCTTGCTTCGCACCATTACGTTCGTTTATCGGCGGAACACAGAGCGGACTTAGCAGTTTGGGGACAGTTTTTGGAGCATTGCAATGGTCGTTCGCTGCTGATGGAGGACGTAAAGGACAATTTTGATTTGGAGCTGTTTACTGATGCGGTGGCAGCTCAGGTTTTGGGGCTTTCTTTCAGGGTCAGTGGTGTGCGGAACGGTGGCCTGATAGGTGGGTTGATGAAGGCTTGACGAGGAACGTGGCGCTATTGGAAATTTTTCCGATATTGGTGGCGCTTCATCTGTGGAGGGAACAGTTGGCGAACAAGAAGATTCGCTTTAATTGTGACAATATGGGGGTGGTGCTGGTCATTAACAAGTTTTCAGCGTCCTCTCCTCCAGTTGTTTGGGTGTTACGGGAGCTGGTTCTGATTTGCTTGCAAATCAATGCGTACGTTACGGCAGCTCATGTGCCAGGTGTTCAGAACCTAATAGCCGATTCAATCTCTCGTTTTCAGTGGGATCGGTTCTGGGTTTGCGCGCCAGAGGCAGAGGCCAGCGGCTTGGAGTGTCCGGTACAGCTTTGGAACGTGGTCTTCAGGCAGTAGGACCACTGATTCGGGCGTCCCTGTCGGGTACCACATGGACGGCGTATCAAGCAGCGTGGAGTCTTTGGGAGCAGTGGTTGCAGGGTTGTGGGTCTGCTGAGGGAGATCAGTTGGGAGTACTGTTGGAAAGGTTGGGGGAGGCAGCGGTTACAGGATGGTCATTTGTGAAGGTGAATCGCTTTATGGCGGGATTAGCATTTGGTTTTCGGTTGCGGGGTTTACAGGATTTAACTAAGAGTTTTTGGGTGGTTCAGGCTTTGAAGGGATTTCGGAAACGATGCAAGCCGCTGGATGGTAGACGGCCTGTATCATTTAGCTTATTGGAGCAGTTGGGTAGGGCATTGCGGGGAGTTTGTATATCGCAGTTTGAGGTGAGTTTGTTACGGTTAGCGTTTTCCTTGGCGTTTTTTGGGGCGTTGCGGATTGGGGAATTGGTATCGCCCAGTAAGACTTCTCCCGGGGGCCTGGGTCATGGCGATATTATCGCCGTGGAAGGCGGGATCGAGTTCTGGATTCGGAAATCGAAGACAGATCAAAGAAGTGCGGGTAGGCGAGTTCGCTTGGGTGTGGTTATGGTATCTGAGATGTGCCCGCTCAAGTGTTTCGGGAACTTTGGAAGGATTCGCCCGCAGGTCAATGGCCCCTTGTTGTGTCATGAGGACGGGTCTTTTTTATCTAGATACCAATTTGTAAGTGTTTTTAGGGCATGTTTGAAGTCTTTGGGGTTAGATCCGAGGTCGTTTGCGTCGCATTCTTTTCACATTGGGGCAGCGACAAAGGCCGCTATGTGTGGTTTGCCGGAAGAGACTGTGAAGCGGATTTGTAGGTGGAAGTCGCAGCGTTTTAAGTTGTATGTCCGTCCACAGGCGGTCGTCGGCAACTGAGCGGGGGGTGCTGCGGCTGCGAGGGGGGTGGGGGGGGGTGGACTGGGTGTTTTTCAAGTTGGGGAATAATGAAACTGAATGGTTGTTTGTTTGTACATTTTGTATTACAGAAACCCCCCCCCCGTATCTGGTTTGGATCCTGGGCCATTCTTATGTATATTGGGGAGCCCAGCGAGTGGATGCAAGAAGAAACGGGAGACAACTAGGTTTTGAAAGGGATATGGCTCTTGTACGTTGGTTGGGGGTTAGGGGTTTGGGGTGGAACAGGGTATTGCAAGAGGTGAATAGGTATGCCCGTTTAGACAGGCCTCCCGACGTTTTGGTCTTACATGTCGGGGGAAATGATCTGGGGGGGCGTCCTTTTCGAATTTTGATAAAAGACATCAAGCACGATTTATTGCGGTTATGGGTGTCATTTCCACGGCTAACTATATCTTGGTCCGAGATGGTGGCGAGAAAGTGTTGGCGAAAAGCGCGGTCGGTCGATAGGTTGAACAAGGCGCGGGCAAAAGTGAATAGGGCGATTTCGAAGTTTGTTACGCGTAATGGGGGAGTTGCGATAAGGCACGTTGAGTTGGAAAGGACGGATGAGGAATTCTGGTTGGCAGACGGGGTGCACTTAAATGCGGTGGGGATTGATTTATGGGCCCTCGGCCTGCAAGGAGGTATCGAGAGGGCGCTGCGGTTGCGGGGGGTCTCAGGCACTTGAAGGTTATCAAGGTGCCCTCGTTGTGGCGGTTTTTATTGGTGGGTCCTTGAAGTTGGTTAAAAAATTGGTTCGGGGAATCCATCTGGGTATGGATCCCCTCATTGGCAGAATGGCTGGTCACCTGGTGATTTTGTGGGGATTCCCGACGGGGTAGGGATTAACCCTTACCGTTTGGTGCTCCTGAGCCAGTGTGGGTAACGGCTGGGAGCAAGTTGGTGTTTATGGTTCGGTTGGTAGGAATCACCAGGGTTTGTAGCTTCAAGGACCCTACCATATTGCAATGTTTTTATTTGTTATATATTTCTGTTTAATAAATGGCTGCTATGGCCAAAATTATCCAAAGAAAAATTGGTGTCTGTGCAGTCATTTTAGATATGAATTGGGAAAGGAGGGGTGGAGTATGGAAAGACCGGAGTCAACAATTCCAGGGTCATGTTAGGATAGTGTGCGGCCGTGCCGGGTGATGCAATGCGAGTCTCCAGCAAGTTTCTGGCAAGTTTGACTCCGGCTTAACTGTCACTATATGAGTGGGTGTAACATTGGATACCTAAACTGCAATGCCCTGCACATGAGGTAAGAGACATAACTAATAACTAATCAGGAGAACTATTCTACATTTCTAATTGGAGGTATTTGCTAATATTATTTTTATTATTGCACCTGCTTTATAGTAGGATAGGATCTTGGAGATGGGATTAACCCTTTAGGTATACCAAACCAACTTAGAAATAAGCCTGAACACTGGAGTATATTAATAGTATAAGCTACTATAGACACAAAGATAAGCATGGGGCCCAGAAAGAGCTACAAGACGTGCATCCAATGCTCGGCTTCTCCAGTGTCAGTGCAGTGCATCTGAGATTGAGCGTGTAACAGCCCATTTATTTTCCAGGAGAGCTTTAATCCATTGAATAGCTCTTGAGTGGCGGCTTAGCTTGCAGTGACTATCGTTATCTCATCACTTGATGCAGAAGGACACTTGAGGATATAATTTAGTAAATCAGAAGGTTACAATCCTCCTTCACGGTAATACCAGGTCTGCAGTGGAAAATGACATTCACGCTTTATAATTTCACAGTCACTTTTAAATCGTCAACAGCGTTTTATACCCTATGAATTCATTAACCAGTTCCTTTCTCATACAAAAAAAGTTCTTTTATACATTTTCATGCTGAGCCCATCTCACATGACATTGCTGGTCTATAATGTCATTCTTTACAAATTTTGCTCTAATTTTTGGAGATTGAACACTCGACTATCTTTCATAGTACCCCAGTGATAGGTAAAGCGCCATTAAACTAGGTGCAGACAATCGTTTTTTTATCTCATTCGAGTTAATCATTTCGATTATGCAAATCACTCTGATCAGAGTTTCATCAGAATTTACGGATATGGAGAGAATAGAAAAAATATATTCCCTATCTTCTCCATTCTATCAGTCCATGAAAATCGGACCACACTCGGACTTGGACTGCTGTGATTTTTTTTTTTCCTTGGACAGGCTCTATCCAAGGAAAATAAATTGGACATGTGCATGGCCCCATAAAAATAAGATTGGTACTAGTGCAATGCCATGTTTTGTTGGATTGCACTCGGAGTGAAAAAACAGTCGACTGCACCTAGATTGTGTTTTCTAGCAGTGACAACAAAACTTCCCTTACAGAGGACCAATCCCAGGATTTTCCTATCAAAAGCCAGTGCTATACTGGTGCTATCATGCTGATTCTATACACACCTTTAGTTGTGAGATCGGATGTATAGTTTCTGAAATACAGGCAAGTAAAGTTTGTGAAATGCACTTGTCATGATCTAGGCCGGCTTTTCCCTGCTGCTGGTTACACCCAGCTCTGGCCTGGTTATGTCAGGGGTTAACTTCCTTTGCCTCGTTCTGGATCCCAGGACGCTATATATTGCCTCTCTGCCTATGGTTCAGTGCCAGTGATATTTCTGCCTTGCAGCAGCAGCATGTTTACTGGCTCTGGTGAGTGTTCCCGATCTGGTCTGCCTCCCTGCTAATGTGTCCTGACTTGTGCCCTTCCCCGTTCATCTGTCTGTCCCAGTCCCTGACTTCCCGCTCCTGTCTGTTTTTTGTGTTTCCCCCTGCATACCTGATGTCCCAGCTTCCAACTTGATTCTGTTTACTGACTTTGATATCGATCTTCATTTGCAGTGACTTGACTTTCCTGGCTAGACCCTGACTATTTGAATACTTTTTTGCCCCCTGGTGGCTTGCCTGTTAACTGCCTGCTGACATTACTCTGCTGTACTTCAGCTGCCTTTCTGTTACAGTGTTTCTTTGTCTCTCCTTCACAATTCTGCTGCCACCTAGTGGGGATTACGTTGTACTACGTCTTACTAGCCTTTGTATAGCGTCACAGCACTGTTATTTGATTGATAGGTGCAAAAGAATAAGTGGTGTGAAGACACGGGGGTCAGTGGGTGCTCTCTTCCGCTGATCCGGCCACTTTTAGAAAGACAGCATGGCCCAGGGCTCATCCCAATTGAACGCCCAACCTCCTTAACCATGGGTGGAACACTACTCAGACAACACAGGATGAGGGAATCACAATATTAAGACTTTATTAGATCCACAAACAATTAACGGCATATGGCACATAACCAGCAAAACACACAAATGTAACAGGCAACAGAGTCTCACCCTTCCGCTGGCTCACCAGGGATTAGAATGTCCATGCCTCAGAGCTTCCAGGGCTACTTACTCCAAACCAGCAGCACCTCACTTTCATCGGGCACCCACCAAGAATGGAATAATGCCGGATTTAGGAAGCTGGTTGAGGACCGCAAAGCCTGTAGTCAGGGGACTGGATTGTCCCAAGCTGGATTCCTTCCTTAGGTAGTCCTTGATATCTCAGCCGAATCCTTGCATTCGGTGCTGAAGTCTATGTAGTATAATAATCCAGGTTCGGTTATGGCTTGCCAATTGGATCCGCAGATCCTAGATTGGTATCATGTAGCAACAGTCTACCCGTGCAATGGACAGTGCTCCTTCTTATACCCCTGAGCTCTCCATTCAGACCATTGGGGTCTTCACGATTGGTGGATAAGACTGGGCTCTTATTGGCTAGATTTCAAGCCATATACAAAATATCCCTAGTAGTAATGGCTTTGGCAGAGACGAGGCAGAGACAGCTAAGTTACATCGCATCTAGAAATGCACAGTGATACAATGGGAGGGTCGCATAATTGATTTGTCTGGGTATCTGACATTCACTGGCCAAGGCAATTACATGAGTCAACCAGAACTTTAACACTAGACTCCTCAGAGTCTTGTAGAAACAATGAGTGGCTTTACCCCGTTTATAAACAAACTATCATCATGTCTGGCTGAATTTTAAGAAACTTAACTCATGCTAGGCACTGACAGAGTCCATGTGGTCACAGGTGGGTCGGGTGTTGCTAATTATTACTGCCCCTGTCTGCCTGCCTGTTCTTCCTCCCTCTGTCCTTCCTCCCTCCTTTCTCTCCCTGTAACAACAGAGACAGGGGGAGGAAGGACAGGCAACCTTTGTTGAATTTTCAGCATGCACCTGTTCACACCTAGTGGATGTGCTGGTCAGTCATTTTATATTAGTACTAGCTGTACTACCCGGCTTCGCCCGGGTTAATAACTGTTGTTAACAAAATAGAATGTATTAACAAAAATGTATTCTGCACACAAACCACAAAACAAATAGAAATGTAATTATTAAATTGTTGCCTATTTTTATATTAGTATTCCATTCCTTTCTAACCAAGCACTCTGCCCTTAAGCCAGAGCATTTTCATTTTAGCTGGTTAATATTATCTCATTACTTATAGGTTTTTTAACCCGGATAGAGGCGTATTAGGATAGGGTCCCAACAAAGAGAGATACGCCTTGTTTTTGGCTTTTGGGCTTACACAAATTGGCCAATTTGTAAACTCAGCACTGATGTATGTAAATGCATACCTAGCAATTTTGGAAGAAAAGAAAGAAAGAAATTATGTAGCTAAATCGTGTAAATTACTGTGGCAAATTTTGACTACACCCCTAACCACACCACAAATCAAACCCATTTGCCTTTTCTTTCTACCCTTGTAGGAGGAAATGGGGAGGTGGCAGTGAGGGAAATTCAACAGACGCCCGAGACTGCAGGGTGTAGATGTAACGCCCCACGGGACCAGCAGGGCTACTCATCACCGGGCCAGTGGTATTTGGGGTTGCTGTGAATGGCCTGACTCAGCTCCATGGCCCCGTTGGCTACATAAAAGAGGCTGCAAGGTGACGAGTAATAGGGGATGGAGGTTTGCTTTGCAGCGCCACCCATGATATGCGGCCAGGGATTAGCCGCTGCTGCGAGATGTTGCTCTCCTCTGGGGCTGATGGTAACGCTGCTCAGATAGTCCAGCTCCCCACAGGTGGATAGAGTCCCAGGGAGGACGGTGGTGATGGGAGAAAGGGCCGTTGGCGCTGAAGCGCGTGGCAGAGGCGCCAGCAAATCAGAGTCTCACACGGATCCTGCGCTTCCAGGTGTTTACTCACTGTCTGTAGGTCACCCGAAAAGTGCCGGTCACCACTATGATGGGCCTCAGCCGATCCCGGATAATTCAGGAGCGGGTGAGACCTTTCCTCCTTGCGCTTTGTAGTGTGGATCCCCGTGGTGTGAAGCTACTTGGGGACGCCAGTGTCCTTGGTTTTAGTTCCCGTCCTGTTCACAGGCAACGCAAAATAATTATGGGCCTGACCATGGTCCTGATGCCTGTCTCTATATGCTTCTGTGTCCCGGGATCTTTGTGGTGGGCAATGGGGCGTGAAATCACCCTTCCCTGCTGATTCTGGTGGTGTAACATGGAGTATACACCACCATAATGCTCTGCACCCTGCCTTGAGCTGGTGCCAAAGGGGCTGTTGGGGCTTACCCTCCGGCTACCATGTTGCTACATTGTCTCACTGGATCCATCGGTCGTCTCCTACTCCTTCCACACGGCCGTTTCTAACAGGAAAAGCTGTGAAGCACTCTCTCCTGTGACCGTGTTGTTCTGTGTCCCAGGCTATTTTGATGTAAAAACTGTGTTCTCTCTCACTCCCCTGTGCTGCCCCCACATTCCTGATGACTCACCGGTGCTGGGGAAAAACCCGTTGCTATGGTGAACACCTTGTAGTCTAGTTTCAGTGGGAAAACATGTTGTGTAACTGCTGACTAATTTCCTGGCTGTGTTGTGTAAGCATGAACACCACCGGTTAACCCCTGCTTACCTGTGATGGGTACTGCACCTTAAAGGAGATACAATACCCTGTGGCAACTGAAGCCTCAGGGGTGCCACATAGACCCAAATCCAGGACAATTGAGACTAGAGATGAGTGGACTAAGTGACAGATCTCCAGTCCAGCCTCCAGGTCAGTGGTCCACCGCGGCTGAACAGTAGGCTGCGAATCTCTTACTTTCTGGCATCATCTTGCAACAGAATTTCTGTGGAAAGGAAAGCAGCATTTACGCTACGTGTCAACACGGCTGAAATGTCCAAGCAAAATGAATTAATGAAATCTCCTCCCTCGGTATGTATAAAGACACTGCTGAACTGTGCTGTTCTATTTTTTTTTCTCTATATACTTTTATGTAGAGCCCGAAAAAACAAAGGTAAAAAAAAAACAACTTTTTTAGCTCAGAATCAAAAATTGACTGTAGCATTAAAAAAACATTCAAAAGGGGGATTCATAACGACACAAAAAATGCATGAAATAAGCAGCAAACACAATAATCGGAAAAGATTGTTTTTGGGATATGTGGTATGGACACCTGCAGAAATCACCAGAAATGTATGCTATGTGTGAACGGCCTCCGTGTTACATTTTTATTACATTTTTTTATGGGTATAATAGAGAAAAATAATCAATCATGCCATGTTTTTATGCCATTTACAGATCCCCATAAACAATCTGATCGCTGTGTTGTTTGGGTCGTTACGATTACTGGAACACCAAATATGTCCATGTTATTTGATGATGTGTGATATCTATTATTTTTATATAAAGCACATTAAAAATGGCATTATTTGGCTTGTTTTTTAATTGGTTTTATTAATTTTATAGGAATAAAAAGATCATTCTTTAATTCTTACTCTAGAATACAGGGACATAGAAATACACTGCTACATAAAAATAATCTCTATGTACTAGTATAATCTGCCTGTGTCAGAGGTTGCATTTCAGCTTCAAGTAAGAAAAATGTTTCCAATGACAGCAGCAGAGTGTGTGGCTCATAGGTTTACCTCGTCCTTTCAATTATACAGGTTGTGGGTTCAAGTCCCATGGACACTCAAAAATAAGGAATATGATAGTTTTGCAATTAGAAAAAAAATTGACATTTTTGTTATTGTTTTTTTTATTTTATTTTAGTAACTTTATAGAAACAAAACAATAAAACAATCTGATTATTCTTCTCCTCTAAGATCCACGGACATAGAAAATCACTACTATGTACAGATATATATATCGGGTAGAAGACAATTGTTTATCTAAATTATGTATGTGTGCTGAAAGATGCCGCCCCCAACCCCCTGGAGAGAAGTTTAACAGCAGGCCAAAGACAGTGAGAGGAAGTCAGGACAAAGCCCTGACTACCAGGACAGCAGGTAAGTATTAGAATATTGGTGTGCACACAGCCGTTTGCATTGAGAGGTGCTGGTAGATGGGACAGGACAGGGGGACTGAGCTCTCAAATTGGGACAGTCCCCTTAATCTGGGACAGTTGGGAGTTATGAGTAAATGTTTTGATTGAAACAGTCGCCATACAGTCCCAGGTAGGAGCAGAAGAAATGACGACATGGCACACATAAGAATGTCAGGAGACTAGAGATGTCATTAGGTGGCTGGAAGCATGCTTTTTAGCTATGGAAACATAAAAGGTTAGTGTGGGTGTTGCAAGGAAGCGGAGTGAGTGACATCACTATCAACAAAGGAGTATGAAAAGGAGATATAAGATATACTGTAGTAATAGGGTTTTTTTTCCAATTCTTTACACACTGCAAACAAGTACAATGTTTTAATACCCACCTGTCCTAATTTTGCTCATGAAGTAAAATTCTGAGACCAAGGCTTGTGTGTCAGAGAAAGTGTGCTTCCTGGTTTGCTAAATGGGGAAAATCTCCATAATAAAGAAATTGTACCACTAACCAGATAGGTTGAGGTATCTTGGACATAAATAAGGCTGTGTGCACATTAAAGAGCCGACACCTAGGATAACTCATGCAAGGGTTTCCCACTATACCCTGAAATTGGGTACTTTAAATTGAAATGTGCATTATAATTATAGTTATAGAATGCCGATGATGGAGACCATTTAAAGAGTTTTCATTACTCTGAAAATTGTAGATTCACATTGAAGGCATCAAAACTATGAACTAACACATGTGGAATGAAATACTTAACAAAAAAGTGTGAAACAACTGAAAATATGTCTTATATTCTAGGTTCTTCAAAGTAGCCACCTTTTGCTACGATTACTGCTTTGCACACTCCCATACTTTGCACTGACGAGGGGCAAGCACCCCAAAACACTGTGTCTGCAAATTGGAATTCTGATCTGGCATAAATCCTAAGTCATGTGCAAAGGATTGTTAAAAATCCACGTTTGACTTTAAGGATCGCTACTTCCAATAGGTGGCGCTGCGCTAGAGTTTGCCTCCTTTCCTGGAGAGATAATTTGCACACTCTTGGCAATCTCTTGATGAGCTTCAAGAGATAGTCACCGGAAATTGTATTCCAACAATCTTGAAGGAGTTCCCAGAGATGCTTAGCACTTGTTTTCCCTTTTGCCTTCACTCTGCGGTCCAGCTCAACCCAAAACATCTTGATTGGGTTCAGGTCTGGTGACTGTGGAGACCAGGTCATCTGGCATAGCACCCCATCACTCTCCTTCTTAGTCAAATAGCCCTTACACAGCCTGGAGGTGTGTTTGGGGTCATTGTCCTGTTGAAAAATAAATGATGGTCCAACTAAACGCAAGCCGGATGGAATAGCATGCTGCTGCAAGATGCTGTGGTAGCCATGCTGGTTCAGTATGCCTTCAATTATGAACTAGCAAAGCACCCCCACACCATCACACCTTCTCCTCCATGCTTCACGGTGGGACCCAGGCATGTAGAGTTCATCCGTTCACCTTTTCTGCATCGCACAAAGACACGGAGGTTGGATCCAAAGATCTCAAATTTAGACTCATCAGACCAAAGCACAGATTTCCACTGGTCTAATGTCCATTCCTTGTGTTCTTTAACCCAAACAAGTCTCTTCAGCTTGTTGCCTGTACTTAGCAGTGGTTTCCTAGCAGCTATTTTACCATGAAGGCCTGCTGCACAAAGTCTCCTCTTAACAGTTGTTCTAGAGATGTGTCTGCTACTAGAACTCTGTGTGGCATTGACCTGGTCTCTAATCTGAGCTGCTGTTAACCTGTGATTTCTGAGGCTGGTGACTCGGATAAACTTATCCTCTGCAGCAGAGGTGACTCTTGGTCTTCCTCTCCTGGGGCGGTCCTCATGTGAGCCAGTTTCTTTGTAGCGTTTCATGGTTTTTGGGGACTTGGGGACATTTTCAAAGTTTTCCCAATTTTTCGGACTGACTGACCTTCATTTCTTAAAGTAATGATGGCCACTCGTTTTTCTTTACTTTACTGTTTTTTTTCCTTTCCATAATACTAATTCTAACAGTCTATTCAGTAGGACTATAGCTGTGTATCCACCAGACTTCTGCACAACACAACTGATGGTCCCAACCCCATTTATAAGGCAAGAAATCCCACTTATTAAACCTGACAGGGCACACCTGTGAAGTGAAAACCATTTCCAGTGACTACCTCTTGAATCTCATCAAGAGCATGCCAAGAGTGTGCAAAGCAGTAACCAAAGCAAAAGGTGGCTACTTTGAAGAACCTAGAATATAAGACATATTTTCAGTTGTTTCACACTTTCTTGTTAAGTATTTTATTCCACATGTGTTAATTCATAGTTTTGATGCCTTCAATGTAAATCTACAATTTTCAGAGTTATGAAAATAAAGAAAACTCTTTGAATGAGAAGGTGTGTTCAAACTTTTGGTCTGTACTGTATATGGTTAATTATCATAAAGTACTTTAGTGCACTGTAAACTTTATATTGCTATCTGAAACTTATGTAATGTATTTATATCTTAGTTACACTGAATTGATCGCTTTATATAAAATGTACTGAACATTATAAACTTATATGCTGTTAGTATTTTGTCTATATCTAATATATAAAGCTGAATGTGTGTATGTATGTGTGTGTGTGTGTGTGTGTGTGTATGTATGTATGTGTGTGTGTATGTCTGGGATTGGCATCTGCACCATCGCAGCTACAGCCACAAAATTTTGCACACTCACACGTCTGGACACCGAGAGCGTCATAGGCTATGTTTTGAGGGGAAATTTTAACCCCGCGATTTACAGTTATTCGCCAAAAAACCTGCCTCCATTAAAGTGAATGGAGCTGGGAGCCACAGTGCAGCCAGAACTTCAGAAAAATGCGCAGCCACGCCCTTATATGGAATGTTGGCATGTAACAATGCAGCCAGGGAAAGAGACAGACACAGACAGGGAAAGAGGCAGACACAGACAGGGTAAGAAATAGACATAGACAGGGTAAGAGACAGACACAAAGAGACAGACACAGACAAAGAGACATACTGACAGGGAAAGAGACAGACACAGACAAAGAGACAGAGACAGACACAGGGAAACAGACAGACAGGGAAAGAAAGGGAAAGAGACAGACAGGGTAAGAAACAGACAAAGACAGGTAAAAAGACAGACAAAGAGACAGACACAGGGAAAGAGAGAGGGAAAGAGGGAAAGAGACAGACAGGGAAAGTGACAGAGATAGATAGACATACAGGGAAAAAGATAGATAGACAGACAGGGAAAGAGATTGAGACAGACGGAGAAAGAGACAGAGACAGTCAGAGACAAACAGGGAAAGAGACAGCCAGACAAAGAGAAAGAGAGAGACAGAGAGATATATACAGAGAGGGAGACAGACAGAGAATGGAAGAGAAACAGAGAGACAGTTACTATCCCGGGCGTTAATACATTCTATTTACACATTCTATCCCGGGAATGTTAATACTAGAGTTGAGCGCGGTTCGCGGTTCGAGGTTCTCCAGTTCGCGGCTCGAGTGATTTTGGGGGCTGTTCTAGATCGAACTAGAACTCGAGCTTTTTGCTAAAGCTCAATAGTTCTAGATACGTTCGAGAACGGTTCTAGCAGCAAAAAGACAAGCTAATTACTAGCTGGCTTTCCGCTGTAATAGTGTAAGTCACTCTGTAAGTCACTCTGTAAGTCAGCGAGGTGCTGAGCGAGCGAGGTGCTGAACTGAAGTAAAGTGCTGAATTTAAGATAAGTGCATAGTTTCAACACAATTACATAGTGGTGATAACTGTAATTGTTGAATTTCATTAGGGAATTGTGTGTCTGTTTGTGATTCTGTGAAAAGGGAAAAAAAAAAAAAAGTTAGTCTTGTGATTTAATTAGTAGGATTAGTCACACCTGTTTCTAGAAGCTTCTAGCAGCTTCTGATAGTCATTGTACATCTATATAAACCACCCAGCACAAGCGAGGTGCTGAGCGAGCGAGGTGCTGAACTGAAGTAAAGTGCTGAATTTAAGATAAGTGCATAGTTTCAACACAATTACATAGTGGTGATAACTGTAATTGTTGAATTTCATTAGGGAATTGTGTGTCTGTTTGTGATTCTGTGAAAAGGGAAAAAAAAAAAAAAAAAAGTTAGTCTTGTGATTTAATTAGTAGGATTAGTCACACCTGTTTCTAGAAGCTTCTAGTGTTTCGCCCGGGGACCAGGGGTACTCAGATCCGGGCCACAGAGTCACTTCTGCGGGTATCACGGTGGCGTGACCCGGTCTGTGATCCCAGGCTCCACAGTAAAAGGGGGTTTTGTTAGGGGAGATTGTCCGTGACGCCACCCACGGTTGTGGTGATGGTGGAACACCACCGCTGCTCTGGAAGGGGATCCCGGGAGCGATGACAGGGAGCAGCGTAGTTGTTATGTCCCCTCCGTGGGTAGGGGGGTTGGTTGTCCCGGGGCCCAGTGATGGGGTAAGCAGGGAGCAGGGCGCAGTGCTGCAGTGCGATGCCCGAGGGCAAGGGTGTACTCACAAGAAAGTCACACGGAGTCACTGGTGAACTAAGAATTGCCGGTGTCCGCGGCCTCTGGTACGGGGGTGTTAGAGTCCCACACACGGTGCAGCAGCCCTTGTTGTTTCCTTCCCTTTAGCAAAGTGCCTTTCTCTCCTCTCTCTTCCTCTTTCTCCTCAGCCGGGAACGGGGAATTTACTCCCCTGTAGTGATCCGGGTACCCAGGTACCGAGGGGCCACCGCCCAGCTCCGGCTACCTGTTCTGGCCCCTTCCTCACTACAGCCTGCCCCGGCCCTCTTGGAGAACGCTTCACTCCCAGCCGGGAGCTAAACTCCAGACCTCTGTTCTCTCTGACCTCTCCACACTCTCTCCTCCAGCCCCTCCCCTCTCCTCTGCTTTTCCTTACACTGGGGGCTGTGCTTGTTTGGCTGCACCAGTGTGAGATCATATTACCAAGGAGGATTAACTCTTTATGTGACAACCTGGCTGTGCCAGGGCGTCACACACCCCCCTGGTAAAACACGGCCCGTCCTCGGGCCGGCTAGGCACCGACATTTTATTAAACTGGAAAAGAATAAAACATTGTAAACATTTTCAATCTTCCCACAGCGGGATGCACATTGCTTAAACGTTGCAACAACAAATAACACTTTTAGTAATAACTGTGTAACGGGTCCTTTAGTCACCCACCCAAACAACCTAGCCTTGATGCTGCCCCTAAAACCCAGGCAGCACCCCTTGACCCCAGTCCAGGAACAGCCCCAAATTGGTCAACGGGACCGGTACTTCGCTGCCGTTGCGGCCGGGCGGACTGCCGGAGCCGTCGTCATCTCCGTCACGGCCGGGCGGACTGCCGGGGCCGGTGGCATGGTGGTGACAAAGGTGAGGCCTGGGGACCCCAGGTCTGGGTCCTCCCCAACAGGCGCTGCGGGCTCCGCTACCAGTAACAGGGGTAACGGGTCGGTGCATCGCTGCGGCGGCCTCTCCAGGAACCAAATGTTGGCAGAGTCCTGGCGTCCCTGCCTGTACAGTCCTTGTCACATAAGCTGCGGTTCCTTCTTTCTGCTCCCCCCTGGTACTCGGGAGCAGTCCTTCCAGCAGCTTTTAAAGTTTCTCTTTTCACTTCCGGTCCTCCGGAGCTTCACTTCCGCCCGCGTTCTCAGGGGGCGGAGCCTCTTTTTCGCGCCCACCGCTCGGAGAAGAAGGCGCCAAGTTGTTGTTTTTGGCGCCTAAAATGGCGGATTTCAAGATTTTTGCAGCGGATCACCGCTGACAGTCCAGAATAAGGCGCACTTCCTCCAGGTAACTGGATGGGTTCGATCCTGTTCGTGACTCCAAATGTTTCACCCGGGGACCAGGGGTACTCAGATCCGGGCCACAGAGTCACTTCTGCGGGTATCACGGTGGCGTGACCCGGTCTGTGATCCCAGGCTCCACAGTAAAAGGGGGTTTTGTTAGGGGAGATTGTCCGTGACGCCACCCACGGTTGTGGTGATGGTGGAACACCACCGCTGCTCTGGAAGGGGATCCCGGGAGCGATGACAGGGAGCAGCGTAGTTGTTATGTCCCCTCCGTGGGTAGGGGGGTTGGTTGTCCCGGGGCCCAGTGATGGGGTAAGCAGGGAGCAGGGCGCAGTGCTGCAGTGCGATGCCCGAGGGCAAGGGTGTACTCACAAGAAAGTCACACGGAGTCACTGGTGAACTAAGAATTGCCGGTGTCCGCGGCCTCTGGTACGGGGGTGTTAGAGTCCCACACACGGTGCAGCAGCCCTTGTTGTTTCCTTCCCTTTAGCAAAGTGCCTTTCTCTCCTCTCTCTTCCTCTTTCTCCTCAGCCGGGAACGGGGAATTTACTCCCCTGTAGTGATCCGGGTACCCAGGTACCGAGGGGCCACCGCCCAGCTCCGGCTACCTGTTCTGGCCCCTTCCTCACTACAGCCTGCCCCGGCCCTCTTGGAGAACGCTTCACTCCCAGCCGGGAGCTAAACTCCAGACCTCTGTTCTCTCTGACCTCTCCACACTCTCTCCTCCAGCCCCTCCCCTCTCCTCTGCTTTTCCTTACACTGGGGGCTGTGCTTGTTTGGCTGCACCAGTGTGAGATCATATTACCAAGGAGGATTAACTCTTTATGTGACAACCTGGCTGTGCCAGGGCGTCACACTAGCAGCTTCTGATAGTCATTGTACATCTATATAAACCACCCAGCACAAGCGAGGTGCTGAGCGAGCGAGGTGCTGAACTGAAGTAAAGTGCTGAATTTAAGATAAGTGCATAGTTTCAACACAATTACATAGTGGTGATAACTGTAATTGTTGAATTTCATTAGGGAATTGTGTGTCTGTTTGTGATTCTGTGAAAAGGGAAAAAAAAAAAAAGTTAGTCTAGTGATTTAATTAGTAGGATTAGTCACACCTGTTTCTAGAAGCTTCTAGCAGCTTCTGATAGTCATTGTACATCTATATAAACCACCCAGCACAAGCGAGGTGCTGAGCGAGCGAGGTGCTGAACTGAAGTAAAGTGCTGAATTTAAGATAAGTGCATAGTTTCAACACAATTACATAGTGGTGATAACTGTAATTGTTGAATTTCATTAGGGAATTGTGTGTCTGTTTGTGATTCTGTGAAAAGGGAAAAAAAAAAAAAAGTTAGTCTTGTGATTTAATTAGTAGGATTAGTCACACCTGTTTCTAGAAGCTTCTAGCAGCTTCTGATAGTCATTGTACATCTATATAAACCACCCAGCACAAGCGAGGTGCTGAGCGAGCGAGGTGCTGAACTGAAGTAAAGTGCTGAATTTAAGATAAGTGCATAGTTTCAACACAATTACATAGTGGTGATAACTGTAATTGTTGAATTTCATTAGGGAATTGTGTGTCTGTTTGTGATTCTGTGAAAAGGGAAAAAAAAAAAAAGTTAGTCTTGTGATTTAATTAGTAGGATTAGTCACACCTGTTTCTAGAAGCTTCTAGCAGCTTCTGATAGTCATTGTACATCTATATAAACCACCCAGCACAAGCGAGGTGCTGAGCGAGCGAGGTGCTGAACTGAAGTAAAGTGCTGAATTTAAGATAAGTGCATAGTTTCAACACAATTACATAGTGGTGATAACTGTAATTGTTGAATTTCATTAGGGAATTGTGTGTCTGTTTGTGATTCTGTGAAAAGGGAAAAAAAAAAGTTAGTCTTGTGATTTAATTAGTAGGATTAGTCACACCTGTTTCTAGAAGCTTCTAGCAGCTTCTGATAGTCATTGTACATCTATATAAACCACCCAGCACAAGCGAGGTGCTGAGCGAGCGAGGTGCTGAACTGAAGTAAAGTGCTGAATTTAAGATAAGTGCATAGTTTCAACACAATTACATAGTGGTGATAACTGTAATTGTTGAATTTCATTAGGGAATTGTGTGTCTGTTTGTGATTCTGTGAAAAGGGAAAAAAAAAAAAAGTTAGTCTAGTGATTTAATTAGTAGGATTAGTCACACCTGTTTCTAGAAGCTTCTAGCAGCTTCTGATAGTCATTGTACATCTATATAAACCACCCAGCACAAGCGAGGTGCTGAGCGAGCGAGGTGCTGAACTGAAGTAAAGTGCTGAATTTAAGATAAGTGCATAGTTTCAACACAATTACATAGTGGTGATAACTGTAATTGTTGAATTTCATTAGGGAATTGTGTGTCTGTTTGTGATTCTGTGAAAAGGGAAAAAAAAAAAAAAGTTAGTCTTGTGATTTAATTAGTAGGATTAGTCACACCTGTTTCTAGAAGCTTCTAGCAGCTTCTGATAGTCATTGTACATCTATATAAACCACCCAGCACAAGCGAGGTGCTGAGCGAGCGAGGTGCTGAACTGAAGTAAAGTGCTGAATTTAAGATAAGTGCATAGTTTCAACACAATTACATAGTGGTGATAACTGTAATTGTTGAATTTCATTAGGGAATTGTGTGTCTGTTTGTGATTCTGTGAAAAGGGAAAAAAAAAAAAGTTAGTCTTGTGATTTAATTAGTAGGATTAGTCACACCTGTTTCTAGAAGCTTCTAGCAGCTTCTGATAGTCATTGTACATCTATATAAACCACCCAGCACAAGCGAGGTGCTGAACTGAAGTAAAGTGCTGAATTTAAGATAAGTGCATAGTTTCAACACAATTACATAGTGGTGATAACTGTAATTGTTGAATTTCATTAGGGAATTGTGTGTCTGTTTGTGATTCTGTGAAAAGGGAAAAAAAAAAAAAAAGTTAGTCTTGTGATTTAATTAGTAGGATTAGTCACACCTGTTTCTAGAAGCTTCTAGCAGCTTCTGATAGTCATTGTACATCTATATAAACCACCCAGCACAAGCGAGGTGCTGAGCGAGCGAGGTGCTGAACTGAAGTAAAGTGCTGAATTTAAGATAAGTGCATAGTTTCAACACAATTACATAGTTTGACACAAGAACATAGTTTGAATTTATCCTTATACGTTTCCCATTGGGTTTTTTTCGTTTTTTTCTCTTTGTTTTTCTACTTTACTGTTTATCCCCATTTGATAGGTGCTCCATGGACAATGCTACCAGGTGTGTATCTTGTCAGATGTATGCATGCCTTGAGCAGCCGTTCGAGGGTGACTATGTCTGCACTCGATGCAAGCATGTTGCGTATTTGGAAGCCAAGGTAACTGATCTAAATAAGCAGCTTGCAACACTAAGGGGCATTGCAAACCTGGAGAGGAGTTTAGAGCTCACTGAGCTTTCTCTGGCTGGGGCCAGTGATATGGAGGAGGGTGGAAGTGGGGAAGATCAGGACCCAGAGGTAGGTAGCTGGGTAACAGTTAGAAGAAGAGGTAGGGGGAAAAGTGTCAGGGAGCCTAGTCCTGACCTGGCACAACCTAGTAAATATGCCTGTTTGGTTGATATTAGGAATGAAGGGCCTGGACTAGGGTCACTACAGAAGGATGTTGCTCCTAGCAACCAGGAAAACAACTGCTGTAGGAAGGAGGGAAATAGGAGTGCAGCAAAGCCCAGACAGATGTTGGTGGTAGGGGACTCTATAATTAGGCGGACAGACAGGGTCATCTGTCGCCGAGACCGTGAATGCCGAACAGTGTGTTGTCTGCCGGGTGCTCGGGTTCGGTATATTGTGGATCGGATAGACAGATTGCTGGGTGGGGCTGGGGAAAACCCAGCGGTCATGGTGCACATTGGTACTAATGACAAAGTTAGAGGCAGGTGGAAGGTCCTTAAAAATGATTACAGGGAACTAGGAGAGAAGCTGAAGTCCAGGACCTCCAAGGTGGTGTTTTCAGAAATACTACCGGTGCCACGAGCGTCACTAGAAAGACAGCGGGAGCTTAGGGAGATAAATATGTGGCTTAAAAATTGGTGCAGGAAGGAAGGGTTCGGGTTCATGGAGAACTGGGCCGACTTCTCAGTCGGCTACAGGCTCTACGGTAGGGACGGGCTGCACCTCAATGGGGAAGGTGCAGCTGTGCTGGGGGAGAAAATGGTCAGACGGATGGAGGAGCTTTTAAACTAGGATCAGGGGGAGGGAGGGTAGTGGAGCAAATAAGGGGATAGATAGAGCAGATAGAGACAGGGAGACGGTAGGGGTCAATGAAGGATTAGGGGGGATGGGACATACAAGGAACGTAGGGAGGCTAGGAGTAATAAAGGTGTTAATAGGATTAAATGTCTACTGGCAAATGCAAGAAGTCTTGCAAACAAAATGAATGAATTGGAGACTCTTATGTCAACCATGGATTATGATGTGGTGGGCATTACGGAAACCTGGCTGGATGAAAGCCATGACTGGGTGACAAACATACAGGGTTATAGTACATTTAGGAAGGACAGGAAAGGCCAAAAAGGTGGTGGGGTGTGTATATTTATTAAATCTAACCTAAAACCTGTGTTGTATGATGACATTGAGGGGAACAGCAACAATGTAGAGTCAGTATGGGTAAATGTACATGGGGAGGGGAATAATGGAAAAATGCTAATTGGAGTTTGCTATAAGCCTCCTAACATACCTGAACAAATAGAGGGTGAAATGCTGGAACAAATTGAAAAGGCAGCTAATAATAATAATCGGGTTCTTATTATGGGGGATTTCAACTATCCAGACATACAGTGGGACATAGAATCTTCTGGTTCTGCTAAAAGCTGTAAGTTCTTATTTACCATTCAAGCCCATTTCCTCTCTCAGATGGTAGGTGAACCGACCAGGGGAGATAATTTGCTAGATCTGGTCCTGTCAAATAGACCGGATACAATTTCAGATCTACAGGTCCGGGAGCACTTGGGCACCAGCGATCATAATATGGTAAGCTTCAACATAATATTCAATAGAACATTTCAAAGGGGGAATGCTAAAACCTGGAATTTTAGGAAAGCTGATTTCAACAAATTAAGGGAAGAGCTTAAATGTGTAGATTGGGACAAAGTCATGGTAACTGGGGATACCGAACATAAATGGGGTAAGTTTAAGGATATACTACTAGAGTCCTGTAAAAAACGTATACCCTCTGGTAATAAAATGTCCAGGAATAAAAAGAAACCACTATGGATAAATAAGACTGTACAAAGTATAATAAAACAAAAACAAAGGGCATTTAAAATCTTAAAGGCTGAGAATACAGAAATAGCATTGCAGGAGTATAAAGATATCAATAGGAAATGTAAAAAAGAAATCAAACAAGCAAAATTAGCTACTGAAACAAAAATCGCCAATGACATTAAAATAAATCCCAAAATCTTTTATAAATACATTAATGCCAAAAGGAAAACAAAGGATAGTATCGGCCCCTTAAAATATAATAACAAGTTAGTTATAGAGGGCAAACAAAAGACTGAGATATTAAATAGGCATTTCTCATCTGTATTCACCAAGGAACTGACTGTAGAAGGGATCATTCAACAAGTGAAAAATCAAAGTCCACCACCCGATATAATTAATTTAACACAAGATGAAGTACGCCTACGTCTGAGTAAATTAAACATTGACAAATCCCCAGGGCCAGATGGCATTCATCCACGAATATTGAGGGAATTGAGCTCCGTAATCGACAGACCGCTGTATCTCATCTTTTTAGACTCACTTGTAACAGGGTTGGTGCCTCAGGATTGGAGGATTTCTGATGTGGTACCGATATTTAAGAAAGGTAAGAGGGTAGATCCAGGCAACTACCGTCCAGTAAGCCTGACATCAGTAGTATGCAAAGTTTTTGAGGGCATTTTAAGGGATGACATGCAAAAATATATTGCAGAAAATAATATGATAACTGACAAACAGCATGGATTCATGAAAGATAAGTCGTGTCTAACCAACCTGTTGGGGTTCTATGAGGGGGTAAGTGCAAACCTAGATATTGGTAATGCAGCTGATGTGATTTATTTGGACTTTGCAAAGGCATTTGATACTGTACCACATAATAGCCTTATACTAAAGCTCCAGAAGCAAGGACTAGGGGACACAATATGCAACTGGGTAAGGAATTGGCTAAAAGATAGGAAACAAAGAGTAGTCATAAATGGTAAATTCTGTAAATGGGCTATAGTCAGCAGTGGGGTGCCGCAGGGATCTGTGCTTGGACCGATTCTTTTTACTCTCTTTATTAATGACCTTGTGGATGGGATTGATAGTACAGTGTCAGTCTTTGCCGATGACACCAAACTATGTAGGATATTAAAAACTGACCTGGATAGTACAATATTACAAAAAGATCTGGATAAGATGTCAGAATGGGCAGATACTTGGCAAATGAGATTTAATGTTGATAAATGTAAAGTAATGCACCTAGGACGGAGTAATCCTATAGCTGCGTATACATTAAATGGAAGCAAACTTGGGACTACAGAACAGGAGAAGGACTTGGGTATTCTCATTACAAATAAGCTGAGCAGCAGCACTCAATGTCAAGCAGCAGCTGCTAAAGCAAACAAGATTTTAGGGTGTATAAAAAGAGAGATTAGATCCCGTGATCCCAACGTATTGTTACCCCTCTATAAATCACTTGTAAGACCACATCTGGAATACGGGATCCAGTTTTGGGCTTCACATTTTAAAAAGGACATTCAGAAGTTAGAGTCAGTTCAAAGGCGGGCAACTAGACTATTACAAGGAATGGAGGCCTCACATATGACGACAGGTTGAAAAAGTTAGATATGTTTAGCTTAGAAAAAAGACGTCTCAGAGGAGATCTCATTTATATGTATAAATACATGTGTGGTCAATATAAAGGACTGGCACATGACTTATTTCTTCCAAAAACAATACTAAGGACCAGGGGGCACTCACTGCGAGTGGAAGAAAAGCGATTCCGACACCTAAATAGGAAAAGGTTCTTTACAGTTAGAGCAGTCAGACTGTGGAATACACTACCACAAGAGGTAGTAATGGCAGATACTATAACAGCTTTTAAAAAAGGGCTGGATGATTTCCTCAGTACACAAAACATTGTTGGTTATAAATGACTTAGTGACTAAATGTAGAACTGGTAGAGGAAGGTTGAACTAGATGGACCTAGGTCTTTTTTCAACCTAAGTAACTATGTAACTATTATGAAATTTCAGTGTATAGTGTGCGGGAACAGCGCATTCAGATCACTGCTGTTTGTATAATGGCGATCGCCATTTTTTTTTTTTTCCCTTGTCTTCCTTCCCTAAGCGCGCGCGTGTAGTGGGGCGGGCCAGCATGTCAGCCAATCCCAGACACACACACACAGCTAAGTGGACTTTTAGCCAGAGAAGCAACGGCATGTGTGATAGGATGTCCATGTCACATGTCCCTGCATTATAAAAACGAGTATGTGCCCGTCCGGACGCCATTATCTCTTCTGCGTCTGGGTGTCAGTCACCGCCGGCGTAGCTCCTGTCTCCGATACTGCTGTGTACGCTCTATACACAGCGCTATACAGAATAGGGATAGAAGTTTCTTTCAGCCCTTCTAAGGGCTAATACCGGCAGGGTCAGAGCCATACGTGACAGTCAGGGCAGTGAAAACAGATTTTAACAGCTACACAAGATGACAGCGTCTGTGTAGCTAAGGTCAGGGATTTCCTCGCTGCATTTCCCCATTAGGAGGGATAGAAAGGGAGGCTTCCTTTCCTGTACCCAGACCCACAACCCTGGCACTGTACCCTCCTGCCCTTTGCACACTCAAACTCATTGTTACTAAGCCATTTTACTAGCAAACACTGAGTGAACTTAGTGGCATCCTAAACGTGGCTGTTGGACTTCTGTATTGTCTCACTAGTGCAAAGATATTTGCAGCACGTCTGCCTGCATTGCACACTCAAACTCATTGTTACTAAGCTATTATACTAGCAAACACTGCTGCCAGTTTAAGGGATGTAGTTGCATTGTCAGGGATAATTTTTGTTGTTTATTCTGCTGTTAATAAAGCTAGACCACCGCTGCAATCTACACCACCTCTCAATTTTTACTACCACATTTTAAGTGCACAATCTTGTCGCAATCAAAATGAGTGGCAAAATGACAGATGCTGGTGGAAAGGGGAAGAGGCGTGTTGGAAAAGGAAAAAAAGGGTTTGTCCGTGGGGAAGGTGGCAAAGCTCCATTAACATCTGCTGAAGATAGACCATCTTCCAGCAAAAGTAAGGCTGGTTTCACATCTGCGTTGTTTCAACGCAAACGGACTCCGTCACTAATGTTTACAGTTCATTTATTTACAGTGGAAGAGCGACAGCATGACTCATGCACTACCCGCATGTGTCCACATGGTGTCGCGCTTACACTGTAAATAAATGAACTGCAATACAGTAGTGACGGAGTCCGTTTGCGTGAAAATAGCGCAAGTGTGAGTGGGGCCTTAGATGTCTACTACTTACCGTGGACAATCCGATGTGCTCCTTTTTTACGGACACGAACAACTGGAACAAAGGTAAATGATGGCCAAAAAAGGAAAATGCTTGAATGGATCTCGAGTGGTCCAACAAGTGCCCTCTCCGCCACCTCAACTACCGCATCCAAAAAACACCAGTCCTCTGAGTTGTCATCCCAATCAAACTTGCTTTCTCCCAGCTCTGAAGTCTCCATCAGCCCTGCACAGTATGGTGGAACTGAGATGGCTGAGTCTGCAGAGCTGTTCAGTCACACTATAGCCTGGGAATCAGAGGTCTGCTCCCAAGCTACAGTGAGTACAGACCAGGAAATGGTCTGCAGTGATGCCCAGAACCTTTGTGACTCAGATTCAGGCCGTGATGACCAAGTTTCTGAGCATAATGTTGACCCTTATTCACAAACTGAAACATCTGTGGTAATAGACAATGAGGAACATACTGATGATGATGAGATGCAGATACCAGATTGGGATGACAACTTAAATATTAGGTCAGGGCAAGAAGAGGCTCGGTCTGAGGGTGAGGGGAGTGCAAACACAAGAATTGATGAGGAATCTAGATCCTACCTACTGTCAACCCACAGTCAGGCCCTCGAGGAGGTCAACAGAGACGGTGGAGGAGGATGCAACTGACGACGAAGTTACCTTGCGCCTTCCTGGACAGAGTCGGAGTACTGGTAGCACGTCTACAACTGCATCCTCAGCCACCACTGTGCCTCTGAGCACTAGTCGGGGTGGATCAGCAGGTCGCATGCCCTCTAAGCCTTGCCTAGCCTGGTCCTTTTTTGACATAGCAAAAGATCGCCCAAATTATGTGATCTGTAAAATTTGTCATGATTCTGTTAGTAGAGGGCAAACCTCAGCAGTTTGACAACTTCTTCCATGAATCGTCACATGAATAAATATCATATGTCCCGGTGGGAAGCTCACCGTGCTGCAATGCGGCCTAGCGGAGCGAACCATCCACCGCCTGCCCCTTCCAGTGCATCCGTGCGCTCTTCATCTTCTAGGACTGTGGGGACAGCTGTCACACCTGGTTTTCCACGCACAACTTCCACCACTGTAACCGCAACAGGCAGTTTGCTTGGTAGGTCGTCAGTTGGTTTGGAAGGGAAACAAGTACGTGTGTACAGCTCTCTCAGACATCGATAGCACCAACGTTGGATGAAGGCGACATAATGTCTACGCCTGCACTTTCCTCACAAAGCTGCATTTTTCCAGGGACACCCTACTCAACACCGTCTACACACAGCAGCCAGATCTCTGTCCCTCAGATGTGGACAAATAAATGGCCATTTCCTGCGACCCATGACAAAGCTAAGAGGTTGAATTTATCCCTCTGTAAGCTCTTGGCTACCGAAATGCTGCCTTTCCGCCTGGTGGACACACAGGATTTTAGAGACCTTATGTCTGTCGCTGTGCCCCAGTACCAGATGCCCAGTCGCCACTACTTCTCTAAGAAAGGTGTGCCCGCGCTACACCAGCATGTCGCACACAACATCACCGCTTCCTTGAGAAACTCTATGTGTCAACGGGTGCATTTCACCACCGATACTTGGACCAGTAGGCATGGACAGGGACGTTACATGTCGCTGACTGGGCACTGGGTAACTATGGTGATAGATGGTGAAGGGTCTGCTGCACAAGTCTTGCCGTCCCCACGACTTGTGTGTCAATCCTCTGTCTGTCCAAGTTCCGCCACTGCTTCTGCCTCCTCCACCTCATCTGGGTCCTCCACCTCCGCCCCAAGGCTGCCTGGTCAGGCCACCAGCGTTCGCACTGCGCAGAAGGAATCACGCACCCCTCATTACTATGCTGGCAGCAGAGCGCAACGGCATCAGGCGGTCTTTAGCTTGACATGTCTTGGAAATAGGAGTCACACAGTGGCTGAGTTGTGGGCAGCTCTGCAGACTGAGTTTAATAAATGGTTGTCTCCACTCAACCTGCAGCCTGGTAAGGCCGTGTGCGACAATGCTGCAAACCTGGGTGCGGCCCTTCGCCTGGGCAAGGTGACACACGTGCCTTGTATGGCTCACATGTTGAACCTTGTTGTCCAGCAATTTTTAACACACTATCCCGGCCTAGATGGCCTTCTGACCAGGGCACGAAAACTGTCTGCTCACTTCCGCCGTTCAACCACCGCAGCTGAGCGACTTGCATCGCTCCAGAAGTCTTTCGGCCTGCCGGTTCATCGCCTGAAATGCGATGTGGCGACACGCTGGAATACAACTCTCCACATGTTACAGCGACTGTGGCAGCACCGCCGAGCCCTGGTGCAATACGTCATGACGTATAGCCTGGGCCAACGAGATGCAGAGGTGGGGCAGATCACCCTGATGGAGTGGTCTCAGACCAAGGACCTATGCACCCTTCTGCACAGTTTCGACATGGCGACGAATATGTTTAGCGCTGACAATGCCATTATCAGCATGACAATTCCAGTCATTTACATGCTGGAGCACACGCTAAACACTATTCGGAGTCAGGGGGTGGGACAACAGGAAGGGGAGGAACTACAGGAGGATTCATATGCGCAAGACACAACAACATCACCAAGGTCCAGACGTTCATCATCACCAATGCGGCAGGCATGGGACCATGGGGGACAGGGATCAACAAGGGCGCATGGTAGCAGGCAAAATGTTGAGGAAGGTGCAGGAGAACATGAAGAAATGGAGGACGAACTGTCCATGGACATGGAAGACTCAGCGGATGAGGGAGACATTGGTCAAATTTCAGTTGAAAGAGGTTGGGGGGAGATGTCAGAGGAAGAAAGAACGGTTAGCACCTCTATGCCACAAACACAGCGTGGACTTGGTCCGCATGGCTGCGCAAGATACATGAGCGCCTTCTTGCTGCACTACCTCCAACATGACCCTCGTATTGTCAAAATTAGAAGTGATGATGACTACTGGCTTGCCACACTATTAGATCGCCGGTACAAGTCCAAATTTTGTGACATAATTCCAGCCATAGAAAGGGACGCACGTATGCAGGAGTATCAGCAGAAGCTGTTACTCGATCTTAGCTCAGCTTTTCCACCAAACAACCATGCAGGTGCAGGGAGTGAATCTCCCAGTTGTAACTTGACAAACATGGGACGGTCTCGTCACCTTCAACAGTCTACCCGTACCAGTAGCACCGTATCTGGTGCTGGTAACAGCAATTTTATGGAATCTTTTCATAATTTTTTTAGACCATCCTTTGCAAGGCTACCAGAGACAACAAGTCTGACACATAGTCAACGGCTGGAGAGGATGATACAGGAGTATCTCCAAATGAACATCGATGCCATGACTTTGCAAATGGAGCCTTGCTCATTTTGGGCTTCAAATCTTGAAAAATGGCCAGAGCTCGCCACTTACGCCTTGGAGATTTTGTCGTGTCCAGCTGCCAGCGTTGTCTCTGAACGTGTCTTCAGTGCTGCTGGGTGTGTGCTGACAGATAAGCGCACGCGTCTGTCCAGTGACAATGTGGACAGACTAACGTTCATCAAAATGAACAAGTCATGGATCCACAAGGAGTTTACTACCCCTGTGTCATCCTGGGGAGAGTAAATGCTTGTGGATTTGGAATGTGCTTGATGCAAATCAAAACATCCTGTTTGCAACTAGGGCACAAGTGCTGCCACTGATGGGGTGTCTGTGTGGCCCAATTTTTGGAAAAAAGGGAGACTCCGCTTGGAGTAACCCTTGCGGTGTTTTACATGATTTTAGAAGGGCGTGCCATACCTATATCTGTGTCTGCTCCTCTTTTTCCTTGTCCAGCTCTTTTGTTTTCGCATGAGTATATGTCCTTGTCACTTTCCCATGTGTTTGTGTTGTGTTGTGAGTTGTTTGTCACCTTTTGGACACCTTTGAGGGTGTTTTCTAGGTGTTTTTATGTGTTTGTGATTGCCTGCCATTGTTTCCTATGCGGTTCGAGTTCGGTTCGTCGAACGTTCGCCGAACTGAACTCGAACGAGACCTCCGTTCGACGAACCGAACTCGAGCCGAACCACGGCCGGTTCGCTCATCTCTAGTTAATACATTCTATTTTGTTAACAACAGTTATTAACCCGGGCGAAGCCGGGTAGTACAGTTAGTTGGATATAAATTGCATAATGATGCCATCCTGCTATATGTACTTTCTAATTGTATGCATTTGTCGCGGGCGGGGAGGAGGGTGTCAGCACACCGCGCTCACCCCTTCTGCTCGGGTCCGGCAGTTGCTCCTGGTGGCTCGAGCTGCGGGCCGGATCCCGGGGCGTCTCGAGCGGCACTCCTCGCCCGTGAGTGAAAGGGGGGTGTTTGTTGGGGTTATAGTTCGTGACGCCACCCACGGTTGTGGTGATTGCACCACCGCTGCTCGGTGTGGGGGTCCCGGGGATGGTGATGGGAGCAGCCAGGTGTTGTGTTGCCCCTCCGTGGGTAGGGGTTGGTGATCCCGGGGCCCGGTGGAGAGATGTAAAGTGTAGGGCGCAGGGACGCGGGGGCAGCGCTGTGCCTTGCGGCACTATGGTACTCACTCAGCCTGACACGGACACAGTTTGTACGGTAAACCAACGGCTGGTAGGACGGTCCCACAGACGGCTGCACCTGCACTCCCGGTAGGTGACGGTGACTTCTCTCTTCCTTGCACCTGTGTGGTCTGATGGTATCGGTGGATTCCCTCCGGTTACCCGCTCCCCGACTGCAATCTGGGCCGGAGGAGCTCTACACTTTGCCCGCAGGCGCTGGCCCTGGGGAAACTGGTGCCTTGGCGGTGGCGGTGTCTCCCCGTTAATGGTCGGGCTGTTGCCGTCAATCGGGACTTTGTTGTTGGGGGATCTGCGTCCCCGTCACTGACGGATTCGGCAAATTGGGCGACTCCTAGCCTTGCCGGGGTCCGAAAGGCCCCTGCCCTGGTGCTGACTGTCCTTCGGAACACTGCTCCAGACCACCGGGCACACAGCCAACGGGGTCCTTCCAGGAACTTCCGAACTGTCCCACTCCGGACAGTCACCGCCGTCGCTGACCTTGCTGTTCTAGCCCTACACAAAGCTGGGCTCTCAGGCTTGCACACTCTCTGCGCTGTCTCCACTTCTTGCTTTCCTCCTTTTCCACTTTCCTTTTCTTACTTTCACTTCTCTGTTGTTTCCTCTAGCCCCTGCCTGGGCTACTCCTCACTCCTTCCACTTCCTCCTCCCTGACAGTTCTGCCTGGTCACTTCCCGCCTCCAGAGTTGTGAGCTCCTTGGTGGGCGGAGCCAACCGCCTGGCCCACCCCCTGGTGTGCATCATCAACCTCTGGAGGAAGGCAACAAGGATTTCTGGTTAGCAGGTGTGCCTACCTGGAGTGTGGGGTGCGGTGGTGTTGTTACTCGTGTCCCCTGGCTTGCCCAGGGCGACACATTCCCCCTTAGCAAAATGCAGACCGTCCGCGGGCTGCCGTCCTACACCGGTTTTATTTTTCTGTAAAGGGGATAACAAGGGTTAATCAAACATATATACATTTCAATAACTCTTCCCAAGACGGGAGGCACATTTTACTTTTAACGTTTCAACGGTGTACGGTCACGGTTTCCGCGCTCTCCCACCCAAGCAACCTGGCCCTGATGCTGCCCCTAAAACCCAGGCAGCACCCCTTGACCCACAGTCCAGCACAAGTCACCCGAGCGGGATGTGTCCTTCCCTCCAGAGGGTGGCCACCGGTTCCTTTGGTGGCTGGGCCCCGGCCTGCTCCGCTCAGGGCCCTCCCTCCAACCTGCCTCTCCGGAGGCGGCATTGCGGAAACGGTAACGGTACCCAACATATTTACAAGCCACTAACGTTTGTGGTTGCCCTGCAGAGTTCACGGGCTTGTCCATGGATAGTTCCCATGCATTTTAAACGGTCCCCACGGGGACAACGGTGCCGGCTCCTGCCAGTTGCTAATCACTGCAGACAATCAGGTGAAAACTCGGATAATCATTTTTCATCATTGCAGAATTTTCAAACAACAAACAACTCAGTGGTGGTCCCAACGGGGACGGTGCAACGGGCATCCGCTGCCCTACTCCGGTCCTGCTGCTGCTTCCTCCGAGGGAGGGGGTGCAGAGCTCACCTTGCTCTCCGGGCTGCCCTTCAGCTTTACGTCCAGGGCAAACCACCCCCTCTCTCCGCAGTGCCGAGTGTAACGCACCATGTCCCCTGGTATTAGGTTGCGGCCAGGATGCTCCTCGGGCAGATGGGCATGCACATCCCGCCGGGCTACAAACACCTCGGCCTCCAGGCCCGGTTCGTATATGAACCCGTAGCCCCGGCGGATATCGAAGCGCCGCACCTGCCCCTCGTAGAACGGGCCCCGGACACGGAAGGTCGCTTGCCGCAGGTTCTCCTTTTCCCGGATGGCTCGGGCTACCAGCTCGGCTTTTCTTCGCTCCCTCTCCGCGATTTCCAGGCCCAGCTTGGTCGGCTCCCTGTCCCAGTATGGCTCCGGCGCACGGGTTGAGCCCCGCGGGACATCCAGTACGTTACCCACTGTCAGGAAGGTGGGCGGCGTATCCCGCGGTGTCATGGCCTTGGGCGCTGCCTTGCAGCAACAACCCGGCGCCACCTCAGCCGAGGTGTGGGGGATAGGCACAGGGGCTTTCCGCAGTTGGGCCTTCGGCTCGGAGCGGGTCATCGGCTCCGGCTCGGGGACCTGCTCGGGGACTGTCTCTGGCACAATCTTCGGGGCCTTCCATGGCAATGCCTCCGGCTGGCTTCGGGCTCCGGCTACAGGTCGGTCCGCTGGGGCGGACGGGCTGGGTATCGCTACCGGTTGCGGTGGTAGCGGGCCTAGTGGCGGGGTCACGGCCTCCGGGACGGGTGGCGAAGGAGGCAACGGGGGGAGAGGGCTTGGACCGGGTCCCTCAGCCGCAGCGACCGGTCCCTCCGGGACACAGGGGCGTGGGTCACTCACCCTCCCTTCCTCCGCTTTCTCCTCGCGTCTCCGCACGGCTGCCACAACGTCCGCCATGTCGGTCTCCCACTCCTCCATGAGGAGCTGCATCTTGACCTGCAGCCTTAGGTGGAGCTGCGCGGTCCGGATTTCCACCCACGCTGCGGTTCCCGGTGCGGGGGCCACGGTGTTTCGGGACGGCATCCACATGGTATCTCCACTGTTTGCTTCCAGGAACGGTATTCTGGCAAGGTCCTGGCGTCCCTGCTTTTATAGCGGCGACTACATGCCGCCAGCCGCCATTGCGTCCCCCTTAGCTCTTTCCGGCCCCTCCTCTCTCGGGGCGGAGTTTTGGCCTTCGCGCTTCTACTGCTCGAGAAGACGCTCGAGCGGGAACTTTTCGCGCCAAAGATGGCGGCTTCTGAAATTTTTCTGCCGGATGCCTCCGGCGGTAACAAGGCGCACCTCTACCTGACGGCAGAGCGGTAAGATCCTGTTCGTGACGCCAAGTTGTCGCGGGAGGGGAGGAGGGTGTCAGCACACCGCGCTCACCCCTTCTGCTCGGGTCCGGCAGTTGCTCCTGGTGGCTCGAGCTGCGGGCCGGATCCCGGGGTGTCTCGAGCGACGCTCCTCGCCCGTGAGTGAAAAGGGGGGTGTTTGTTGGGGTTATAGTTCGTGACGCCACCCACGGTTGTGGTGATTGCACCACCGCTGCTCGGTGTGGGGGTCCCGGGGATGGTGATGGGAGCAGCCAGGTGTTGTGTTGCCCCTCCGTGGGTAGGGGTTGGTGATCCCGGGGCCCGGTGGAGAGATGTAAAGTGTAGGGCCTGGAGGGCGCAGGGACGCGGGGGCAGCGCTGTGCCTTGCGGCACTATGGTACTCACTCAGCCTGACACGGACACAGTTTGTACGGTAAACCAACGGCTGGTAGGACGGTCCCACAGACGGCTGCACCTGCACTCCCGGTAGGTGACGGTGACTTCTCTCTTCCTTGCACCTGTGTGGTCTGATGGTATCGGTGGATTCCCTCCGGTTACCCGCTCCCCGACTGCAATCTGGGCCGGAGGAGCTCTACACTTTGCCCGCAGGCGCTGGCCCTGGGGAAACTGGTGCCTTGGCGGTGGCGGTGTCTCCCCGTTAATGGTCGGGCTGTTGCCGTCAATCGGGACTTTGTTGTTGGGGGATCTGCGTCCCCGTCACTGACGGATTCGGCAAATTGGGCGACTCCTAGCCTTGCCGGGGTCCGAAAGGCCCCTGCCCTGGTGCTGACTGTCCTTCGGAACACTGCTCCAGACCACCGGGCACACAGCCAACGGGGTCCTTCCAGGAACTTCCGAACTGTCCCACTCCGGACAGTCACCGCCGTCGCTGACCTTGCTGTTCTAGCCCTACACAAAGCTGGGCTCTCAGGCTTGCACACTCTCTGCGCTGTCTCCACTTCTTGCTTTCCTCCTTTTCCACTTTCCTTTTCTTACTTTCACTTCTCTGTTGTTTCCTCTAGCCCCTGCCTGGGCTACTCCTCACTCCTTCCACTTCCTCCTCCCTGACAGTTCTGCCTGGTCACTTCCCGCCTCCAGAGTTGTGAGCTCCTTGGTGGGCAGAGCCAACCGCCTGGCCCACCCCCTGGTGTGCATCATCAACCTCTGGAGGAAGGCAACAAGGATTTCTGGTTAGCAGGTGTGCCTACCTGGAGTGTGGGGTGCGGTGGTGTTGTTACTCGTGTCCCCTGGCTTGCCCAGGGCGACACACATTCAGTGCTTGATAAAGGTTCTTAGGAACTGAAAAGTTGGCACACCACATGGGCTATTAAAGGTCTGGTTTTCTTCATAATACTTTTCGAATGTTGCCGTTCCTCATTTTTTTCTCTGTATTTCTGCAGTGGAGTAGCTGTCTGCACTCACTGTTCTCTTTATTGTGCAGCTCTATTTTTGCATTTATATATATCTTCTGAAATTGATTTGCAATGTTTTGGGTTTCAACATTTTTAAATCATGGATAATATAGCTATGGAGCCCAGTGTGTTCTATTACACCACTGAGGATGAGCATCGAAAGCTTGGAGGTACAGTGGGTACGGAAAGAAAGCCATGGACCCCATAGGGGGGAGGGGCGACATGACCAGAGGGAAGGGAGGGAGTGAGGGGTTAATAAAGTGAATTAAAGGGCATTATGGGCCCTTATAGGGGATTGGTGGAATAGGGTCACTGTAGGGTGGGGAGGGGGCTAGTATATAAACTATAGGGGAGGGGTCTTACCTTCCTTGTGACTCCGGACAGTAAAGGATTCAGACCTGTCCAACGGCATGGCGGACCTCCAGGAACGGGACAGGACGATCCGATCAGCGATGGCGGTGCACGGGGCCCAGGCAGTGCAGTCCCACTTCAGGGCTGCCTGGGTTTCCCCGTCGGCACCTGCCCCTTGTCTCCCCCTCGGCCGCGGGCGGCGTTCCAGGCCCCCCCCATCATCAGGTATTCTCCGGCCGCAGGGGGGGCAAGGAGGCCCAGTGAGAGCCCCCCTCGGGACCCTCCGCGGCGGGGCGGGCAGCGGCTGCTTCCAGCGTCTGCCCCGGCCGCAGGGAGGAATCTCCGGCGAGGCCGCGGCGGCCGCAAAGGGGGCGTGGCCAGCCCGGGGCCTTCTCCTGATGTCGGGCCTCGGGCTGGAGTGAGGAGCCCAGCGGCGTCTCCCGGCCGGGAGCGAGCCCGGCGACGATCTGAGGCCAGCGGCGGCCTGGACGGAGGCGGGCCCGGCCTGGGGCCTACTTCCGGTCCCAGGCCTCGGGCTCAATTACCAGGCCAGCGGCAGCCCGGGACCGGGGGGCGTGCCCAGCGGTGATCGGAGGTTTGAGAGGGGGCGTGCCCAGCCTGGGGGGCCTGCTCCTGGTGACAGGCACCCTGCGGAGGGACACGGCCCTGCGGCAGCTTCCAAATGGGAGCGGGCCCTGCAATTGAATGAGGCCAGCAGTACCCCCCCGTGGGTGGCGGGGGGGGCTGGGCGCAGGCAGCCAGCGGGGGGGACCGGTGTGTGCAGGCGGCACCCGGATACCCGTGAGGCTGCGGGGAGCAGGGGGGACGGCAGGAGCCCTGCGGTTCCTGCCAGGTCCCTCAGGTCATCAGTACTGCGCCCGGCAGCAGCGGTCTCCCCCTCCCGGGGAGGACCCGGCGGGATGCCACGGTTGGGGCCCCTGGAGGGCTGGAGGCGACGGTGGGGAGCCCCCTGAGCTCAGGGAGAGGCTCCTCCAAGAAGAGGATTCGGTCAGCGGCGGCCCGGGGGACAGGACGGTCTCGCGGGCTGTCGCCGCACAGGAAGAGACGGATGCCCACCGCCAGTGCCCACGCGGCGGCCCAGGAGGGCGGCCGTGGTGGAGGGGAGGCATCGGCTGCGTCCCCTGGAGCTGGAATGGGGGAGGACGACTACAGCGAGGAAGAAGAGGGAGCCCTCAGGTCGGGGGGACGAATCTGACGAGCAGATGGCGGAGGACGTCGCGGTTCCAATTTCCATTTCTGCGCCACGGTCGGGTGAGCTAGCCGTGGATTCGGCATTGCTTGCGGCGCGGGGTGCTAGTTTTGGGGAGGTGGCTGCGGGCACGGCAGCGCCCAGGGGGGTCAGCATTGCTTAGTCAGTTGCTGGGCTTGTTGCAGGGTTAACGCGCGCGCCGGCGGCAGCAGCGGCCTGGACGGGTCGACGGTGGAGGGCGCAGCGTCGGTCAGCAGAGAGGCGGCGCCGGTTGGGACGGGTGCGGTTGGTGGAGTAGTGGAGCCCGCGGGTTAAACAGCGGTAGAACAGGAAAATGGGGATGAGGTGGTGCGTTTGGCGGATAGGGTTCAGTTTACGTGTGCTTTGAGGGACCGTTAGGGGCTCACCTCCAGAGGGAGGTGAGGGACAAGATTGGGAAGGGGGAGTATGTGAAGGGGAAAAGGAGCCGGAGCATTGCTCGGCTCTGTTTGACTATCGGGATGCAATGGGGGAGGCGTATCGCACGGACAGGGGCTTGCCATGGCTGCGGTATGATGTGCAGTTTAGGCGGCGGAAGGCGTTGCGGCCCGGCATTCGGTGGGACCGTGAGGACATTTCCTTAGGGATGCGTTGAATGGCGGCCCCGAGCCTACCCTTCCCCCCCCCCCCCCCTTTTCATGGCGGCGCCGGGGGGAACGGGAGCCAGGCCCTCGGGTACCCAGAAAAAGGGATTGTGCTGGCAAGTTGGCGACGGCCGGTGCAAATTTGGGGCAGCATGCAGGTTCGAGCATGAGTGC
This sequence comes from Anomaloglossus baeobatrachus, assembly GCF_048569485.1. Classification (NCBI taxonomy): domain Eukaryota; kingdom Metazoa; phylum Chordata; class Amphibia; order Anura; family Aromobatidae; genus Anomaloglossus; species Anomaloglossus baeobatrachus. The sequence continues at coordinate 66,434,950 of NC_134360.1, forward strand.
TCCGGCTGAGGGGGGACGGGTTTTGGTAAAAGGGAGGACGCCAGTGAAAATAGGGGGCAATGGCGCCATCTTTTAAATAGGTATCCGGGCGGGGCAGCGGCGTCAATTTTGCGGTTTGGTTTTTATACGGTTTTCTGATTTCGTCGGCGGTCGAGGCATGGCCTCCGGTTTGTCGTACTTTACGGTCGGCAAGGGACCACCCTATGGTTGTGGGTGGGAAGTTGGGGACAGAGGTTGAGTTGGGCAGGATGGGGGGGTCCATTTGAGAGCCCGCCGTGCAGTAATCTGGTGGTGTCCCGGTTGGGGGTGGTGCCAAAGAAGGAGCCGGATAAATTTCGGCTCATCCAGCATCTTTCATTTCCGGGGGGGTCGTCAGGGAATGATGGCATCGCGCTAGAATTGTCGGCAGTGTACTACGTCTCGTTTGACAAAGCGCTGGACTTGGTGCGGGCGGCGGGATGCGGTGCATTGATGGCAAAGGTGGATGTAGAATCGGCGTTTCGTTTGCTGCCGGTGCATCCGGAGAGCCAGCACCTTCTGGGTTGCTGGTGGGGTGATGAGTTTATGTTGATCATTGTTTGCCTATGGGCTGTTTCAATTTCTGGTTTGTATTTTGAGGCGTTTAGTTCCTTTGCTGAGTGGGTGGTGCGGGACGTGTCTGGGTGTCCTCCATTATCCTCTATCTAGATGATTTTCTTGGTGTCGGTCCGGCGGGATCCATGGTTTGCGCTGGCTCGTTGTTCGCCTTACAGAGAGTGGCGGATAGCTTTGGGTTCCCATTAGCACAGGATAAGTCGGAGGGGCCGGCGACGGTTATGCGGTAATTTTTTGTTTTCTTTGGGGACTGAGATTGACTCTTTGGCTATGGAATGCAGGCTGCCGGAGGGGAAGATGGTGGCCTTGTGGTGTGTGGTAGCAGCAATGCTGGCAGCACGGAAAGGGCGGCTGAAGGTGGTGCAGTCTTTGCTCGGGAAGTTTGAACTTTGCGTGCAGGATTATGCCAATGGGGCGGGTGTTCGCCAAGATTTTGGAGGCAGATAGGGTAGGCGTACGGCCCCCGGTGCATTTTGTGCGGGTCACGCGGGAGATCAAGGAGGATTTTCTGGTTTGGGATGTTTTTCTTGCAATGTTTTAACGGCCGAGCCTTGTGGTTGAAGAAGGTGGTGCCCAATGGTGTGCTAGAACTGTACAGGGACGCGGCCGGGTTGGCAGGTTTCGTCACCACTTTTTCAGGGACATTGGTACGTTGGGAGGTGGCCTGAGGAATGGCGGCAGGTTGGTCTGGTTAGGAATCTGGCCTTGCTGTGGTTATTTTCGATCGTGGTGACGGTGGAATTGTGGGGGGTCGCAATTTTCGGGATGTAAGTGTGCGATCACTGCGATAATCAGGCGGTGGTGCATGCGATGAACAGCTTGTCAGCAGAGTCCGGACCGGTAGTGGCTTATCTGCGGCATTTGGTGCTCAAGTGTTTACTGTGGAACGTTCATGTGGTTGCGAAACACGTGGTGGGGGTTGATAACGGGGTGGCGGACGCTTTATCTCATTTTCAGTCCACAGGTTGTGGGAGTTCATGCCGGGGGGCAGACGAGATCGGAGCAGTGTCCAGAGGACTTGTGGAGCCTGGTGAGGCATTGATTGCGGGTTCATTAGGAATTCGGTGAGTGGCAGGAGATGCTGGGAGTTATGTTTGGTGACGGGCGAGCAAATTACTTGTTGGCGCTACTGGCACTAGTGAGCGAGGATTTCAGGGCTGGGAAGTCAGCATCAGCAGTGATACTTAGGGTGGCGGCTGTGGCCTTTTTTGGTTGAAGGTCAGGGGTGAGTGGGACGTGTCGCGGAATTTTGGGGCGGCAGGCCTTGAAGGGTTTTTTCGGAAAAAGGGCGAAGGAGCGGGACACTAGGTGGCCCATTTCTTTGGTTTTGTTACGGCAATTGGTGGACGGTTTGCGGGAAATTTGTGTCTCAGTTTATGAGAGGGTGCTTTTGAAACGGCTTTTGTGTTGGCCTTTTTTGGGGCGTTGGTAAGCCCTTCCAGGTTCAGGGGGGGTGGTCTGATGTCCGAGGTTGTGGCATTGGTGGGACGGAGAGTAGAGTGTCAGCTTAGGCGGTCCAAAAACAGACCTGATGGGTCGAGGCAGGTTGGTTGTGATGGATGCGTGGTGCCCGGGGCAGTTGGTGAGGAAGTTTTGCGGCTTGGGGGCGGTCCTCCGGGCCTGCTGTTATGGCACGTGGATGGGTCTTGGTTTGTCTCGTTACCAGTTTGTGGCCGTACTGAGGAGTTGTTTGCGCTGGGCGGGGGAATGCTCGGGAGATTATGGGCCTCATTCCTTCAGGATCGGGGCGGCTGCGGAGGCTTCGCGTTGTGGCCTGGGTGATGACATGGTGGGACGAATCGGTTGGTGGGAGTCTTATCGTTTTTCGGGGTTATGTGCGCCCACAGTTGTTGTCCCAGTGAGGGCTTTATGGAGTAGTTGGTTGTGACTTTGTCGGGGTTTCATGCTAAAAAATTGGTGTTGGTGGGGTTTGTTTTGGTAAAAGTTTTGGTGGTTGTAGGAATCTGCCTGATATGGATTCTGGGGCTCTCCTTCGTGTTCTGGGGGGCCCGTCGGGCCGATGCTCGCCGGAATGGTCGGCAGTTGGGTGGACAGATCGCTTGCGTTGGTCAAGTGGTTCGGTGTGCGGGGCTTGGAATGGAGCGGGGCGTGACGGAGTTTGAATACTATTGCAGGGTGGATAGACCTCCGAACGTGTTGGTTTTTGCACGTGGGGGGGGAAGTGACTTGGGAGTGCGGGCATCACGTGATTTGATCTGGGACATCAAGATGGATCTATTGCGTTTATGGACCAGGTATCCGGGTTTGATAGTGGTATGGTCGGATTGTGGCCACATTGGTGTGGAGGGGGGCACGGTCAGTTGAGAAGCTGAATCGCGCCCGGGATCATGTGAACAGGGTGGTTGCGCGTTTCGGGCGGAGAAACGGCGGTAGTGTAGTGTGACGTGCGGATCTGGAGTCGCCAAAGTGGCAGTTTCGAAGGGGTGATGGGGTTCACCTTACTGAGATTGGTTCTGATCTATGGGCCTTGGGTTTGCGTGATGGTGGAGCAAGCCTTGGGTGTGTGGCGGGTCCAGGCCACGTAAGGTGTCACGTGTCCTGTCCTGTGGCGGGGGTAGGTCTGGTCCAGAGGCGGTTGTAAGGGATTGGTGGCTGGACTGAGAGGCACTGTCTTGGTATGGTGTCTCCGGGTTCCGGTAAATTGCAGGCACGGGGTTCTGCAAGGTTTGGGGGGTATTAATCCACGGGGTGATTAATACCTCATCTCTGGGTCGGAGTGTTGCGGCCAGGGATATTGGTGGAGGAAGTGGTTTCTGGACCGGGCCTACATGGGGTTACATGTACAGTTATTATTTATGTGTTACCTATTATTTGTTTGGGGTCGCCCGTTGGACGGCGCCCCCTTGTGTTAGTATGTTAATAATAGGTAATAAAGGCTGCTGTGGCCAATTTGTTTAACCAAGTCACATGCAGTCGGTGTGTTATTTATTAGGTTAAGTGGGTATACTAACCATCACGACCGGAGAATCCTTCCTCAGTGGTCAAGTATTCACACCCCTTTACATTTTTCACTCTTTGTTTCATTGCAGCCACTTCGTAAATTCAAAACAAGTTCATTTTTTTTCACATTAATGTACACTCTGCGCCCGTCTTGACAGAAAAAACACAGAAATGTAGATTTTTTTGCAAACTTATTAAACAAGAAAAACTGCAATGGGGGTATATATGTAAATACAAACTGCATATTCACTGCTCCCTCCTCCCAGTGCATTCGCTATCACTGCTGAGAGGTGGGAGGTTGTAGGGGTGGCGGCAACAGTTCAATTTCAGGTCAGATTTACTATTACTGATGTCAGCACTGAGAGGTGGGAGGGGGAGCAGTGAATATTCAGTTTGTATTTACATATGCTTCACTAGCTACTATGTCACATTGAATTCTACCAGCTTAAAACAAGATAGCAAGATAACGTAGAGCAATAAAAATGACTGGTTCTGAAAAGTTTCCTTAAGCCCTATTTAAAGATAACATTAATATTGTACAAGAAAATCACCTGACAGATTCCCGTTAAATCAGGGGTCTCAAACAGCCCCTGAGGCTGCTTGGTCCGGCCCGCAGACCCCGTGACGATCGCGGCTCTATGCTGAGAGTCGGCGCCAGCAGGACTTTACTGCATTTGAATCCATCTGCGGTGCCGCGCAGAGGAGCTGTCAGTTCTATCCCAGTTGCTGCTGTCTGCCAATCAGATGGAAGGAGGTGACGTCATACAGCGATGTCACTTCCTTGCATCTGATTGGCAGGCAGCAGCCATTGGTCCAGACACAGCTCCTCTGCGCGGCACCGCAAATGGATTCAAAAGCAGTGAAGTTCCTGCTGGCGCCGACCCTCAGCATAGAGCCGCAATCGTCACGGGCCGCAACAAGCAGGTAAGGTACGTGCTCAAAATCAGGACCTGCTGCGTCCTGCATGCAGCGGGTCCTGATCGGCGGGGCCGCAAGTCTCTACCTTAGGAGACCGCAGCTGCCCGTGCCTGCGATCAGGGGTTCAGGCCGCTGCAGTTTCCTCGCTGTGCTCTGCCTAGGGAGGACACTTCCGACTCCGCAGCATAAATTCACATGCTGCGGCCTTTGGAAGCCGCACCGCAGTTCCGTTTTCACTGCGGGCCGTACACGCACAGTGGGCATGGGGTTTTTAGAAATCCCATGCCCACTGTGCTTTTACCATACAGAGTAGGGTTTTGGACGCAGCTGAAGCATGCTGCATCCAAAACTCTGCAAGTACCGATCGTGGGCACGCAGGGAAAGAAGGAAAGGTGAGGAGAATTTTTTTTTTTGTTTGCGTATTACTAAAGAATGGGCAGCATACAACAGGGATGGGCACAATACTACAAGGGTGGGCAGAATATTACAGGGATGGGCAGAATACTACAGGGATGGCCACAATACTACAGGGATGGCCACAATACTACAAGGGTGGGCAGAATACTACAGGGATGGCCACAATACTACAGGGATGGGCACAATATTACAGTAATGGGCTGAATGCTACAGGGATGGCCACAATACTACAGGGATGGCCACAATACTACAGGGATGGCCACAATACTACAAGGATGGGCAGAATATTACAGGGATGGCCACAATACTACAAGGGTGGGAAGAATACTACAGGGATGGCCACAATACGACAGGGATGGGCAGAATACTACAGGGATGGCCACAATACTACAAGGGTGGGCAGAATACTACAGGGATGGCCACAATACTACAGGGATGGGCAGAATACTACAGGAATGGGCAGAATACTACAGGGATGGCCACAATACTACAGGGATGGCCACAATACTACAGGGATGGGTAGAATACTACAGGGCTGGCCACAATACTACAGGGATGGGTTGAATACTACAGGGATGGGCTGAATACTACAGGGTTGGCCACAATACTACAAGGGTGGGCAGAATATTACAGGGATGTGCAGAATATTACAGAAATGGCCACAATACTACAGGGATGGCCACAATACTACAGGGATGGCCACAATACTACAGGGATGGCCACAATACTACAAGGGTGGGCAGAATACTACAGGGATGGGCTGAATACTACAGGGATGGCCACAATACTACAAGGGTGGGCAGAATATTACAGGGATGTGCAGAATATTACAGAAATGGCCACAATACTACAGGGATGGCCACAATACTACAGGGATGGCCACAATACTACAGGGATGGTCACAATACTACAGGGATGGGCTGAATACTACAGGGATGGGCTGAATACTACAGGGATGGGCTGAATACTACAGGGATGGCCACACTACTACAGGGATGGCCACAATACTACAGAGATGGGCTGAATACTACAGCGATGGCCACAATACTACAGGGATGGGCTGAATACTACAGGGATGGGCTGAATACTACAGGGATGGCCACAATACTACAGGGATGGCCACAATACTACAGGGAAGGCCACAATAATACAGGGATGGCCACAATACTACAGGGATGGGCTGAATGCTACAGGGATGGCCACAATACTACAAGGATGGGCTGAATGCTACAGGGATGGCCACAATACTACAGGGATGGGCTTGATACTACAGGGATGGCCACAATACTACAGGGATGGGCTGAATACTACAGGGATGGGCTGAATACTACAGGGATGGGCTGAATACTACAGGGATCGCCACAATTCTACATGGATGGCCACAATACTACAGGGATAGCCACAATACTACAGGGATGGCCACAATACTACAGGGATGGGCTGAATACTACAGGGATGGTCACAATACTACAGGGATGGCCACAATACTACAGAGATGGGCTGAATACTACAGGGATGGCCACAATACTACAGGGATGGGCTGAATGCTACAGGGATGGTCACAATACTACAGGGATGGGCTGGATACTACAGGGATGGCCACAATACTACAGGGATGGGCTGAATACTACAGGGATGGGCTGAATACTACAGGAATCGCCAGAATACTACATGGATGGCCACAATACTACAGGGATAGCAACAATACTACAGGGATGGCCACAATACTACAGGGATGGGCTGAATACTACAGGGATGGCCACAATACTACAGGGATGGGCTGGATACTACAGGGATGGCTACAATACTACAGGGATGGCCACAATACTAGAGGGATGGCCACAATACTACAGGGATGGCCACAATACTACAGAGATGGGCTGAATACTACAGGGATGGCCACAATACTACAGGGATGGGCTGGATACTACAGGGATGGCCACAATACTACAGGGATGGCCACAATACTACAGGGATGGCCACAATACTACAGGGATGGGCTGAATACTACAGGGATGGCCACAATACTACTCGGATGGGCTGAATGCTACAGGGATGGCCACAATATTACAGTAATGGGCTGAATACTACAGGGATGGCCACAATACTACAGGGATGAGCTGAATGCTACAGGGATGGCCACAATACTACAAGGGTGGGCAGAGTATTACAGGGATGGGCAGAATACTACAGAGCACAATACTACAGGGATGGCCACAATACTACAGAGCACAATACTACAAGTATGGGCAGAATACTTCAGGGATGGCCACAATACTACAGGGATGGGCAGAATACTACAGAGCACAATACTACAAGGATGGCCAGAATACTACAGGGATGGCTAGAATACTACAGAGCAGAATACTACTAGGATGGGCACAATACTACAGGGGTGGGCAGAATACTACAGGGATGGTCACAATACTACAGGGATGGCCACAATACTACAGGGATGGGCAGAATACTACAGGGATGGCCACAATACTACAGGGATGGCCACAATACTATAGGAATGGGCTGAATACTACAGGGATGAGCTGAATACTACGGGGATGGCCACAATACTACGGGGATGGCCACAATACTACGGGGATGGCCACAATACTATGGGGATGGGCAGAATACTACAGAGCACAATACTACAAGGATGAGCACAATACTACAAGGATGGGCACAATATTACTGGGCACAATACTACAAGGATGGGCACAATACTACAAGGATTGGAACAATATTACTGGGCACAATACTACAGGGCACAAGGATGGGCACTATACTACTGGGCACATACTACAAGGATGGGCAGAATACTACTGGGCACAATACCACAAGGATAAGCACCTTACTACAGGGCACACGGATGGGGACATTACAGCAGCATGGGCACATTACTACAAGATGTTGGCTAAGATTACTATATGATGCTGATAATTGTAAAACAATTACAAGAAGGTGATAAAATGTAAAAAAAAAAAAACCTAAAGCATGAGATTTTTTTTTTTTACATTAAAAATGCTTTTCTGTATATAAACTTAACAAAAAAAGTGCACGTTTCTTATAATAAACAAGCGAAAAATGTTTAAAAAAGTGATCCAAGATGTATAGAAAAAACAACATGGATTCATTAAAAATGTTCACTTTGTCCTGCAAATAATGCGGCCCCCCTCAATTTTTTTTTCTATATTCTTTCTTAGAGGTCATGGAGGGTGAGTGCATTACTTTTTGTTTTCCTTGAAGCAATTGAACCTGATGATTCCAGTTCTTTTTGTAGCTCTCCACAGTTAAGGCTGCTTTACACGCAGCTACATCGCTAGCAATGTCGCTGGTGAAAGCACCCACCCCCGTCGGTTGTGCATCACGGGCAAATCGCTGCCCATGGCGCACAATATCACTAGGCCCTGTCACACGGACTTACCTGCCTAGGGACGTCGCTGTGGCCGGCGAACCGCCTCCTTTCTAAGGGGGCGTTCGTGCGGTGTCACAGCGTCGTCGCATGACAGGCGTCCAATAGAAGCGGAGGGGCGGAGAGCAGCCGCATTATCGACACGCCCACCTCGTTGCCGGAGGAAGCAGGTAAACTGTTGTTTGTCGTTCCCGGAGTGTCACATGTAGTGATGTGTGCTGCCTCAGGAACGACGAACAACCTGAGTCCACAACGACCAACGAGATTTTGAAAATGAACGACGTGTCAACGATCAACGATAAGGTGAGTATTTTTGATCGTTAATACTCACTCAGAGTTCAGAGCTGTTACACGCAATGACATCGCTAACGACGTCGGATGTGCGTCACGAATTCCGTGACCCCGACGACATATCGTTAGATATGTCGTTGCGTGTAAAGCCCCCTTAAGTCCTTTGCTCTTAGACAACTCTCTGATAATTCGTGTCACTCCTGTGTCTGAAATATTGCGTGGAGCACCTGGGTTGTAGATGGTTTATAATGATATGATATTTTTTTAATTTCTAAAATATGATCTAAAAAGTGCTCATTGGGATCTTCAGTAATTTAGAAATTCTTCTGTAACCAATGTCATCAGTATATTTTGCAACAAGAAGGTTTTGAAGATCTTGAGACAGCTTATTAGTTTTACCCATCATAAGATGTTTCCTGTGTGGCAACTTGGTAATAAAAACCTTTCTATAGGCCATCAAATGACCCAGTTGATATTATTATTAAAATTTTAAGTGGCACAATTGCTTTGTTATTACTGATAAATTTCAGCTGGTGACATGACTTTCCACGGCTTGATGCACCTCTCTTTCTTCACGTGTTCAATACTGTTTCCCTGTGTTATTTCTCATTATTACACATTACTTATTCTATGGACATCTTTTGTTTGATTTATTTGCTTTTGTGGATTGGATGGATTGTTACCGACATCTGGTGAGAAATTCCTGTCAATAGCACCTTTAGAAAAATATTTAATTGGAAAATTGGTGACGTGTTCAATACTTATTTCACCCACTGTACATTCTCCAATCTGGACCTTATAATGGGTTGATAGATGCCCAATCTAATTCCTTCTCAACATTTTGTATTTATTGTTTCTGTGATCAATTCAACCAACTTGAGCCTGAGACTTTTCAATCAAAAGGGTGAAGCAAACTACACTTGTAAATTGCCTCTCACAAGATTTGTGTTTGGGAAGTGAAGAGTGTCTTTGGTCTTTAAACGGAACCTGTCACCACATTTGTCCCTTATAAGCTGGGGCCTTCACCAGTGAGCCCTTATATACAGCATTCTAGAATACTGTATATAAGAGCACAGGCCGCTCTGTAGAACCTAAAAACCATCTTGCGGGACAGTCGGTCCGGTGCCTCCTCTCTATCTTCCATCGCTGTCCTCCTTCCCAGCTCCATGTGGATGCGCCTTACATCATCTACACAGAAACCTCTATTGTGCTGCATCACATGCGCACTTCTCTCTGTCTGGCTGAGGGCAGATCAAAGCATTTTAGTGCGCATGCACGGGCAGTGTTTGACCTTTCCCCGCACCTTCACATTACAGTACAATGGAGACCTCTGACTAGGTAGATGAGGGCATATCAAATCAGTTTAGTGCTCATGCACGGCGGTCTTTGACTTTTCCCCACACCTGCGCATTACAGTACTTTGATATGCAGGAGCCCAATGGAGACCTCTTACTACCTAGTTGAGGGCAGCTCAAATCAGTTTAGTGCGCATGCACGGGCGGTCTTTGACTTTTCCCCACACCTGCGCATTACAGTACTTTGATATGCAGGAACTCAATGGAGACCTCTGACTACCTAGTTGAGGGCAGCTCAAATCAGTTTAGTGCACATGTGCAGGGTTCTTTGACTTTTTCCCACACCTGCGCATTACAGTACTTTGCTATGCCGGAGTCCAATGGAGACCTCTGACTACCTAGTTGAGGGCAGATCAAGTCAGTTTAGTGCGCATGCGCGGGCGGTCTTTGACTTTTCCCCACACCTGCGCATTACAGTACTTTGCTATGTAGGATCCCATTGGAGACCTCTGTGTGGATAATGTAAGATACGTCATCCACACGGAGCTGGCAAGGAAAATGGTAATGGAAGGAAGAGAGGAGGCATCGGATCGAGACCTAGTGACGCCCATAGGATCCGACCACCCCACAGGTGAGAAGAATAAAAGGTGTTTTTTATGTTATACAGAGCAGCCTGGGCTCCTATAGAGTACTGTATATAAGAGCATACAGGTGGTGGCCACACTTATAAGGGACAAATCTGTTGACAGGTTCCCTTTAAATATCACTTCTAAAAGACGTTACATAGTTACTAAGGTTGAAAAAAGACCTAGGTCCATCTAGTCCAATGGAAGAAAGCACATTACAGCAGGAGGTTCTTTCTCCGGTCTCGGAACAAACTTTGGACGTGTGGATACAAATTTTAAGTCTCACAACAAAAAACCTCAGGTGGTGGCTTCACTTGGAACATTTTGTTTCGTTGATACAAACAAAATGTAAATGTGAGTTTTATTAACATGCAGCATTGCTCTTATTATTTTCCTTACAAATTGTTCTATTACATTTTTTTAGGGAATAACAACTTTACAATTCTCAACTGCCCCATTATCTTCTGCGTGTGCGCGAGTGCCGGTCTTTATATAGTTCTTACTATAGTTTAGATCCATTTATATCTAATACAGTTTTCATAGTTACAAAAAGCAGTTTTATTGTAAAAGGCTTTAGAAATTACGGTACTTTTTTTTCCTGTGCTTTGGGATACACACCTTGCAGTCAGTATTTTTCTTGATTTCTCTTCTATGGCAGATGCCTTCACTGCGTTATCAGCATGTTCCCTTCAGTACTGGTAAGCTCCTTGGCTCATTTAAGATTCATTTGTATCCAATCTCATGCATGGTACCTAACATCTCAGGGGAGGACTGCTGCAGACGTGCGTACTTTATTCCCAGTTTGCTCAGTGTTCTGTAACATGACTTTCTGAGCAAGTATTAGGAGAATCAAATCAATCTGCTTGACTGACTAAATTGACTTTGGATTCATGCTCACACTGTGACGCCTTTAGACTCCGACTCACTTCAAAAACAAATATTTATTCTCCCCCTCTTTGTTTTAACTAGAGAATCATAATATACAGAATTTATACAGAATATAGTCTCTGCTTTTGCTTATTTGTTGAGTAAATAGTTTTAAAATATTAGAATACAAAATTGGGTGCATAGCCCACAACACAATTTTTGCAAAAATTTTGCCAGATATTCCTGTAGAAAATCGGCATTAACTCAACGTAAAAATATTTTCCAATTGTTTCCAATTGTTTTAATGGAGAATCTGCATTTTATTGATCCACAGAATTTTTCACTGCAGATTTAAAAGCTTCATCAAAGTAAAATGTGTTATACTATTGGGTGTGGACGCACTGTATCATGACAGGCCACCCTGGAGGGGCATGGCTAAGTGCCTACCGGGTCTTCACCAGAGCCTCTGATGGTGAGGGAGGACTCGGATGCCGGTAGGCACCAGGTACCACTCCAGGGCAGTCCCCATTACTGCAGCAGCTGACCCAAAGGTCTAGGACACAGATGCAGGCTGAACAGGGAGGAAGCAGCAAGCAGGAGTTGGTACTGGGGACTGACAGGACAAAGTTAGATCTAGAGACTGATAGGATGGAGTCAGAATTGGAGGCTGGCAGGGGGACCTGAGCAACAGACACAAGTAGGTTGTCAGGAAGCAGACTGGAGCTCTAGCAAGAACTGACACACCAGGAACCTAATTACTTAGACACCTACCAACAGGGGAAGGTGTCTTAAATACACAGGGATTGTCAGAAATAAGCTGGGAACGCTTTAGAGTGCATGCCCCTTTAAGAGTCATGGAGCACAAAAGTGCATGCACTAAGGGTTTCGGTGGGAGACCTGCACGTTGTATGCAGACGCTGGTGCATGGAGGCCGGGGACAGAGCATGAGAGGACACTGAAGACTTGTCGCGGTGGTGAGTACACTGCCAAGAGGGGGAGGAGGCTAGGCATGCAGTGACGCCGGTGTGGCACCCCAGGGTTGCCACAGTAACAACACAAAGGGTTAACTCCCCACACACAACACCAAGACCTCCTGGCCAGAAGGGTGAGACCAAGCTGCTTCCCTGTACATTCTGCTGGGGGGGAGGAAATGGTCAGGAGTAGTTTCAGTTTTGAAGTTCAGTGCAGAGGACTGAGGAGACAGGATCTCTGCAGGTTGGAAGCTGGCTTTAGCTCACCTCAGGATCCACTGACCAATTCCAGGCCTAGCTGAGGGTCTGAGGAAAGGAGACAGATTACACAGAGGAACATTCCTGGGAGACAGAGCATTGCTGAGATCATCCCAGTGGAGCACACAGAACGGGTGCTGGATCCGAGACTGCAGGTTGCATACTGCACAGTGAACACCAGAGAAGTGAGGATTCCACATTCTCTATCTGTACCACAGACACAAGCAACAAACGCAGAGTTCAGGAACATACTAGTAAGGACTCGAGTTGCCTGTCAGGTCGGTACATAGGAGCAGAGCAGAGCACAGCCGGCTGCATAGTTCACACAGCGGCAGGGCCACAGACACACAGTGCAGAAAAAGGGAGCCAAAACGGCCCGGCTGGGTGGGAGAAACCCTGAACCCCTCACAGACTCCGTGGACAGTACTCTGCTGAATACCATCATCAGTAAAGGACAAAGAAACTGCAAAACCGTGAGTCTGCCTGTTTATTGTGCTCGTGTCCTGCACTCCCCCCATAGACTAACATACTGCCCCGGGGAAAAGGCTCTACCCGTGGGGAGCCGTCCCATCTCAAGCTGCTTTCCATCACCCCGGAGGTTCTGCAGCAGCGGTGGTCATCTCTGATCACATTCCACGGGTGGCGTCACGAACATAACCCCCCTTTTTATTGTGGAACCAGGGAGCACGGACCGGGTCACGACACCGTGATCCCCTTTCCAGAAGCAACCCCTTGGCCCGGTTCTGGGTATCTCCTTAACCCCTGGCGACACAACTTTGGCGTCACGAACAGGATGCGGACTGGACCCGGCTGCAACCCGGGTGACGTGTGCCTGTAAAGACTTATTGCATCGCATAAAAGACTTGCACTGTGAATTGTTGCAACAAAGAACGGACTTTAAACTTTGCAAAGATACCTGGAAAAATCCAAAAACATCATTGGTGACGTTTTCCAGGCGCCATCTTTAATCGCGCCATTAGCTGCTATGCGCGGGAGAACAGCGCGCCTAAACTAAGACTCCGCCCACCGCTTGCAGAGGAGGTGCGCTCGGTGCTGCGACCTGAACGAAAACGCAGAAAAGTGTCCCAGGCTTGCTGTCAAGAAGACTGGTGAAATTAACTAAGGGGGCGCAAAGATGTCGCAGCAGGGAGACGCTGTTGTGCCCGGCGGTGCAGCGGCACCTATCATGCCGTTCCTGATGCCGTACACCCCGGGTGCAGTGTGGCTGCCGCAGTACTCAGGTGAGCCCAACACACTTAATGACTTTATCGGAAAGCTAAAAATCTACTACAGCATGTACCCCCTGACAGAAGCTCAGCGTGTTGGTATGCTTATGGGACAGTTAACTGGCAATGCCCAGCGGGAGGCTACATCCTGGCCGGACGATGCAAAGGACACTGTAGAGCATATAATAGCTGGACTAAAAGCAGCTTTTGAATCCACTGCTGGCAGCCGGGCTAAAATGAGGTTCTTTGGATGCAAGCAAAAACCTAGAGAGAGCGCAAGAGACTTTGCCTTAAACTTGCAGGAGGCGCTCAGAGCACTTAAATTAGCAGAACCTGCCTTAGCCCCTGGAGCAGATAAGCTGCTGATAGACCAATTCCTGGATGGACTCTCATCCCCTTCCCACCGGGGACAACTGAGCATGATGGTGATCCAGGATCCAGGACTAACATTTGCCCAGCTAAAGGATAGAGCCATCCGCCTCCAGCAGGTGGAGGAGCCGCAGGATATAGACTCTGTTCAACACCTTACAGTGGCACCCCAGCAGCCAGTAGTGCCGGTGACATCGGCCATGTCAGCGGCTGTTGCTAACCACCTGGAGCCGATCACTAATGAGGCTCTACATCAAAAGCTTGAAGCCCTTACAGACACTGTTGCTTCCATGGCTAGAATCGTCCAGGAGCTGCGTGGATCCAAGTCTGCACCCAAGATTGAGCTGGCGACCAGCAAGGAGGATGTCCCATGGATGAGGCCTAGGAGATACCAAGCGACGAGAGGACGACCCAGCGACCGCTACCAGCCGGATGGACAGCCCATTTGCCGCCGTTGCAATGAGCCAGGTCACTTTGCCCGTGAATGTGCTTTAAATGGGGATCCCCTGGGGAGGCGGGCCGCTCCTCAGGAATGAACTCTCAAGGTCCTTCACCCTGGCACGACAAGTATGTGGGAGGACGTCCAGTCATCCCCATCGTGCTGGATGGCATTCCGCTCAACGCCTTGTTGGACACTGGTTCCCAAATATCATCAATTCCGCATGTCCTTTATAAGAGGTACTGGGCTGATTCAGAGGTTAGCAGTGGTCCATCTAATGTTGCATTGACTATATGGGCTAGCAATGGTGAATTAGTACCACAGGTTGGTTTCAGAGAAATGACCATTAAGATTGGGAGAGTAGAATTGCAGAATCAGGGTATTATCATTGTTGATGTTGACCGACGAGAACGTGAACCAACTATGCTGCTAGGAATGAATGTAATTGAAAATTGTTTTGCAGAGGTAATTACTGTCTTGCAGCAGATCGTCGAGACTGCCAAACCTGGGCAACAGAGACTCCTGCAGAAGGAAATTAAAGCCTTGATGCTGAAGCAGCAGGTAGAAGTGTCAGGAGGTGAAATTGGCAGTGCAAGGGTAAGTGACCCAATACCTATTGTAATTCCTCCCAAAACAGAAATGCTGGTCTGGTGTAGAGCCGCAATAGGCATCAGAGGGCGAGACTATCAGGCCCTGGTAGAACCCGTGTACTCAGATAGTAGGCCCACTGTACTGATGGCCAGAGGAATAGTTGAGGTACATCGGGGAAGAGTGCCAATACGCCTTCTAAATTGTGGGGAAGATGAGGTCACCCTACCAAAGTATGCTACCATGGCTAAGCTATATACGGTTGATAACAACGCCATCACCACCGTTGAGCCCTTGAAGCCGTCAAGTCAGGCGGAAGACAATGGCTCAGAGGGAAAGCTGGAGGATTGGTGCCAAAAGCTACATGTAGGTACCGATTCTACACCCTCCCATCAAAAGCATGGAGTATACAGGGTAGTGAAAGAATATGAACAAATATTCAGCAAACACCCATTAGACTTTGGGCAGATCAAAGGGGTAGAGCACACTATACCCACAGGTAACCATCCACCCATAAAGGAGAGGTATAGACCAGTACCACCGGCTCACTACCAATGCGCCAAAGACATGCTCAAAGAAATGAAAGAAGCAGGGGTAATAAGAGACAGTTGTAGCCCCTGGGCAGCCCCACTAGTGCTAGTTAAGAAAAAAGACGGGACCATGAGGATGTGTGTAGACTACAGACGGATCAACCGCATTACACACAAGGATGCATACCCATTACCTAGGATAGAAGAGTCATTGGCTGCATTAAAATCCGCTACTTACTTTTCCACCCTAGATCTGACTAGTGGGTATTGGCAAGTTCCTGTGGCAGAGGCTGATAAGGAGAAGACAGCATTCACCACGCCGATGGGCCTCTGTGAGTTCAATTGTATGCCGTTTGGACTCTGCAACGCACCTGGAACGTTCCAGCGACTGATGGAGTGCTGCCTAGGACATAAGAACTTTGAAACTGTCCTCCTGTACCTGGATGACGTCATAGTCTACTCCAAGACCTATGAACAGCATCTACAAGACCTGGCAGAAGTGTTTGAAGCCTTATCCGGATACGGCATGAAAATCAAGCCATCCAAGTGTCACCTTCTAAAGCCAAGGGTACAGTACCTGGGACATGTCGTGAGCTCAGAAGGGGTAGCACCAGATCCTGAAAAAGTTACCGTGATCAGAGATTGGCCGAGACCCACCAGTGTGAAAGAGGTGAGGCAATTCCTGGGACTGGTGGGCTACTATAGAAGATTTATAAAAGGGTTCACGAAGCTAGCAGCTCCCCTTCAAGACATCCTGGTAGGACAGTCAAAGAAGTCTGCAGCCCGAAATCCTCCTTTCCAGTGGAGTGATGAGAGAGAAGAGTCCTTTAAGAAGTTGAAGTGGGCACTGACAGGAGAAGAGATCCTGGCATATCCAGATTACCATCAACCCTTCATTTTGTACACGGATGCCAGCAACGTAGGACTGGGAGCAGTATTGTCTCAAAAGCAGGAAGGCAAGGAGAAAGTTATTGCCTTTGCAAGCAGGAAGCTCCGGCCTACAGAAAGAAACCCAGAGAATTACAGCTCCTTCAAGTTAGAACTACTGGCAGTAGTTTGGGCTGTAACAGAGCGTTTCAAACACTACCTGGCAGCTGCAGAATTTACCATCTTTACTGACAACAATCCGTTGACCCACCTGGACTCTGCAAAACTAGGTGCGCTGGAACAGCGATGGATAGCCCGACTGTCAAACTACAACTTTGTCATCAAGTACAGGGCAGGCCACAAGAATGGGAATGCAGATGCCTTATCTCGGATGCCACACTCGGGGGACGTGGAAGAGGAACCGGAGGGACTGGAAGAAATTGAGTTGCCGGCCTTTCACCGTCCTAAGGTGGGACAGTATCAACCGAGTGTCTACCAAAAACAACAGCAGGCAACTCTCAACCCATTAGCACACCACGGATGGGCTGACACACAAGACAGCGATCCAGCTGTGAAGCTAGTGAAAGAACTGCTTACACAACAAGGTGCATACCCTAATCAGAATGCCCCAGCTGAGACACAACATCTCTGGAAAGAGAGAGGTAAATTGTTCCTCTACCAAGGGAAGCTCTGTAGAAGGCACACCAATCCAAAAACACATGAGTTGGTCTGGCAGATCATCGTGCCCAAGAGAGACGTCAAGATGGTTCTGGAAGCTTACCACGACGGTGCTGGTCATTTTGGTTGGAAAAAGTTGGAAGTGCTCTTAAGAGAAAGATTCTACTGGGTTGGCATGAGAAAATCAATTGAAGATTGGTGTAGAAAATGCGGACCGTGCAACCTCAGAAGAAAGGATCAACAGAACCAGAGAGCTCCACTCCAGTCCATAGTAACCAAGCAACCACTCGAGCTAGTCGCATTAGACCACGTCAAGTTGTCACCAAGCCGGTCCGGCTATGTTTATGCCTTAACCATCGTGGACCATTACTCACGCTTCTTAGTGGTGGTACCCGTGAAAGACCTTACAGCTAGAACAGCAGCTAAAGCATTCCAGACGTACTTTTGCAGACCCCATGGTTACCCAGAACAAGTCCTTGCAGATCAAGGTCCAGCTTTCGAATCACAGATCTTCCAAGAATTCTGCAACATGTATGGCTGTAAAAAGATCCGCACAACAGCATACCATCCCCAAACAAATGGCTTATGTGAGAAGATGAACCATATTGTGATTGACCTGTTGAAGACCTTACCAGAGTCAGAAAGAAATCAATGGCCAGAGAAGTTGCCCGACCTAGTGGACTTGTACAATCATGTCCCGGTGAGTTCTACAAACTGCACCCCCGCTTACCTCATGCGTGCAAGGCCCGGTAAACTGCCAATTGATTTAGATATGGGAATTCTGAAGCCAGATGCAGAAGTTCAAGAATCCAATTGGGATACCCTACGTCAGCAGCAGTATCGCCAAGTACAAGAGTGCGTAGAGAAAAGTCTCCAACAAGCTAGGGGAAGACAGGAGAGAACCTTCAACCAGCATGCTCTAGCAACCCCATTGCAACCTGGTGACCAAGTTCTCAAGAGGAAGCGACGCACGAACAAATTGGATAATCAGTGGGAAACCACCCCATATACAGTCTTACCATCCAGTATGGATAATCCCAAAATGTGTCTCATCAGTAAGGATGAAGGAAGGACATCAGCTGTTGTGTCAAGAGATCAACTCAAACCGTGTCCTGAAACCCTGAAGACACCAGAAGTCACCTTACCCATACAGGTACAACCTGTCAAGAAGGAAAAAGATGTATTCCATACAGTCTTAGGAGATTTCCCAAAAACATGGCCAAATTACTATGGAGCAGTAGTAGTCCCAATGATCGCCTTCCCTCAAGTGGTGGAACCACCATCAGAACCCATACCACAAGAAGTCTCAAGACAAGAAGAACTGGAAGTTGAAACCGTAGAGGAAGAACAGATTCCTGGTCCCAGTGGGCTTGCCAGTCCTACAGTCAGTACCCCATCCTCACAAGTACCAGAAACACCAAATAGGTACACTTCCACCCACACCATTATGCTAAGTACACCCAGTACAGCAACAGTACGCAGATCACAGCGTAGTACTCAGGGTCAGATACCAGCAAGATATAAAGACTAATGTGGAATTGCATATAAAATGTACATATGTTATAATGTTTATATGAAAAACCGTAACAGTTTAGTGTACAGAAAAGGTGAGAGAAGAGTGGTGTAAGGTGGCAGCCCGGAGAGTTACAACTTGATCACATTGTTGGTGGCCCGAGGGCCGTGAGGTCTACTGCACTTACGACCAGAGTAGAGACACCTTTTAGAAGTGTTTGTTGATTGAAATGTTTATTTAATTGCAACGTTAAGACCAAAAGCCCAGTACCTACAGAGACTATACTGTATGAACACTTATATATTTTTGAACATTTTGGACTCTTTTTGAGCTTTAAGGTTTTTGTATTTTTTCCTTTTGAGACTCTGTATATATATAATTGTTGTGATAACTTGTTTGTTTGTTTCACAGTCCCGGAGTACTGTTCTTCACTAAGGGGGAATGTGGCACCCCAGGGTTGCCACAGTAACAACACAAAGGGTTAACTCCCCACACACAACACCAAGACCTCCTGGCCAGAAGGGGGAGACCAAGCTGCTTCCCTGTACATTCTGCTGGGGGGGAGGAAATGGTCAGGAGTAGTTTCAGTTTTGAAGTTCAGTGCAGAGGACTGAGGAGACAGGATCTCTGCAGGTTGGAAGCTGGCTTTAGCTCACCTCAGGATCCACTGACCAATTCCAGGCCTAGCTGAGGGTCTGAGGAAAGGAGACAGATTACACAGAGGAACATTCCTGGGAGACAGAGCATTGCTGAGATCATCCCAGTGGAGCACACAGAACGGGTGCTGGATCCGAGACTGCAGGTTACATACTGCACAGTGAACACCAGAGAAGTGAGGATTCCACATTCTCTATCTGTACCACAGACACAAGCAACAAACGCAGAGTTCAGGAACATACTAGTAAGGACTCGAGTTGCCTGTCAGGTCGGTACATAGGAGCAGAGCAGAGCACAGCCGGCTGCATAGTTCACACAGCGGCAGGGCCACAGACACACAGTGCAGAAAAAGGGAGCCAAAACGGCCCGGCTGGGTGGGAGAAACCCTGAACCCCTCACAGACTCCGTGGACAGTACTCTGCTGAATACCATCATCAGTAAAGGACAAAGAAACTGCAAAACCGTGAGTCTGCCTGTTTATTGTGCTCGTGTCCTGCACTCCCCCCATAGACTAACATACTGCCCCGGGGAAAAGGCTCTACCCGTGGGGAGCCGTCCCATCTCAAGCTGCCTTCCATCACCCCGGAGGTTCTGCAGCAGCGGTGGTCATCTCTGATCACATTCCACGGGTGGCGTCACGAACATAACCCCCCTTTTTATTGTGGAACCAGGGAGCACGGACCGGGTCACGACACCGTGATCCCCTTTCCAGAAGCAACCCCTTGGCCCGGTTCTGGGTATCTTCTTAACCCCTGGCGACACACCGGCATTGCATTACATTATATAAGTTGTCAAGGTATCTGCTTTGGATTTCTGGGGTGGAAAAAACAAACATATGAACGTGACCTTGGAGTTCTAGTACAGGGTGGAATGATAAAGGTGAGTCTCTCAGCAAAATTCATCGACCACTTACCAGTGTCTACAGGGATTATAGACTAAAGCGGGCTTTACACGCTGCGACATCACTAATGCGGAGTCGTTGGGATCACAGAATTTGTGACGCACATCCGGCCGCATTAGCGATGCCGTTGCGTGTGACACCGATAAGCGATTTTGCATCGTTGCAAAAACGTGCAAAATCGCTAATCGGCGACATGGGGATCCATTCTTAAAAATCGTTACTGCAGCAGTAACGAAGTTGTTCCTCGTTCCTGCGGCAGCACACATCGCTGCGTGTGACGCCGCAGGAACGAGGAACATCACCTTACCTGCCTCCCGGCCGCTATGCGAAAGGAAGGAGGTGGGCGGGATGTTACGTCCCGCTCAGCTCCGCCCCTCCGCTGCTATTGGGCGGCGGTTCAGTGACGCTTCAGTGACGTCGCTGTGACGCCGCACGGACCGCCCCCTTAGAAAGGAGGCGGTTCGCCCGTCACAGCGACGTCGCCGGACAGGTAAGTATGTGTGACGGCTGTTGTGTGACACGGGCAGCGATTTGCCCGTGTCGCGCAACAGATGGGGGCGGGTACCCACACTAGCGATATCGGGACCGATATTGCAGTGTGTAAAGTAGCCTTTAGGTTAGGTGACATATTGCATATTTCCCCATATTAACACCAACCACTTTAATTTCTCTAATAACATTGCAGATGACTGGGATTATTTAGAATATAATATACAACTCATTTTTTTATTTCAGTCATTGCAATAGGCATTATCTCAGGACAGACTTGAAGTCCTGTCAGTAAAATATGTGAACCAGTCAATGGGGAAATCAGAGTTCATAGAGAGCAAACAAGGAGTACTTTTTATTTTTCTAGAGGTTTTCTCAAGTTTGTCTCTTGAGCAGCTCAGAGCCATGTTGTCTCCTTACTTCCTGGTTGCTTGACATGAGGTGGGGGACTACTCTATGAATGACAGTTCTGATTCTAGAGCTTTGTTCTGCTATTATTGTACCGCCCCGCGCTCAGCCGCAGCCGAGCCGCTCGGATCCGGGCTCGTTGGTGGGTGGCTCGAGCGCCTCCGGACCTGGGGTCACTTCGCTCTGAAGAAATGCTGGCGCTACGTAGGGGGGTGGTAGGTAGGTGTAAGGCCGAAGCCGTGTTTGAGTTTGTGACGCCACTCATGGGATGTGGTGAAGGTGTAGACACCACCGCTGCAGTTACGGGGCACCTGGGGTAGATGGTTATGCAGCAAGATGTTAACCCCTCCGTGGGCAGGGATGATGGCCCCGGGACCCGTTGGGGGGAGCTGAGCGGTGCAGGGCGGTGCGCGGACGGATGGCACTGTGATACTCACTGTGAACACAAGTCTCTGGTAAACAAAGTTGATGGTGGTCGGTGCCCGCAGCCGGCAGTGTCTGGTCCCCCACACGGTTTGGTGGTCTTTGCCTTTCTCCTGCACCGTGTAGTGTGTATGTAGACTTCCTTTGCTTCAGCGACGGGAGTCTGCTCCCCAGCTGTATGTGTGTCGGGAAAGCCCGTTTGCCTGCAGACGCTGGCCCATGGGATCTCTCTGCCTGTGTGGTGGCTTTCTTTCCCCCTTGGTGGACTGTTGTCTTCAGTCAGGACTTGGGTGGGAAAGGACCTATAGTCCAGACCTCAATCAGTGAATTAACTCGGTCCAGTGGCTTCTGGACCTCGTTTCAGGGTCTGAGTACCCCCCTGTGTGCTCCGGTTTCCAGTCGGTTCCCCGGGTCGGTACCGGCGGGCCACTACCCTGTCCCGGTCCACCACGGTTCCACCTGGCCGTCTTCCCGGCTCCTGCAGGCTAGGCCACCATGTGCCTCCTAGCCAAGGTACCAGGGCTACGACCCTGGCACCTGTCAGTTTCCGCTGTAGACCTGTCACCACAGGCCTGCTGCACTTCACTCCTGACTCAACTTGACTTCGACTGTTTCCTGCCTCAGGCCCTCTGAACTCCTCGAAGGGTGTGCCAACCGCCTGTCTCCGCCCCCTGGTGTGTCCATTAAGCTCTGAGGGAGGTGACTAGGGTGTATGTGTTTGGCTGATGTTACCTAATGTGGGACTGGTGTTTTGTGGGGCGCTATCTTGGACTACCTGGCTAGTCCAGGGCGTCACACTATAGCTTAACATATGTCAGTGTTTGTTCTGAGTCTACACTATTATCACTATGTTGGCATAGAGAGATAATTGTACATTTGAACAAGCACACAGCTCAGGACAATGAGAGCCATGATAGGGAGAACTGGTCTGAAAGCTGCTGATGGTGAGGGCCAAGGTTCGGTAATTTTATATGACTTTTAACAATTTAGGAACTGAGAGTTGAGCAACAATCTGCTGTATAGAATTCAATGCTGACTGGTTTGATAGGAGTTAACCCCCGTTTTGAAATAAAATTATGGCACACATTCTGCCAGGCTCTAGTGGCTGAGCTCCTTTGAAATAAGCTGTACACTATGTTAGATAAAAGTTCTCACAGCAAGAGAATGACAGTAGATATAAAAACACTGTGTAGCACCCAGTCCTGGTCCCAGCGTGGCACCTCCACACACCTTTGCTCCCTGACTTCAGCGGGGTCGCCGCTCTCCTCACCTGCCTGGTGGTTCCACTCTCTCCTCTCCTGTCCCAGGGTCTGTCGTGGCCTCCTCCTGCATCCAGGCCACCCTCAGTCCTTCTGTGAGTGCCCATAGGGTGCGCGTGCGGTCACGCCCCCTTTTTTAAAGGACCGGTGTGCCATTACCCAGAAGTGATCCCAGAAGGTCCCCTATTACCGTAAGGTATTTAAGACTGCCTCCCCTCACAGGAGTCGCCTGAGCAACGTTGCCTACTAGTTAGTGCATTGCTAGTTCTCAGGTCCCATTACGCTACTGTGCCTAGTACTGCTTGCCTTGTCCTATTTCCAGTTTCGTGTTGCTAACCTGCCTCTCATCCTAGAGCCTTCTCTCTACCACCATCTCCGTACTGCCACTTCTGAGCCACCATCTCTGTGCTGCCACGTGTGAGCCACCATCTCTGTGCCACCACGTCTTAGCCATCATCTCCGTGCTTCCACGTCTGAGCCACCATCTCTGTGCCACCACATCTGAGTCTCCACCTCCATGCTGCCACATCTAAGCTACCATCTCCGTGCTGCCAAGTCCGAGTTACCATCTCGTGCTGCCACATCCGAGCACACCAGCACCAGATGCTAAGAAACTTTACCAGTCAGTAAGAGCCGATCACCACTGGTTCCTGGCAGTTGTGCATTTTGGCCCCCTGTGGCTGTGCCAGATAGTCCCTTTATAGTGTTTCGCTACTGGTTAGCTCCCTCAGGGGAGTCCGGTGTATGGCCCAGTGGGTCCACTCGCCCCTAGGCGACGGTAACACACCATAGTGTTGGACTCCCTACCATCATAATATTATGACCTATGCTAGTAATCTGCTATAACAATACATTAGAAGAATACTGTATGCTTTTTTTGTGCCTTCACTTTGTACTTAGTCTTTACATTGTGCTTATCGTCTCATTCAAGAACAATTTACAGACTTTGTGGAAAAACCTACGGTAAATCTGCATGTTCTCAAGACATGCAGACACTGAGAGCCATGGCCACTCACTTCAGCAAAGCATTATCTAATTTTTTATGCAAGTTAAAATATTTAGGGAAATAAAATATTTAGAGAAATTTATTGAAATAAATAGCCCTCTGTACTGCTCTGTATATAGCAGCTCATCTGCTGAGTTTCTTGCCTTTGCTTTGCCCCTTTGTAGCAGTATCTTAATGATAAGCACAGAAATAAATACATATTTGGAGATGGCCCATAAACATTCACTAAGGGGAACTTTTATCTGCACTGCTGTATGTAAATGATACAAGTACTGATGGGGATTATGCAGCAGTTATACATGTTTGATCATTCATCTACTACTTTTTTGCAGATTCCTTATTTGATAACAGCAGGTTCATAAAATATTAATATAACCTCTGCTGGCATGCAAAGAAAAATAATCCTGAAATATCCTGACACTCTATGAATTTTATATATGCAATCCATATTTATAAATATTATATCTATGAACCTTTGTGTACACAAACACTGTGTGTTATTTGCTAGTCTGCACGCTGTCATTTTGATACAATCAAAGTGTTCTGGCCATTTTTTTTAAGTCCATTGCGTCAACCGCTGGCAATTCAATGGCGCCCGCCGCTGCGACACTGTTACGTCACCACCAAAGTCCGCTCCATCGACTTCTACTTTGATTGCCAGGCGACGCCATGTTCCTGCCGTGGATAGTGCTGGTGAAGGGAGAGGAGTCGTTGCCAGCGGCAACGGTGGGCGCAGTCTCCGCTCATCCACTGGGCTGGGTTATCTTGGGATCTGCAGTGCCACTGTCGCGGGCGGGGAGGAGGGTGTCAGCACACCGCGCTCACCCCTACTGCTCGGGTCCGGCAGCTGCTCAGTGGTGGCTCGAGCTGTGGGCCGGATCCCGGGGTGTCTCGAGCGGCACTCCTCGCCCGTGAGTGAAAGGGGTTTGTTGGGTGTGGGGATTGTTATAGTTCGTGACGCCACCCACGGTTGTGGTGATTGCACCACCGCTGCTTTGGATGGGGATCCCGGGGATGGTGATGGGAGCAGCCAGGTGTTGTGTTGCCCCTCCGTGGGTAGGGGTTGGTGATCCCGGGGCCCGGTGAAGAGATGTGAAGTGTAGGGCCTGGTGGGCGCAGGGAAGCGGGGGCAGCGCTGTGCCTTGCGGCACTATGGTACTCACTCAGCCTGAGACTTGGACACAGTTTGTACGGTAAACCAAACGGCTGGTAGGACGGTCCCACAGACGGCTGCTTTGCTTCCCCGGTAGGTGACGGTGATGTCCCTCTTCCTTGCACCTGTATGTACGGATGGTTGCGATGGGTCCCCACCGGTAACCCGCTCCCCGGCTTCAAGCTGGGCCGGAGGAGCACTACACTTTGCCCGCAGGCGCTGGCCCTCAGAGACTGGTGCCCTGGCGGTGGCGGTGCCTCTGTTGTACAGGTTGGACTGTTGCCTTCTATCGGGACTTGGTTGTTGGGGGAATCTACGTCCCCTTCACTGACGGATTCGGCAAATTTGGCGACTCCTAGCCTTGCCGGGGTCCGAGAGGCCCCTGCCCTGGTGCTGACTGTCTTTCGGAACACTGCTCCAGACCACCGGGCACACAGCCAACGGGGTCCTTCCAGGAACTTCCAAACGGTCCCCCTTCGGACAGTCACCGCCGTCGCTGACCTTGCTGTTCTAGCCCTACACACAGCTGGGCTCTCAGGCTTCTCCTTCTCTCTCCTTCACTTTCACTTGTTGTTTACTTAAGCTCGTCCCTGAGCTGACTGCACTCTTGCCCTACCCGGGCTAATCTGCTGTTCACTCCTTCATGTCCCTGACTGGACTCCTGCTCCTCCCTGAGCTTTCTGCCTGGTAACTTCCTGCCTCCAGAGTTGTGAGCTCCTTGGTGGGTGGAGCCAACCGCCTGGCCCACCCCCTGGTGTGCATCACAGACTCCTGGAGGAAGGCAACAAGGATTTGTAGGTTAGCAGATGTGCCTACCTGGGGTGTGGGGTGTGGTGGTGTTGTGACCTGTGTCCCCTGGCTTGCCCAGGGCGACACATTCCCCCTTAGCAAAACGCAGACCGTCCGCGGGCTGCCGTCCTACACCGGTTTTATTTTTCTGTAAAAAGGGGATAACAGGGTTAAACATACATACATTTCAATAACTCTTCCCAAGACGGGAGGCACATTTTACTTTTAACGTTGCAACGGTATACGGTCACGGTTTCCGCTCTCTCCCACCCAAGTAACCTGGCCCTGATGCTGCCCCTAAAACCCAGGCAGCACCCCTTGACCCACAGTCCAGCACACGGTACCCGAGCGGGATCTGTCCTTCCCTCCAGAGGGTAGCCACCGGTTCCTTTGGTGGCTGGGCCCTGGCCTGCTCTGCTCAGGGCCCTCCCTCCAACCTGCCTCTCCGGAGGCGGCCTGCGGAAACGGTAACGGTACCCAACATATTTACAAGCCACTAACGTTTGTGGTTGCCCTGCAAAGTTCACGGGCTTGTCCATAGCTAGTTCCCATGCATAAACTTTAAACGGTCCCCACGGGGACAACGGTGCCGGTTCCTGCCGGTTGCAAATCAACAAAATAAATCAGGTTACTTCTTCGGTGTGATCATTTTCATTATTAGCAAAACTTTCAAACTTTTTCAACAGACAGGTGGTCCCAACGGGGACGGTGCTGTGGGCCTCCATTGCCCTACTCCAGTTCCTCTACTAAGGTGGACCCATCCTCTGCCACCAGCACCTCAAACATGCACTGACATGCCTGCTGTGACAGGGGTACCCGGTACCCATTTCCACCGGTACGCGGAGTATGATAAACCACAGGGTCCCCCACATAGCGGGAACGCTCAATTACCCCTTCAGCCACAACAGCGGGCCCGGAGCTGGGGCAGGAGTCGTCATGTCTTGTTTCTGCGTCAGGCGGGTTGCCGCCAGCTGCCGCAGCCTCCTGGCCTCCAGCATCCACCACTTCATCCCCATCTGCAGTAACATGGAGCAGCAGAGTAGGCGAGCCTATGTTGAGGCGCCCCATCAGTGACGGCAAAGGCGATGCATAGGCCGAGACTAGGCCGGGCCCCTCAGCCGCAGCGGCCGGTCCTGGGAGGACATAGGGACGTGGGTCACCAGTCGGTTCTGCTACATCTATTCCCCTTTCGCCCATCGGGACAGTTGTAATCAGCTCCTCCACCACGTTGGTCCACTGCTCCAGCATCCGAAAGATCTGATCCTGCTGTCGTTGGTGAAATTGTATCACCCGGGCCTTCATCCAAGCCACAGTCCCGGGCTCAGGGTCTGGCACAGTCTCTACTGGGACTTCAGGCACCACGCTGTTAAGGGGCCGTGGTTCTAGCGGTTCCCCTTGGTGCATTTCAGGGCCGTCCTGGACGTCTGCAGCCGGCTGGTCCGCCGGAGCGGCCGGGCAGGGTATCGCTACCGGTTGGGCAGGTAGCGGGCCTAATGGTGGGGCGGCAGCAGCTATCATGGATAGCGGGGAGAGAGGCAGGGTGAGCGGAAGCCGGCCGGGCCCCTCAGCCGCAGCGGCCGATCCTTCAGGAATACAGGGGCGTGGGTCGCTTACCCGCTCCTCCAAATCCTCTTCTGCCTCGCGTCTCCACATAGCAGCCACTACGTCCGCCATGTCGGTCTCCCACTCCTCCAGGAGGAGTTGCATATGGGCCTGCAGACGGTTACTCAGCGGGACGGTCCGGTCCCTCAGCCACGTCGCCGTGCCGGGCGCGGGGACTTCCTCGTTGCGGGTTAGATCTTGCATCTTGGCAATCGTGCCTTCCAGGAACCCAGTCAGTTTGCAGAGTCCTGGCGTCCCTGCTTTCACAGCCGCAGCTACATGCGGCCAGCCGCCATCGCGTCCCCCTTAGCTCTTTCCGGCCCCTCCTCTCTCGGGGCGGGGTTGTGACCTTCGCGCCTCTACTGCTCGAGAAGACGCTCGAGCGGGAACTTTTCGCGCCAAAGATGGCGGCTTCTGAAATTTTTCTGCCGGATACCTCCGGCGGTAACAAGGCGCACCTCTACCAGACGGCAGAGCGGTAAGATCCTGTTCGTGACGCCAAGTTGTCGCGGGCGGGGAGGAGGGTGTCAGCACACCGCGCTCACCCCTACTGCTCGGGTCCGGCAGCTGCTCAGTGGTGGCTCGAGCTGTGGGCCGGATCCCGGGGTGTCTCGAGCGGCACTCCTCGCCCGTGAGTGAAAGGGGTTTGTTGGGTGTGGGGATTGTTATAGTTCGTGACGCCACCCACGGTTGTGGTGATTGCACCACCGCTGCTTTGGATGGGGATCCCGGGGATGGTGATGGGAGCAGCCAGGTGTTGTGTTGCCCCTCCGTGGGTAGGGGTTGGTGATCCCGGGGCCCGGTGAAGAGATGTGAAGTGTAGGGCCTGGTGGGCGCAGGGAAGCGGGGGCAGCGCTGTGCCTTGCGGCACTATGGTACTCACTCAGCCTGAGACTTGGACACAGTTTGTATGGTAAACCAAACGGCTGGTAGGACGGTAACACAGACGGCTGCTTTGCTTCCCCGGTAGGTGACGGTGATGTCCCTCTTCCTTGCACCTGTATGTACGGATGGTTGCGATGGGTCCCCACCGGTAACCCGCTCCCCGGCTTCAAGCTGGGCCGGAGGAGCACTACACTTTGCCCGCAGGCGCTGGCCCTCAGAGACTGGTGCCCTGGCGGTGGCGGTGCCTCTGTTGTACAGGTTGGACTGTTGCCTTCTATCGGGACTTGGTTGTTGGGGGAATCTACGTCCCCTTCACTGACGGATTCGGCAAATTTGGCGACTCCTAGCCTTGCCGGGGTCCGAGAGGCCCCTGCCCTGGTGCTGACTGTCTTTCGGAACACTGCTCCAGACCACCGGGCACACAGCCAACGGGGTCCTTCCAGGAACTTCCAAACGGTCCCCCTTCGGACAGTCACCGCCGTCGCTGACCTTGCTGTTCTAGCCCTACACACAGCTGGGCTCTCAGGCTTCTCCTTCTCTCTCCTTCACTTTCACTTGTTGTTTACTTAAGCTCGTCCCTGAGCTGACTGCACTCTTGCCCTACCCGGGCTAATCTGCTGTTCACTCCTTCATGTCCCTGACTGGACTCCTGCTCCTCCCTGAGCTTTCTGCCTGGTAACTTCCTGCCTCCAGAGTTGTGAGCTCCTTGGTGGGTGGAGCCAACCGCCTGGCCCACCCCCTGGTGTGCATCACAGACTCCTGGAGGAAGGCAACAAGGATTTGTAGGTTAGCAGATGTGCCTACCTGGGGTGTGGGGTGTGGTGGTGTTGTGACCTGTGTCCCCTGGCTTGCCCAGGGCGACACACCACTGGCTGACTATAGGTGGCATGTGTCTTCTAGCTGAAGTACCATCATTCAGCTACAGCCTATAGGAAGACACCACACCCTTTTTAATGCCCCTCCTGTCTGCTGCCCTCTGCCAGAGATAGTTCTGAAAATTCTGGCTCCTGTTTCGTCCTGTTCTGTAATTTCGAGTGCTGATTACCGCTTGTTTCCTGACTACCCTTCTGCCTGCTGTTTTTGTACCTCGCTGCCCGATCCGGTTTTGACCTCTGCTTGTTTCTGATTACGTCTTTGCCTGCCGATTCCGTCCCTGTTCCGCAATTCCTGGTTTGCCCCTGCCTGACGACCACTCTCTCAGACTGCAGCTTTCCGCAGGTAGTGATCTCCAGAGCCCTGTGTAATTCCAAATCCCTGTATTGGGGTTATTATTATTATTTATTATTATTATTGTTTATTTATAGAGCACCATTGATTCCATGGTGCTGTACATGAGGGGGTTACATACAGAATACATATACAAGTTACAATAGACAGACTGGTACAGAGGGAAGAGGGCCCTGCCCTTGCGGGCTTACATCCTAAAGGATTTTGGGGAGGAGACAGTAGGTGGGGTGTAGGTGGGGCGGCAGCTCCGCACGGTGGTGGGGCGGCAGCTCCGCACGGTGGTGGGGCGGCAGCTCCG
The DNA here is from genome assembly GCF_048569485.1 of Anomaloglossus baeobatrachus. Taxonomy (NCBI): domain Eukaryota; kingdom Metazoa; phylum Chordata; class Amphibia; order Anura; family Aromobatidae; genus Anomaloglossus; species Anomaloglossus baeobatrachus. The sequence goes on from NC_134360.1 coordinate 66,464,861, forward strand.
CACGGTGGTGGGGCGGCAGCTCCGCACGGTGGTGGGGCGGCAGCTCCGCACGGTGGTGGGGCGGCAGCTCCGCACGGTGGTGGGGCGGCAGCTCCGCACGATGGTGGGGCAGTGGCGTCATTGTAGATTATAGGCATTTCTGAACAGATGAGTTTTCAGAGTCCGTTTGAAGTTTGCAAGTGTAGTAGATAGTCTGATGTGTTGAGGCAGTGAGTTCCAGGAGACTGGGGATGCTCGGGAGAAGTCTTGGAGTCGGTTGCATGAGGAGCGAATGAGAGAGGAGGAGAGAAGGAGATCTTGGGAGGACCGGAGGTTACGTTTTGGAGTGTAGCGAGAGATTAGTTCAGAGATATATGGAGGAGACAGATTATGGATAGCTTTGTAGGTCAGGGTTAGTAGTTTGAATTGGATACGATAGATGATTGGGAGCCAGTGGAGGGTCTTGCAGAGAGGAGAAGCGGGGTGGTATTGAGGAGAGAGGTGGATCATTCGGGCAGCAGAGTTAAGGATGGACTGGAGAGGGGCGAGTGTGTTAGCAGGGAGACCACAGAGGAGGATGTTGCAGTAGTCGATGCGGGAGATTATGAGGGCATGCACTAGCATTTTTGTAGATTGGGGATTGAGGAAAGGGCGGATTCTGGAGATATTTTTGAGTTGAAAACGGCAGGAGGTGGTGAGGGATTGGATGTGCGGTATGAAGGACAGGGCAGAGTCAAAGGTCACTCCGAGGCACCGAACTTTGGGTGCTGGGGAGAGCATGATGTTATTAATTGTAATGGATAGGTCAGGTGGAGAGTGTAGGGGAGATGGAGGAAAGATGATCAGTTCAGTTTTGGCCACGTTAAGCTTTAGAAAGCGAGAGGAAAAGAAGGAAGATATAGCAGATAGGCACTCTGGGATTCTGGACAGCAGAGATGTGACATCTGGACCAGAGAGGTAGATCTGAGTGTCATCGGCATATAGGTGGTACTGAAAGCCATGGGACTTTATGAGTTGTCCCAGGCCAAATGTATAGATAGAAAAAAGTAAGGGTCCCAGGACAGAGCCTTGAGGGACACCAACAGAGAGAGAACGGGATGAAGAGGTTGTGTGGGAATGGGAGACACTAAAAGTGCGGTTGGAGAGGTATGAAGAGATCCAAGAGAGGGCGAGGTCTCTGACGCCAAGGGAAGAGAGGATCTGTAGTAGCAGGGAGTGGTCAACAGTGTCAAAGGCTGAGGATAGGTCTAGAAGTAGGAGTACAGAGAAGTGGTTGTTAGCTTTGGCGGTAAGTAAGTCATTTGTGATTTTAGTCAGGGCAGTTTCAGTGGAATGATGTGGACGGAAGCCGGACTGTAGGTTGTCAAAGAGAGAGTTAGAGGAGAGGTGGGAGGAAAGTTCAGCATGGACGTGCTGTTCCAGGAGTTTTGAGGCAAGTGGGAGTAGCGATATGGGTCGATAGCTGGTAGTAGAGGTTGGGTCGAGGGAAGGTTTCTTTAGGATAGGTGTGACTGTTGCATGCTTAAAGGCAGAAGGGAAGGTACCAGTTGTTAGAGATAGGTTGAAGAGATGGGATAAGGCTGGAATAAGGATAGTGGTGAGGTTGGGGAGGAGGTGGGATGGGATGGGGTCAAGTGCGCATGTGGTGAGGTGTGCTTTTGAGAGAAGATGTGCAAGCTCTCCTTCGGTGATGGTGGGGAGGAAGTTTATGGGGGAGGAGCAGTGGTCTGTTATATGAAGGGGTTGTGGTGGTTCAGCAGAAAAGACTTGTCTGGTTTGGTCGATCTTTTCTTTGAAATATGTGGCAAATTCTTCTGCGGAGATGAGGGAGGTTGGAGGGGGCAGCGGTGGGCGAAGGAGGGAGGTAAAAGTGTTAAATAGCTGTTTGGGGTTGTGTGTTAAAGAGGATATGAGGTTTTTGAAGTAATTCTGTTTAGCAGAGGTAAGGGCCAAGCGAAATGTGTGAATTGTATTTCTGAATGTGGTGAAGTCTTCCTGGGAGTGCGTTTTCTTCCAGCGCCGCTCTGCGGCTCTAGACACTTGCCGTAGTTTTTTAGTGAGGCTGTTGTGCCAGGGTTGTCTATTGATTCATCTTGCTCTGCCGTTCACAAGAGGAGCGACTGAATCAATAGCTGATGTGAGAGTGGCGTTGTAGAAAATGGTGGCACTGTTTGTGTCGTGGAGTGAAGATATGGAGGACAGCGGTAGGATAGAGTCAGAAAGGGTGTGTATGTTGATGTGTGCAAGGTTTCTGCGGGGGTGTGATACGTGCTGGACAGGGGGGGCAGGTGAGGAGGACAGGGCTGAAAAGGTCAGCAGATGGTGGTCAGATAAGGGGAGAGGGGAGGTAGTGAGGTTAGATAGAGAGCAGAGACGGGTGAAGATAAGGTCTAGTGTGTGGCCATCTTTGTGGGTGGCAGAGGCGGACAACTGAGTTAGACCAAAAGATGAGGCGAGGGAGAGGAGTTTGGAGGCTGCTGACTGGCGGGTGTCAGTAGGGATGTTGAAGTCACCCATGATGATAGTGGGGATGTCGGCAGAGAGAAAGTGTAGAAGCCAGGCAGAGAACTGGTCAATAAAGGCAGTGGTTGGGCCCGGGGGTCTGTATATGACGGCCACTTGGAGGTTGGAGGGAGAATAGATGCGGACAGAGTGCACTTCAAAGGAAGGCAGGACAAGGGAGGGTAGAGGTGGCATTGGGGTGAAGCTGCAGTTGTTAGAAAGGAGGAGGCCCACTCCTCCACCCTGTTAAAGGGTTTCAGGGTTCTGGGGGTCCTGCTTGGTGAGTGGCTTCCCTCTAGCCTGTCCATTACAGCCTGTCTGAGTCTGTGGATCCAGGCAGGCATTACAGACACCCCTGAGCCCGCAGTATCGCTGACCCTCCGTCTTGTGACCCTCCTTAGCTGCGACACCCTCTCCTCCAAGCCTGCAGCATCGACGACCGTCTCCTGTGACCTTTCTGAGCCACTCCACCACCGCCCCTCCCCCCTAGTGAGCTAATATAAGACATACTAAGACTATAAGACGGACCATCATTTTAACATTAAAAAATATTGTTTCCTGGAAGTTTGGGATGCGTCTTATAATCCAGTGCATCTTATAAAACGAAAAATATAGTACTATTCCAGTATTCATCATGAATAATGAACCTAATGCAAGTCAATGGAGAACATGAGCATTTTTTTGAAGATTTCCCAGAAAAATACTCATGTTACCCATTGACTAGCATTAGGTTTGTTATTTGTGACGAATACCGAAATAGTACTTTGGGATGTCAGCGCAGTAGTAAGCTGATGGCTGACGTGTGGAAATAACTCTTTTCTGATGAAGGTCCACAATTTGTGGACCAAACATTCAAGGTTTTAATTTTGATTGCCATTAAAAGTGTTTATTCACCGTCCTTCTTTAAGTGGCGAGTTTATTTTTACATCATTGTACGGCCTGGACCCCTACTTGAGCACCATACTCTATTGTTTTACCGCAGTGACATATATTTTTCTACCATATCACCATCCTTATCATAAACCCAGAATCTCTCATGTTTGGTCTTTCAGATGTGGGAGAAAAACTTTTAATGTTATGTTGCTGTGAGTTGGGTAAATAATCCAGGAAATCAAAGTGTGAAATCTAGGTCATAGTAAAGTTTGAGATGAAAACCTTGATAGATTAGAACTTTTGGATGATTCATTGAAGGCTTGTTATTCCTTTCAGGATTGACTAAATGTGCTGATAGTTTCTGTCTAAAAGCAATAATTCTATCACAAAATGTGTTATACCTTTCATAACTGTGAACTATAAGTTCAAGTATGTTTTGAAAGGCATACAGTATATAGAAAAACATCTCCAAAAGACTCCTGTCACAGGTGGTCTAGGATAGAAGGGAGATCTGAACTGGCCCTCAGACTGGGATCCCTGTGCTGACCCTTCTCCAAGAGGTAGGCTTGATGGTAGTAAGGTCTGGGCCCCCAGCTTGTCCCTGCCTCCTCACCAGGCCCTGACCTAACTCCCCCATACCCCTAACTCTGAAATAACCCCCTCCACCCAAAAGAAACAGACAGATGGTTGAACAGAAACTCACTCACACTGCAAACAACCACAAAGGGCTAACAATATAGGTACAGGAGGAAATCAAATATAAGGGAGGACAAAAGGTACACCAAGGGACACTTCCACAATACATAAGCAGCAGATCACAGGTCATCAAAGAGGATCGCCGAGGACACCGGATATTTGCAAGAGCATAAGCAGATGCTATCTTTGGCGACCTCGTAACAAACTCCCCAGCCCTAAATAGGGAGAGACCAGCTGGCTGATAATCAGCAACCTGACTCTCAGAGAAGGATTATATTCCTACACCGCTGGGAGCAGTGGACACAACTCAGCCGACGCCCAGCAGAGGTAAGCACAAAAGAGAAACCAGATTACCTGTCGGTCTCTGTAATGGGAACATGGTCCAACGCCATTGCTGTTATCTGCGAGTGCGGATCCGGAGAATGCATGACAACTCCCTTTCCGAGAAATCATCCTTTTTTGGAATTGATTTTCTTTAAAAGATTTTTAGTTTCAACACTATAGAAGACCACTTTTCAACACAATTTTGGGTACCCTCAGATTTTACTGTATTCTGTTTAAAAAAAATTCATTGAAAAATTAACTTTCTTTGGATTGTCATTATTCTCCCTCCAAAATTTAGTTTCAATGAATGTAATCATGGGCAAACATTGAGAGATTGGGGCCCCTGTACAAGAAATGGGTCTGGGCCCCTCTCCTTTTCCAGCACAAACCTACAGATTATATATACTGTGTGTATGTGTGTGTATATACCATCAGGGTGCTACAAGGTTCTGCATACCCACAAGTATGCAGGGACTACCCCCTAGGGCCCCGGGAGACCAGTGTCGGTAACAACAAAAACCCAGGTAATCCCGGTTTTTCCCAACAAATCCCCCATACAATGGTACATAGCTATGGTCGGACCAATGGATGGCCGCCTAGAGGTGGAGCCAATCCAGTTCACTAGTTTACAAGGTGGGAGGGGCAGACTGTGGAGAGAGTAGTGAGAGTCAGAGGAGGAGAGGAGTGAAGGTAGACGTGAGGAGACGTTCTGACTCGGGTTAACGGTGACCTGGTAGCCAGGAGAGTAGTTGCCGGTGGAGTACTCCAGGATCTACGCACCAACGGGGTACAGGACCCTAGGACAGGAAAGAGCTCCAAGCCGACCTGTTAACACCTGCACAGTGAGGGGACCATCAAGGACTTTGCTGACCCTAAAAATCTGAAGACTCAGTGGAAAGGGTAAACTGGGGACAGGACCAGAGACTCCAACCCTACAGGGTTCACGCTACCGTCAGGCGGACAGAAGTAGACAAACCACTGGACAGGGACCACCAGTTACTTCACGCCACGGGGACCCATTTTACCATACACAGGTGCAGGGGAAGAATCTATTGGTGAATCTAATGGATGCACCACTTCTGGGGCAGCTGCAGGCTGCTATTTTTAGGAGGGGAAGGGCTAAATAACAATGGGCCTTCCCAGCCTGATAATACCAGCCCCCATCTGTCAGCTTTACCTTAGCTGGTTATCAAAATTATGGGGGACTCCACATAGTTTTTTTAAATTAGTTCTTTAAATCATTTAAAAAAAAATTGCATAGGATCCTCTCTATTAGAAGTCTGGGCCAATCCAGTCATTCTTCACTTTGGGAACAGTCATCCTGTCAGCATTGTCTGTTGACAAGTGGGCGCTCCTATCAATTATTAGGCCCTTGGTGGCACTAAAAACCCATGTAATCAACTTGAGCAGGGAAGGAGCAGTGTCTGCAGCCTGTGAGCCTCAGATTGACTCATTTCTGTGGATAGGCAAAATAAAGCTGCATTCATTGAATAGGAGAAAAGTACAAATGTACCTCTTGTATGAATAAATGGACAAACTTACTTGAGGTATTGTTTCCCCAGGATGGGTTGGAGAAGTTTCCTCCACATGGATCATGAATTTTCATTGCCAAAGGTCATCAAGGAGATAAACAAAATTAAACCCCTACTTCAATGTATTGGAAGCGTCGAGGCGGTCTGATGCCCTGAGCTGGTCTGATGCCCTGAGCCGGCACAGAAAGAACTGCCACCCACCTAAGCTGGAGCAAAATCAGAGTTGGATGCCTGGAGGTCCTTGTTGAGCCAGTTGTACGCTGAGTGACCTGAGATCCAGGACTCCTCATTGTTGTCCACATAAGTCCCACTATTTCCAAATGTAAAAAAAAATGTTTTCTGAGGCCTTACTCTACATTTTCCAAGTTGTATTGGAGTGCCTCTTTTTAATTTTTGGCAGCCCTTGCACATAGTGGATATGCTTTACCAGTCTAGGAGTCCCAGTACCCAACAATTTTAGCAGAATGTGTATGAGGCCCTGCTTTATGTATAACCTCAGATGTATCGGAGTTCCTCTTCCTTCTAATTTCTGGCAGAGCTTGCATTGTTCACATAGGCATTGTGAGTTTCAGAGTCCCTCTTTCATAAATCAAACAGCATCTGTGATGTGGCCCGGAGTAATACAGTAGAGTCATCACCAGGTGTCTGCTGATTAACGTCATGCTGTACTAAGACATGACCCGAAGTAAGACATGACCCAAAGTAGTACAGCAAAGTCACCACAAGGTGGCCGCAGAGTAGTCAGAGAGCCGAGTCAGCAACAGGAAGTCAAAACAATGTACGAGGGGTGAACAAACTCAGAGTCAGAAGCAAGCAAACGTGTCAGGAGCCGAATGGTAATAGAGAAAGACGAAGGGAGAGACAGAGCCAAATCATGGACAGGAACATACGTCAAGTCAAGTACCGGGAAGTCCAAACTACAAACATAGGTATGACAAGCAGGACAGGGCCGGGAGAGGACAGAAAGACACAGGTTAGGCGGGAAAGTGTGCACGGCAGGACAGATCGGGTGATACATACTATGAGACATAGACTATCACTGGCGCTGAATCAGAGTTACAACACCCAGATATAGCATCCCGGAAACCGGAACGAGACAGAGAGAAATTAACCCCTGACATGACCAGGCCAGAGCTAGGAGATAAAACAGCGGCAGATAATTGCCTGGATCATGTCAATCTGTCTGAACATGTCACGCACACCACATGCTCAGATAAGGTAGTAAAAAGTTATAAATACATTTACCGGTGACTATTGGGGGGGGTGTAGTTTTAGCTATCTCTAATGTCATCAACTGTAGTCATAGGCGACGAGGAAATAGAGATGGCTTTGTTCACATGTTGCATTTTTCTGTGTGTTTTTTTTTACAGCATTTTAAGTTTTATGCAAAAAGTAGGAGATTTAATAAATCTAATGCCCATGATTGCTTTTGTTTTCTGACTCAAATGGAAAACTGCTGCAATTTTGAAAGAAGCAGCATGTCAATTCTTTCAGTGTTTTTCCAGTGTTTTTTTCACCATTGAAATCAATGATAAAGTGCAAAAACGCTACGTGTGAACATAGTCTGAGTGGTGGAGGAGGCAGATTTTTTTTTCTTTTTATTCTGCCTTATATACAAGTCATTATCTAGGAAAGAATGTTTCGTAACACTTTCCTCCAGTCAAATCCATTTTAGCTTTGGTTTGGTAAGTTTTATTGTCACTTTGTAAGAGTGGCATAATACTTTGACAACATTGCTCCTGGCAGGGACCTGGCAGGCGTCTTCCTCATGCTGTTCCCATTACAAATCAGCAGTGTTTCCATCCATTTCAGACATTTTCAGCCCCCCCCGCCCCCTTCAGATCTCCTGATAGGGTGCCTACCGGAAAAATGCCATTGACTTCCATTATAGTCATTACTCGAGCCGAGCCCGTCCGAGCGTCTGACCTGCATTCGAGCATTTTAGTGCTCGCTCATTGTCAATTTTGATAGATCAGTCTCTTTAAATATGATGATGATATTGCATATTTTTATTGTTTATTTTACTTTTTTAATTCTTAATTTGGGAAAGAGAGAAGTCAGATGATTTCAACTTTTTATTGTTTATTTTGTTATATTTTTTAAACTTTTTTTATTACTATTATTTTTAATCTCCTGTAGGACACAAGTCTTTAAGTTATTGTTTGTGAAATATAATTATTGATGTGCAGAAATACTTAAAAAACATATCACTATGATCTGTCTAGCCGAAAAGAAAAATGTTTTATCACTTTTACCTGAAGGTAGAAAAAATACAATTTATGAACAGGGGATATTTGTTCGTTCGGTACCTCAAAAATCTAGAAATGTATTGGTGCTCGCTTTATAAAGGGGAGTGATAAAGCGAGCAAACCAACACATGAAACGTACGTTGGGGCGTTTCTGTGTGACTTTCCTTGGGCCACCTATACTATATCACTGCTGAAACAGGTAATGAAGTGCTCCTAATAGACAAGAAACCCACATGGGTTTTATGCATATCTGCATTCCTAGGCATCTCATTTATATGGTTGTTGTTTGCCCTAAATGCTGCTGCACCAGCCACTTTTTTGCATAATTTAAATATGATGTACTATTGTTGCACTGACTACTTTTTGCAATACTATTTGTAAGCATTGTATTATCATATTACAATGTTTGTGCATTTCGTGGCTTATCTATGTAAATTGTGCAGTTATGTGACATGGCTGTCGCAGGGAAACTACAAGGCTTGAGTAAAAGCAGCTGCAGAACTGCATGGAAGAGCTGGTAAAGAACAACATTATCACCAACAATGGTAGGAGCAACAGAAAGCCAGCAAAAAAAAACAAAAACCTGTTGATGCAGCAGAAAGCACTACTGGCTGAGACGCTCTGCCACAGGGAGGCTGCACCACTTCTGAGCCAAGGCGATGATTCAGTCGTGCAGAAGACAGTAAGGAGAGCCTTGCAAAAGATGATGTCTGGATACAAGCAATTGAGTCTGTGCTCTGTGGTCAGCATTTCTTTCCACTGGCCACAGTAGATACACCTTTTCTTTGGATGTTTAGTTTTTGTTATCATTGCTTTGGTTCTGTTAGGGTAACAAGTATATTCAATTACTCGCTTTCCTGCCCAATCACCTTTTGGGAGTGGCTTTAAATACCTTTTTCCTGCTGGTGATAGTCTAATTTTGAAGTCCAGCCATAATGTTGTTAGTTTCTGTCAATCAGTGGAAGACCAGTTAAGATACCTCTCTCTGCTATTTATGTTTTCCACTCTGCACCTATCTTCAGTTTGTGGTCAGTAAGTAGGCAGAGTTTTCTGTAGCAATATTCACCCTCTCTGATATTTTCTTATTTGTCTTATTCATTCTGGGGTCTCTTTCTACTTTGCCTTCTGTAGGTAATTTGCTCACTGCTCTGCCCTCTGGTTCCTTAGGAAGAACGTGAAGTGATCGGACGCGCCCACGGGGTCTGGGGTTACCCGTCACTGGGCCGCTGTTCTTTTCGTGCTCGTGGGACGCCGCGGTGGCCTTGCCCGATTCCATGACCCTGGCTGTGTCAATAAAGATGGGGATGGGGATGATGGGAGTAGTTGTTCGTGACGCCACCTGTGGTGCGCGGCCAGTATTAGCCGCCGCTGCAGGAAGTCTCTCTCTGCTGGGGCGGATGGTGACGCAGCTCAGATATTGCAGCTCTCTACAGGTAGTGCTAGGCCCCACGGAGGATGTTGGGAGTACTAGTCGCCTATGACGCAGGGGCATGATGTTGAGAGCGCCGGCAGTAATGGGATGACACAGAGAGTGCAGTTCAAGTCCTTTACTGACTGGAAGCACACCGCCGTTGGAGTACCAGGCTACACTGCGATGGGCTTCAGCCGATCCTGGATACTTCGGCGATCGAGGCCGGTGTTTCCTTCTATGCGTCATCTTTTGACGGTTTCCCTCCACCCCAGTTCCTGGGGCGAGGAACGGGTCACATGTGATTTTTGCACTTCCTGCGACTCCTGGGATCCCCCTTCTTCCCTAAGAACCCGGGTCGAGCTTCCAGCTCCATATCACGGGCCCAGATCTCTGTGTCTTTACTTATCTCCTCCTGCGTGCAACCTGGCGCTTGCTGCACCCGGAACTGACTGACTTCTGTGTGAGAATGCTCCTAACTACCCCTGTTGGTGCCCCGCCTCCTGGGTTGCTGAACTAGTAGGCAAGAGGTCCCATACCTCATGATGGCCACCCCAGCACCTACCCTAGCCCAGTCCCAGTCGAAGAGCTCCCGTGTTTATGTGTTGTATGAATTTGGTGGTGATTACTGTTGATGATCTCCTCCGTATCCAAGATGAATACAGCAATTTGGGTGAGGTGCAGTACCCTGTGGCGCCTGAAGCCGCAGGGGTGCCACAGATCAATGGCCGATCAGGTAGCATAGGTACGAGTTGCCATCATTTAGTCTGAGGTCAGGACTATTCCAACTCCAACAGGAACCACTAGGGACTGCAGGGCTGGGATCTCTAGGCTGTACAGGAAACAGCATGGCCACTTGTAATTTTTAGTGTGCTACATTACCACTTTGTGAGTTGTTATACGAACATAACATTATCAACAGCCCACAATGTGATGCCCTGGCAAAACCAGGTAGTCACACAGATAGGCCCCCGCATAACACCGCTCCCACACAGGGTTAAATCAGCCGACCTGAAACCCTAGTCACCCCCCCAGGGAAGGACAGGCACACCAATGGGCGGGACCAGGCAGGAAGGAAATGCCCACCTAGGGGTCTGGAGAGCCCGGGGCGGGAAAACAGTCAGATAAGTTTGAGACTAAGTTAAGCTCAGTTAGTTAAGTTTGGAGGAGTGAGGAGGAGAAGCTGACAGGTGTCAGAGTCGGAGCCCTGACACATTGGCTAGGTGGCAGACTGTGGTCACCGCCAGCGGGAGACAAGAAGACGGCTCGGCAGATCCGAGGTGGACCGGGGCAGGGTTGTAGCCGGTACCGACACCGAAAAACCGACCCAGAAACCGTGCACACAAGGGGGTACTCGGACCTTGAAGCCAGGACCGGCACCGACGGCCTAGCTAATTAACCAATTGAGGGCAGGATTCCAGGTCCTGTCCGAACCTAAGTCCCGAAAAGTAGACAACCACCCACAGAGAGGGATAGGGCATCCGTCAGGGCCCGATAGATCCCACGGGTCAGTGTCTGGCGGGCACGGCTCCCAACCAGAGGAACGGGAGAGGACTCCTGCGTTACACACTGGGAAGTCTACATAGGAAAACACAAAGTGCAGAGGAAAGGGGCATTGACCACCAGCCCGGGTGTGGGACCAGATACACCCGTCTGCGGCAGCCGGCCACTATCACCTTGGTTTACCAAAAGACTCGTGTGATTGATTCAATAGTGAGTAATTTCCCCGGCCTGACCGGGTGCACCGGTCCCTGCCGTTATCATCACCTGCGCAGAGACATTGGGCCCCGGGGCATCCATCCCTACTCATGGAGGGGTTAACATCCAGCTGCCAGCCTATCGCCCCCGGGAGTCCCACAGCAGCAGCAGTGGTGCTGCATCTCACCACACACCGTGGGTTGCGTCACAGACAGTTTTCAACAACCCCCGTACAAATACGTCCTCCTTTTATTTGGTGTCCGCGTGACCCCCGGGTCAGGTAGAGTCCCTCGAGCCATACCACAGATCCGGATCCAAGCAGCACGACTGCTGACACGGGGGCGGCACAACTCCATTTTTGTGTGCTGAGAAGCCTTCACAAACCCTGTGGATGGCGTGGCCATGTAATTATGGTCCTTGTACTTTGAGGTGGCAGATATTAAGAGGCAGCAACAACAACATCCTTCATCTGCTGCTACGGAGGTTTTTCTTGACCAAAAATGGTTTTCTGAGCCCAAGGGAAATTTATCAGAGTGTTTCGATGGAGACTGAAGTAAGTTTTCCATCTTTCTTCATGTAAGTTGTATTTTCATATCTGTCCTACCTCATCTGGAGGAGAGAGCCAACTTGTGGGGATTATTCTTTTGTTGTTCCATGCAAACCCTCAAACCCGGGCACTTTCTCTCCCTGAGGATTCTCCAATTTTTCCTCAATTAAGGCCTTTTTCTCTGCTCTGGGGCTCATCTATGACAATCCCATTAAAGTTGCAGTCGCTGAATCAATGATGTGCAGGTAGATTCAGGAAAATTGTAAAGTATGAAGTACTGTTCTTTGTTCAGACACTTAGCAATGGAAACCTCCTGAAAAAACCCTACTCTCCGCAGTGAATTCTGCCTGGGTCTTTAAAGTCAGATATGATGATATATAGTCCCTCCACGTTGTCCTTGGAAAAATCTATGTCACTGGCAGTGCGTTTGGACAGACATCTCAGGGATAAGAGTACATTTGAGGGGGTTTCAGTGACATCTCCCTCTCATCCTATTGAGGCAGGAGAACCCATGCAAATTTGGATCTGCAGAGAGTACATGGGAGCACCTGCTCATTTCGGTCTGTACTGCGGCTGAACAAGTCATGTTATAATTCAGTGTTTCAGATACAACAATGACTTTCTTAAAGGGAATCTGTTAGCAGGCTTTTGCTACCTCATCTGACATCAACATAATGTAGGCAAGGAGATTCTGAATCCAACGGTGTATCACATAGATTACTGGCTGCAGCCGTTCTCACATAATAAAATAGAGTTTTAAGCATGTAGTTGACCCCCATGAGCTGGCTCGCCCACATCAGACTCTCAATAGAGATTGTGCATTGACTTTGAGGTATCAATCACAGCAGGGGGCATGCTGTAGGTGTCACCTATACCCAGCAATGTTACTCATGGGGTTAGTTTTGTTAATAATAGTTCACACACAGATAAGAGAGGCATAGTTGTTTTTTTTAACCCCTACAGCATGCTGTCATCAACTTAAATAGTAAAAATCTGTTGACAGATTCCTTTTAAGGGAAATTAATAATATGCAGGGACATACGGTAGATTGTAAAAATTTGAAGTTATCGCTCATGCATGTTACTGGTTTCCTTTTGTAGGTGTCTTTGTTAACTAAATCTGGTGTTTTAACTACCTCTGCATTTATTGATTCAGGCTCTACCTTGGATCTTATCAGTGATTTTGCTATCAAGTGTGGGTACATGGTTTCTACCCTTGGTGTCATGCTGTACAAAGGGCTGGTAAGACATAGTACAGTGTATTCCCCACTAGGTGGCAGCACAGTAGTGAAGGAGAGTCAAAGTAACACTGTAACAGAAATGAGGCTGAGGTACAGCAGTATAACTTCAGTAGGCAGTTTACAAGCGAACCACCAGGGGGCAATAGAGTAGTCAAGCAGTCAGGGTCTAGCCAGGAAAGTCAAGTCACTGAAAAGGGAGGATCAAGATCAGGTGAGAAAACAGAACCGAAGTCGGAAGCCGGGAAATCAGGTATGCAGAGGGAAACACAAAGGGCACAGGGAACAGAAGACAAAACCGGAGGGGGAGGAGACACAAACACGGGAAGGAGGATGAACCAGGATAGGTAAACAACTGACAGGAGCTCAAAGTCAGGGACTAGGACAGATGGACGAACGGTGGAGGGTACAGGTCAGTGCACAGTAACAAGGAGTCAAACAGGAAATCTCACCAGAGCCAATCAGAGGCTGCAGCGCAAAACTATAACCAGCACAGGAATGCAGGTGCAGCACCCAGATATAGTATCTCCTGAAACCAGAATGAGGCTGATGGGAGTTAACCCCTGAGATGACCAGGCCAGGTCTGGGAAACTCTGGAGCGGAGAATACCAGTCCTAGATCATGACACTTTGCCCTCAAATTTCAGTATCTGCAATTCATAATTCTCACCTTAACCAGAGCCATGTTACTTCTAAGGCTGAGAATCTATGCATGAGAGTGGGAACGTTATATACAGAATTTATTTCATTCATGGTGTTTCTTTCCTTAAATTGTGTTGGGTATGCCCTGATTGGTGAAACACAATTTCACCATCAATTGGGAGACTTACAAGATTAAATCTTGGGGGAGTTTTTGTTTTTACAATTGTTTATCTAAATCCCTAGCATCTATGAGATATCTTCTTCCAGATTTTATTGAGGACTTTGAGAATGTTTTTTCTGTGACGGAGTGTGAAGTTCTTCCACCGCATATGTGACGCCCTGGACAAGCCAGGGGTCACAGGTAATGACATCACCACACCCTACACCCCGGTTAGGCACATCAAAGCTAGACCAGAAATCCTTGTTGCCCTCCCCAGGGGCTGATGTCCACACCAGGGGGTGGAGTCAGGCAGTTGGTCTCCACCCACCAAGGAGTTCACAGTCCTGGAGGCGGGAAAAGCAGAGAGATCAGTTTGAGGAAGAGAGGAGAGTGGAGCTAGAAAAAGGAAGTGGTAGGAGAGCAACTGTGAGACTGCGTCCGGGTGTGTGCCCCGGACAGAGACAGCAAGGTTAGTAGACGGCAGTGACCATCTGCAGGAGTGGCCTATCGGAGGTGCCGTGAGGACCGTGGACGGGTGGTGACCCGGCGGTACCGGACCGGTACACAAGGAGAAGCCAGCACCATTGGCAGGGGCCTTTCGGATCCCGGCAAGGCTTGGAGTCACCGTAAATTTGCCAAATCCGTCAGTGAAGGGGACCTCTGGGTCTCCAAGCATCTAAGTCCCGATTGAAGGCAACAGTCCAACTGTATGAGAGAGACACCGCCACCGCCAAGGCACCAGTTTCTCAGGGCCAGCGCCTGCGGGCAAAGAGGGGCTCCTCCGGCCCATATCCAAGTCGGGGAACGGGTTACCGGTGGGAACCCATCGCTACCAACATTACACAAGGTGCAGGGAAAGAGACAGTCACCGTTAACTACCGGGGAAAAGCAACAGCAGCCGTCCGTGGGAACCGTCTCTACAGCCGTGTGTTTCACCGAGAACTGTGTCACCATCTCAGGCTGAGTGAGTACCACCGTGCCGTGAGCCACAGCGCTGCCCCCGCGTCCCTGCACCTCACCAGGCCCCGCACCTGGCCTGCCATCCCTCATCCTCCACCCCATCACTGGGCCCCGGGACAACCAACCCCTACCCACGGAGGGGAGAACTAACAACTCTGCTGCTCCCTGTCACCGCTCCCGGGATCCCCATACAGAGCAGCGGTGGTGTTACCAAAAATCACCACAACCGTGGGTGGAGTCATGGACAATAAATCCCCAAAACCAAACCCCTTTTCACTCACGAGCGAGGAGCGCCGCTCGAGTCCCCGGGATCCGGCCCATCGCTCGAGCCACCGAGCAGCAGCGGCCGCAGCAGCAGCGGCAGCCGGACCCGAGCAGTGGGAGAGCGCAGCGTCCCCTCCTCCGCCCGCGACAACTTGGCGTCACGAACAGGATCTTACCGCTCTGCCGTCTGGTAGAGGTGCGCCTTGTTACCGCCGGAAGTGTCCGGCCAGAAAATTTCAGAAGCTGCCATCTTTGGCGCGAAAAGTTCCCGCTCGAGCGTCTCCTCGAGTAGTAGAGGCGCGAAGGCCAAAACCCCGCCCCGATAGAGGAGGAGCCGGAAAGAGGCTAAGGGGGACGAAATGGCGGCTGGCCGCATGTGAGCGCGGCTATGGAAGCAGGGACGCCAGGACCCTGCGGCCATTTACTGGTTCCTGGAAGAGGCCGCTGCTAAGGATGCTGAGTCCGACCGACAACACCGTGGTCCCCGCGCCTGGCACCGCAGCATGGGTGGAAGTCCGGACCGTCCAGCTAAGCAGCCGTCTGCAGGTCCGCATGCAGCTCCTCCTGGAGGAGTGGGAGGCCGACATGGCGGAAGTGGTGGCGGCCATACGGAGACGCGAGGTGGAGGGAGTCTTGGAAGGGAGGGTAAGTGACCCACGCCCCTGTACCCCTAGTGGGTCGGTCATCGCGGCTGAGGGACCCGGTCCATACTCGCTCGCCCTGCTACCTCCCCCGCTACCCGTGTTGGCTGCTGCTGCCCCGCCACTAGGCCCGCCCGCTACCACCACCACCGGTAGCGGTACCCTGCCAATCCGCCCCGGCGGACCGACCTGCAGCAGAAGCTCGTGACCGCCCTGATCCGCTTCCATGGAAGAAGCCGAAGGCTGAGGCCGTCAGCAAAAATGCACCGGAGGCACGGCGGGGATGCAGCTGCCAGGAGGCAGAGCAGGCCATGTCACAGCGGGGTCCCTCATTACTGAAGGTGCTGGTCGTAGCTGACATGGAGGGACTCTGGCTGGGTCCGTCCCCCGCACATGCTGAACCGGAGCAAGGAGAAAGTGCTCCATACTGGGAGTGGCGGCAACGGCAGCTGCACAGGGAGATCAATGCCCGAGAGGGGTGTAGAGCGGATGTGCATGCCCGCATGAATATGGAGGAAGATCACCCGCAGCGAGCTACCATCGGGGTCCACAGCGGTGCACCATGTGAAGGTGGCACTAGAGCCCCGCGATTGAGAATGGACTGTTGAGCAGTAAAAGTCGGCGGTCCTCCACCTAAAAGTTGTCCCCGTTGGGACCACCAGTATGTGTGTTTTAAAGTTTTAAAAGTTTTGAAAAATGAAAATGAGTAATCAACCGAAGTTCATCTGATTGTCTACTACTGCTGATTGAACCGGTCGTTGCCGGCACCGTTGTCCCCGAGGGGACCGTCTGAAGTTGAGTAAGGGACTCCTTACGGACAAGCCCGTGAACTTGCAGGGCAACCACAAACTTGTGGGATGTAAATAGGAATGTTTGTTGCAGCTTCCACCATGGCCGCCTCCGGAGAGGCAGATTGGAGGGAGGGCCCGCAGTGGAGTAGGCTGGGGCCCAGCCACCACCGGAACCAGTGGCTACCCTCTGGGGGTTCCAGGGGCTCCCCATGGACGTGGGTCCCCTGGAAAGGACAGATCCCGCTCGGGTAACTTGGATTCAGGACTGGGGTCAAGGGATGCTGCCTGTTTTCTTAGGGGCAGCATCAGGGCCAGGTTACTTGGGTGGGAGAGAGCGGAAGCCGTAACCATTTGAAACCGTTAACCGTTTGTAACGTTTAAGAAAAGTGCCTCCCATTGTGGGATGAAGTTAGTATAATTGTATGTGTTACCGTTTTTCTTATCTTTCTACAGAAAAATAAAACCGGTGTTGGACGGGCAGCCCGCGGACGGTCTGCATTTTGCTAAGGGGGAATGTGACGCCCTGGACAAGCCAGGGGTCACAGGTAATGACATCACCACACCCTACACCCCGGTTAGGCACATCAAAGCTAGACCAGAAATCCTTGTTGCCCTCCCCAGGGGCTGATGTCCACACCAGGGAGTGGAGCCAGGCGGTTGGTCTCCACCCACCAAGGAGTTCACAGTCCTGGAGGCGGGAAAAGCAGAGAGATCAGTTTGAGGAAGAGAGGAGAGTGGAGCTAGAAAAGGGAAGTGGTAGGAGAGCAACTGTGAGACTGCATCTGGGTGTGTGCCCCGGACAGAGACAGCAAGGTTAGCAGACGGCGGTGACCGTCTGCAGGAGTGGCCTATCGGAGGTGCCGTGAGGACCGTGGACGGGTGGTGACCCGGCGGTACCGGACCGGTACACAAGGAGAAGCCAGCACCATTGGCAGGGGCCTTTCGGATCCCGGCAAGGCTTGGAGTAGCCGTAAATTTGCCAAATCCATCAGTGAAGGGGACCTCCGGGTCTCCAAGCATCTAAGTCCCGATTGAAGGCAACAGTCCAACCGTATGAGAGAGACACCGCCAAGGCACCAGTTTCTCAGGGCCAGCGCCTGCGGGCAAAGAGGGGCTCCTCCGGCCCATATCCAAGTCGGGGAGCGGGTTACCGGTGGGAACCCATCGCTACCAACGTTACACCAGGTGCAGGGAAAGAGACAGTCACCGTTAACTACCGGGGACAAGCAACAGCAGCCGTCCGTGGGAACCGTCTTTCCAGCCGTGTGTTTTACCGAGAACTGTGTCACCGTCTCAGGCTGAGTGAGTACCACCGTGCCGTGAGGCACAGCGCTGCCCCCCCGCGACCCTGCACCTCACCAGGCCCCGCACCTGGCCTGCCATTCCTCATCCTCCACCCCATCACTGAGCCCCGGGACAACCAACCCCTACCCACGGAGGGGAGAACTAACAACTCTGCTGCTCCCTGTCACCACTCCCGTGATCCCCATACAGAGCAGCGGTGGTGTCCACACAATCACCACAACCGTGGGTGGCGTCACGGACAATAAATCCCCAAAACCAATCCCCTTTTCACTCACGGGCGAGGAGCGCCGCTCGAGTCCCCGGGATCCGGCCCATCGCTCGAGCCACCGAGCAGCAGCGTCCCCTCCTCCGCCCGCGACACATAGATCATATGATTATGCAATCGTATTCATACCAGGGGCCAATTTGCCTAAACCTCATCTGTTTAACCTCTCTGTTCCTGAAAAAGATGCCTTGAAGGACTAAATTCTAAATAGTCTCTCTAAGGGTAACATAAGGCCTTCCACTTCACCAGTTGCAATGGTATCCTTCTTTGTTAAGAAAAAAAAAAACAAATAAGGTTTGTGTCCTTGTTTGGATTTTAGAAAGAATAACAAGGTTACTGCACGTAATCCATAACCACGACCTCTTATTAAATCAACTAGCGAGGGCCAAGTGGTTTATTAAATTGGATCTGAGAGGACCATATAACCACCTTCGTGTTCGCCAAGGTGATGAATGGAAGACTGCCATCAATGCATTCAAGGGTCGCTTTGAAAACTTGTTGATGAGATTTGGTTTGAACAATGCTCCAGCAGTATTTCAGAAATTTCATAAATGATATCTTTTCTTCTCTAGTTGGTAGATTTGTAGTGATATTGGATGATATCTTGATTTACTCAGGTTCTCGTGAGGAGTATCAGGAGCATGTTCAGAAGGTGCTTCAAGTCCTTCATAACAACCATTTATTTATCAAACTAGAAAAGAGTCAATTTGAGGTGCACCAGATTCAGCTTTTGAGTCATTTATTTTCTGCTAAAGGTTTTCAGAGGGATCCCATTAAGGTATGGGTCTTCCTTGATTGGGGGCAAGCTACTAATCTTAAAGGGAACCTGTCAGCAGAAATTTCGCTCAAAACCTAAAAGAGTCACCCTCTGCAGCTCCTGGGCTGCATTCTAGAAAGGTCCCTGTTATTATTGTGCCCCATGTGAGACCAAAATAAAGACTTTATAAAGTGGTACCTTTTTGTATTCAGATACTGTAAATGTGACACGGGGGCGGGCTCTCTGGCGTCCGTTATTCTGCCCCCTGGTCCTGTATGCCTTCCCCCATCGCTCCTTTCCATAGCTGATGCACCGCCCACTGCTCCAGCCATCCCCGCGCATGCCCAGTGCCAGTCTCACGGGACTGAGCAGTGTGACCGCTGGTGACGTGTGCGCAGGCAAGTGATTATGGGCGGGGCTGTGATTGTTATCAGCAAGTACCCGCCCATAATCTCATGAGCGCGCAAACCTCACCAGCGGTCACACTGTGCTCACGGTAGGTGCTGGACTGTATGGGCTGCTTCCAGGGATGACGTACCTTTTGTCACGTGATAGTATTTTGAACACGCCCCTATCACGTGACAAAAGGGACGTCATCCCTGGAAGCAGCCCATACAGTCTAGCATCTACCCTGAGCACAGTGTGACCGCTGGTGAGGTTTGCGCGCTCACGAGATTATGGGTGGGTACTTGCTGATAACAATCACAGCCCCACCCATAATCACTTGCCTGCGCACACGTCACCAGCGGTCACACTGCTCAGTCCCGTGAGACTGGCACTGGGCATGCGCGTGGATGGCTGGAGCAGTGGGCGGTGCATCAGCTATGGAAAGAAGCGATGGGGGAAGGCATAAAGGACCAGGGGGTAGAATAACGGATGCCAGAGAGCCCGCCCCCGTGACACATTTAAAGTATCTGAATACAAAAAGGTACCACTTTATAAAGTCTTTATTTTGGTCTCACATGGGGCATAATAATAACAGGGACCTTTCTAGAATGAAGCCCAGGAGCTGCAGAGGGGGACTCTTTTAGGTTTTGGGTGAAATTTCTGCTGACAGGTTCCCTTTAAAGCTTTACAGGGGATCTTAGGTTTTCCTAATTATTACTGCAAATTAATTAAGAACTTCTCTGTCATAGTCAAACTGCTTACTGATATGACGAAGAAGGGGACTGACAGTGAAATGAGACTGATGATGCCTTTGTGGCTCTCAAGACAGCTTTTTCTAAAGCTCCAGTCCTCACTCAACCTGATGTTGATTTACCTTTTGTGGTTGAGGTAGATACTTCTCTTTGGGAATGGGTAGCATTCTTTCACTGAAAGACTTTTATTTCCATCCTTGTGCTTTCTTTTTCTCAGAAATTCTCACAAGTCCAATCATGATAGAGGTGATTGGGAACTCTTGGCTGTTAAGAGAGCTTTTGAGGAATGTAGATATTAGTTGGAGGGGGCCCGGCTAGGCATAAAGTAACGGTCTTTACTGATCACAAAAATTTGCTGTATGTTCAAACTAGAGATGAGCGATGTTCGAGGTTTGCCAATTACATGTTCAAGTGATTTTGAGAGGTGTTCGAGTCGTTCGACGAACTCGAATGATTTGCTAAAAGTTCGGCATTTAGAGTTACGTTCGAGAACGATTCGATCACCAAAAGCATGGCTTTTTACAGCTACGTGTGCAGGGAGCCATCGCTGACAGCCTGTGGTAAGCTGGTAACCAGGGTAAATATCGGGTATCCAAGCAAAGCGCTTTGCTTAGTAACCCGATGTTTATCCTGGCTACGTGTACAAAAATCCCCGAAAGCCACACAGAAGCACTTCCATGTGACTTCCGTCGGATGCCACTGCAGTCTGTGTCGCGCTCCAGCCCCAGCCCCGCGGCTGCCCACTCAGCAGTGTCCACAGCTGCCCGCACTGTACGGTGTCCGCAGCTGCCCACACTGCAGTGACAGCAGCCGCAGGGATGACAAGCGCTGCCGTCAGGAGGTTAGTGAAGTTCCTTACCTGCGGTGATGAAGTCCTGCCCTCTCGACGTCAGCGCTGTCACGGTCCTCCATGGCCGCCGCTTGTCACATCTCCTCTCGCTGCCGACTCGAGACTGTCACTAGCGGTGATGTCACAGGCACCCGCGATACTTGGCTGTGAAGGCGGCAGTCATTGAACTCAGTGACAGCTCTGCTATCAGGAGTGCAGCGATCACTGCAGGTAATGTACCTCGCTATCCTCCTAACCGCAGCACTTGTCATGCCCTGCAGTGGCAGCTTTGCTATCAGGAGTGCAGTGATCACCGCAGGTAATGTACCTTGCTATCCTCCTGACAGCAGCACTTGTCATGCCCTGCAGTGACCTGGGCTGACCTATTGATGTTAGCTCAGGTCACTGCATTGCTCTCCTAGCCAATATGGAACATTCTGTTCTTCATTGACTGGGACATTGACTATGGTATGGATCGTCATGTGACCCCCTTGGATTTCACCAGACCTGGATTTGTTTTTCTTTCTAATAAATTGGTGAAAGAGGGAATGTTTTGGGGAGTGTTTTTTCAAATAAAAATGTGTTTGTTGTCTTTTTTTTTTTTTTTTTATTACTGACTGGGTTGGTATGTCGGGTATCTGATAGACGCCTGACATCATGAACCCCAAGGCTTGATGTCAGGTGACATTACACATCTGGTATTAACCCCATATATTACCCCGTTTGCCACCGCAACAGGGCAACGGGATGAGCTGGAGCGAAGCACCAGGATTTTCGCATCTAGTGGATGCGCCACTTCTGGGGCGGCAGCGGCCTGCTATTTTTAGGCTGGGGAGAGTCCAATAACCATGGACCTCCCTAGTCTGAGAATATCAGACCCCAGCTGTCCGCTTTACCTTGGCTGGTGAACCAATTTTGGGGGGACCACACGTGTTTTTTTTAAATTATTTATTTAATTTAAAATAACAGCCTGGGGCCCTCAGTTTTGGATTACCAGCCAAGGTGAATCTGCCACCTGTGGTCTGCAGGCTGCAGCCGTCTGCTTTACCCTAGCTGGCTATCAAAAATAGGGGGAACCCCACGTCCTTTTTTTTTTTTTTAATTTATTTATTTTTTTGGCTAAATACAAGGCTAAGCACCCCTTAATGCCACATGAAAGGCACCAAAGGGTGCAAAATTACAAAATGCAGGAGAGTGGGACATTATGTGTCTTTCTGCCATTATAATGACAGAAAAGACTGATATGCAGTGTACAAGCACAAGAAAATCACCAGAGCGCTCTACGCTGTGAAAAGCAGTAGAAAATGGCACTGGAGTGAACATGTGACCGCCTCATGTAGGTTGAAGCTATGGATCCTGGGTAAATTTATGTATTTTGCCTCCTTCAGTTTTTTTGCAGTACGCAAAAAAACGGAAGGCACCCGGATAACAAACGGATGACCTACGGACCGTATACGGAACAGAAACGGATGCCACACGGATGCATCCGTGAAAAAAAGGACTGTTTTTTTGCGGACCACAAAAACGGATCGGTCGTGTGAATGTAGCCTTATTATGATCTGCCGTTTATAAACAGCAGGCAGAAATAAGTGAATAGCGCCCCCCAGCGTCAGAAAATCTCTGGTGTTTCAGGGGGTAGCTGAGACCCTGGAGATCATGATTCAGGATGGTTTTTCAGGTCCCCGCTCTTGTGATCACCGGTATGCTTGTATTTGCTATTTTTGTTGCCCTGCTGAATGAATACCAAACATGAGAGTCCGTCATACGCCTCAAAATAACATGTCTAAATAGCGAGCTCTGTTGTTTAATATTCATTCAGCAGGATAACTGGACTTAAAGGGGTATTCCATCTCCAAGATCCTATCCCCAATATACAGTAGGTGGAATAGCAATAATATCAGCAAATACCAATATTTGTAAATGTAGAATAGTTCTCCTGATTAGGCATGCCCTTACCTCATGAGCAGGGCATTGTAGCTTTGGTAGCAACAGTTACGACATGGACTCTGCTGCTGTGTACCCGGGGAGAGTGGGTGCAGATTCACTGCACCCACACTCCTCACATAGAGGGTCTGCACTCTTAGAAAATGGGGGATACGTTCACTGAGCGTGTCCCCCCATATTCTAGATGGTCCAGAGTCGTCGTGGGACCCCCTTATTTTTTTTCCTTACAATAAATTGGTGAAAGAGGGAATGTTTTGGGGAGTGTTTTTTCAAATACATCTTTTTTTTGTCTATTTTTTTGTTAGTACTGACAGTTTGTGATGTCGGGTATCTGATAGACGCCATGACATCACAAACAGCTGGGCTTGATGTCAGGTGACCTTACAGCTAGTATCAACCCCATTTATTAACCCGTTTGCCACTGCACCAGGGCACAGGATGAGCTGGGGTGAAGCGCCAGGATTGGCGCATCTAGTGGTGCGCCTGCGGCCTGCTATTTTTAGGCTGTGAAGGGCCAATAACTATAGATCTTCCCAACCTGAGAATACCAGACCACAGCTGTCCACTTTACCTTGGCTGGTGATCCAATTTGGAGGGGACCCTACTTTTTTTTTGTAATTATTAATATTTATAAAATAATTATAAAAAAGAGCCTGGGGTGACCTCCACATTGGATCACCAACCACGGTAAAGCTGTCAGCTGTGGTTTTCAGGCTAATGCCGTCTGCTTTACCCTAGCTGGCTATCAAAAATGGGGGGACTTCACATCATTTTTTTTTAAACTATTTTTTTAAATAAAAAAATTAATGAGCTTCCCTGTATTTTGATTGCCAGCCAAGGTAACACCAGGCAGATGGGGGTGTTACCTATAGTGTATATTTGATATAGTGTAGATTGTTTAGGTTTTTGCACCCAGTTCAGACTCAGAATGGTGTTCCAGATGTTATTTCTTGATTGATTTGTAGTCTTTCATTTGTGAACCCGGCCCCACCACACCTATTGCCAGTCCACATTATACGCATATATAGCCTGGGTCTCAGCTTCCCATACACGGTAAGTTTTTTAACTGCATGAGAGGACACACACAAGCTAGGGACCCCAACGTAGAGAAATACTTTGGCGTAGTGTTGGGGCTCTATTGCATTGATCAATTCAGTAGCTACATTTCTCTTGATTCATATGTTCATGGCAGTAATGCAGATTCCATTTTTCACATTTTCACTCTTACATATAGCTATTGAATTTTTCATGTCAGTATTCACACAGCAGTTTCTGCTTTTCATATATTCCCCTTACATAGTCACTGGTGTACATACCTTCTCTCCATATAGTGTAGATTGTTTAGGTTTTTGCACCCAGTTCAGACTCAGAATGGTGTTCCAGACGTTATTTCTTGATTGATTAGTCCTTGCATGTGGGCTGACTCTGTAAAAAGCGCCCACATGCAGGAACGGGGAGTCGACCATGTGCCAGAGCATTTTGCCGGTACACGGACATGCTCAAACGAGCACCGCTTACCAGAGAGATGCACTGACAGGACCTAGCAATGATGTCTAGCCATGTGACCAGTCTGTAGCCAATGAGATAATAGACACGTGACTGGTCACATGCTATTTTGACGTCATGATAGGTCCTATCATCAGTGCTGGTTACCGGGAGGACCCAGCGATTATCGGAAGGAAAAGCGGCGGGAGACAGAGTGCAGGACGCGTCGCGGGGACCTGTAGGTGTTATGACAATGTTGATTAATTGTATGTGTAGATGTATAATGTGTTTTTATGTGTTTGTGTTTGCTTCCCATTGTTTTCAATGGGGTTCGAGTGGTTCGTCGAATGGTTCGTCGAACAGAGCCTCCATTCGGCGAACTGAACCAAACTCGAACGCTAAGGGGGTGGCTCATCTCTAGTTCATACCCCTAAATGCCTGAATACTAGTCAGGCCTGGTGGGCCATTTCTTTGCTCGGTTTGATACCTTTGTGACTTATCTCCCTGGTATTAAGAATATTATGGATGATGCTTTGCCACTTAGTTTTGTTCCAAAGTTGAAGGGATGAAAATCCAGTAAAAAATTCTTAGTGAAGGGGTGGTGGCGGGTGCTAGCGTAACACATGCATTCTGGTATAATCATGTCCCCACCACTGATTAGCAGCTTTCTGTCAATATACAGTGTACACGGAAATCTACCAATCTGTAGTGTAGGCAGGAATATACACAGCTCAGCATTCTGAGCACTGCTAAATCTGCGACACAGAAAATCGATTCTATCACAACTCTTGAACCCAGTAAATTAAGTGATACTTTGCTGGAATCAGGCTCTCTGTCCCTACATCATGTGTGGAGGCGGGAAAAGTGAGACACAAGTTCAAGTTGACAGTGCAGAGTAGTTTTGACAGTGAAGGAGGGAGGTTGAGTCCAAGGGCAGACCTGCGCCCAGGCCTGCCATAGACTACTCCGGTGGCTGGGTCGGAGCCCAGTCACCTTTGGCAAGGAGAACATCACAAAGGACAGTTTAAGTGATGACGCCCGTACCACACCCCAGAATACACTATATATACATATATATACACACATACACCGTATCCTATGTATTCATCTATGTGTATTTTTTATTTATTATTTTTACAAACGTTATTTTTAGGGGTGCAGGGGTACAAGAGGACCATAAGACCACTTTGGGGTTTACTAATAAGACCAAAAAAGAAAAAAACGAATACGATGGTCTATAATACATACAAAATATTTTTTTAATTAATTACCTTTGGCAAGGAGGCAGAAGGTGGTGGCCACCTGCAGGAGCTGGGATTACAGCCGGTGGAACCATAGGGACCGGGGTTGGGCGGTGGCCCACCGGTACCGAACCATTAGAAACCGGAGCACCAGGAGGGTGTCGCGAAGGCGACACCCAGAGAGGCCCCGGCCCCGGCAGTCCACCCGGCTGAGGAGGAGAGCGTCACCCGGAAGAAGGCCCCGAAGGTGAGGCAGGCCGTTCCCTGGTCTAGGGCCTCGGCTGAGGTCCCGAGGGGAGGCCGCTGCAAGGCAGCAGAGCCGGCCGCGACACAGTGGAGTTGCCCACAGAGGGTGACAGTCGTGGCCGCCACCGGGGAGCTCTAGCTGGGCCAGACCACCACCTGTAGAGACCCCGGGCACGCAGACGCCCCGTACTGGGAGCGACGGCCAAACCAGATGGGCCGGGAGATTGATCCCTGCGAAAGAAGGAAAGCCGAAATCCTCGCCCGCACGATCCGGGAGAAGGACAACCTGTGGAGTGCCACCTACCGGGTACGAGGCCAAAAGTACCAGGGCCAGGTCTGGAGGTTTGACTGTGACCGCAGATGGGGGTTAATTTATGAGCCTGGCCTGGAGGCCGAAGTGTTCTTCTCCCGCAGAGATGTAAACCCGCACCTACCCTATGGTCACCCGGATCGTGACCTGCTACCCGGCGACTTGGTCCAATATACCCGTCGTTGTGGGGAGAGGGGCTGGTTTGCCCTGGATGTCCGCCTGAGAGAGGGTCGCAGCGCCCCAGAGCGGCCCCAGTCCCCTCCCCCGCCGTACAGCCTTGGAGTGACCATTGAGGCTGAGTACGAGGAGGATGAAGACCAAGATTAAAGGCAGTGGAACCCGGCTGCCAATGTGACACAGTCCCTGTTGGGACCATACTGCCCGTCCCCATTGGGACTTTATTTTGCCCCATTTTACTCAAAGACAAGGCCGAGAACTGGCAGGCCACCCAAAAACTTTTGGGCTTGTAAATAATGCCTCCCTTAATCGGCCATCCGGTTTCACCGCCTCCGGAGAGGCAGACTGGAGGATGGGCCTGCGGGAAGCTGTTGGACAAGGCCCGCCACCACTACAACCGGTGGCCATCCTCCGAGTCAGGGGTCCCCTGGACGTGGGACCTCTGAAAGGACTGTGAAACCTGCACCCGTCCCGTTAAACACACCTAGGCCCATTCCTGGACTGGGGAAAAGGGCTGCTGCCCACTTCTTAGGGGCAGCATCAAGGCTAGGTTGTTTGGGTGGGTGACTGGAGGACCCGCTTCCCGTATTAAGAAAAATGTTTTATATTTGTAACGTTCAAGTATGTGCCTCCCGTAAGGGAAGATTTGAAAAGCTAAAAATGTAAAAGTTTGTACAAATGTTAGTATACTTGCACTGTGTTCCCGTCTACTTTTCAGAAACAAAAATAAACCAGTGATGGACGGGCAGCCCGCGGACGGTCTGCATTAAACCAAGGGGGAATGTGACAACCTGGACTAGTCAGGTCGTCCCAGGTAGTCACAACACCACACCCCATCACGATTAGGTGACATCAGTCAAACTAAAAACCTTGTCACCACCCTCCAGGTTTGATATCCACACCAGGGGTGGGCGGAGCCAGGCAGTTGGCTCCACCCACCGAGGAGTTCACAGGCCTGGAGGCGGGAAAAGAGAGACACAAGTTCAAGTTGACAGTGCAGAGTAGTTTTGACAGTGAAGGAGGGAGGTTGAGTCCAAGGGCAGACCTGCGCCCAGGCCTGACATAGACTACTCCGGTGGCTGGGTCGAAGCCCAGTCACCTTTGGCAAGGAGGCAGATGGTGGTGGCCGCCTGCAGGAGCTGGGATTACAGCCGGTGGAACCATAGGGACCGGGGTCGGGCGGTGGCCTGCCGGTACCGAACCGGGGAACCAATTAGAAACCGGAGCACGAGGGGTACTCAGACCCAGATGAAGTCCCGAACCGACAGGGCCGAGTCGAATCAACTGATTGCGGACTGGACTTAAGGACCTGTCCCACACAAGTCCCGTTAGAAGACAACAGCCCAACCATACAGGGTAAAGCCACCGCCAAGGCATAGAGACCCAAAGGGCCAGCGTCTGCGGGCAAACGGGCTACGATGGCATATACAAGTCGGGGAGCGGACTACCGGTGTCTAGGCATAGGAGTCAAACATTTACACACAGAGGTGCAGGAGAAAGGCGGAAACCACCAACCTATACCGGGAGAAGCTGCAGCCGGCTGCGGGCCCCGTTCATCACTCCATTTGGTTTACCAGAGACTCGAGTGTATTGTGTCAGAGTGAGTACACCAGTGCCTTCGGGCCGCGCACCGCGCCGCACCGCATCAGTGTCCAACCCGCTCCCCCGCCTCAGCACCTCCCTCGGGCCCCCGGGACTATCACTCCCCTACCCACGGAGGGGTCAACCCCAAGCTGCACAACACCGTCCCCGGGAGGCCTAGTCAACGGCAGCGGTGGTGTCCATCCATTCACCACGACCCGTGGGTGGCGTCACGAACTTACAATCCAAACCAAACCACCGCGGCCCCGGCCGTGGAACTCCTCACCCAAGTTCCCGCGTGTAGCGCCAACTCCCTTGCAGAGCGACATGACCCCCGGGTCCGTGAGAGGCTTGAGCCACCACCCGCAGTACGAGCACGGATCCGAGCGGCTCGGTGGTCGCAGCCGAGCCCGCGGGGCGGTACACATGCTGCTTTCAAATTACATACAAAAAAAACAATTGACAGATTCACTTTAAATGAAAGAGTCCTGATATTAATTTTCAAATTAAAGATATATGCTTGCCTGAGAGCAAAAATTAGTTGGGCAAATATCCTCTCTGTTATATAGTCAAAGGCTTTTTTTGTCATTGGGTCTCCTAATCTTGAGGTAGCAGAGTATCTTGACTCTATGGAATTATCAAGGCAGATTTTCTAGATAAAGGAGAATGGCTGATCCATGCCATTAAATAACATGTTTAAAGGCTCTTTTACCCTCACTGATGGAAACTGTATAGAAATTAGTGGTCTACCAAAAGTTTGCTTACAGTTGGCAGCAAATCCCTCTCATAGACATGTTCTGATTTTAGGTTACTTGTTACTTGGTTGGTTGAACACTGTTATGCCAATGATCGGAATCAAACATTTCCATAAAAACTTATTTGACCAATCAAAGAGCTTTATCTAAACTTATACAATGGGTGAAATTAATATGTCCAGTTAGTTCTCTCCTCAAACAAAAAAGGGCTAAGACCGATGCTGGTCATATCGTCTACTGATATCCTTCTCCAGATTCCTGGGTATATTGAAGGCCAGAAACATGAATCCACATTCTTGGTTTCCACTCAAGGTCAGGACCATGAATCTACATTCTTGGTTTCCATTGGAA
The DNA here is from genome assembly GCF_048569485.1 of Anomaloglossus baeobatrachus. Taxonomy (NCBI): domain Eukaryota; kingdom Metazoa; phylum Chordata; class Amphibia; order Anura; family Aromobatidae; genus Anomaloglossus; species Anomaloglossus baeobatrachus. The sequence goes on from NC_134360.1 coordinate 66,493,748, forward strand.
GGCCAGGAACATGGATCCAAATTCTTGGTTTCCACTGAAGACCAGAAACATGAATCCACATTCTTGGTTTCCATTGAAGGCCAGGAACATGAATCCACATTCTTGGTTTCCATTGAAGGTCAGGAACATTAATCCACATTCTTGGTTTCCATTGAAGGCCTGGAACATGGATCCACATTCTTGGTTTCCACAGAAGACCAGAAACATGAATCCACATTCTTGGTTTCCATTGAAAGCCAGGAACATGAATCCACATTTTTAGTTTTCATTATTTTTTTTTTAATACTTCTTTAAGAGATCTACATATAGAAGAAACCAGAACGCCTACTCCTACTCACCCTGACATCAAAACACATGAAAAAATATGCTACTCCTCCCCACAATTTCCTGTTAGCTAAGGTGAAACTGTGACATTTATAACTGAGGTCCCGCGTGAAGGGACAGGACTGAAAACTGGACAGGAGAAGACTGAACAGTGAACACCATTGAGCAAGTTATACAATGGGATCTGGTAAGAAACTTTGATGGTTCTTAGACCCTTCTATTTTGGAAGTCTCATTGATGATCTTACCAAGACTAGACTCAGAGATTTGGCACAAAATTAGAGACAGTTTCCCATCAATTGATGATTGTATGGTCCCAAAAATATGTTTACTGGTCAACGAAACAAAATCCTAGTACTTATATGACTGTAAATTGCACATGACGTATATGTATTCATATCGAAAAATCATTGACCATGGTGAGGAGGAAAAAATAAAATAATTTAGCCTTTCTGCCTTGAGTAAAAGCAGATAATTGAGTGTTATGCTCACACTCACTGCTTGTAACTTATTTAAAAAATTGACGTTACATACAAAGAAGGCTTAAGAAATATAATACTACAATTGAATGCTAAATTATACTACCGTGCACCTTTAAATTATATTTACTTAGTGGTTTGGCAGAATCCCAAATTTCATAAACCTTTGTGCTTTTTTTGGTATGTAGTTGTAGTTTTTTTTCAATTGCAGTATGTTCTAAGCAGAGCGCTGTTTCATGCACTTTATCATAGGCAAGTCTGTAGAAAAAAAAACACGTGTTAAAAAAAACACAAAAAGGTGCACAAAAATCATGTTATATTTTACAAGTAATAAAAATAATGTGTTCTATGTGTGATGGAAGCCTAAAGTTGTAATGGGATATTCAACAAAATAGATGGACGGGTAAGATCCTTGTGACAAGAACAATTAGTTCTGAAATTCGAGTGTAAAAAACAGGGAAGAGAGGGTGACACACGGCTGAATATGAGATACGCAGCTAGACCACGTTTTCAGTCATGCTTATGGGAAGGAAAACGTCATTGTAGGTAACCAGCCAGAGAACGTAAGTGACTCATGTTGAGAATATGACAAAGATGAGAAGAGTTATAATTTAAGTTTGGGGTTACAGTGAGTTTTTAAATATATATTTATTTGTATTCTTATTATTTTCTTATTATTACTATTTTTTTATTTTTATTATTTTTACAATTATTATTATTATTATTATTAGTAGTAGTACTAATAGTAGTAGTAATTTTTATTTATTTATTTCATTATTTTTATTTATTTATTTTTATTATTATTTGTTGTTATTATTATTACAATTATTTTTTTTATTTTTATATTTATTTTTATTATTTTTTATTTTTATTATTATTTTTTAACATGCATTATTATTAGTTTTTTATTATTATTTTTTACAATTATTATTATTTATTTAAATTATTCTTCACATTTATTGTATCATTTTTATTATTATAATTATTATTATTATTACTATTTGTTATTATTTATTTTTCTTATTTTTTACATTTATTATTATTATTATTATTTAATTATTAGTATTATTTTACATTTATGGTTATTATTACTATACATTTTTATTTATTTACTTTTAATAATTTACATTTATTATTATTAGTATTATTGTATTCCTATTAAATTATTATTAGTAGTATTATTAATATCAATATTATTATTTATGATATTTTTTATCTATTCTTATTATTTTTACATTTATTTTTATTATTTTTTATTGTTATCATTACTATTTTATTTTATTTTTTTTTTGAGTGGTTTTCAACATTTTTTGTGTATGCAAAATTTTTTTGCTTCCATTTTATTTCGATAGCAAGAACTCACATGGTGCTATTTTTCCCCCCAAGCTAAATAATGTATAATGTTCACTATAGGCACATTTTCCCATTGAAGTAATTGGAAAGCTTATTAAAGGGGTTTGTCTATAAGTATACAGGGCTTAAAAATAACAAACAAAGGTTTACTCACAAGCCGTTGATCCTGTGCTGGGTCTCTACCCATTTGAGCTGCACTAAGTAATGAACTCTGTATTTCTTATTACTCCCAAAATGCCTAATAGGTCCCAACACAGGTGTGATGTCATCTGCTCCTAGGATTCATCTGCTCTCCTACTTGTTCCTGCAGTCGATGGTGATGGGTAAATATAATACTTAATGGATACTTATTCATGTTTGAAGATGTATTGTATTAGGAATCGGATCTTCTGATGACATTGACTATGATAGGGAAAAATGTTAGTGTCCAAATCTATGATCAGTCCATTCCGAGCCTCGTAGAAACCCTAACAAGTATTTGTATCATACAGTTAGGTCCAGAAATATTTGGACAGTGACACAATGTTCGCGAGTTGGGCTCTGCATGCCATCACATTGGATTTGAAATGAAATCTCTACAACAGAATCCAAGTGCAGATTGTAACGTTTAATTTGAAGGTTTGAACAAAAATATCTGATAGAAATTGTAGGAATTGTACACATTTCTTTACAAACACTCCACATTTTAGGAGGTCAAAAGTAATTGGACAAATAAACCAAACCCAAACAAAATATTTTTATTTTCAATATTTTGTTGCGAATCCTTTGGAGGCAATCACTGCCTTAAGTCTGGAACCCATGGACATCACCAAACGCTGGGTTTCCTCCTTCTTAATGCTTTGCCAGGCCTTTACAGCCGCAGCCTTCAGGTCTTGCTTGTTTGTGGGTCTTTCCGTCTTAAGTCTGGATTTGAGCAAGTGAAATGCATGCTCAATTGGGTTAAGATCTGGTGATTGACTTGGCCATTGCAGAATGTTCCACTTTTTTGCACTCATGAACTCCTGGGTAGCTTTGGCTGTATGCTTGGGGTCATTGTCCATCTGTACTATGAAGCGCCGTCCGATCAACTTTGCGGCATTTGGCTGAATCTGGGCTGAAAGTATATTCCGGTACACTTCAGAATTCATCCGGCTACTCTTGTCTGCTGTTATGTCATCAATAAAAACAAGTGACCCAGTGCCATTGAAAGCCATGCATGCCCATGCCATCACGTTGCCTCCACCATGTTTTACAGAGGATGTGGTGTGCCTTGGATCATGTGCCGTTCCCTTTCTTCTCCAAACTTTTTTCTTCCCATCATTCTGGTACAGGTTGATCTTTGTCTCATCTGTCCATAGAATACTTTTCCAGAACTGAGCTGGCTTCATGAGCTGTTTTTCAGCAAATTTAACTCTGGCCTGTCTATTTTTGGAATTGATGAATGGTTTGCATCTAGATGTGAACCCTTTGTATTTACTTTCATGGAGTCTTCTCTTTACTGTTGACTTAGAGACAGATACACCTACTTCACTGAGAGTGTTCTGGACTTCAGTTGATGTTGTGAACAGGTTCTTCTTCACCAAAGAAAGTATGCGGCGATCATCCACCACTGTTGTCATCCGTGGACGCCCAGGCCTTTTTGAGTTCCCAAGCTCACCAGTCAATTCCTTTTTTCTCAGAATGTACCCCACTGTTGATTTTGCTACTCCAAGCATGTCTGCTATCTCTCTGATGGATTTTTTCTTTTTTTTCAGCCTCAGGATGTTCTGCTTCACCTCAATTGAGAGTTCCTTAGACCTCATGTTGTCTGGTCACAGCAACAACTTCCAAATGCAAAACCACACACCTGTAATCAACCCCAGACCTTTTAACTACTTCATTGATTACAGGTTAACGAGGGAGACGCCTTCAGAGTTAATTGCAGCCCTTAGAGTCCCTTGTCCAATTACCTTTGGTCCCTTGAAAAAGAGGAGGCTATGCATTACAGAGCTATGATTCCTAAACCCTTTCTCCGATTTGGATGTGAAAACTCTCATATTGCAGCTGGGAGTGTGCACTTTCAGCCCATATTATATATATAATTGTATTTCTGAACATGTTTTTGTAAACAGCTAAAATAACAAAACTTGTGTCACTGTCCAAATATTTCTGGACCTAACTGTATATATTTTATATCCATATCTTTATAGTATGAAATATAAACTGATAACCATATTAATTAAAGAGGTTGTGCACTACTTTTACATTGCTGGCCTATACCTAGGATAGGTCATCAATGTCTGATTGGCCGGGGTCTGACACCCGAGCTCCCGACGATCAGCAGTTCTTAGTACCGGTGGCTGGAAATGCTCAGTTCCGGAGCTTCCAAGTGATTGCAGCTGCTGCCGGGTCTTGCATATCCGCTTCCCACTATTACCTCATTCCGTTCCACATGAGGTAAGAGACATGGCTTATCAGGAGAATATACTACATTTCTAATTGGAGGTAATTGCTAATATTATTACACCTACTACATATTGGGATAGGATCTTGGAGATGGGAATAATGTGTGAAAATAGCCTAAGGATAGTAAATCTGCATGGCAACACTTTCCATGGTGATAGAACGCAACACAAACAGCAGCAAAATGGAAAAGACTAATTTCTAAATCAGGTGATATCCCCATAAGTCTATGTGCGCATGTTTAGTATTTGGTGCAGAAATTTTCTGTATCAAATCTGTGCCTTCTGGCAGAAAAATGCACCAAAAAACGCACGTGTTTTTAGTGCAATGCATTTTCCATAATGAAGTCAATGGGTGGAAGGGTTAAAAAACACAGGAAAAAATGTACCAACAATTGACATGCTGCAGATTATTTTCTGCACCAAATCTGCGTCAAATATACATCAAATCTGCATAAAAAAACACATTAAAAACTCACTGTGCTCAGACAGCCTTAGGCCTCCGACACACGTGAAAATCACGCACGTGCCGTGAGACACGTATTTACCCTGCGTGTTGCGTGTAGGTAAGGACGTGTCTCTGGTACGTGCGGGCCACGTGTGTTCTCCGTGTGCTATCAACGATAACACACGGAGAACCGGTATTTTTGCATACTCACGTGGTCCTTGCTGCTGTCCAATGTGCTGATCTTCGGCTCCAGCCCTGCCGGCTCCCCGCTGCTGCTGCTGCTGCCGGCCGCAGTGAAGTGAATATTAAATGAGTATAATGAGCGGCGGTCGGCAGCAAGTGACAGCAGCGGCAGAGACAGGAGGGCTGGAGAAGGTAACGATTTATTTTTTTTTTTTTACTCTCACGTGTGTTTTCTCCGGCGCGTGTCACACGGGACCGCATCCACAATACATCCATGTGGTACAGGTGCAGGCCGTGTGACACCCGTGCTGCCGGAGCAACATGGACATGTCAGCGTTTTTAACAAACGGAGACACGTAAGTACGGAACAGACACACGTTCCGTTTCAAAATACTTACGTGTCTCCTAACCATAGGGATTACCTAGGTCCCCGTGTGCACGTGTCTCCGGTCCGTGCAAAAAATGGCACACAGGACCGGCGGCACGTGAGTGTCAGAGGCCTTAGAGGTGAAGGACAGGGCTTCAGCACTCTTAGGATCAGATATCCTGCAGCTAAATTGTTGTAAACAATTATAGAGAAATCTATCATATTAACAATGTTAAAAAGGTAATATATAAAGCTGAGTGTATGTATGTATGTGTATGTGTGTATGTACAGTATGATGTATGTATGTGTGTATTTATGATGTATGTATGTGTGTATGTATGTATGTGTATAAGTGTATGTATGTATGTGTGTGTGTGTGTGTGTATGTATGTATGTGTATGAGTGTATGTATGTGTGTGTATATGAGTGTGTATTTATGTATGTTTATGAATGTATGTGTGTATGTATTATGTATGTATGTGTGTATGTATGTATGTAGTATGTGTGTGTGTGTGTATGTACAGTACAGACCAAAAGTTTGGACACACCTTCTCATTCAAAACATTTTCTTTTTTTTCATGACTCTGCAAATTGTAGATTCACATTGAAGGCATCAAAACTATGAATTAACACATGTGGAATTAAATACTTAACAAAATAAGTGTGAAACAACTGAAAATATGTCTTATATTCTAGGATGTTCAAAGTAGCCACCTTTTGCTTTGATTACTGCTTTGCACACTCTTGGCATTCTCTTGATGAGCTTCAAGAGGTAGTCACAGGAAATGGTTTTCACTTCACAGGTGTGCCCTGTCAGGTTTAATAAGTGGGATTTCTTGCCTTATAAATGGGGTTGGGACCATCAGTTGTGTTGTGCAGAAGTCTGGTGGATACACAGCTGATAGTCCTACTGAATAGACTGTTAGAATTTGTATTATGGCAAGAAAAAAGCAGCTAAGTAAAGAAAAACGAGTGGCCATCATTACTTTAAGGAATGAAGGTCAGTCAGTCCGAAAAATTGGGAAAACTTTGAAGTTGTCCCCAAGTGCAGTGGCAAAAACCATCAAACGCTACAAAGGAACTGGCTAGCATGAGGACTGCCCCAGGAGAGGAAGACCAAGAGTCACCTCTGCTGCAGAGGATAAGTTTATCCGAGTCACCAGCCTCAGAAATCACAGGTAAACAGCAGCTCAGATTAGAGACCAGGTCAATGCCACACAGAGTTCTAGCAGCAGACACATCTCTAGAACAACTGTTAAGAGGAGACTTTGTGCAGCAGGCCTTCATGGTAAAATAGCTGCTAGGAAACCACTGCTAAGAACAGGCAGCAGCAGAAGAGACTTGTTTGGACTAAAGAACACAAGGAATGGACATTAGACCAGTGGAAATCTGTGCTTTGGTCTGATGAGTCCAAATTTGAGATCTTTGGATCCAACCACCGTGTCTTTGTGCAACGCAGAAAAGGTGAACGGATGGACTCTACATGCCTGGTTCCCACTGTGAAGCATGGAGGAGGAGGTGTGATGGTGTGGGGGTGCTTTGCTGGTGACACTGTTGGGGATTTATTCCAAATTGAAGGCCTACTGAACCTGCATTGGCTACCACAGCATCTTGCAGCGGCATGCTATTCCATCCGGTTTGCGTTTAGTTGGACCATCATTTATTTTTCAACAGGAAAATGACCCCAAACACACCTCCAGGCTGAGTAAGGGCTATTTGACTAAGAAGGAGAGTGATGGGGTGCTACGCCAGATGACCTGGCCTCCAGTCACCAGACCTTAACCCAATCGAGATGCTTTGTGGTGAGCTGGACTGCAGAGTGAAGGCAAATGGGCCAACAAGTGCTAAGCATCTCTGGGAACTCCTTCAAGACTGTTGGAAGACCATTTCCGGTGACTACCTCTTGAAGCTCATCAAGAGAATGCCAAGAGTGTGCAAAGCAGTAATCAAAGCAAAAGGTGGTTACTTTGAAGAACCTAGAATATAAGACATATTTTCAGTTGTTTCACACTTTTTTTGTTAAGTATTAATTCCACTTGTGTTAATTCATAGTTTTCATGCCTTCAATGGGAATCTACAATTTTCAGAGTCATGAAAATAAAGAAAACTCTTTGAATGAGAAGGTGTGTCCAAACTTTTGGTCTGTACTGTATGTGTATGGGTGTATGTATGTGTGTGTATGTATGTATGATGTATGTATGTGTATGTGTGTGTACATATGTATGTATGTATGTATGATGTATGTCTCTATATGTGTGTGTATGAGTGTATGTATGTGTGCATGTGTATATCCACTAAAGAAGTCTGCACTGTCGCATTTACATTCAGAAAATTTTGCACAGCCACCCCATGTGACTCAGGAAATGTCATAGACTATGTTCTGAGAGGAAAATTTTACAGTTATTCACCAAAAAACCTGCTTACATTAAAGTCAATGGAGCTGGGAATGGAGCTGTAATTATAGACTCCTATTATGGACAGAGAAAGACACACAGAGAGACCAACACACAGAGAAAGAGACGCACACACAGAAAGAGACACACCGAAAGATACACACACAGAAAGAGACACATATACAGAAAGAGACACACACCAAAAGATACACACACAGAAAGAGACACATATACAGAAAGAGACACACACCGAAAGATACACACACAGAAAGAGACAAAAACAGAAAGAGACACACACCAAAAGATACACACACAGAAAGAGACAAAAACAGAAAGAGACACACACCAAAAGATACACACACAGAAAGAGACACACAGAAAGACAAACATAACTAGACACATACAAAGAAAGAGACACACAGAAAGAGACACACACTCACAGCTGTGCTTCTATTTTGTTACAGGTCATTAATAGGAGCTGTGATTGGTTGCTATAGGCAACGATGGACATTCTTAGTATAAGAAGCTTATTTGTGAGGTAATATGATTTTGGTGCAGATATGGATAGAGAGAGACAGACAAAGAGATAGATAGAGACAGAGAGAGAGACAGAGAGATGGATAGAGACAGAGAGAGAGACAGAGAGATGGATAGAGACAGAGAGAAACAGAGAAGACAGATAGAGAGAGACAAGGAGAAAGAGACAGACAGAGAGAGATAGAGAGACAGACAGAGACACAGGGAGATACTATCAGAGAGAGGGACAGACAGAAGACAACAGACAGAGAGAGTTGGAGGGTGAGAGAGTGGGAGAGAGGGAAAGTGGGAGAGAGACAAAGAGACACTTAGTTACTATACTGGGCAACGCCAGGTACTACAGCTAGTAAGCAATAAATGAACAACTAGCCCCATACCACAATGTAATTGTTCCGCCATAGATGGCATGATAACAGGGTTTTGTATGTCTAGGATACATAGTGTAGTATCACAAGAAACTCCTGACTTTTGAAAACATGCATTATTTAAGAAGAACGGAGATTTCCTACCACTGTAATTGTCGTCTTTTAAGAATATGGCATTATATGCTGAAGTCATCCAACTCCTGGACCCCACTAATCCCTAGAAGAAAGTATCGGCAGTGATAAGAATGCAATGTATTTATACCCGCACAATGACACTGCTGACCCAGCAAGTAATCGCAATACACCAGCACTTATTGTGTTGACTAAACCCCAAAGTTCCCATCCCCCTAAAAAAAAAACCTTTTAAAATTTTGCCAATATAGTGTAGGTGTGAACACAGCTAAGAATGACTTCAAGGACCTTTTATCATAATTACATAATCACTAGAGAATTGTAACAAATCTGAAGACAAAAGCGTATTGTTGTTGAAGAAGAATTAAAGAAGGAATCAGATTTCCAATGTTGTGAGAACAGGAGATTCAGACAGAGGTTTATAGGAGCAGAGAAACATCGTCAAACCAACAGCACAAGAAAACTTATTTCCATTGATACGACACTTTGTCTTCAGCGGGCATGTCTAAAGCCCTGTTCATATTTTGCATTGATTTCTGACAAAATATCAAAGCATAGTAAGATACATAATAACAAAAAGAGACAGTTACACTCTAAAATGCTAAGCTATATTAACAATGAAAATCGGAATATGAATATACTTTACCACTAAGAAAATACATAAAAAATTTAGATATTTAACATATAAAAAAGGCAAGTTTTATGTGAGCCCAACAGCCAACGTCAAGGCGTATCCTTTAATGTTGGTCCCTATCTACTCTAATGCCTCTCTTCGAGTTAATTCTGTATTACCAGGTTCTTATTCCCCCATAAATTTGTTTTTATACCCCAAAGAGAGGCATTAGAGTAGATAGGGATCCAACATTAAGGGATACGCCTTGACGTTGGCTGTTGGGCTTACATAGAACTGGCCTTTTTTATATACTAAGTATCTCAATTTTTATATGTATTTTTTAGCAGTAATGCATGTTAATATTCCTATATTCGTTGTTAACATATCTTAGCATTTCAGAGTGCAACTGTCTCTTTTTGTCATAATATAGCTCATGTTTAGTATGCACCTGTTCACACTTGAGTGTTAAGAAGTGCCATCAGCATTCTAAAATAGTAAGATAGGAAAATGGAAAGGTTACAAATCCATGAAAGGGTTATTCCCAAAAATGGAGTTATTCCCTTTCAACAGAATACCTTGCTGATCAACCACTGAGACCCACAAGGAGAATGTGGCTCTGTGTCTCCTTCCTCATTAGAGCATACATGCTCATGCACGGTCTTCACTCCATTAATTGTCTATTGTACTGCTGAGTGGTGGTCAGTTATGTCAGACAGTCCCTCAGATAATGAACAGGGCTCTGAAGCTGGCACTCCCAGCAGACGTAACCCCAGCGATCAGCAAGTATCCATCTATTCAATTTTTGGGGAATAACCCTATAAGTAAAAATAAAGGAATCTTCAAAGAGTCTTTCATATTTAATTTTTCATCTAAATTTTAATTTAATTCTTTCATTTTTATTTAATAAATCAATAGTACACATGAAAATAAGAAACTGTGCAATATATCGAATTAAAGAAATCTGCTCTTTTCTCCTACTAGATCCAATCCATGAGTAAAGTTTGTAAAACTGTATTCAATGAAGAGAGATTTTCTTTTTATTGAGATAAGAGATGATAGTTGGAAAGAAAGGAAAAGAAAAAAGTGAAGGAAAAGGAAAGGGAGAAGGTAAAGGAAAGGGAGAAGAAGAAGGAAAGGTAGGGGAAGGAAAGGTAGAAGGAGAAGGAAAGGGGAAGGAAGAGGAAAGGGGGAAGGAAGAGGAAAGGGAGGAGAAGGAAAGATAGAAGGAGAAGGAACGGGGGAAGGAAGAGGAACAGGGAGAGAGAAAAAAAGGGGGAAGGAGAAGGAAAGGGAGAAGGAGGAGGGATGGAGGAAGGAGGAGGAAAGGAGGAAGGAGGAGGAAAGGGAGGAGAAGGAAAGGTAGAAGGAGACGAAACAGGGTAAGGAAGAAGAACAGGGAAAGTGAAGAAAAGGGGGAAGGAGAAGGAATGGGTGATGGAAAAGGAATGGGGAAAGGAGGAGGAATGGGGGAAGGAAGAGGAATGGGGGAAGGAGGAGGAATGGGTGAAGGAAGAGGAATGGGGGAAGGAGAAGGAATGGGTGAAGGAAGAGGAATGGGGGAAGGAGGAGGAATGGGTGAAGGAAGAGGAATGGGGGAAGGAAGAGGAATGGGGGAAGGAGGAGGAATGGGTGAAGGAAGAGGAATGGGGGAAGGAAGAGGAATGGGGGAAGGAGGAGGAATAGGGGAAGGAGGAGGAATAGGGGAAGGAGGAGGAATGGGGGAAGGAGGAGGAAAGGGGGAAGGAGGAGGAAAGGGGGAAGGAGGAGTAAAGGGAGGAGAAGGAAAGGTAGAAGGAGAAGGAACGGGGGAAGGAAGAGGAACAGGGAGAGAGAAGAAAAGGGGGAAGGAGAATGAAGGTGGAAGGAGAAGGAAGGTGGAAGGAGGAGGAAAGGGGGAAGGAGGAGGAAAGGGGAAAGGAGGAGGAAAGGGGAAAGGAGGAGGAAAGGGGGAAGGGGGAGGAAAGGGGAAAAGGGAGGAAAAGGAGAAGAAATTGGGGAAGGAGAATGAGGAAGAGGAAGGATTTAGACGTAGATACACACATTCTATTACAAGTTCTCCGGAAATATAATTTACAGTTCTCCATAGAACTTTATGAGAACTAACTGACATCTCCTATCTCAGTAATGGGAAAATCTGTATTCCACTGGAACAGATTTGTCTGGTAAATTTGGGAATTTTTTTGATGAAAAAATCAGTCCAGGAGGAGAAAGAAGAGGATTTCTCTCATATGCTATATGACAAAGTTTCCTAGTATAGTAAATTGTTTGTGTATGATTAGTACAATGCTGGTTACTCTTTAACAGATTGCAAAGGATCATGGCGAATTATAGCAGAACTGTTAGATGGGTTACCATATTGTGACATCTTCAACAATTGGATTATTTCTATGACATGCATTACTTATTAAGCCACAAATACCTAAACAAAACATATGGACAAGTAATAAAGCTGATCTATCCCTTGATTTCATAATAGAAACTGTAAACATTATTAAATAAACCTGATGAGGCTGGTGTGCTTACTTTTAAACCCTTATCAGAATAGCTTATTGAATGTTTAAACTCCAAACCACCTATTTGACAGATCCCCAGTGCTTTTCCTTTTTGCTTCTGATATCCCACAATACCCAATACAACCTGCAGCTGTCAGTCAGACTGAATGGGCGGATACTGGATGCCCTTGGACTCATAAGATTTCTCAGTCTTTATCTGGAATCATAAAATGCTCATCTTAATATCAAGATTATAAAGCCATGCTGACAAGGATTTATATAGTATATACACCAGCTTCATCAGGTCCCAGGAATGGAGAGATAAAAGAACAAATAATTAACAGGTCCACAGCTCCACTTAACGCTTTCTGTCATTCAGTAGGTACCTTAAAGGGTTTTCCAAAATTTAACTTCTCAGTTGCGGAGCTGAACACAGCACAGCTCCGTCAACCAATTAGTGGCCATGGCTGGGTATTGCATTTGCGCTCTCTATTTATGCATGTAAATGTAGTCATTTTAAGTCAATTGGGTGTGGCCATCAACTGAAAACCTATGAGGATCTAGCTCCATTGGCTTAAAAGACTAGATTTACACACAGGGAAAAATGAATGAAATATTTGGAATAGAGAGGTACAGAAAAGCAGTGGCACTTACTCCAGGTGAAAAATACACATTTATCGCAATTGAGAGGTTCTTTGTTAAGCCCGCTTTACACGCTACAATATATCTTACAATGTGTCGGCGGGATCACGTCGTAAGTGACGCACATCCGGCATCGTAAGGTATGTTGTAGCGTGTGACTACGACGTGCAATTGCGATTGAACGAAAAACCGTTCATCGCACGCACGTCGTTCATTCCTGATGAATTGAACGTCAGATTGTTCATCGTACCCGGGGTAGCGCACATCGCAGTGTGTGACACCCCGGGAACGATGAACAGATCTCACCTGCCTCCTGCGACTCCCGGCCCACAATGCGGAAGGAAGGAGGTGGGCGGGATGTTTACGTCCCGCTCAGCTCCACCCCTCCGCTTCTATTGGCCGCCTGCCACGTGACGTCGATGTGACGCCGAACGTCCCTCCCACTCCAGGAAGTGGACGTTCGCCACCCACATCGAGGTCGTATGGACGGGTAAGTACGTGTGACGGGGGTAATCGTATGTGCGGCACATTCAACAAATTGAGCATGTCACACATACGATGGGGGCGGGTACGATCGCATACAATATCGTATGCTGGATCGTATGGTGTAAAGCAGGCTTAAATCTTGAAAATTGATGCAAAAAATTGTTATAGGGAAAACTATAGTTACTGAAGCTTTACTTCCGGTTTAATAGAAAAAAATAAGAAAAAGGGCACCAGAGACAGGTACAGAGAATTTTCCCAAATTAATGTTAAGTGTTCTGAAACTTTTTTAACTCCCTTTGGATATTAAAAACCAAAATTCACAACTCAAAAGCTCAAACATGTCTTTAAAAGGAGCCTGTCATCTCCAAAAAAACTATTTCCCCACAGATATAGAGATAATCTGTTGGGAAAAAGATTTTAAATCATGTCTGTCAGGATTACTGGAGCAGTGGTTACAGGGAGAAAATTAAGTTTTATTCTCCCTGCAGCCACTCGCTTTCATCATTGGAGTGGAGCGGGGTGAGGTTGTCACTGCTCACTACTGTTATGCTCGCCGGGTGAGCAGGGATTTTAGCGTTCCCACTGGGCCACAGCACACAGACAACTCTGAGGGGCTTGACTACTTAACCACAACTGGTTTTCACCAGAGCCTCTAATGGTGAGGATATTACGCTGCAGCTGTGAGAAAGGGTGCCACTCGGGAACACTGGTGCTGTGACGGCTGGCCCCAGGGGTACAGGAGAGACAGTCTTTTGAGAGAGATAATGGCAGCAGCAGGTGTTGGGGTTTTGACCAGGATGGATTGATGCAGCAGCAGCTGGTGAGGGTACTTCACAGCAGCGGGTATCGTGGTTAACGGCCCAGGTGGTAGCTTGCAGCAGCAGCAGGGTTATGCATAACAGCAGCAGTAATCTTGAACACAAACATGTTAGCAGTGGAACTAGCACAATGCATCAGCAGCAGCAGCGGGGAAAGCAGTGCAGTGCTAGGGGACCTGAGAACTAGTGATGTGTCGGTCGCCAACGATCCAACCCAAAGATCCGGCTCCCTGCTGTGAACGACAGGAGCCGGATCACAAGTGAGAGCCGCTGAAATATCTAATCGTCTCTTTTCGCCATCAATACTCCGCCCACTCAGCAATCTAATTGGGCGTTTGTAAGTGGGCGGGGCTTAGCTGCGAGTGGGCGGTGCTTTAGCGGCGTTACTATAATCTTAAATATGTGTTCACCTGGGGTGAACACATATTTAATAAGGAAACGATAACGAGCTGAAAGATCAGGCTCTTTTTGGTGAACGGAGCCATAGGAACCGGATCACCAAAAAGAGCCAGACTGCCCATCCCTACTGAGAACTAGCAACGTATTAGACTCATTGTTCAGGCACTCCCTAAGGGGAGGAAGTACCTTAGATAGCTGCAGCCTCTCAGCTGACCTGAGAGGCACTTCCGGGTTAAGGTTATACTGGCTTTTAAGAAAAGCGCGTGGCAGCGTGTGATCCCCTAGAGCAGAAGCAGGAACCCGGATGAGAAAGCAGCCTCTGGGAGACAGCAGCATGGTACAAGAATGGAGTAGCCACTGCAGGAGAGACAGGAGGGTGAGCAAGCTGATGTCCGTGCCAGGGAAGGGAGGCAGGACCAAGTGGGGACACCGGTGTGGGCGTTACAACTACAATGTGCGGCTGTTTTCAGTCCCCGACATATTGATTGACAGCCTGCTGTGCAGTGTATGTGTGCAGAGTAGGCTGTCAGTCAAGATTCAGGAGGCTGCTTACACCCGCACAGTATAGTGCCAGTGACTGTAACAGCTCCCTGCATCGCACCGATGACTGGAAGCCAGTGGCTGCAGGGAGAATAAAACTGCATTTTTTCCCTGTAGCTGCTGCTCTAGTAAACACGCTAAACAGGATTTAAACACTATTTAGCTACAAATGAACCTCTTATTTGCAGGTTAATAATGTTTCTGGAAGTGACAGGTTCCCTTTAAAGTTGTAACTCTCCCTTTTAATGCCTAAAAATTATTTTTTTTGCAGAAAGAGCTCAATATAGAAATTGTTTGAATGCACTGACATGGTAGGCTCAAAAGCAAACCACAGAACATTATAAGCAGCAGTCAGTGGTCTGCAGTGATGGAGGATGGCGAGGCAGTGATGTGAGACCATGTGAGAATAAAGTGCCTACAAGTCCATAGGGGTACAAGACAAAGTCCAAGGAGGTGGTCTGTAATAATAGGGTAGTGCATGCGACTCTGGACCCTTATGATGCCTAAAAACAGAGGAACACTGTCAGTCGGTAGCACGATAGGATGGATCACAATAGGTAGTGTGACTATACAACCAATAGTTCTTCTTTTAGCTATGTTGAATGTCAAAGCTCATTAACAGGACGGGTCGCGGTCGGCAGCCTTAATATAACGGAACAATGAATGGAAACCAACATTTCCGTATTCTGCATTTCACCCAGCTGTCAATGAGAAATACATTACATTGATATGGCAGCTGTGTGCTGCCACCTAGTGGCAGGCTTCCATCTAGCAGTCTGGAGGAAGGTGGTCTCATTGATCTATAAATACCTTGGTACTATGGAGGAAATGTTAT
Organism: Anomaloglossus baeobatrachus; assembly: GCF_048569485.1. Taxonomy (NCBI): domain Eukaryota; kingdom Metazoa; phylum Chordata; class Amphibia; order Anura; family Aromobatidae; genus Anomaloglossus; species Anomaloglossus baeobatrachus. Next base: position 66,509,573 of record NC_134360.1, read on the forward strand.
CATTAATTCCATTTTCTTGTACAGAAACCATAGAGTTTTTAGTGCGAAAGATTCTTTTCCTATTTAAACATTAGCAAATATAATGAATTCATCTGAAGTTTTGTAAATATCCAAACTGCATGAATCTTAAAATAATATGTAAAGTGGAGTCTTGGAATAATTGATTAAATGTAATTATATTTCCCAAGTCAAAAAATAAATAAATTAAAAGCAAAAAGGCATAAAGAGATTTGGGGTAAAGTAGGAATGTTACCTCCAATAGGGTGTGGTGCTCACACTGTCAGGATTCCCCAATATTCCCGATGCAATAGGGCGGTCCCGTGACTGCGCTTATATGACTGGTGTACCTGCGGTTATATGCGACTTATTTAATTTTGATGCTCTCGATTTACTTCTATTGAGAGAATCCAGATGACACTATTCGGCACGGGGTCACAATTCTGCAAATCATATACTTGTGACCACCGGATCGCACTGAGAAAACTCAGGTAGCATGACGATGGTGGTAGCACAAGCTGTAACGATTCAGCAGTTTGCAGTTGTAAACAAGCACAGGGTAGTAGGCATGGGTGAGTGTCAAGCAGGTGTGAAACGAAAGTCCAAGGAACACAGGGTAACCTATTCAGACCCTAAGGCGGGCTTTGCACGTTGCGACATCGCAAGCTGATGCTGCGATGTCGCACGCGATAGTCCCCGCCCCCGTCGCAGGTACGATATCTTGTGATAGCTGGCGTAGCGAAAATTATCGCTACACCAGCTTCACATGCACTCACCTGCCCTGAGACCGTCGCTCTGGCCGGCAATCCGCCTCCTTCCTAAGGGTGCGGGTCGTGCGGCGTCATAGCGACGTCACACGGCAGGCGGCCAATAGCGGCGGAGGGACGGAGATGAGCAGGATGTAAACATCCCGTACACCTTCTTCCTTCCGTATAGCCGCCGGCGGCAGGTAAGGAGATGTTCCTCGCTCCTGCGGCTTCATACACAGCGATGTGTGCTGCCGCAGGAACACGGAACAACATCGTACGTGTCGCGGCAGCATAATTATGGAAAAGTCGGAGCCTACACCGATGATACGATAACGACGCTTTTGCACTCGTTAATCGTATCATCTAGAATTTACACACAACGATGTCGAAAGTGACGCCGGATGTGCGTCACTTTCGATTTGACCCCACCGACATCGCACGTGCGATGTTGCAACGTGCAAAGCCGCCCTACGTCTGGGGTCCCTGAACTCCCCTTCACAACTGAAGGTACCCTTGAAAGTAGGGAGGTCCGTCCCTCGACCTGGCCCGAACACCTGTCCTGGCCCTGATGACAAAGTCCCCGCCACACCCACCACTCAGGGAACTGACCAGGACGGAGATACCAAAAACACCACCAATAATTAACAACAGACGGGGTAAATCAAAACTCATGCGCACCTAAAACCTACACCAGGAAGCAACCAAAGGTGAAAGGTAAGAGGTAACAAAGAAAAGGCGGTAGTAAAACAGACAACTTTCAACAAACCACACCAGACCACAAACAGCAGCAGCAAAAACCACGTCCTCTCTGCTCCAGCCTAGCTCCAAACTGAATTGAATAGCCAGCAAACTCTCCACGAAGCAAAGGGCTTATATTCACGCTGGAAGTGATTAACTGCTTACAGCTGAGCAAGACTGCTGCTATACCAGAGAAGGAGTTAACCCCTCAAGTGCCTAAAGGGAAATACATGTTTAAAGTGCATGGTCTCAGATGGAAAGGAAAAAGCTAGCCCTGAGCCTGTCCTAGATACGTATATGTAGGACAGTGAGGGACTCAGTTTCTTCACCATGGTGTCGCGGGCGGAGGAGGGGACGCTGCGCTCACCCACTGCTCGGGTCCGGCTGCTGCAGCTGCTCGGTGGTGGCTCGAGCGGTGGGCCGGATCCCAGGGACTCGAGCGGCGTTCCTCGCCCGTGAGTGAAAGGGGGTGGTGTGGTTTGGGGATATTGTCCGTGACGCCACCCACGGTTGTGGTGAAGTTGTGACACCACCGCTGCTCTGAACGGGGATCCCGTGAGCGATGACAGGGAGCAGCTTGGATGTTGGTTCTCCCCTCCGTGGGTAGGGGGGGTTGGTTGTTCCGGGGCCCCAGTGAGGGTTAGGGATGACAGGCGGGTTACAGGGCCTGGTGAGGTGCAGGGTCGCGGGGGCAGCGCTGTGCCGCACGGCACTGTGGTACTCACTCAGCCAATGAATAATGCAAAGTCTCCGGTAAAACAAACGGCTGGATGGACGGGTCCCACAGACGGCTGCGGTTGTTCTCCTCCCAGTAGGTTGATGGTGACTGCCTTTCCCTGCACCTGTGTTGTGTTTACGGTTCCAATGGCTTCCCACCGGTAACCCGCTCCCCAGCTTGGATGGATGCTGAGGGAGCCCCTTTTGCCCGCAGGCTCTGGCCCTGGGAACTGTAGCCTTGGCGGTGACTGTGTTTCCCTTCACGGTGTGAGCTGTTGCCTTCAATCGGGTCTTGACTGCTGGGAAACCCCGGAGGTTCCCTTCGCTAACGGATTTGACCGGTTTTACGGCGACTCCTAGCCTGGTCGGGGTCCGTAAGCCCTGCCAAATGGTGCTGGCTTCTCTTCGCTCCCCGATGCAGCACTGTCGGGCCACCGCCCGTCCCCGGTCCTTACGGTTCGCTCCAATCAGCCTCTCCTGCAGACGGTCACCACCGTCTGCCAACCTTGCTGTATGTGCCCGGGCCACACACCTGGACACAGTCAGTCTGCTCCTCTACCACTTCACTTCTCCAACTCCAAAACTCATCTCTCTACTTTTCCAGCCTCCAGGACTGTGAACTCCTCGGTGGGCGGGACCAACCGCCTGGCCCACCCCCTGGTGTGGACATCAGCCGCTGGAGGAAGGCAACAAGGATGTGTGTTTGACCTAGGTGTGCCTAGCCGGGGTGTGGGGTGTGTTGTTGCAGTACCCGTGACGTCCTGGCTTGTCCAGGGCGCCACATTGGCATGTTAGAGACGTAAGGGATTGCGGGTGTGATGATGTAATTACCATGAACACCTTCGCCTTTGGACCCGGGTGGTTCCGTTCCTCCTTAAGCCCCTTTATTTTCAGAATAAGGACACCAGGTGAGTTGTTATAAACAAGGCACACTTTACTTGGCAGACAACTTGGGTACATAGAGCAGCAGGCAGCACCCTTCACTTCATCTTCATATCAAACAGAGACACAATCTTAATGGTTTCTGGCAACAGCATCCTACTTGAGAACATTAGACAGATGGAACAAAGAAGGGGCATCTCCTTCTTCATGCAGGACCACACAGGTCAATGAATACCGATATGCCCCTGCACACAGGCAACTTAGACTAGCCCTCTTCCTATGAAACTTGACCCCACTGGTCAATGTCTTTGGCTGAGTTCCAAAAGCAGTGGTTCCTTATAAAGGCTGCTCCTTGAGCCAATACCCTCTTCCCATTTTTCTGACTAGGCAGATCCTTTCTCTTACAAGGTCCCCTTTCACTCCGGGCCAACACTGGAGTCACTCCTGTCAAAGACTGCTCTCATACAGGTTGCACCCACTTGCTTCTGTGATCACTTCTATTGCCACTAACATTTCTTTCAGTTCATGCTTCCTTGTACTCTCCTGCAACTCATTACACTTGTCTGATCCTATAAGGTATTCTTCCCACTGTCCACACTGCTCTCCACACAGGCTCTATACAGGAACTGCATCTTCCTATATCAGTTCCCCTTCCCAACCCACTGTGGGCCGGCTATGTAGTTAACCCCTCCAAGATTTCTTCTGTTTCTATATCATTCCATACCAAACCAGGGAACAGAGGCATCTTGTGGATATAGGTGGTACTACAACCATATAATGGGAACACACCAACAATTAAATTTTCTATTATAAAACTCTATACCATGCATTTCACATATCACATTAGGCAATAAAACTGTTGATGTTATCAGGGGGGTACACTACCATATGTTACCCTCTTACAGTCACATAGAGTGACTGCAGAGCTTTATCCCAAGCCCAAACATGGTGGGAAAAGATTCACAATAACTTGTATTTCATTCATTGATCAGCTGTACAACTTCCTGCCTGTAGATCAGATACCATTATCAATGTGACAGGTTCCCTTTAAATAAATTAGCAAATTCTTATGGTTACCTAGCACCCCCATTATCACCTTTCTGCAGGTTGTAATTGTTTTGACAGGTCTATATTCTGGAATTATATAGTCCTAGACGTCTCACAACCAATCACAGAGCAGATCAATACTTCATAGAGGATATGTGGGATGATTGATTGATTGATTGATTGATGAATTGATTAATGATGATTGATTGATGAAGATTTATTGATGATGATGAATTGGTTGATGATCATTGTGTGATTATATTGATGATTGATTGATGGTGATGAATTAATTAATGATGGATTGATGATTGATTGATGATGATGATGGTTGAAAGATAATGCTGATGATTAATTGATGATGAATTGATTAATGATATTGAATTGATTGATGATGATTGAGTGATGAAGGTGATTGATTAATGATTGATGAATTAATTGATGATTAATTGATTGATGATTGATTGATCAATTGATTGATGATGATTGACTCATGATGATGATTAATTGATTGAGGATGATGAATTGATTAATGATAAATTGACTGATCAATGATTTATTAATTGATTGATGATGATTGATGATGATGATGATGCATTAATTGATTGATGGTGATGATGATAATATTTGATGATTGATGATGATGATGATGATGATGATGATGTCCAATCAATCCGAAGCCTATGTCAGGGGAATAATTACTGGCCTATATTTGCCATCAAAGCTGTAGGGGGTACCATCAACAATTCTATATGGATGCGACTGTTTAGTTAGAGGAATGGAAACTTTTGGCGGGGGTAAAGTACTAGCTATGCTGGAGAGTGTCGCAGGAGGAAAGCAGCTGTTCGTATATATCATATATGTTAAATGAACAAGCTAGTTGCTCACTTGTGACACGAGCTCAGAAAACGCGGAAGCAACATACAAATAACTAACGGAAGAATAATGAAAAAAATGGACAATAGAAAAATCTTTCATGTGAATAGGACACATTCCTTCACCAAACCCCCTGAATGAGGAATCTGTTCATTCCCTTGATGTAATGTGTTTAGTATCTCACTTTATCTGCTCCATGGACACGACTATTCGAGGGAATCAATGAAATAAAAAAAGATTCCCTTCTTGTCTTCTTGTGAACATTCCTCTGTGTATGTCAAGGGCGTTCTGCAACAATACAGCTTTATAACCCTTTAGAAAATGTTCTTCATTGTGCTCTCAATCCATTTACCGTGATGTTTGGGAAACAGTTTGACTCCAAACCTTATAGTCAAATTGACCAATTTTAGGTTGGTAAAAACTGTCAACGAGGACAGGACATGATCGGGTCACACCATTCACCGTCCACCTTCACTTTCCTCTCTGGAGGCTTATTGAACACTTTAGTCTAGATCCCTATGGAGATTTTTTATGTGGATTTTTATGGCTGAAAAATCCACGCTTAAAACCAGCTTCTTGGTTTTTGCCACAATTTTGTAAGCTTTTTTGTATGCAGATTTTGACACCATATTTTCAGCGTGGATTTTACAAAAACAACCTCCATCATCCATCCCCCCTACATTATTGTACATCTCGGGGCCACAAAGCCGAGTAGGGCCACCCATGACATCCCCAGACCTGACATCACCAGCCCGGCGACGAGTAACAAGTTTAACCTCTTGCCCCGTGGGTGCTACAAAAGCACCTCCCAGAACCTGCATGGAATCCTGAGCTGTCAAACAACCTGTAAGCTATTGCTCAAAGAAACACAGCAGAGCATCTCCAAATGCAAGATGCTCTGCACAAAGGAAACATGTCACTGCCAACTCTGTAGTTCAGAAAGGCGCAGCAGGACATCACCTGTGTGCAAGATGTCCTGCAGAGAAGGATCGGGACAATTCTGCTGAGCAGTCTGCTGCCTACATGTGAATTCTGCTTTAGACCTGCCATTTTATTTTTTATCTGCCATCCTGGTTTTGTGGCTTCTGGTGTGGCCTTCCTTCCTGCCCTGAAGCCTTTCAACAAACATTTTTAGCATATAAACAGCACTCAAACTTGGACATAGACTTTTTTTTCAAGTCCGTGTTCACGTTCGAGCCCCGGACACCCGGTGTCTGGTACGAACCACAAATTCTACGGTTTGGGTTTACCCATCTCTATGCGAAAGAGCAACTTTGTATATTTTTTCATGTAGGGAACATGGTCAGTAAGACTCTCTTGACTTCGGTCTCAGTAAAAGAGGGCTTGCAGTTTCCTGAACTTGCCTCAAGGGTGTTGGACTTAGCCAACCAGAATCTGCTTTACACTGATGAGGTGCAAACACCCCAAAACAGAAGATGTGTAAATGAGTTTCTGATTTGGCTTTTATCCTAGGTCATGATGCAAGGCTCGTGAAAGGGTGAAATGGTGACTTATTGGGTACTTAGCTTTACTAGGTAGCACTTGCCACTGGGCAAGGGAGCAACATTCTTTCAGAGAAAGACCTTTCATTAACTAGTGATGGATGATAACATCTAACAGGGCCACCTTTTTCAGATGGTGACAGTGAGTCATCACTCAGCCAAAATGTATATTGTTAAATTTGAGAACATCTCTGGTCAGGTAGAGACAAATAGACATGCTCCAAACACTAAATGGTCTAAGGTGAATAAACGTCTACATATGGTAGGTCTGAAGACTGTAGAACAACCTAAGTTCATGCCCTTTCTTCCTCTATCATTTCAGCTCATCTCGACTGCACCTATAACTCCTCAGCTCTCTTGTCCTGTTCATGGGATGCGGACAGCAACCTTATATCAAGCCCATGCTATATATCTGCCAATGGTATTGTGGAAAACAGGTGAGTTCATGTATGTAATAGTGGTGAAGTCCAATGCCAAACTGCGAACCTTGGTTACGGTTGCCTTTGCTACTCCGGCACTGCCTTAAATGCATAGTGACTCTTAGCCATAGGCTGAGAGGCATTTCCTGGCATTAGCGCACCGGCACTTTAAGAGGAGGACCAGTATGCGTGTGCGCACCCTGGCTTTCTCCAGCAGTCCATGAGTCAATAAATGGAGATAATGTTCAGTGTGTGTACCACCGCTCTATTGGGGCTCTACAGAACCTGATTGTTGGCTTCCAGAGCCCTGACCTCTGGACGCCCAATAATCCGTAATTTACCACCTCTTCAAAGGATAGGGAATGACTAAACTTTTTGGAATAGTTTCATAGTTTTTAAGGTTGAAAGTAGACTTAGGTCCATCAAGTTCAACCCATAGTTTAACATGTTGATTGAGAGGAAGGCAAAAACCCCATGGGGCAGACAATAAGCTCCATATTAGGGGAAATATCCTTTCTTGACTCCACATATGGCAATCAGACTAGTTCCCTGGATCAATGCCCAACTGCAGAATCTAGTGTACATAACCAGCAATATTATATTTTTCATGAAAGGCATCCAGGCCTCTCTTAAATTTTACTAATGAGTGAACCATTACAACATCATGTGGCAAAGAGTTCCATCGTCTCATTGCTCTTATGAAGGAGGACTGCAGTTTGTGCATGTATCTGTGTGTCCCTGTCCGGTACGGATGGTGTGGACTCTGGCCTAACGCCAACATAGACTCTAAAGTTAAAAAAAAATGCAAATTGCCTAGGAAAGTCTGAGGACGGCCACATTTAAGAAGGGAGGCATGTATTAGGTGATCTAGTTGCCCCCACCCCTACTGAGTATGGTGTCATTGTATTTTAAGTGTTGTATATATATGCTGAGCAGCGCTGATGCAGGAGGATGTGTTTCCCCAATATAGCAGAGCTGGAGCAGTACAGCGACTGGCAGTTTTAAGTGTTTTATTGCATATTGTATTTTACTGTATTTCCTGGTATAATGTGTGTTGTATAGGTAATCTGTTATGTGTGACTAGTGCATAACCATATAATGTAAAGCATAGGAATGTTAGCAGATATTAGAGTAATAGAAAGTATTAGGATGTACAGTGTAATGGAGGCTTCCTGGTTGCTGAGGAACTGAAAGTCAGGATGGGGAGTGTCAGAGAGCAGAGGGTTGTATAGTGAGACAGGCCAGAAGAGAGTTAGTTTTTCAGTTTTTGGAGAGAGGTTCTTGGTGTGAGGACATGCTCTGTACTAGGGTCCATCGGGGAACCAGGAGGTCTCCTCCATTGTGTCCTGAGCCTACAGCTCTAATGGGTTACAGTTTAACCATCCAAGGTAGTGATTGGGCATGGGAAGCTGCAAAACCAAGAAAAAGGGAAAAGCAGAAGTTTAGACTTGGCTGCTGGAAGGCTAATACCCAAGGTGAGGGCTAGACAGGAAAAGTACCCAATAGAACAGCGACAGCAGAACAGGATTGTATTCCCATGACTGTCTAGAAGATTGAACGTCAGATAAAGCATGTGGCGGATGCACCCCAGAAGACTCAAGTAAGTGCCGCAACCACCAGCCGGGGCGGAACACATGCACAGGTTCAGACTAGTCAAGTAGAGCGGCGTCCATCACCTGGCTCCCCTTTACTCTTACAGTAAAGAATCTGCGTCTATGATTACCATTAAACTTCTTTATTTCTTAGGCGGGCTTTGCACACTACGACATCGCAGGTGCGATGTCGGTGGGGTCAAATTGAAAATGACGCACTTCCGGCATCGCATGAGACATCGTAGTGTGTAAAGGCTCGATGATACGATTAACGAGCGCAAAAGCGTCATAATCGTATCATCGCTGCAGCGTCAGCGTAATCCATGATTACGAAAACCGTAGAACAGTGTAGCTGGATTTTAACAGCAGTAATAGGCAAAGACTTCTGAAGGCACAATTGAATACAGGGGAGGAAGAAGTCATTCATTATGCCAAGGTGTCTACATGCCTCAAACCAAGAAAGTAGTCAAAATGCACAAGTGTGCAGGTAAAAAAATTTTTTTACTTTTAATGAACACACAATGGTACAATACAAAAGGCATGGATGTAGATAAATAAATTACAAAGACATAGAGGGTGATTAAAATCCCACATGTGGATGCATGCAAAGAATCATATCAATTAAGTAGCTTATAGCTCACTGGTATGGTCAGTGCTGAAAACATATGGCAACACAATGTAAGCACAGGAATTACCAGCTGAAGGAGTAAAGGAGCCGGCTCACATTATAGGTAAACAGTGCAGCAAAAGACCAAGAACCAGTATGGAGCTTACCAGGGTAACAAGGAAAAGCGTGCAGGCACACACAGGGATCGTCCCGACACGTGTTTCGTGTGAGGACTGCTTCAGGGGACGGTGGACAACAGGACAATGTGTAAGTCTAATATACCTGCCGTACTGAAGCGGGATTGGTAACACCTGTCGCAGCTCGAGGGGGCGGAGAGGCGCCGCGTCGGCATGAGCGGCTACTCAGGCGTCATCTGGGTAGAGGGAAATCCCTTATTGACGTCAGGAACCCAGAGAACGCCGGAAAGAGAGCCGCGCACACCGCGCATGCGCAGTCCCGCAACCAGGAAGTGCGATCCCAAAACCCATCTTAAGTACTGGCAACAGTAAGGGCAGAAAGAAAGCAGATAAATCTCCTGGGAAGGAACGTCCTGTATAGCGATAACTCAAAGAAAGTATATCGAATATGCCATAACAGGTAAATATAGCTAAGCAGGTTTAGTAAAAGCGAAAGCAGACGAATTATATTTAGGCTGCTTATTGTAAACAGTGTACCGAACTTAAGCATACATAAACATATCATGGACGAGAAATACATGTGATGAATATACATAACGTCCCAACCAGGTACATAAGTAAACATATCTGCTCAGGTCATATTGTAGAACGAAGCATTAACTGCGATAATAATCCAGAGTAGTTTCAATAAGACACTCCATTTTCTGCAGCTCATATAGATATTCAATATTCTGATACTGTAACTCCAGAAGGGGTGGCATGAAAAACATCCGGCAGGCATATTAGAAAAACAGGCTGTGAAAAAGGTAAAAAACACAAAAAGTGGAGTTAAAATTTGTTAAAAAGACTCAACAGAACATGAACAGCACATGGGAATTGTAACCAACCAGCAACAAACATTAATACTGCCCGCAACGGAGGAGACGTGGTGGTCTAAAGAAATGACACAAACGTTTGTCTTTCATTCAAACCGTCAGGTACCACGGACCCAAGCAGAAAGATCCACCGGCACTCTGCCCTTGCCAACATCTTGTGTATATCCCCGCCCCTCAATCCAAGGTGCACCTGGTCGATTCCCCTCACTTTAAAACTTGAGGGGTCCGACCGGTGGTGAACCCTAAAGTGGCGGGGAATAGACTTAAGAGTGTCAACATCCTCAAGTTTGACTTGTTTTGCGGCAATTATATCCCTCACATGTTCCCTAGTGCGGACTTTGAGTTCACGGCTAGTTAGCCCAACATATATTAAATTGCAGCCGCACGTGGCATAATAAATTACGCCAGTGCTGTTGCAAGAGATGTAATGGCGAATATCAAATGTCCTAGCACCACTAGAGGATGTGAAGGATGTTGCCCGAATGATATTGCCGTGGCGGCACGCGATGCAAGATCCACAGGGGAACGAACCAACCAAGGGCGCCTCTCCGCCCCCTCGAGCTGCGACAGGTGTTACCAATCCCGCTTCAGTACGGCAGGTATATTAGACTTACACATTGTCCTGTTGTCCACCGTCCCCTGAAGCAGTCCTCACACGAAACACGTGTCGGGACGATCCCTGTGTGTGCCTGCACGCTTTTCCTTGTTACCCTGGTAAGCTCCATACTGGTTCTTGGTCTTTTGCTGCACTGTTTACCTATAATGTGAGCCGGCTCCTTTACTCCTTCAGCTGGTAATTCCTGTGCTTACATTGTGTTGCCATATGTTTTCAGCACTGACCATACCAGTGAGCTATAAGCTACTTAATTGATATGATTCTTTGCATGCATCCACATGTGGGATTTTAATCACCCTCTATGTCTTTGTAATTTATTTATCTACATCCATGCCTTTTGTATTGTACCATTGTGTGTTCATTAAAAGTAAAAAAATTTTTTTTACCTGCACACTTGTGCATTTTGACTACTTTCTTGGTTTGAGGCATGTAGACACCTTGGCATAATGAATGACTTCTTAATCCATGATTACGCTGACGCGACAGTCCGATGTTGTTCCTCGCTCCTGCGGCAGCACACATCGCTGTGTGTGAAGCCGCAGGAGCGAGGAACATCTCCTACCGGCGTCACTGCGGCTTCAGTAGGATATGCGGAAGGAAGGAGATGGGCGGGATGTTTACATCCCACTCATCTCCGCCCCTCCACTCCGATTGGCCGCCTGGCGTGTGACGTTGCTATGACGCCGCACGACCCGCCCCCTTAACAAGGAGGCGGGTCGCCGGCCAGAGCGACAGTCGCAGGACAGGTGAGTCCATGTGAAGCTGCCGTAGCGATAATGTTCGCTACGGCAGCTATCACAAGGAAATCGCTGCTGCGACGGGGACGGGGACTATCGCGCTCGGCATCGCAGCATCGGCCTGCGATGTCGCAGCGTGCAAAGTACCCCTTAGGAAAGAAAATCTGTCTAGTAGGTAATTGTCTTGTAGTAGTATTACAACGGTATATTCTGAGACATTTCTCTTTCTTACAGAGACATTAAAGGTTTTTGCTCCCTAACCCCCAGTGGTAACCCAAGAAGCTGCGCAATAAATCTGACTAGTGATGGAAAACTGGTGAGTACTTTCTTTTTGTATAGTTTTATATGGGTTAGATATGACCTAAGACACGGAGAGCGGTCTTGGAAAATTAATTTGTAGGTATATATCAAAAATGTATCCCGAGCTATATAAGCAATATTATATTTACTACGTTATGTGCCTGAGGGGAAGATGGAAATGGTTTAATTCCAATGTAATATTCTTTTTTCAATCTCTTTTTATTAAAATGCAGCATAATACACAGGTACAGAACAGTGACATAAATACTAAAATATGTCAGAACAAGAAATGAAGGGCACATGGAACATGCAGCATTATAGATTAAATGTTACAAACCCTGGGGCAAAACTATACGTATCTTCCAGTTAATACAAAGTACATTGGGTGGGCATAAGGTACAAGGTACAAGGTGCAAGTGCAATTTCAGCTACAGTTCCTCCAATGCATTGGTGTCATGAGGTGTCATGGCAGAGTCAGACTTAGTTCACACTGCTGAGTCTGACAAACAGCCTGGGTTCCCTTAGTTGCACAGGTTGTCATGGGCATCTTCTAGTTCTCTCTTCACTGCTCTCCAGTTCAGCAGGAGTTAATTCCTGCTGGCTTGTGATCATCTGTAGGGAGCTCAAGCTGCTGATCACCAGCTGCCTTCACCCTTTATATGGCTGTGGATACTGGGGCTGAGTGCCAGATATAGCTTTGCTTCTCGGTTCCTGTAGTTATCCTGTTACATGGTGATCTACAAGTTGCAGTTTCGCATGTTGTGAGAGTTCTCCAGGTGTGCATTAATTCCCTACCCCTTTTTGCTTTACTCCCCAGTTCACATACTGCCCCCCCCTTCATGTTTAAGTGCAGTGTGTGCGAGTTTTTGTTTACCCTAGTCTGTGCCTATTTGTGGGGCTTTGGTTTCTGGGTTCCCGGCCCGCTCCCAGGGTAGGGGAGAGTAGTATAATGGTTCGGACAGGAAACAGAGTCACATTGGGGTCTCGAACCTGGCTACCAATGAGCCTACCTTCAATATAAGGGACAGCGCAGGGGCCCCAGCCTTAGGGTCACCCAGTTCCATCCATACATACCCCTTGACAATTGGTTATTTCGGCAGAAGCTATCTTCAGAAGAGAAGGAGAGAAGGGAACTTAATTTTTTGCTTTTGGCCATTCTGTTCTTCATATACACTATTAAAAAGTGCACCTTTTATGAGCGTATAGATGAGAGGAGAACCTCCAAAAAAAGAAAGAAAGGTGCTCTCTGTCATGATTTTGATTTGGAGAAGAAAAGAACCTAGCAACAAAAAGCATAATTGAGCATGAAAAATTAGGTTACAGTTGGATGTGGGGGGTTTTGTGTTTTTTGAGGAAGTTTTGGAACAGAAAATGATCAGAAATTCTACAAAGCTTCTTTTCTACCTTAATAAATGTAACTAGCAAAAACACAACATGACCATACCCTAAGGCGATGTGTGCATGGAGATTTATGATGCATTAAAAAATGATGAGTTTCCTACTGGAAGCAACTTCAGGAAACACTCGTTCTTTGAGGAGTTTTTGGAAGTTTTTTTTCTGCTTCCTGTTGCTGATTTAAAGAGTTTTTGAAGCATTTTTCTCCACAAGGCAGTCTGCTCATACCCTAAAGCAGAGGTCCCTAACTTATAGTTCTGGAGACACGTGTGACTCGTGAGCCCATGATGTGTGGCTCATGGCTGTCTGCCAGATTGGTGCCTTAACACCATGTCTAGCAAATAACTATGAACAGCAGGTCTTCAGATTGTGACTTTTGTGAGTAGTCCCACACAGAAGAGCAGATCTGGATGGGGTTAGGATAGGACCCCCTGAATCTTGGTATACAGCCTCATTGTGATTTTTATGGGAAAGCTTTGGCTGTGATTATACTGGTAAATGGGGGCTCTGGGTGTCACTACTGTGAAGATGGTGTGAGCTGGATGCAGCTTGCGACACTCTCTCAGAGCTAAATGTGGCTCACCACACTCTTTCAGAGTTGAATGTCACTCGTGATGCTCTCTCAGAGCTGAATGTGAGTTGCAACACTCTCCCAGAGCTGAATGTAGCTCATGATGCTCTCTCAGAGCTGAATGTGGCTCGCGACACTCTCTGAATGTGGTTCTCAAGGTCAGAAAGGTTGAGGACCTCTGCCCTAAAGCCCCTAAACAATTTAAAATCTAAAAATGGGGCCCTATATTAATGGCAGTTTTTCAGGACTTTAACATTGATTATCTATCCTTAGGATAGTTCATCAATGCGACACCCAGCACCCACGTCGATCCGCTTTTCCCGGTACCAGCAGCGGCCAGAACTACTCAGCACAGCTGCATTTACTGTAAAATGGCTGCGGCTAGGTACAGGATATCCTCCCCCTAATCAAATCAATAGGCTGCAGATGTGCAACATCTGTCCGCTATTCCATTGACAAAGCTGGGCTGTGCAGGTCCGCAACTGGGCAGTTCTGGTAACAGCTGATTGCACCCTCACCGATCAACATTGATGACCTACCATAAGGGGTACTTTGCACACTACGACATCGCAAGCCGATGCTTGCGATGCTGAGCGCAATAGTCCCCGCCCCCGTCGCAGCAGCGATATCTTGTGATTGCTGCCGTAGCGAACATTATCGCTACGGCAGCTTCACATGCACTCACCTGCCCTGCGACGTCGCTCTGGTCGGCGACCCGCCTCCTTACTAAGGGGACGGGTTGTGCGGCGACACAGCGACGTTACACGTCAGGCGGCCAATAGAAGCGGAGGGGCGGAGATGAGTGGGACGTAAACATCCCGCCCACCTCCGTCCTTCCGCATAGCCGACGTGAGCTGTGGTGACGCAGGTAGGAGATGTTCCTCGCTCCTGCGGCTTCTCACACAGCGATGTGTGCTGCCGCAGTGGAACGAGGAACAACATCGTACCGTCGCTGCAGCTACATTATAGAAATGTCGGACACTACACCGATGATACGATTACGACGCTTTTGCACTCGTTAATCGTATCATAAAGGATTTACACACCCCGATATCGACAGCGATGCCGGATGTGCGTCACTTTCGATTTGACCCCACCGACATCGCACCTGCGATATCGTAGTGTGCAAAGTGCCCCTAAGGATAGACTATCAATATTAAAGTCTGTGACAATTTGTTTAATAAGCATATGAACAATCAAATTATTTTTCATTAGTATATGAAGATTTTTTTCCTATCGGAACAAACATTTTACGCTATAATTTGGTTATTTAGTGATGTTGTCATTATGTAATTTAATTTTTTAACTTTTTGTGTTTTTTGTTTGTTTGTTTTCTATTTATTTTTATGCTTTTGCTGTATTGCTTTATGACTTTATTCTGTTATATTCACTCACTAAATCTATCATCTATTAACAATTTCGTTGTGTTTAGGTCAAGGAAATTTGGGCTGTTAACCACAAGTTAAACATGAGCGTTTTCTGTAGTAATGGAATAAAAAAAAACATAAGCGTCACGTTCCTACCTACTTTTCCTTCTTATCAAAACTGTAAGTACTGGGTCCGTTGTCCTAAATTAAATATATGCTGATTTTGAAATCCTTACTTTTACTTAGAAGCTTTGTACAATACATTAAAAAACTTAACTTCTGCTCCTAGATCCACCCGTGTCTACTGACATCAAGATGATAAGCAATGGTGTATGGAAGCTCACATGGGACATAAGTCACAGGGCGAATAAACAAAATATAGAAACTGAAATCTACTACAAATCTGTTTATCAATTATGGCAGGTAAGAAATGAAAAGTATAAGATATAAAACATATAAGCTTTGCAGAATCAATAGTGTACCGGCAAAATAGGTGATGAATGGATTGGCGGACAGAAGGACTGATGGACCGACGGGCTAGCCTAGGAATTAAAGTAGCACAATCACAGTATACAGTATGTGTAAAATCCATATCAGTACTTGTCTCCTACGTTTCCACTGTCCTGGGCTGTGCCGCATCTTCATTACTGGTGACATATTCCCTGAAACTTTTGGTGCCATCAAGGTAGGAAACTTGAGGATGAATTCGTAGCTTGTTTAGTATTGTCTCCCTTGCTGAGGCTGCCTCTATTTAAACTGATTCTGCCTCCCACCGCCAGTTCTAAGTACATCTTTATCTGGTCCACCCCTCTGTGCTCCACTCCAGTAGTTTTAGTGGGGTTTTTTGTTTCAGACTGACTTTTCTTCTGACAGACATTTTTGACCCTTATTCTTTCCTGGTTCTGAGTTTGCTGCCTGACTTTCGTGCAAGAAGCTGCTCTAGGATTTGAACCCAAGGCCCTTTTATAAGTCGTCTTTGCTGTAGAGGGGTGAAAAGTTGAAGGCAAGGGCTCCTTCTCTGGAACCTGATAGTCGAAGTAGTTTGGACAGAGCCTATCTGTAGAAGCTTTATTTAGAGCTGACCTGAGACCACGGACAGAGTCACTTTACAATATGGTCCACAGAGATGCACGTCTCCAATCTCAAAACCATTGGCTTCAATACGTAGAATCCAAAAATAGACAGCTTCAGAAAGGCTCATGAATTTTATTTTTTAGCTTAAACCTTGCTACATATGGGGTAAAGCCCCCTAGTTTTTAAATATTTTCTGAAGATCTATTTATTAATGCATTCTAGAGAAATACAGTAAAGTTTGGTGGAAGAGAGCTAATATTATAGAGTTGCTCTTCAGGGATCGTCCTTGGCCCCTTAGTTCCTTTGAAGGGAAATCTTAACCCTGCTTTACATGTTACGATTCTGCATATGATATCTTATGCGATCGTAACCGCCCCCATCGTATGTGCGGCACGTTCAATTTTGTTGAATGTGCCGCACAAACGATTAACCCCCGTCACACGTACTTACCTGTCCATACGACCTCGATGTGGGCGGTGAAGTCCACTTCCTGGAGTGGGAGGGACGTTCGGCGTCACATCGACGTCACGCGGCAGCTGGCCAATAGAAGCGGAGGGGCAGAGATTAGCGGGACGTAAACATCCCGCCCACCTCCTTCCTTCCGCATTGCTGGCCGGGAGCCGCAGGACACAGGTAAGATCTGTTCATCGTTACCGGGGTGTCACACACTGCGATGTGTGCTACCCCGGGTACGATGAACAACCTGACGTTCAATTCATGAGGAATGAACGACGTGCATGCGATGAACGTTTTACTGTTCATTCGCAATCGCACGTAGCTGTTACACACTACAATGTACCTTACGATGCCGGATGTGCGTCACTTACGACGTGACCCCGCCGACACATTGTAAGATATATTGTAGCGTGTAAAGCGGGCTTAAATGTTTTATGAAACAAGACATCTTGGACCAATATACCTTACAACTTTGTGAGAACAATTTGGGGAAGGCTTTTTCTGTTCCCTTTGACTGTGCCAAATGCACAAAAAGAGGTCCATAAAGATATGGCTGGACTTCAATCCAGTTGATCATCTTTGCAATGAACTGGGACAGAGACTGTGAGTCAATATCAGTGTTTGACCTCACATATGCTCTTCTGGATGAATAGGCAAGAAATTCCACAGTCGCCTCTAAAGTCTTGTAAAAAACAACCTTCCCAGAAGAGCAGGAGCTAAAATAACTACAAAGGGAGAACTAACTTCATATTAATGCCTATGGATTTAGAATGGGATGTCATAAAATCTCCTGCAGGTGTAATGTGGATGTAACATGGTGTTAACAATGGGCGAGGTCTGCATTTTATGCACCCTGTCACACTGCATGAAAGAGGGTGTCCTACCAGATCAGAACCTCAATTTGCAGACATGGCATTTCGAGATGGTTGTCCCTCGTCAGTGCAAAGTATAAGATCTGATTTGGCTGTATGAGAGGCTAAGACTGTTACGGTTGCTGCGAGCACTGGAGACTATGTCCAGATTTCTTGCTACTGCACATGTGCGAGCGCTGGAGACTAAGTCCAGATTTCTTGCTACTGCACATGTGCGAGCGCTGGAGACTAAGTCCAGATTTCGTGCTACTGCACATGTGCGAGCGCTGGAGACTAAGTCCAGATTTCGTGCTACTGCACATGTGCGAGCGCTGGAGACTAAGTCCAGATTTCTTGCTACTGCACATGTGCGAGCGCCGGAGACTAAGTCCAATCTTGGAGCCATTGCACATGTGTGGGTGACATCATCGCTGACACGAGGTCACATGTCTCTGACACCTTCTATGCCGATTGGTCGCTGGTCATGTGCTTGTGACGTCTTGCTCGGTGATAGGCCAGCATGACGTCACTCCTGTCGTTCTGGCAGCGGATTGGCTCTGGTGTCCTCCATCTTGGATGAGGCACAGAGTCTATATAAGACCCTGACACACGCCGCATGGTGCTCAGTCCTCTTGGTTCATGCATATGAGTAGACGCTCTGTGCGCGTTCCTCTAGGCATTCCTCTGTCTATGCTAGGTGAGCGCTACCGGCAGGGTAGCGTTCTTATACCTTACAGCTTCGGCTGCTGTCCGTATCCTTACCTCTTAGGGGAGCGGACATAGGCAGGTGCCTGAGGCACATGGTCTGGCTGGGCCTTGTGATTCTACTCGTAGGTGGACGTTGCCGCTAGGGTAACGTTCCTTATACTGCGTCTGGCAGTTGTTCGTATCCTCGCACACTAGGGGAGCGAACAGAGGTAGGAGCTTTGTGCGGCTTACGCTGCTGTTCGTCTCTTTTGCACCACTAGAAGAGCGGACCTAGGCAGGTGCCATATCTAGTGGTTCGTGTCCTCGCACACTAGTGGAGCGAACGCAGGTAGGAGCTTTGTGCGGCTTACGCTGCTGTTCGTCTCTTTTGCACCACTAGAAGAGCGGACCTAGGTAGGTGCCATTTCGCACACATTGCCTTTGTCTCTGTGATTGTTAACAGAGATCATTCCACACACCCTCCAAGTAAGGGAGGAATTGCTTTACTTACTTATTATATCCTTCTGTGAGTTAACAGAGGTATTGCACTCTGCCATAGTCTGCAGCAAAGTCTTTGCACGGTGGACCCTGACTGTCTGATACTCCTTTCGGTTATTATCAGACAGCCCCCCGTAACATTAGGACTGAGCCAAGGGTCTGGCAGTTATGGCAGAATATCAGCAGTTACACCGTTACATACAAGTACTTGAGTCACGGCTCAAGAGTATAGAGGATAAACCTCAGACCATGGTGACATCTGCACATGATCCTCGACTTGCTCTGCCAAACAGATATTCTGGCGATGCCAGATCATGTCGTGGTTTCATTAGTCAGTGTCAGATACACCTAGAGGTCAACTCTTCTCGCTTCTCTACGGAGAGGTCCAGAGTAGGCTTTATCATCTCATTACTTCAGGACAAAGCCTTAGAATGGGCGACTCCCCTATGGGAGCGCTCTGATGTGGTTACTCTGAGACATCAAGACTTTCTTGATGCTCTTAAGGCGGTATTCATGGGTCCGCAGGTTACCCATGATGCGGCCCTGAGACTGTTAGATCTATCTCAGGGTTCGTTATCCACTAGTTCTTATGCCATTGCTTTTAGAACTCTGGTGGCAGAACTAGATTGGCCAGAGAAGGTGTTGATTCCTATCTTCTGGAGAGGGTTGGCAGGCTATGTCAAGGATGCCCTTGCTACTCGTGAGGTCCCTGCTTCTCTGGAGGACTTGATCACAGTTGCAACGAGGATCGATGTACGCCATAAGGAACGTAGACTCGAGGTCTCTTCCTCACGCCCTAAGCATCGGGCTATTCCAGTTGTTGAGGGTCCACTACCATCTTCCTCAGCATCTGAAACATCTCCCACTCCTATGGAGTTAGGTCATACGTTCTCCAGACTACGCAAGTCTGGTCCTCCTATATGTTACGTATGTCGTCAGGCTGGGCACTATGCCAACAAGTGTCCTAGTCGTCAGGGAAACTCCCTGGCCTAGTAACCATTAGAGGGGGGTTACTAGAGACGTCTTCTGCACCCTCTAAGTGTTGTATCCCAGGTCAGCTCTCGTTATCTGAGAATACATGGCCTATTATGGCTTTTGTGGATTCCGGAGCTGACGGGATTTTTGTGTCCTCAGGATTTGTAAAGGGACACAATATTCCCTCTATCATGTTAGAGGCGCCTATTCCTGTCCGTGTTGTTAATGGAACTATGTTGTCTGACTCCATTACATTGAGGACAGTTCCCTTGCGCCTTTCCCTGTCTCAGGGTCACATAGAGGAGATTTCTTTTCTTGTTTTGCCTGAGGGTATAGACGACGTCCTTCTGGGTCTTCCATGGCTTCGGACTCATGCTCCTCACATTGACTGGGAGTCTGACAGCATTATTAGTTGGGGTTCGAAATGTCAGTCCCGATGTCTTCCCTTACCACCTAAGGTCGTTGCGGTTGCATCAACTGATCTCTCTCCCATACCTACACCCTATTTGGATTTCGCTGACGTGTTCTCCAAACAGGGTGCTGAGGTTCTTCCACCCCATAGGCCGTATGACTGTGCCATAGACCTTATCCCAGGTTCGGTTCCACCTAAAGGCAGGGTTTACCCCCTGTCGATACCTGAGTCGGAGGCCATGTCGACCTATATAAGAGAGAGTTTAGAGAAGGGGTTCATTCGTAAGTCTGTCTCTCCCGCGGGAGCTGGGTTTTTCTTTGTTCGGAAGAAAGAGGGTGATTTGCGTCCCTGCATAGATTACAGGGGTCTCAACGCAATCACAATAAAGAACAAATACCCATTACCTTTAATTTCGGAGCTCTTTGACAGACTGAGAGGAGCTCAAGTTTTTACGAAGTTGGATCTGCGGGGTGCGTATAACTTGGTACGAATTCGAAAGGGTGACGAATGGAAGACCGCTTTTAACACCCGAGACGGTCACTATGAATACCTCGTCATGCCTTTTGGGTTATGTAATGCACCCGCAGTATTTCAGGACTTCGTAAACGATGTGTTCAGGGATTTACTGTTATCCTCAGTAGTGGTGTATCTGGACGACATCCTGATTTTTTCTCCTGATCTGGAGACTCATCGTCAGGATGTCGTTCGTGTCCTTTCCCGTTTAAGGGAGCACTCATTGTTTGCTAAACTCGAGAAATGTGTATTCGAGCAGTCCTCATTGCCTTTTTTGGGTTACATTATCTCACAAGAGGGTCTGGCTATGGATCCTGCGAAGCTCTCTGCTGTCCTGCAATGGTCCGAACCTCATTCCTTGAAGGCGGTGCAACGCTTCTTAGGATTCATAAATTATTACAGGCAGTTCATACCCCATTTTTCTACTTTGGTGGCCCCTTTGGTGGCCTTGACTAAGAAAGGTGCTAATCCCAAAGCCTGGTCTACTGAGACATCTCAGGCTTTTGAGGCAGTAAAAAGACACTTTTCAACTGCTCCCGTTCTTCAAAGACCCGATGAGAATAAGCCCTTCCTCTTAGAGGTTGATGCCTCTTCAGTGGGTGCTGGTGCGGTCTTGTATCAAAAGAACGGTGCAGGTAGAAAAAGGCCGTGTTTCTTCTTTGCTAAAACCTTTTCACCGGCAGAGAGAAACTATACCATTGGGGATAGGGAACTGCTCGCCTTGAGATTAGCCTTGGAGGAGTGGCGTCACTTGCTGGAAGGAGCGAAACATCCTTTCCAGGTCTATACAGACCATAAGAATCTGACGTACTTACAAACCGCTCAGCGTCTGAATCCTCGCCAAGCCCGCTGGTCCTTGTTTTTCTCCCGCTTTCACTTCTCCATCAACTATCTGTCTGGGAGTAAGAATAACAAGGCAGACGCCCTGTCTCGCTCTATGCTTTCTACCCAGGAAGAGATTGACGAACCTCGTCTTATCCTTCCCTCCAGGGTTTTTCATACGCTCTCCCCTGTGACGTTAGACCAAATCCCACCGGGCAAGACCTTTGTTCCGCCTGATCGACAGAATGATATACTGTCATGGGCCCACACCTCAAAGGTGGGTGGGCATTTTGGTATTAGGCGGACACGAGAGTTACTGGAGAGGTGGTATTGGTGGCCACACTTAGCCAGCCACGTCAAGAGATATGTCGGTTCCTGCTACTCGTGTGCTCGCAACCGTCCATTACGGCAGAGACCGGCTGGGCTCTTGCATCCTTTACCAGTGCCAGATAGACCATGGGAGGTGGTAGGCATGGACTTTGTGGGTGATCTTCCATGTTCACAGGGACATAGATTTGTGTGGGTCATTACGGACCATTTCTCCCGGATGGTTCATCTCGTACCGTTATCGAGAATCCCATCTTCCAGGGTACTAGCCAAACTATTCCTCAAGCATGTCTTTAGGCTTCACGGGATGCCAGATCGTATCATTTGTGATAGAGGCCCGCAATTTACTTCCCGTTTCTGGCGAGATCTTTGTAGCCTTCTGCAAATTGAGTTGAATCTCTCTTCGGCATACCATCCGGAGACTAATGGTTTGGTTGAACGTACCAATCAATCTATGATTATATACCTTCGACACTTTGTTGCTGAGAACCACGATAACTGGTCCTCCCTCCTACCCTGGGCAGAATTTGCCCTTAACAATTCGCTGGCTGAGGCCACTGGGCAGACACCGTTCGTACTCAATAATGGGCAACACCCTAGGGTACCGGTACCGTTTCCCGCTGCTGCACCTCCTCCTCTTGTGGCCGACTGGGCAACTAATGCCAGAGAGGTTTGGGATCGGACTCAAGAGTCGATCCAAGCAGCTAAGGACCGTATGAAGACGGTGTCCGATAGGTTTCGTCGCCCGGCTCCTGTCTTTTCTCCAGGGGACTTTGTGTGGCTCTCTGCAAAACACGTGAGACTTAGAGTGAGCTCTGTCAAATTTGCTCCTCGCTTCCTGGGTCCTTATGAGGTTCTTCGACAGGTAAATCCTGTAGTCTATCAATTGAAGTTACCTGTCCATCTTAGGATTCATGACAAATTCCATGTCTCACTGCTAAAGCCGGCTATTTTACCTCACGCTCGTGAAGTGCACTCTCCTGCCTCTGATTCCTCTCGCTCTAGCTATGAGGTACGAGCCATAGTTGGTTCTAAGATGGTTAGAGGGCGCAGGTTCTTCTTGATAGATTGGGAGGGCTATGGCCCGGAACATCGCTCTTGGGAGCCTGAGGAGGCTGTCCATGCTCCCGACTTAGTTGCCGATTACCTGCGTCGCCGGGAGGGGGGCCCTTGAGGGGGAGGTACTGTTACGGTTGCTGCGAGCACTGGAGACTATGTCCAGATTTCTTGCTACTGCACATGTGCGAGCGCTGGAGACTAAGTCCAGATTTCTTGCTACTGCACATGTGCGAGCGCTGGAGACTAAGTCCAGATTTCGTGCTACTGCACATGTGCGAGCGCTGGAGACTAAGTCCAGATTTCGTGCTACTGCACATGTGCGAGCGCTGGAGACTAAGTCCAGATTTCTTGCTACTGCACATGTGCGAGCGCCGGAGACTAAGTCCAATCTTGGAGCCATTGCACATGTGTGGGTGACATCATCGCTGACACGAGGTCACATGTCTCTGACACCTTCTATGCCGATTGGTCGCTGGTCATGTGCTTGTGACGTCTTGCTCGGTGATAGGCCAGCATGACGTCACTCCTGTCGTTCTGGCAGCGGATTGGCTCTGGTGTCCTCCATCTTGGATGAGGCACAGAGTCTATATAAGACCCTGACACACGCCGCATGGTGCTCAGTCCTCTTGGTTCATGCATATGAGTAGACGCTCTGTGCGCGTTCCTCTAGGCATTCCTCTGTCTATGCTAGGTGAGCGCTACCGGCAGGGTAGCGTTCTTATACCTTACAGCTTCGGCTGCTGTCCGTATCCTTACCTCTTAGGGGAGCGGACATAGGCAGGTGCCTGAGGCACATGGTCTGGCTGGGCCTTGTGATTCTACTCGTAGGTGGACGTTGCCGCTAGGGTAACGTTCCTTATACTGCGTCTGGCAGTTGTTCGTATCCTCGCACACTAGGGGAGCGAACAGAGGTAGGAGCTTTGTGCGGCTTACGCTGCTGTTCGTCTCTTTTGCACCACTAGAAGAGCGGACCTAGGCAGGTGCCATATCTAGTGGTTCGTGTCCTCGCACACTAGTGGAGCGAACGCAGGTAGGAGCTTTGTGCGGCTTACGCTGCTGTTCGTCTCTTTTGCACCACTAGAAGAGCGGACCTAGGTAGGTGCCATTTCGCACACATTGCCTTTGTCTCTGTGATTGTTAACAGAGATCATTCCACACACCCTCCAAGTAAGGGAGGAATTGCTTTACTTACTTATTATATCCTTCTGTGAGTTAACAGAGGTATTGCACTCTGCCATAGTCTGCAGCAAAGTCTTTGCACGGTGGACCCTGACTGTCTGATACTCCTTTCGGTTATTATCAGACAGCCCCCCGTAACAAAGACAGGGTCTAAGGGGGAAAGCTATTCTCCTTGTGGAGACTCACACAGCAATCTAGCATTCCAGTGGTGAGGAGACTTTAAGCCACAATGCTCCTCTGGGAAATATGCATATTGTCTCTTAAGTGAGGAAGTAGATGAACTCTACTGCCACTTTTTGGATGTGGCAATCCTAAAAGTTAAAAGTGACCCTATAATGAGCCTTATCATATGACTTAGGTTTTATGCCAGATCAGAATATCAATTTGCAGACACAGTGTTTCAGGATCGTTGTCCCTCATCAATGCAAATTTTGAGATCTGATTTGGCTTTATGAGAGTCTAAGTTGGTGTCTAAGGGGGAATGCTATTCTTCTTGCGGAGACTCTCACACCAATCTAGCATTCCAGTGATGAGGAGACTTTAAGATGCAATGCTCCTCTAGAAAATATACTGGATTGATGTGCCAGTCTCCATAAGGAAACTAGCTGTCCCATTAGACCCCGTCTTAGGCTCTCATAAAGCCAAATCAGATCTCATACTTTGCATTGATGAGGGACAACCATCCTGAAACACCTTGTCTGCAAATTGAGGTTCTGTTGTGGCATAAAACTTAAGGCCGGTTTCACACATCCAGCATTTTGCCACTTTGCCAGATCTGTCACACTCCAGTACAGTGCAATACAGTACAATGGCATCGTGGCAAGCTCCGGTCACATGCTGTCATGTGACCAGAGCATGTGACCGGAGCTTGCTGCGATGCCATTGTACTGTATTGCACTGTACTGGAGTGTGACAGATCCGGCAATGCGGCGAAATGCCAGATGTGTGAAACCAGCCTAAGTCATATGACAAGGCTCATCAAAGGGTCACTATTGACTTTTAGGATTGCCACCTCCAATAGGTGGCAGTAGAGTTTGTCTATTTCCTCACTGAAGAGACAATTTGCTTTTTTCCCAGAGGAGCATTGTGACTTAAAGTCTCCTCACCACTGGCATGCTGGATTGATATGTGAGTCTCCACAAGGAGAATAGCTTTCCCCTTAGACTCTATATGCATGAAAAATGTATACACTTTTAGAGTTATAGACAATTACCTTTCTTTTGCAGGATGGACAAATTGTCAGAGTTAAAAATGTCACTTCACTCATACTACACCAGTTGAATCCTGACACTCAGTATGAAGCTAAACTGCGAGTGAACCAGACAGATTTCCCAGGAGGTAGATGGAGTGACTGGGGCAAGCCTGTACAATGGACAACTCCTTCTAAAGGTATCAATGTGATCAATGTCAATGAAATATCTTGCACCCCTACCCTCTCACTGTGTACTGTATAACATTAAACAATGGGTGCAATGTTTTATGGTTATGATATCACAAACATGAAAAAGCTGTGATTGTCGGAATGTGGAGAGGCAAAAACCTTAACAAAAGGAATCTGACAAAAGGGCTAAAATTGCAGAGATCCCTGTGCATTATCCAAATTGGCATCTGAAGACATCTTTAGTGACAATTTGACATTTCCAAGGTTTTCTTTTTGTATAAAACATTTTATGACAAATTCAGATACACAAACAGCTTTTCAAAAGAGAAGTCAAAGGTGATCTTTTACGAGTCATTCTATAACTAAGTCATACAGTATGTATGGCTGAGACACATTTTTGTCCTTGTACACTAAAACAAAAATGACACTACCAAAAAATATTTTTTATATTTTCTATATTTATTATTCTTTTCCTTTTTTGTACTTTTATGTTGTTTGTGTGTAAGGTGAGGGATTCTAAACTTTTGGGTACTTTAATTTCAGGTCACCTGGACTGTACACACAACAGTTTTGAAACAGTGTCATGTTCATGGAAAGCAGCTAAAAATTTCATCATGACCCAATGCTACGTGTTAGCTAATGTTACTAATGACCCAAGGTGAGTTTACCCTGAGGATGTGATGACTTCTGGTACCAGCAACCAGAGCTGAATCCTGACAGTGAGTATATTACACACTGTTAAGATTGGGCATACTACAGTGATTGAACGTTTTATTACTTACATGTTCGCCAGATGCTCTAGTCCCCTGGGCATCACCCCGTGGGCATTTGCATGCTTTCCGTGGTATCACGCCCCATTGGGCGTAATACCATGTATTTACATGAGCAACGTCACCGTCAGCTCCCTGAGATCCTGCGCGTGTGCCCTTACCATTCCCGCAGCCTTGTTATCTGGGTGCTTGCTTGTCGGCTTCAGACGCACTCTGCGTATGGTCGGACCCGCAGGAGTCTTCTGAGCATGTACAGTGCGGGGTGATGCGACGCCCTGGGGACTAGAGCCTCTGATCATTTACATAGGGAACATGTAAGTAATAAAACTTTTTTTATATATTCATATTACACAATATTATAACACAGGGATGGGTAGGAAGGGGTTTCTAGGCCACAACACATATGGGACCTGATAGGTCCCCTTTAAAGGGGTTGTACAGGTTTCTGATGAAAGTCTACAGTCACTCTATATGATTGCAGACATCTGAATCCTTACCGTGCGCACACTACATGCTGTCAGGATTATCCCATGCCGGCAACAAGAGTGGGCTGTCATGTGACCGCAATTTGCATGCTT
The DNA here is from genome assembly GCF_048569485.1 of Anomaloglossus baeobatrachus. Classification (NCBI taxonomy): domain Eukaryota; kingdom Metazoa; phylum Chordata; class Amphibia; order Anura; family Aromobatidae; genus Anomaloglossus; species Anomaloglossus baeobatrachus. The sequence continues at coordinate 66,536,276 of NC_134360.1, forward strand.
CCGGCCACATTCCTACTAGATGTGTTTGGCCTTGTTTAATGCAAGTGAGTTGAGAAAGGCAGCACATGTCTAGTCGGCATGCAACTGCATGATCTTCAGTGCATATGGTCTTAATGCAGGATATTGTGTACATTACCATACATTATTTAGCGTTGCTAGAATTTGTTATCAGTTTGTTATTCTGGACAATTTAAAAACATTTAAGCAATAATATGGTCTCCAATAACCATAATAAACTGTTTGCTATCAGTAATATTAATACATTTAGATATGCATGCTGTATCGTCTGACTTTTCTTACTACTCTCTTCTAGACATATACAAGGAATCTGCCATCTTCCCCCCATTAGTGACCCTAGAAGTTGTGTAATCACTATTACAGTCAATGGTGAACATGTGAGTACACAGCTTTGTAAGCTCCTGGGGTACATTGTTTTCCAGGAGCAAGGGGTTACTTTTTCAGGATGCATAATTTCCTTGGGTATGTGTCTCATTTTATTCCCTCCCTTAAATATGTAAAAGCATATACTGTATTTCTATAACAACCAAACCTGCATGTAGCACTCTCAACATTATATCACACAGAGTTTTGCAAAAGCTTCGCCGAGTGTCATGGTGGCATAAGACTCTGTTCAACTTGCAGATTATGACACACCACCCGATGGTTTCTCTGGTGTCTTTGATCAACACAGGCAGACTGGGGCATCGGCCTGCTGTGTGCTGACTCATAGGCAGGCTAGCAAGAGTTATCTGCTGGTCTGCTTGCCAGGTTCCTTTGATCACATGTGGTGGAGAGGCCAATCACATCTTCTCCCCTCCTATTTAAGCTGGATGAAATCGTCTACCCATACCAGCTATAGCTTCTATGTGGGTATGTGACGTTTGGCATCCCAGATTCTCTGGTGAAAGTTGTTCTTTTTGATTGCTGCGATTATGGAGTTGTTTTGTAGCTTCCTTCCTCCTCTTGTGTTTCCTCCTTATTCTCATATTGTTTTTACCTATGTGTATGAACACCGTGTGACAGAGGTTTGCTTTTTTTCCCTCGTCTGATTATATCTGTAACTTTTATTACACTCTTGTCCAGTCTGTTCCTGGAGGGAGGGGGAATCAGATCAGTACTGATCAGGAGCAGGGCCAGGAAGGAGACTCCGGCATCCCCACCATCAGGAGTATCCCTGAGAATAGGCATACCCCAGAGCCCCCTAGCTTGAGGGACAGCTTAGGAGCCCAGATTCCCTCCTATCCCAAAGTCATCGCAACACATTAACTAAATCCAATGACCAACAAATGTGGCTTTATTAATTTTAGATGTCAATCAAAAATGATTCACAATATACAGTTCTTCAACCCCGGTAGTGGCCATTGGTTGTTTACCTGCCCTTTTTCTTTAAACTTTAGTACAGAAATGCCATGACTGCTGCACATCTATTGAACGTGAGTGTGATTTGCAGTGTGGAGAAGAACATCAACATGACAGTCACATCGTTATCCAACTTCCAACCATTTTTCAATCGTAAGTACCGCTATATGACGTGAATATTGCTCTACTATAACATGCACTGTATATTTTCCCATATTAGAACAGCAAATTTGTTACTTATGACCATTTGCTTATGCAGCAGCTTTCCCCAAAATTATAATTTATTTTAAAAGATTGCTGAGAGGCTTTTTTATGTAATTAGAGATATGAAGGGTATTCCTTTAATTTTCTATTCATTCTAGTGATCTACTCCCATCACGTAGTCAATTCTCCCGCAGCTCCACCACTGTTGAAATGAGAAAAGGTGACTCTTAAAAATAATTTGTCATCATATTTCACAATATAAATGATATACAAGTGTTAAATAGATGTTAAACCTGATGAGGCTGGTGTACTTGCTTTTAAAATCCATGTAAAAATGCCAGTATAATCCTGATAATAAAATGAGCATTTCAATGTAAGTGTCCACAAAATGTAATAATTATTAGAAAGACATTCTAATGTGAATTCTAAAAATGGGTACACCATCAGGAAAAGAGATCTATAAAATAAGGTACCGGTAGGCAGTTAAAATCTTAAAATGTATGGTCCATCCGTGTGATATATTGGCATTTTGTGCCCTGTAGAGACAACCTTCATAGCTGCTTTTAATGGAGGCATCTCCTCCCTCAACTCTCATGAATTAAAAAATAGTTTTCAAACACAATATACAGTCACGGCCAAAAGTGTTGGCACCCTTGAAATTATTCCAGAAAGTATTTCTCTTAGAAAATAATTGCAATTACTCCTTTTGTTATACACATATTAATTTCCTTTGGCTGTATGGGAACACTACAAAAAAAAAGAGAAAAAAAGGCAAATTGGACATAATTTCACAGGGAACCCGCAAAATGGGCCAAACAAAATTGTTGGTGCTTTTCCAAAACAGTGGGTAAACAACTTTGTTTTAAGCATGTGATGCTCATTCAAACTCACCTGTGACAAGTAACAAGTTCGGGCAATATGAAAATCACACATGAAATCGGATAAAAAGGGGAGAAGTTGATTCAATCTTTGCATTGTGTGTCTGTGTGTGCCACACTAAGCATGGATAACAGAAAGAGAAGAAGAGAACTGTCTGAGGACTTGAGAATCAAAACTGTTAAAAAATATCAACAATTTCAAGGGTACAAGTCCATCTTCAGAGACCTTGATGTTCCTTTGTCCATGATGCATAAGATACTAAAGAAGTTTTTAACCTATGACACTGTAGCTAATCTCCCTGAATATGGACTGCATTGAAAAATTGCTGAAAGGTTGCAACACAGTTTAAGTCTGGAGGGTGGGTAAGCAGCCCCAATCAAGTTCCAAAGAAACTCAAGGTGTCCTGCAGGGTAAGGGTGCATTAGTGTCAACGCAAACTAGCCATGTACATTTGAATGAAATTAAACACTATTGAAAAGACCCAGGAGGACCCCACTGCTGACACAGAGACATTAAAAAGCTAGACTGCAGTTTGCCAATATGTACATGAGTAAGCCAAAATCCTTCTGGGAAAGCATCTCCTAGACAAATGAGACCAAGATAGAGCTTTTTTTTTTTATAAAGCACATCATTCTACTGTTTAGTGAAAATGGAATGATGTCTACAAAGAACACAGTACCTACAGTCACTCATGGCGGAGGTTCAAATATGTTTTGCTGCCTCTGGCACTGGGTGCCATGACTGTGTGCAAGACATCATAAAATCTGAAGATTAACAAAGGATTTGGGGTTCCAATGTAGTGCCCAGTGTCAGAAAGTTGGGTTTGCCTTCTAGGTCATGGGTCTTTCAGCAGGACAATGACCCCAAACACACTTCAAGAAGCCCACAGAAATGGATGGAAACAAAGTGCTGGAAAGTTCTGAAGTGGCAGCAATGAGTCCAGATCTAAATCCCATTGACCACTGGAGCAGAGATCGTAAAATTACTGTTGGGAGAAGGCGCCTTCAAATATAAGAGACCTGGAGCAGTTTATAAAGAAGAGTCCAAAATTCCATGAGAGATGAGTAAGAAGCTTGTGCATGGTGATAGGAAGTGAGTGATTGCAATTATTTATTCCAAATGCCGTGCAACCAAATATTGAGCTGAGGGTCCTAACAATTTTGTCCAGTCCATTTTTGGTAATTTGTGTGAAATTATGTCCAATTTGACTTTTTTCCTCTCTTTTTTTGTATTGTTCCAAAGTATAACAAAAATGTGTAATTGCAATAATTTTCTGGGTGAATTCTAGAACATTTTCAAGGGTGCCAACACTTTCGGTCTCTTTTTGCACTGTTTAATCCCATTAACTAATTGCGTAACTGATTTTAACAATGAATTTATAACAACCAAAGCAATAGTTACAGCACAACACGGAAGCAATTAACAATTGTACAGTAAATTAAAGATTATAAGAATTGACTCAGACAAAATAGGTCTCAATTGTTCCAATAACAAGGGTAATCCAGCAGTCTGAGTCACAGTGCCGGGTTTCTGTGCAGCTCGGCTGATCTTTGATGTGAAGGCAAAGGGACTGATAGATGTGATGAGATTGGTTTGCCAGGACTAAATTAAGTGAGAAGATCTGGAATTACTGAGGTAGAAAGTTTGTTATTTTGATTCCTAAGGCAATTATATGAAACACTGTCTTTGATGTAGATGACATCAGTCACAAAAACATCTGTATGATGCCCCAGAGGGAACTAAACTAGCAAGTGACATTACATTGATTAAAATGCTACTCTCCATCCCCCTGAAAACAGAGGCCTTAAGACCCCCATATACTCTAGACTAATGTTGGCCAAATCTGCAATCATTGATGGGTTCAGCTGTCACGGCAACGTGTATAGGGGTGCCAGCTAGCTGATCGTTGGGGCTGATGTCGATCAGTCATGTCTGATTTTGAACTGGAAAATGCTATGTGTGGTAGAAAACCAACCCAGCACATCACTTGGAAAAAACACCATCCCCACTGTCACACATAGTGGTGGCAGCATCATGCTGTGGAGAGGCTTTTATTCAGCAAAGGCAGGGAAACTAGTCAGAGCTGATGGGAAGATGGATGCAGCTAAATACAGGGCAATCCTCTAGGAAAACCTGTTCGAGGCTACAAAAGACTTGAGACTTGGGTATAGGTTATTCTAAACCTACTACCAGATCTACAATGGATTGTTTAAATTAAATTAAAGCATATTCATGTGTGTGAATGACCCAGTCACAATCCAGACCTAAATCCCATGAAGAATCTGTGGCAAGACTTGACAATTGCTGTTAACAGATGCTCTTCATCCAATCTCACTGAGCTAGAACTATTTTGCAAAGAAAAATGGGCAAACATTTCAGCCTGTAGATGTGTAAAGCTGGTAGTGATGTAAAGGTGAACAGGGCAGTAGACACAGGAAAGAGGTCCCTCTGTGTGGCGCCCCGACCCTCTACAGGAAAAGTGGGGTTGTGGTCCTGGCTAGGTGCATGGACATATGTGGTGCAAGTCATACCTTTCTGTTGGCCGCTGGTCGCCACTGCTTTTGATGCGCCAGGACCAGTCTGCAGTAAAGACTGTAACAGAGGCCAAGAGTTCGTAACTGTCTTTTACTAAACAACCTTAGTTCTTCCAATACAACTTTAAATGTAAGATAACGAGCACAAAACTTAAGAACGATTTCTTTAAACTGGTTTTGGGCAACAATAATCAAATTGCTCATCTCTTGTCAGTTTCCAGTGGCTAATTGTCACGGGTGACAGACAGTCATGTGGTTTCTTGCTATAGAAGGTCACAGCGTTTGGCTGCACAAAAAGCTCCTTGACGTTCTATTGTTCCTGCTGTCAGTATTCATTGTACTAGGTAGCTTTCCTGCTGGATTTTCATCTCTTCCCCTTTAGGATCCAGCAAGAGCTCGCATTCCACCCAGCTGCTGATCATCAGTATTCTCTTGGTGCTTAAATACTCCCATCTTCCCTGGACTGGTGCGAGTCATATTATGCAGTTCATTTTAGCTCTGGTTGGAAGCAGGTGGCTTGTTCTCATCTGTAGTATTGTTGCTGAAGCTTTGCTGATCTCCTGCCTGAGTCATCTGTGGATAAGTAGTTTTGTATGCTTTTCCCCCTATGTGTCCTCCTTGTGTCTTTCTTTAGTATTTCGTGAAGTTGACGAAGAGCTCATCCTACCCATTCCCTATATAGGGTCCAGCACTAGGGATACCTAGGGTCAGGTATCCAACTCGGCGCATAGGTGCGGAACCTAGCTAGGGTGGTGAAGGACCTCAGGTACCAGTAGTTGGTTTGGTCAGGGGTCACCATCTCCCTCTTCCCTAGATGCAGTGGCCCCTTCCCTTACCTTTTGCTACTCGCTTGGTACTTCTAAATACTCCATGATACCAGCCATGCAGTTGCCACAACAGAGAGCATGTAGTATTACAAGCAGCCACTGAAATATTCTCTCTGTGTTACTCACTGATGAAATAGGGTTTCCAGAAACAGAGTTAATGTTATGTTGCAGCTTTCGTCTCTGACTAATGGAGGAGGCTTTTGATAGGGGAAACCTCCCTATGACATTCATAATCAAAAGGGATTGCCAATATACGAAAATCTCTTTCATGAAACTTGTTATATTTTTATAGAAAATATTAAAACATACTTTATTTCCTTCTATAGTGCGTCTTGATCCTCCTGCACGCCTTAAAATTACGATGATAGAAGATGGCACATGGAATCTTACATGGATCAACGACCACAGGAATTACATAGACAATCTGGAAACTGAAGTGCATTTCAAGCCAGCGAAATGGTCATGGAAGGTAAATAGCTGATCTCTAAGCTCCTAAGAATAAAGGGGGCTTTACACGCAACGACATCGCTAAAGAGATGTTGTTGGGGGGTCACGGAATTCGTGACGCACATACGGCCTCATTAGTGACGTCGCTGCGTGTGAAACGTATGAACGACCGCCAGCGATCAAAATTACTCACCTTATCGTTTATTGTTGACACGTCGTTCTAATGCCAAATATCGTTGCTGTTGCAGGACGCAGGTTGTTCTTCGTTCCTGAGACAGCACACATCGCTATGTGTGACACCCCGGGAATGAGGAACAACACCTTACCTGCGTCCTCCGGCAACGAGGTGGGCGTCATTTTCTTTCGGCTGCTCTCCTCCCCTCCGCTTCTGTTGGACGGCTGCCGTATGACGTCGCTGTGACGCCGCACAAACCGGCCCCTTAGAAAGGAAGCGGTTCGCCGGCCACAGCGACGTCGCTAGGCAGGTAAGTCCGTGTGACGGGTCCTAGCGATGTTGTGCGCCACGGGCAGCGATTTGCCTGTGGCGCACAACCGACGGGGAGAGTGTTTTCACCGATGTCGCTGCGTGTAAAGCAGCCTTTAATCAAATTAGACATGCTAATAACACAAAGTTTTCTTTACTTATGGTGTGAAATTTTAGAGTTACAGAAGTTGGAGCAGCATATCCGTACACTGTTTCTGACATTGCATCTCAACCAAATTATGTTTCTTTTCTTAAGGATGCCAAAAGATTTACAATCAACCATTATGACCTTTCGGTTTTGCTGCGTGACCTACAGCCTGACACTCTGTATGAAGCCAAAGTGCGCGTGAACCAGACAGATTTCAAGGGTGGCAGGTGGAGTGAATGGAGCAAGCCTGTAGAGTGGACAACTCCTCCCAAAGGTATCATAGGTAATAAATAAGTTAATTAACAAACTTATTATCATATACTCTGATCAGCTATTATCACAGTAGGTACGGGAAAGTATCAAGCACACGGCGAAAGGGAAGGGAAATCCTGAATCTAGGGAAAGGAAAGATGGTGACACCTGACCAAATCTACTGCTGGTCCCTGAGGTCCTTCCCCACCCTAGATAGGTTCTGCACCTATGTGCTGGGCCGGATACCTGACCCTAGGTATCACTAGTGCTGGGCCCTAAATAGGGAAAAGATGTGATGAACACTTTATCAACCCCACTAAACACTTTAGAAAACACAAGGAAGACAAACAGGGGGAAAAACATGAACTACTTATCATTAGATGACTCAGGTAGGAGTTCAGCAGAGTATACCAATGAATACTGACAGCAGGAACAATGGAAAGTCAGGGAGCATTTTGTGCAGCCAAACGCTGTGACCTTCTTTGGCCAGAAACCACATGACTGTCTGTCACACGAGACACGCCCGTGACCGCTATATTATTACAAACAGTGGACTATTAAAGCATAAGTCCTTCTTGTGCTATCAAAACAAGCTCTGAACGGTGAAAACATGGATTTCATCAATGCTCTGAAGGCACCGTGGGGTAAATGGCATCAAGACACTATCAGATTATCCATAACTCCTATAAATTGTAAGGTGGAGCCTCCATGAGTCAGACTTGTGTTTCCAGTGCATTCCACACATACTCAATTGGATTAAAACTTGAAAAATGTTGAGGCCAAGTTACCATTTTTAAAATTTATTATAGTGAGCATTAAAATTTTATGCAAATTCTTCTACACTGGCTCCTCTATGGAATTGGACCACGAATGTTAACTTTTGCTCACACCATGCATCAATGAACCTTAGGCATCCATGACGCGTACATTATGCCACCCTACACCATAATTCTAGGAGTAGGACTGATGTGAAGTTCCCTCATATAGGCCTATTCATGTTGTCGCCTACCTGGTCTCCAGACCAATCTCCAGCTATCAATACACCCAAGACAAAAGCAAGACACATTTCTGAAGAGTTCCAGTTCAACCTCCATTGCTGTTGTGCTATGCACCATGATTTCCCTTGAGAAAGGTTGCATCCAGTGAATGGACCACCTGTAGCTAGACATCTGGCTCGTAACTCAATGTTGTGCAAATTCATTCTGATGGTTTGGGTAGACATTGCTTAGCTGCTTAGGTTTGATATGTGAAGTTTAATTTCACTTGCAGTACAGAAAGGATAACTAGGCGCCATTCTTCTAATTTGCCGACCCGTCCGTGTAGAGGTTCATCTCTGTGCATTTTGTAAATTGTCATCTACCTTCTTGCTGGATTGACCCACCACGTGTCTTTCATGTTTATGTAGATGTTTTTTTTATTATATTGAAATGCAATATAATCTCTTATTCAATAAATATTTCCAATTTTTATCTATTGAGTTGGACGCGAAGACTCACTTTTTTGATGGTGCTGTCAGCACTGGTTATAGCATTTTATATGCAATATATGAAACACACACTTGATGATTCCTCAGTTTCATGGTTTATTTACGACACAAATGAGGTCAGACTGAATAGTAAATTAGATGATAATGTAAAATCTGAAATAAGCTGAAATTAATGAAGCATGAAATCTAACCGCCAAAATAATTGGGGCTGGTTGTTTCGGCTTTATGGAGGTCCACATGTTATTTAAATACATAACGCCCTTGATGTGGGGTTGAATGTAAGGTCATATATTCCCAGGATAATTAGTACGTGATACGCAATGTCACTCATTAATGAACAATTACACACTGGCGAGGAGCTGAAGATATGGCAGCCTTCGTTATCTGGAGATGATGTTTTCTCGTGAAATGAATGAAGAGCGCGTCCAATCCACATACACTGGAAACGGAAAAATGATATCATATTTTTGCTAATAAATAATGTCTTGCTTTTGCAGGTTCAACTTTCTCCACACCAGGAGTGATTGCCATTTCAGTGGTCCTGTTGATCATAGTGGTCACTCTTTGTTCCTCAAAAAGGTAAAGTCCACAGTATTCTTTCAATGGTTTAATGAAAAATGACCCTTTTATGCAAAATACAGTGCTGTGCAAAAGTATTAGGCACATATAGAAAAAATGTAGGAAAGTAACAATGCTTTAAAAAAAATAAGTGTTAGGCTGGAATCACAAAGTCTTTTCTCCTGGTCAGTGGTTCCACCAAGACTAAGGGGTACTTTGCACACTACGACATCGCAAGCCGATTGCTGCGATGCCGAGCACGATAGTCCCCGCCCTCGTCGCAGCTGCGATATCTTGTGATAGCTACCGTAGCGAATATTATCGCTACGGCAGCTTCACACGCACTTACCTGCCCTGCGACGTCGCTCTGGCCGGTGAACCGCCTCCTTCGTAAGGGGGTGGGTCGTGCGGTGTCACAGCGATGTCACACGTCAGGCGGCCAATAGAAGCAGAGGGGCGGAGATGAGGGGGACGTAAACATCCCGCCCACCTCCTTCCTTCCTCATTGCAGCCAGGACGCAGGTAAGGAGATGTTCCTCGCTCCTTCGGCTTCACACACACAGCAATGTGTGCTGCCGCAGGAACGAGGAAAAACATCGTAACATCGGTCCTTCCGAAATTATGGAAATGACCAACACTACACCAATGATACGATTTCGACGCTTTTGCGCTCATTAATCGTATCAAAAACGATTTACACACTCCGATGTCGACAGCGACGCCGGATTGCGTCACTTTCGATTTGACCCCACCGACATCGCACCTGCGATGTCGTAGTGTGCAAAGTACCCCTTACTTCCGAACACCCACAAAATGACATTAGGGCCAATACACTGATGAGGCTATTGACTATACTGATGTAGATAGACTAAGGCTGAGTTCACATGTGTTGTAGTCATTCGTTAGAACGGATCCGTTGGGAAACTGATTTCTGCCAGATCCGTTTTTTTAACATGGGAGTCCATGGACAACGGATCTGTTAACAGATTGTTATTTAGCTATCTGTTGTACTTGCATTTGTAGAGGATCCGTTACAAATGGATGAAAACTAGCAATCCGTTAATGGATCTATTGTCCATAGTCTCCACATGTTACTCGTCTCATGTGATGTTCAGCTCTGCACACACCTGCTGGCACTGTGGAGTCAGACTCTATTCACACTACAGAATCTGACAAGCAACCTGAGGCTTCTGGACTGTTCAGCCAGAGCCGAGTGTCGACTGGTTCTGGTTCACTGGTCTTCAGCTCTGCAGAAGTTAATTCCATGATTGCCTCATTCAGCTGTCTCCTCGCTATATTAAGCACACCTTTCTTACTGTTTGTGCCGATGATAGCTTTTGCAGTCCCGGTCTTGGTGTTTCTCCTGTTTATGGTGATTCGTGCTGCGCCTCTGAGTGGTGTGAGCATTCCCCTGTTGTGAGTTACTTCCTCCCCTTTTGCGTTGCCCCCGGTAGACATATTGTCTCTTCTGTATGTTTTGAGTGCTGTGTGTACGAGTTTCCGTTCTCCCTTGTCTGTGTCGTTTTGTGGGGTTTTGTCTTTGTGTTTTCCGGCCTGCCCCGGGGGTATGGTAGTGGGGGAGTAAGATCAGGGCTCGGACAGGAGTTAGGGTCACGCTGCAGGCTCGAACCTGGTTACCATCAAACCTAACTTTGAGATAAGGGATAGCGTAGGGTTACAAGTTTTAGGGCCACCCCAGCGGCCCCTGTCCTGTCTCAATATATAGAGTGACAGTTACAAACGGATCCGGCCGACATCCGTTATTTAAGAATGGACAAAAAAGTTGTGTTTGCACAATTTTTTTGCAAAGGGATCTCTAACAGATCTATGATAACGGATGACTACAGGACATGTCAACCCAGCCTCACAATGTGTTCTGTCATACATCATTTTTGGCTGTATACACTTAGTTGGGACACTCAGCAAGACGTAATCTGCTTCTCTTCTGGGTCATCTGATGCCTATTCCAACTCTCCAGATCACACTGGGTCTATGTGTGAGACAGACATGTTTTTTTATAATGTAAACCTATGGAGCATCACAACGAAACTCAATAGATTTAGAGCTGTAAAAGAAACGTCTGGCTCACACATAGACCCAGTGTGATCCAACGACTTGGAATAACTGTCACTGACTCATTAGAGGACCATTGTCTCTAGAAACTGGGAAAGATGGCAATCGGTGACTATATTAATGCACCTACACTACACCTTATACTGTATACATTTTCACAGGTTTAGCCAATACAAATTTTAATGACAGTGCTTTTTTTAAATTATTATTAAAAAAAAGGCAATCTAAAGTAGTTTCTTGTATGTTATGAAACAGCACATTGAGGCTATAAACAGCAACTGAGGTAAATCCTTTCACAGCTTCCCGTGACTGTCTGTATAATCTATGTAGTGAGAGACTCATTTTTGAACCCTTAATGAGGACCATCTACCAGGATGTTCCTATATAATCTAAAGCCAGTGCTATACTGGCCCTATCATGCTGATTCTATACATACCTTTAGTTGTGAGATCAGATGTATAGTTTCTGAAATATAGGCAAGTGAAATGCACTGTTACTTGATTGATAGGTGCAATGGAATATCTAATAGGTGGGTCGGATCTTGCCAGTTATTTCTTCTCCTGTCTACCTGCCTATCCTTCCTCCCTGGTCTGTGTTATTATAAGGGGAGGAGGGAGGAAGGACAGAGGGTAGGAAGGAATGACAGGCAGACAGGGGCGGTAATAACTACTAAACTCGACCCACCTATTAGATATTCCGTTGCACCTCTCATCAAGTAACAGTGCTTTTCACAATCTTTGCTTGCCTATATTTCAGAAAGTATACATCCGATCTCACAACTAAAGGTATGTATAGAATCAGTATGATAGCGCCAGTATAGCACTGGATTTAGTTTATATAGGAAAATTCTGGTGGTTGGTCCTCTTTAACAGGTAATTGATTTTTGCTTTTGTAGACAAGGTGTGCCGATACATTTGAACTCTTTTCATACTTGTTCAATAATACTGCTGGTCTAATGACCCAAACTAACAAATGTATAGGATTCTATGATGCTGTCCTGTTAGGTCATTAGATCAGCAGTTGGATTGGGAGTTGTGGCTGTGCACAAACATTCTCATGTATTACACAAGTATGAGACTGGTCCAAAAGTCTGGAAGACACCAGTGAGGACCCTTCTGATCAGCTAATTAAATCTACTGATGACTCACATGTGGGCTTAGAATGTGATTCATTATGGTGCTGCTATCAATCACTTTTGGGCTAAGGTATATTCGCACTGCACAATTATCGAGAACATTCATAGAAACTCTTGTTTCCAGATAATCGAGAGTTGTAAACAAGTTGCCAATCAACTAATGAACAAGCAATTAATCGTGTGAAATAATCTATTGGTTTGTTTAAAAGAACATTGTTCTCGGCAGGACATCGTCCGATGTAAACAGGAACGGTACTACCAAGAACAATGGCAGCCTATGTGAACTGAACAATCTATCACTAAACATTTTGTGTTCACATTAAATGTGGTGTGTCTGTCTAAAAAAGCTATTAAATGGCTACCGATTTCAAAATATGTGACTGAACGTCAGTCGTTTAAAGGGAGCCAGTCATCGGATGTTTATAATACTCACCTAACGGTCGATGCAGAGCAGACTGGTCGAATGGGCGTCTCCATTTTATGGGTCCGTGCCTCCTCTTTCGACCATCTTTCTCCTCCTTCTTCTGAAGCTAGTGTGGATGACGCATTGTACATCATTTACACTAGCCAACATTGAGTTCCTGCACAGTTACACTTTGATCTGCCCTGAGTAGGGCAGATCACAGTATTGTAGAGCGCCTGCGCCGGACCTCAATGTCGGCTAGTGTAGATGGCGTTATCCACACTAGCTTCAGAAGAAGAAGGAGAAAGATGGCCGAAAGAGGAGGCGCAGACCCGGAAAATGGAGACGCCCATCCGACCAGTCTGCTCTGCACCGACCATTAGGTGAGTATTATTATTTATTATTATAGTGCCATTTATTCCATGGCGCTTTACAATTGAGAGGGTATATGTACAACAAATATTAACAATACAATACAGACTGGTATAGGAGTAGAGAGGACCCTGCCAGCGAGGGCTCACAGTCTACAGGGAATGGGTGATGGCACAATAGGTGAGGACAGAGCTAGTTGCACAGTAGTGTACTGGACTGAGGGTTATTGTAGGTTGTAGGCTTGTTGGAAGAGATGGGTCTTCAGATTCCCTTGAAGCTTTCCACGGTAGGGGAGGTTCTGATATGCTGAGGTAGAGCGTTCCAGAGTTTGGGGGAGGCACGGGAGAAATCTTGTACGCGATTGTGGGAAGAGGAGATAAGAGAGGAGTAGAGAAGATCTTGTGAGGATCTGAGGTTGCGTGCAGGTAGGTACCGGGAGACTAGATCACAGATGTAGGGAGAAGACAGGTTGCGGATGGCTTTGTATGTCATGGTTAATGTTTTGAACTGGAGTCGTTGGACGATGGGAAGCCAGTGAAGGGATTGGCAGAGTGTTATAAACATCCGGTGACAGGTTCCCTTTAACTTCACTAGTCGGAAGTGTAAACACGGCCTTGCCTTTTTTTTAGGACTACTTCTAGATGATTGTCCATACGTAGAAGAAGGAAGCGGCACTCACCATTGCCATAGCGTAAAATTCTGCTTTATTAGAAAAGGTGTAGTAAAATCATGCGGAGAAGAGGCCGGGTGCAGGCACTCCAGTGGACTTGTAGATGATCCAATAATGTAAATTGATTTTTGTGTTAACCCTTGTAAGAGAGCTTTACTTACCCTCACTGGGTGCAGCACTGAGTCTCCACTGCTACTCAAGATGTCTGTAATTGTCCATAGCACTGATGTCATGTCGACAACACTGCATCCAATAACTGAACTCAGCAGATAAAAACAGACACTGGGCGGATGGTTGTAGACTCAGCGCTAGAGCCACGGGACAGAACAAATTGCTAGCGGGGCATAGAGGTGTTCCTAAACCATAAAAGCCCTTTAACCTCTGACACTGTACAGTATCTTGTTCCTATAAATAAATATACATAGGTCTATAGTTTCTAATGTATTGCCTCTACATCTTTCTCAGCATAATACAGTTTCATATTATAATACATTGACATGCTTTTTGGTAGGGTGAAGAAGATAATGTGGATAGGTGTTCCAGATCCATCACCGTTTTTTCACCCCTTAATTGATACTCACAAAGGAAATTTCAAGGTATGGTAATTTTTCTTATTACTTATAGAATTAATCATTATATATTTGTCACTAACTAAAAGCTGCCAAGTTAAAAATCTATTTTTGTACCTTTGAACCTTTGAAACTTATGAACAACTAGCTGTAGATCCCTGGGATAGTAACTAAGGAGTACTTTGCACGTTGCGACATCGCTAGCATCGGCTAGCGATGCCGAGCGCAATAGTACCCGCCCCCGTCGCACATGCGATATTTTGTGATAGCTGCCTTAGCGAACATTATCGCTACGGCAGCGTCACACGCACTTACCTGTCCTGCAACGTCGCTCTGGCCGGCGACCCGCCTCCTTCCTAAGGGGGCAGGTCGAGCGGCGTCACAGCGACGTCACACGGCAGGCGGCCAATAGAAGCGGAGGGGCGGAGATGAGCGAGACGTAAACATCCCGCCACCTTCTCCCTTCCGCATAGCCGGTGGAGGCAGGTAAGGAGATGTTCCTCGCTCCAGCGGCTTCACACACAGTGATGTGTACTGCCGCAGGAATGAGGAACAACATCGTATCTCCTATTGGTGCGACATTATGAAAATGACCGACGCTACACAGATCACCAATTTACGATGCTTTTGCGATCGTTTATTGGCGCATCTAGGCTTTACACGTTTCGACGTTGTTACCGGCGCCAGATGTGCGTCACTTTCGATTTGACCCCGACGATATCAGAGTAGCGATGTCGCAACGTGCAAAGTACCTCTAAGTCTCCTTCTATTTCTTTCCCTCTTTCCCACTCTCCCTCTTTCCCACTCTCCCACTGTCCCTCTCTCACACTGTCCCACTGTACCTCTCTCCCTCTCTCCCACTCTCCCTCTCTCCCACTGTCCCTCTCTCCCACTGTCCCTCTCTCCCACTCTCCCACTCTCCTTCTCTCGCACTGTGCCTCTCTCCCACTCTCCCTCTCTCGCACTGTCCCTCTCTCGCACTGTCCCTCTCTCGCACTGTCCCTCTCTCGCACTGTCCCTCTCTTGCACTGTCCCTCTCTCACACTGTCCCTCTCTCACACTGTCCCTCTCTCACACTGTCCCTCTCTCCCTCTCTCCCTCTCTCACACTGTCCCTCTCTCCCACTGTCCCTCTCTCACACTGTCCCTCTCTCCCACTGTCCCTCCCTCCCTCTCTCCCACTCTCCCTCTCTCGCACTGTCCCTCTCTCGCACTGTCCCTCTCTCGCACTGTCCCTCTCTCGCACTGTCCCTCTCTCGCACTGTCCCTCTCTCACACTGTCCCTCTCTCGCACTGTCCCTCTCTCCCACTGTCCCTCCCTCCCTCTCTCCCACTCTCCCACCTTCCCTCTCTCCCACTTTTCCTCTCTGTCTCTCTCTCCTACTCTCCCTCTCACCACCAAAATTATATTAACTGACACATAAGCCGTCATACTAAAAATGTCATTCATTCTGAAAGCAAATGTCCAATTAAACATGTTGGAAATTATTTCCTATCCACGTTGCACTGTGTGGTGTAGGATCTATGCAACCTAGGCCCTTTCAACCTGGACTCTGATCATAGTCTCAAGTTTGGAAGTTATCACCTTATCACATGATAAGGGATAACTTTCTCACTACTGTACGTAAGACAACAGGGATATCTCCACCAATCCCAAAACTAGGGCTTTTCGGAGCAGTGTGTGTATGGCGCAGTGGTCGATCTTCTGCATTGCCACTCTAATCATTTCTATTGGAGTGCCAAAGACCAAGTTGAGTGCAGCACTTGGCTAACTACAGTCCCCTTAACACTAGAAGTCCCAGAAATTTCGAGCTCCCCCCTGAAGTCCCGAAAGAGGGTCAAATGACCCTTAGTCCAAACTGAATAGAACTAACTAGAAACTAAATGGCTAAACTCAATGGAAAACAACAACCTCCTGTGGTGCGACAGTAATGGCCTTAATTACAGAACAAAAGTCGGTGATTATAGGATGTTAGCTAAAATCCTTCAGGTCATTCGACCCGTCTCTGGGTTACAAAGGTAGAAATGTTAAATGACCTGTCTCTGGGACTTCTAGTGTTAAGAATGAAAGGAGCATCAGTGCACTTGATTGACCAACACTTCATTCACACGAGGCTCTTTGGAGCTCCAGTTGTGAGGCTCGGTGTGGGTCTTAGCAGTCAAAGACCCAGCAATTGGTAATGTATCCCCTATGTAATTGATGGCAGATAACTTCCAGATTGTGGCTGAGGGAATGGGAATATCTGTCATACAGTGACTACCGGGATTCCAGCAGGAATAAGGGAATCCCCAGCGAGTACCACAACAAGCAGGGTACAACGGAATGCAATACACCGGTAGGCCCTGGCACTAGGGAGAGGGGAGCAAGGTCACCTCCTGCACTCACCTGAGGCTGTTTCCTGCACTCCCTAGCATGCCTATATGGGTTCTTTCACCCCATCGCCGATCACCCCGTCGCTTACCCTGAACTCACCCTGGCTAGTGAGAAGGCCAGTGACAGCATTACTCTTACCACTGCAATAATGCAACAGAAGGGTAGGAAGACAGTCAGGGAAAAATGGCCACAAAAGGAAAACACTCTAAGCAATTCAAATGCAGGTAATACTACAGCTGCAATCGTCAGAAAACTTCAGCTTCTTCCAAAGACAGGCTCCTTCCAAAGTGAACAGCTAAAATATGAAAATCTATAACCAACATCAGATGTTAGGACACATGACTATTTATAGTGAAGGGGAGAGATCACAAAGATTTGCACATGGGATTAAGGCTCCAAAAGATAGCCAGATAGGAAAGAGTCCTCACGCCTACAGCACCAAACTAAAATCAAATACATTTTAACATAAGATGTACCCCTGCACACAATAAGGCTCTGCGACCTTGGGGTCTCAGACTCACCAGAGATCCTCCCATGACAATATCTTTATATCCAACAAGTCAGTGGGCATCAACTTCTCAAACACCAGTAGTCCCGATAATTGGCATTTGGGAACTGAATGTAACACATAATATGTTATGAAATCAGGACACATTTGTTCTTTTAATGTTGGCATAGCCGAAATGATCTGTAATATGTAATAGAACAATAACATATTACTTTATCACAGTGATATACTAACTGGATGAAGTGGGCACATTATAATCTCTTATCAATGTAGGTCGATAAACAATTACAAGTCAATAGTCTTTTCATGAATAATTAATAATTCTATTTCTGTTTTTTTTGTCTTTTCAGAAATGGCTGTCCACGCCTTATGTTTTTTCACCATTCTTTCAGGATCCAACCCCTGTTGTTATTTCCCCTGTTAGTTTGAACTGTAGTGTAGAAGAACAACATCTGAAAAGCCCTCCAACGTCAAGACCAGAAATGGAAAAAGACCAAATGGGGAACTCCGGCTCGAGTTTTACCAACCAGGAATATTTCTCTTCTGTCTACTTCGCATATGACCATTTTCCATCAACAATTTTAAATCAGTCTTTACACTCCCCAACCAGTGAAGATATGCCTCTATTCGAGGCTGAGTATCTCTGCGCTCCTCAATCTCTTGCTAGTTTTGGTGTCCATAATGGGTCATTTGAACAGGATAGTCCAAATCAAGTCATGCAGATTCCTGTACTGGTGGAAGTCATTGAAAATCCCGAATGTGATGATGAGATAGGTGAAATTTCTTGTCATCAAGAAGCAGAGAATGTGACGGAACAAGAAGGAAAAGAAAGTTCTGAAAATCAGAAAGAAAATATTTCTTCTACAACTCCTTGTCCACAGCATCATGGTGGCAAACCATCAAAGGTAGCCAATGTTGCAGCAGACTACCTGTCGCTGAAAGAGCTAAACCAGAAGCACTGCCAGTGGATGTGATGAGGTTTACACAGTTTTATGCGCATACGAGTTACATACCATCTTGCAGGCCAATACATAGTGCGGCACGATCTGCATGTGAGGATACGGCAATGAGACAGTAGAGAAAAACGTAAAGCTCCTGGAAGGAGGACGTCAGAGGAATATTGAAAATGTTGGAATTTGGTACAAGAAGAACATCTAAATGTAAATAAGTAACATTTTTGTACAGTAATTAGCTATGGGCTACAAGTATCTCATCAATCTGGTTCCATCAAAAATAGTCCCATAATGCTGTACATAATATGGCATCTCGAGGCTTCTTTTAGACCAGTAGTGCAAAGTTCTACTAAGCTTTAGACAGTAAAGAGACAGTTTACAGAAGTAACTCTCTCAGGACTATTCCTATCAAAATGCATTTTCAGCTATGAAAACCCAGAATATGTGAAGATACATAGACGGCAGAAAGACACATGGGAAAGTACCAAGAAACTTTACTGAAGAGATCTTGTCACTTTCTAGTAGAAATAATTCACCAAAACTTCAGGTTTAAACATTTCAGTCACAATTACTTTTATGGACCCTCAAGGTTTTTACTGTCGCCCCGGAGGTATCAACAGTAGTGCACCACTCTGCTCTTTTTGCACTTTACAATCTCATAAATTCGTTGCGGTTACTTACCGGCCAATAGATTCCGTCTCAACCATGAACACCTACTCCCACAGCTGAAGCTTTCATCCTTGGTCACCTTTCTGCCACCCAGATTGTCATGTCCCTCACAGACACCTACACATTGCCCTTAGACCAACTAATGATGGGTGAACATGCTAGTCACTGCTTATTACCCGATCAAGCATTGGATTGCACCAACGCACCTCGAGTACCGAGCATGATGTAAGTCAATGGGAAACTCGAGCATTTTCAAACTCACATTCTCGAGGCTTGATCACATAACGAATGGCAGTGGCGAGCAAAATCACTAATACCAACATGTGTTCCAGCTCATTTGTTGGTTTTCACTCACAGATGGTAGGCCTTGGTAGGCTGCTTTAAAAGATACTACTACTATCACATCCTTAAAATAATGCCACATATGTCACGGTGTGAGCAAGGACCATGATGGACTGCCTGACCTACATCTGAGGGCTAGATACGAGGCTGCCAATTTTGGGGATATCACAAGCAGACCGTGCATCACAATCCAGCCACATTGTTGGACCATGACACACAGACAAATGAGGAATAAGTTGGATATACAGTATATATCTCAACTCTTGCAGAGGATGTGTTTTATCCACACTCACATAGATAGGTCTTAATTTTCCACTCTTGCATAGTATTACATTACACCTTTCAAGTAACTGGCAGACCATAAAACACACGGATATGCTGAGTACTTCACATCCGGTGATGTTCTTTGAAGTTGCTCTGGTCTGTTACTAATAAAGAGGGCCCTAATTTAAGGGGTTGTCCAGGTTTAGATTATTTTTTTAGCCTTAGGTTGATTAGAAATAATAAAGAAAGGCATATTCACTTATCAGAGACCCTTACAGATCCACACTAGGCTGCTCCAAAGGTCTCCATTGGTTTTGGAATCTGTGTTTCGCCTCATTCAAAAGCTTCAGCACAGATGCAGTCAAATTCATTTAACTAGAACAGTGTTTCTCAACTCCAGTCCTCAAGACCCACCAACAGATCATGTTTTCAGGTTTTCCTCAATCATGTTTTCAGGATTTCCTTAATGTTGCACAGGTGATGGAATTATTCCCTGTCTAACATTGAGGAAAACCTGAAAACATGATCTGTTGGTGGGTCTTGAGGACTGGAGTTGAGAAACACTGAACTAGAAGAACTAGTTATCTGACTTATATAGGGGACCCTAATTAACGGGCTTGTCCAGGTTTTTTTAAAACAAATTCAGCCATGGATTGATTAAAACTAATGAACAAAGGCATATTCTTTCTCCAGAGCCTATTCTGGATCCAGTGTAGGCTGCTCCAAAGGTCTCCATCAACTCCGGAGGCAGTGTTTCACCTCATTCAAAAGCTCCAGCACTGAATCAAGCAAATTTAGATAACTAAAAGAACACGTTAACTGATTTTTCTGGTCACTCATGGTGCTGGATCTTCTGAATGGGGCAGACACTGCTTCTAGAGCTGTCGGAGACTCTGTGGCAGCCTGCACTGGATCCATAGGCTTCTGAAATGTGAGTGCGCTTTAATCTATTATTTTTTATTACTGTATTAATTCACTGCCAGACAAACACATCCCCTTTGAGACCTCCTCCCCACTGCAATAATACAGCGTATAGAAATGCGTCATTCTCATGGGACAGTCCCTTTAAAGGCAAATTACTGATTTCTGTTTTCTCCAGTAGATTCAAATGATTTCTTAAGAATGGGCTTTTATTAAGAACAATTAGTAACTCGATTAATGCCCTGGTTTATTATTATGTAAATGTTTAGCTCATTAAATAGAATCACGGCCAATAGTGTGGCCATTAAAAGGATGAGCCAAGTCCAGATGACGATCGCTGATGATAAGCTGGATGTGTTGCAGAAACGTTAAAGTTATACCTAATCTTCTACCTTTTGCCTTAAAAGTTTATCCAAAAAAAAGATCTATTCGAGGGCATTATGACCTAAGTGTACATTTGTGTAAATTTATAAATCAGTTTTGTGATTTATTTTGATTGGTGAGCATTGCTCGTGCTTCTACACATTGTTTTATAGAGAAGTTATTTTATTCCTCGACTTTTCTAAAAATAATTCATGTGATTGTGACCTATGACCAGTCATGATGATTCATGTTGTTATATTGTGTTTGGTACGACATGCTCAAATAAAGTGTTACATTTTTGTATTTATTTGGCTATTAGTGAGATATAGCTCAAAAGTCATCAATCCGTTCCTGAAGAATCTTTGCAGTGTTGCGGATCTCGTTATTCAGCTGGAACAGACGTCTTTTAGGGAATATTGTTGCCATGAAATGCACTTAAGTAGGTGGTATGTGTCAAAGATACAACCACATGAATGCCAGGAACCAAGATTTCCAAGCTGGTTTCCATGAATAACACATTGCATCAACTTTCTCGGGTTCTTCCAATAGTGCTTTTCGCAGATAAATAATGCACAAGCACTATTTATTGCAGACAAGTCATACAAAGTTTATATCCTGCATCCAAATTATCCTGACCCTCCTATCAACCCCAAACCGTCCTGCAAAATGCCCACCGCCCAGCCAACCTTTACATAAACAGCACTCTCTACCGCCCGGAAGACTCGGCAAATCCGAGACATTTGGCAACCTAGTGCACAGGGCTCAGCATGGGCAATCCAAGTGGTCTGCATCTACACAATCCAATTTGCACCAATCTGTGAAAGTATTTTAGATTTAGCCAAGTAGCAGAGCTGAGAGAACTGTCGCACCCCACACCAGGTTTTACATAGCGATTGTACATTGGAGGAGGTGTGTTGGACCGCCTTACGCATCACATTGTAGTACGAGCAATGATAAGTCCTGCTGCTAAAACAAACAGCAAAACAACAACAAATCAGACCTTGACAAGACAGGTGACTCGCCCACCCCAGGGCTATGGGACACCCGGTGCCGGGCCGGACTAGTCCGGTGGTAGTCAGTGGTGGCTGGGCCCGGCTCCGTGGCCCTGGTGGGTGTCAGTAGAATATGTGGCTTGAAGAATAAAGTTTGTGTTCGTGACGCCACCTGTGGTCTGCGGCTATTAAGCCGCCGCTGCTGTGTGAGGCCTCCGGGGTGATGATATAGCAGCAATGGTGGTACTGCTCCCCACAGGTGGAGCGGAGCCCCGGGGACACTGTTAGTGCTCGTGAAAGTCTATGGTGTTGTGTGGCTAACACGGTGCAGGGCCGACAGGCAATGAAAGAACCAGGCACAAACAACAGTCTCTTTACCTTTTCCTCTTTTACTTTGGGAACAGTCCAGTCCTGGGAGACCGTTACAGGTGGTGATGGGGATCCGGTCGGCCTGGAAGTACTTGGGGGGATCTTTCTGGCCAGCTGAGTATGAGGCCTACTCCTGTGCTTTTCTTTGTTATGATAGGACCCTGCTTCTCTGAATCCAGCAATGGCCCTCTTTGCTGCGGGGACCGATGGCACGTCCCTTTCCCTCTGTAACAGGCTGCGCAGGCCCTCTCTGGTGCTTCTCTGCTGGAGTCCACACCGGGCCCTGATGCTGCAGCTGTACCTTCGGGCTGTTTATGGGCCAGGTGCTTGCAGCTCTCCTGCCCTTCGGATTCGGCTACCAGGGAGTATGTTAAGCCCTGGTGGCCACAGACTCCGATGTCCGAGTCTCTTCTCTGCCTCTCTGCTACTCCTGCTTCTCTAGGCCAAGCTACTCTAGCTCTAGGCCCCAGATCCACAGGACAGCACACTCTCCGTCTGTTCACTGTCACTTCTCTCTACAGACTGACTCTACTTCCTCCCTCAGGTCAGACTTGAGGAAGGCTCCCTGGAATTCCAGGTTCAGAGCTCCCCCTGCTGTCCGGAGGGAGAACTGCGGTGGATGTTAAACTTGCTAGCCAATGGACCTCCCCATTACCTCCAGGCACAGCATTAACCCTTTGGAAGGGCAATGCTGTTGTGGCGACCAGGTCCTGGGGCGCCACACAGGCATCCCTGAATTTTATGTTTAACCTTTGCAGCATGCTGTCTTCAACTTACATAGAAAAAACCTGCTGACAGATTCCCTTTACAGCTTCAATCTCTTGGATATGATGTGAAAATTATGCATCATTGCATGATTGTACTCATATGTAAGAGTCGGGTTCTTCATCCTTAAGCAAAAAAGACAATTACATGCTCGGATAAATTTAAACAGTTCTTCTTTGCTGAACACAATGAAAGATAAAAAATTTGTTTTGGGAAAATCCTCAAAGCACCTCGACTCTGGCTGCTACCGGGATCTGCAATACTCTTTGTCCTGGACTTTGTTCTAATTGTCCCCTGATGAACCCTGTGGATCAAACAGGGGGAAACACATCAGGACGATGTTTCTGACGAGGACCTTGATTGTCGGACGTCCATGCCAGATGAGTGACAGTTTGATGTAGGTTGACTGAGTAAAACATGGCTGCTGCCTATCTTCTACTTGCTAAAATTCCACCTCCGAGAGGGTGTCTACTGAACCTTTAACCCTGTCCCTACCTACCAGGAAATAGGAAACTGCTATTCAAAATCCGGCTACTAGGTGGCCAGAAAAAGCACTGAAATACAATATCACATTTACTCTAAGGCCTAAGCCACACGGCTTGAAAACCGGTGCAAGTGGAGTGCGATAAAAAATCGCATTCCACTCGGACCAATTCTAGCCTGTGTGTCAGCGCACATGAGCAATTATTTTCTCAGCCCTAATCGGACCGAGAAAACAATCGCAGCATGCTGCAACTGTAATGCGATCATTGTTTTTCTCGCACCCATTCAAGTCTATGGGGCGAGAGAAAAATCGCACTGACCTCGCGGTACACTGGTGTCCTGCGAGTGCAGGACGAGAATGGCAATAGCCGGCAACAGAGGAGAGCGGGAGATAAATCCCTCCCTCCCCTCTGCAGCGCCTGCCCGCCTTTCCTCAGTACTGGCCCGCCCCTCCTCAGTGCTGGCCCGCCCCCCCACAGCTGAGGTCCGCTCGCCCGGTCGGACCTCAGTCGCAGGGACACTCGCATGACACTCAGCTCTGCTGTACTGCCAGCGTGAGCCGAGTGTCATGCGAGGGGATCGCAGTAATCCCCGTGTGGCCTCGGCCTAACAAACAGTAGATTGCAGGGCAGGGGCGGCCGTGCCTTACACCCCCTAACAATACTGTAGCATAAAATAAAGTGGAACCTTTGATTACGAGCATAATTCATTCCGAGAATGTTCTTGTAATTCTAATCACTGGTATCAAAGCAAATTTTCCCATAAGCAACTTGGTTCTGCAGACTGTAACGCGACACCCAACTTAACCCCTTCACGACCGGCCGATTTTGCGCTTTCTGTTTTATTTTTTCGCCATCTTTCTTCCGAGAGATGTACGTTTTTTATTTTTCAGTCAATCTGGTCATGTGATTGCTCATTTTTTGCAGAACGAGCTGTACTTTTAAATGAAACCATGAGTTTTCCCCCTAAATTTACTGGAAAATGGCAAAAAAATTCCAAATGCGGGAAAAATTGCAAAAAAAAGTGCGATTGCACTATTGTTTTTGAAATATTTTATTAATTGTGTTCATTATATGGTAAAACTGATGTGTTGGTGTGATGCCTGAGGTTGGTGCGAGTTCATAGGCACCAAAGATGAATAGGTTTATGTGACACCCTGGCCTATCATGTCGTCACATTGTATTGTGCAATCTGCCCTTCTGTGCAATATCCACCTCCTCCTTGGTTGCGGGTCCCTAACTATGGTGTTGCCAAAACCAGCTAATCAAAATCCTAGGTACACTCTGCACCACACCCACCAGACACACCAGAGGACGGCCTGAGTGGAATAGGGTCGCCCATTTGGGGGGTTGGTTAAGGGGAGGTCAGGAGTGTCAGGAGTAGGCCAGTGCAGTGTTGGAAGTGAAGGAGAGAGGAGGTCAGGAGCCGGGCTCCTTGGAAGTAACTAGGTGGCAGTCGGTGGTCTGGGCCTAGTAGGAGCTGGACCCCCGGTCACAGGGGATCGTGACAAGGGGCACGGTATTCTCAAGGAGGATAGCCAGCGGCCTTGTACCATCACCGGGCTGGGACCAGGGTACGATGGGGTACGTGGACCCTAGGTCAGGGAGTAGCTTCAGGCAACCTGACAATTGACCCTACGAGAACGGAGCCTTCAAGATCCGCTTTCCATCCGCTCCAAATTCGGGGTACTAGCGCAACGAGGGGGATAGGACTTTCCACTAAAATGGTCCAGGAAATCCCAAGCGTGAACCCTGAGAGCAAGCTCCCACAGTTAGCCCCACTGGGGAGCGGGACCCGACTAGTTTCAAGCTACCAGGGCCAACTAAGAAGCAGACTAAGTGCCAGGGAAAAGGTCACAGATCATCAGGCAACACCATCGTGGACGGGACCCAAACTAGCTCCCCTCGGCGGCAGCGGTGTCCAGAACTTTGGTTTACCAAGTTGTCGGTGTCAGCTTCATGGACTGAGAGAGTACACAACTGACCCTTACACCCGTTAACGGCACTTCTCTACCCCACCACCGAGTCCCGGGGCAACCCCCATACCCATGGAGGGTTGCAACACCTGGCTGCCCCGGGTACTCCCCAACATCAGCGGTGGTACTCCAATCTTACCACACACCACGAGTGGCGTCACGAACTGTAGATACACCATCCCCTGTAAATATCCCCTTCATTTGAGTGGCCGCACGACCCCCAGGTCCGGACGCCCCTTGAGCCACCGCGGATCCGGATCCGAGCAGCCCAGCTGCTGACGTGGGGGCGGAACACATCCTTTTATCTAAGGGGTTAAAAAAAATTAGAAGTTTGTCTGAAAAAAGGAGAGTACGTTTTTCCGTGACCCGTAGCGTTCTCATTTTTCGGGATCTAGGGCTCAATGACTGCTTATTTTTTGCATCTTGAGCTGACGTTTTTAATGGTACAATTTTTTGTGCAGATGCTAAGTTTTGATCGCCTGTTATTGCATTTTGCTCAAAATTTGTGGCGAGCAAAAAAACATAATTATGGCGCTTGGATTTTTTCTCGCTATGCCATTTACTGATCAGATTAATTGATCTTATATTTTGATAGATCGGGCATTTCTGAACTCGGCGATACTGAATGTGTATATTTTTTATTTTTTGAACCCTTTAATTTTCAACGGGGAGAAAGGGGGTAATTTTATTTTTTTTTATTTTTTTTAATTTTTGAAATTTTTTTTTCTTTTAATAGTCCCCCTAGGGGGCAATGAGGATCAGCAGTCTGATCCTTGTTCCTTTCTCACGATCAGAGCAGCACCGCTCAGATTGGCAGAAAAGCTCATGTCTTGTAATAAGCAGCAATCGGCTGCTGGTTACAGGACCTTAGCCATGTGAGCTACAGCACCCTGTGCTACCATTACAAGCCTCGGAACCACGTGATCACATCAAGTGACTTCCGGTGTCGGGCTGTAAGTAAAGTTTTAGCGTGATCGGGAGTATAATGGCGCTGTCACATATTGACAGCGCCATTTAAGGGGTTAAAAGGCACGGGCAGAACGCGTTTCCACTCGTGCCTGGCACGCACACGTCAGCTGAACAAATCAGCTGATATGTGCGCTTATCGCCGCAGGCTGCTTGCAGCAGTCCGCTGGGATTAAAGCTAAGACCGCTAGGACATAATATTACCACCCGCAGTCATTAAGGGGTTATTATTTTCAGCAGCTTGTGCTGTGTTCGATGACCACTGCACTTCCTTTTGAAGGACACAGTTAATAGCGTAACTACCAGGGAAGAGGGAAGACAGGAGAGCTGGTTGCCCTGGGCTCCGTGAACTTAGTGGCCCACCCGGAGCTACCGCTACTGTACACTGTATGGGCATATGCAGCGCCGATATAGCAAAACTATGACGTTTCCCTGTAGTACCGCTTTCAGACTCACAGACGAGGAAGAGACATGGAGTGGTATGACGATGTCTCTGCCTATATATATATATATATTTTTATATATATATATTCTTACCAGTCTGGCTACTACTATCGCTAGGCAACCTTTAACATCTTGCCAAGAAAAAGTACCTGAAACCGGCCACTAAGTGGCCACATGTGCAACATAAGCATAAACACATCCACAATATGTACACTACTACATCAACCGAGGTCTTCAGGGGCGGGGTGCATGAGTCCAGCACCTCCTTAAGGGGCCTACAGAGATGTCCCCCCCCCCCTCAGTGCAACCCTGTGAAGGCCACCTTTAGGAGACTTCTGGGGGTATGACAATACATGGGGTCAGTCATCTCATGTTTCTGCACTGACAAAGTTTCTAGATCTTCAAATGTTAGCAATATAATATTTAGGAAGCGTGCTGCACCACAACATCTTTGAGTTGGGCTTATTGGGCAGCACGGTGGCTCAGTGGTCACCACTACAATCTTGCAGCATGTGGGTCATGGGTTCAAATCACACCAAGGAAAACATCTGCTAGGAGTTTATATGTTCTCCCCGTGTTTGTGTGGATTTCCTTCA
Organism: Anomaloglossus baeobatrachus; assembly: GCF_048569485.1. NCBI lineage: Eukaryota > Metazoa > Chordata > Amphibia > Anura > Aromobatidae > Anomaloglossus > Anomaloglossus baeobatrachus. The sequence goes on from NC_134360.1 coordinate 66,563,659, forward strand.
GGTTTTCCAGTTTCCCTCCACACTTCAAAGACTGACAGGGAATTTAGATTGTGAGCCCTGATGGGGACAGTGATGATCAAATCTATTAAGCGCTGTGGAATTAATAGTGCTATATAAGAAGGTAAAATAAACAAAATCAATTACTTAAAATGTCACTTAAACAAAAGGGACTTTCAAGTTTTAGAAAACCAGTATTTATTGACTGGGGTTTATGTTAAAAAAGAATTCAGCGTTTTGCCCACCTTCCTCAGGTCTAAGCACTGAGTTTCCTCCACTACCCGCTATGTCTGTTATTGTCTGAGTTGTTCATGCCATCAACTTTAGCAAAGCTGCAGAGCTCACCGATTGGCTGCAGCACTGTTAATGTGATGTCAGCACTGCAGACACAACAACAGTGGCAGAGACTCCGCGCTGGACCTGATGAAGGTGAGTATGGCACTGATTTTTTTTTTTTTTAAACAAACTGCAGCAGGCGGAAAAGGATTTTCCGAAAACTGGAAAACCCCTTTAATAATGATCTCTTGTGCCCTTGTCCGTGTTTCATACATTAATTACGGTGTGCTCTGTGTGTTTTGTACCATGATTACAGCCCGTTTTGCATGCTAAGTATTCATGTCCCAAGGGATTCTTGCTCTTTTGCAAAACAGCCAGAGGGGCAGAAAAGGACTGATCTGTGGGGAGCTCGGGGACGTGTCAACAGCAGCCTCGTGCGAGGTGGTGTAAGGTTTGTGTAACAGGTACATAACGTCCCAGCAGCTCAACTGGCAGCTGCACGTCCAGGTGAACTGGAGCAACAAAGAACATGTCACTAGCTCTCGCCCCTCCTGACTGCACAAATGACCTCACAGAGAACCCCCCAAAAGAACCAAACCAGGTAAGAACCAGGTACATACAGGGCGAAGAATCTCCGACATGTCATGTCCTAGCTGTTAGAGGTGAACAGATGTAGCAGAGCTGAATTTGTCTTCTGTATACTTGCAGTTTTAGGTTTACGATCGCAAAATAATATATATATGTAATGGTGAGTGCAATGGAACTGCGACCGAAAAGAATATCGAAATCCTAAGTAGTCCCATTTATAGCTTTGTGCTGTGGTAACTAAATGTAATATAATATTGTTGATGGTAATATTTAATGCAGTGGAACGTATTGCTTACTAGGGCCTGTGCACATGGTGCGATTTTTGATGCAGATTTTGATGCATTTTTTGAGAAATCTGCACCAAAGCCTATGAGATTTCTGAAGTGCTGCGTGCACGTTGCTTTTTTTTTCCTTGCAGATTTGGTGCAGATTTTTGTACAGGATGTCAATTTCTGGGATGTTTTTCCTGAGTTTTTTTAGTCCTTCCAGCCATTGAGTTCATAAAAAAACTCACGAAAAAACCCCCACTGAAAACGCATGCATTTTTGGTGCTTTTTTCTAAAAGAAGGGGCAGATTTTGTGCAGAAATTTTCTGCAGCAAATCTGCAGTGTGTGCACATACCCTTATTGGAATATTCCGTGATTACAAAAAGACACCACGGGATCATGGTTTAGGTAATTCCCCCATGTATCGGCTAAATCTAGACATACAGTAACTGTTCAAGTGGATATTCCCCTGTAAGATCAGCAATAAGGGTTCGTACTTACGATCCGGAGACACAGCACTCTGGACATAGTGACTTCACAGAGGTGCGAGTGTCCTCCATTGGAAAACGCAGTATCCGTGCCCACGATCAGGGTTCAGGCCGTGGCGGACTTTTATGTTCTCTCGCTGAGAATACTCGAGTCTCCGCAGCATAAATTGACATGCTGCGGCTCAGGAAACCGTACCCCATGTCAGTTTATGCTGTGTAAAAAAGATGCACAGTGGGCAGGAGATTTCTATAAATCCCATCCACTGTGCTTGTACTGTACAATGCAGTGTTTTGGAATTCAAAAACACTTTGCATCCAAAACACTGCGGACACTGATCATGTGGACGTACAAGAAGGAAAAGAGAAGGCACTCACACAGAGTCGAACTGGGGTGTCTGGGGCCCATAGGAAGAATTGACTCTAGGGGTCGACTCTACAGCTATATGGAAAGCCGTTATATCCGTTATAGTGTCGTTTCAACAGTAAAATTCAGGTGGTTCCCACATATCTACTCTATGCACACCATAACTGGGATGCAAAATTCCGGTAGTTTGCATTAAAAGGAATCTGTCAGTGTGACTCCCCTGGACTAGTCAGGTTGTCATTAGGTACTGCACGCTCTTTATCTCTCAGTGCAGGACTCAACCCCCATGGTTTTGGGTCCCCACCTTGCAGTACTGCTTCCACCAGCATTTACAAATCCTAGTGACACCTCGCACCACACCCTGTCAGGCACACCAGTGGGCTGCTAAGCTGGAATAGGGCCGCCCACCTAGGGGTCAGGGAGGAAGGTGGGAGGTGACAAGTCAGTTCAGTGGTAGCCCCGAACTGTGAGGAGCTCGAAGAAGCTGGGAGAAGCGAGAAGCGGGAAGAGAAGACTAGGTCGCAGACGGTGGTCTGAACCCGGAGGACTCGGAGACCCGGTCACGGTAAATTGGGATTGGGTGCTTGGCTAGTCTTGGAGGATAGCCAGCAGCCGCAGTTCAATAGCCGGACTGGGACCGAAGGCACGTCGGGGTACATGGACTCTAGGTCAGGGAGAAGCTTCAAGTAACCCGGCAATTAACCTGCGGAGGACAGGGCCTATATGGACTGTTCCCATGAAGCTCAGAGATCGGGGACACTAGCACAACAAGGGGGATAGGGCTTTCCAAGCAAAGCAGCCCACTGAAATCCCAAGCGTGAGCTCCTGAGAGCAAGCTCCTCTGCTACTCTTAGTAGGGAGCGGGGCCCGGAAAGCTCCAAGCTGATGGGCCACCTAGACACTCTAAAAATAATGCGCCCGGAGGCAGGCCATAGACCACCAGGCAGTGCTGCAGGGGACGGGACCTGGATGAGCTCCCCAAGAGGGCAGCGGCACCCAGAGACTTGGTTTACCACGTTGTTAGCGTCTGCTTTCCTTCTGAGTGAGTACCTGATTAACCCCAGCAACCAGTGAGCCTGCGCTCCCCCTGCATCCCAAGCCACCATCCAGAGTCCCGGGGCCTTCCCCTACCCATGGAGGGTAACGTCATCTGGCTGCCCCACTCCATCACCCCGGGTACTCCCAACGGCAGCGGCGGTACTCCCTATTACCGCACACCACGGGTGGCGTCACGAACTACCTAACTCCCCTGTATATAACCCCCCATCACATTTCGGCGTGACCCTGAGCCCTGGGTCCGGAGACCATCGAGCCACAAGTAGCGACGTCCAGATCTGAACGATTCGACCGCTTATGGGGCGGGACATGTCCGGGACATCAGCAGGTTTTTTGCTACTTCATCTGAGAGTAGCATGATGTAGGGGCAGATATCCTGAAAATAACCACATTAATCTTGGACTACCATGTGCAGCCATTCTGACTTTATCTCAGAATTGAGTGTAGCAGAGCTCGGAGCTGTCTCCGCCCACACCAGGCTCTCTATAGGGATTGTGTATTGACTGTAAGGTGTCAATCACAGCAGGGGGCGTGGTGGACTGGTCTGCAGGCACCAAGGAGTCACACCAATGTTAATCCCAGAGCAATAAACTGTTTATTTAGGTAAAAGCATAGCTCATATACAGATAAGAGAAACACAGATGTTTTTATTTTTTTAACTCTTGCAGCATGCTGTCCTCAGCTTACATTGCAAAATCCTGGTGACAGATTCCCTTTAAATAGGTTCTTTGGTGAAAATAAGTTATCAACGATCCACAGGAGTGATGAGCGAGCATTAAATTACTCAGGTGCTTGTTACTCGAATTGAGCAGGTCAGACGCTCGGGTGCTCGAAGTAACAAATTTAATGGAAGTCAATGGGAAACTCAAGCATTTTTCCATATGACCCTCCCAGGAGGTCTGGGGGCAGGAAAACCGCTGAAATGGATGGAAATACCTCTGAATGAGAACAGCATGGGGAAAATGCCTACACGAATTTCTCACTCCCAGGCCGCTGCTGCGAACAATGTTGATAGAGGATTACACCACTTTTACGGAGTGACAATAAAACATATCAAACCAAATATAAAATGGATTTTACAGGAATTAATGATAGGAATCATTCTTTCCTGTACAATGACTTGTATATGAGGAAAATTAAAACAGAGGAAAAAAAAACTCCTCCCCACCCCTTAAGGCTATGTTCACACATAGTGTTCTTTCAAAAATGCAGCAGTTTTCCATTTCAGTCAAAAAATAAAAATAATTGTGTGCATTAGATTTATGAAATGTCATAGTGTGCTGCCCCCATGCCAGCAGCCGGCGCTGCTCGGATCCGGGGCCTACGGTACGGCTCGAGGGGGTCTCGCGGTCACTCCGAATAAAAGGGGGACGTATTTGTACAGGATTGATTGTAGAATGTCTGTGACGCCACCCACGGAGTGTGGTGAAGTGGGACACCACCGCTGCTGTTATGGGATACCTAGGGGGAGATGTAATGGCAGCCGGATGTTAACCCCTCCATGGGTAGGGATGGTTGCCCCGGGGCCCAGTGTCTCTGTGCAGGGTATGCCGACGGCAGGGCCTTGCACGCCAAGATGAACCAGGGGATAGTTGGTTACTCACAATTAAATGAATCACACAAGTCTTTTGGTAAGCCAAGGTGCTGGTGGCCGGCCGCCGCGGCTGGTTGTACTCTGGTCCCCCACCCGGGCTGGTGGTCGCTGTCCTTTCCTCTGCACTGTTTTTGTGTATTGTGGGCTGCCTGGTTTCGAACTCAGGAGTCCGCTCCCAGCTTGTTGTGTGCCTAAGGAGCCGTGCCCGCTGACGCTGACCCGTGGGATCTATGGGCCCTGGCGGTTGTGTGACGCCCTGGGCAAGCCAGGGGTCACAGGTAATGACATCACCACACCCTACACCCCGGTTAGGTACACCTAAGCTAGACCTGAATCCTTGTTGCCTTCCCCAGGGGCTGTTGTCCACACCAGGGGGTGGAGCCAGGCGGTTGGTCTCCACCCACCAAGGAGTTCACAGTCCTGGAGGAGGGAAAACACAGGCAGTTAGAGTGAAGCTAGGGAAGTGAGAGGGAGAGTTAAGCTCAGGCAGAGCTTGAGTGCAGAGCAGAGTTAGAATTTGAGAGGTGAAAGTGGAAGGAGAAAAGTGACAACTTAAGAGCCTGAAGTTGGTCCGGGTGGGTGCCCCGGACAGAGACAGCAAGGTTAGCAGACGGCGGTGACCGTCTGCAGGAGTGGCCTATCGGAGTTGCCGTGAGGACCGTGGACGGGTGGTGGCCCGGCGGTACCGGACCGGTACACAAGGAGAAGCCAGCACCATTGGCAGAGGCCTTTCGGATCCCGGCAAGGCTAGGAGTCGGCGTGAATTTGCCAAATCCGTCAGTGAAGGGGACCCCCGGGTCTCCAAACAACTAAGTCCCGATTGAAGGCAACAGTCCAACCGTATGAGAGAGACACCGCCACCGCCAAGGCACCAGTTTCTCAGGGCCAGCGCCTGCGGGCAAAGAGGGGCTCCTCCGGCCCATTTCCAAGTCGGGGAGCGGGTTACCGGTGGGAACCCATCGCTACCAACATTACACAAGGTGCAGGGAAAGAGACAGTCACCGTTAACTACCGGGGAAAAGCAACAGCAGCCGTCCGTGGGAACCGTCTCTACAGCCGTGTGTTTTATCGAGAACTGTGTCACCATCTCAGGCTGAGTGAGTACCACCGTGCCGTGAGGCACAGTGCTGCCCCCGCGACCCTGCACCTCACCAGGCCCCGCACCTGGCCTGCCATCCCTCATCCTCCACCCCATCACTGGGCCCCGGGACAACCAACCCCTACCCACGGAGGGGAGAACTAACAACTCTGCTGCTCCCTGTCACCGCTCCCGGGATCCCCATACAGAGCAGCGGTGGTGTTACCAAAAATCACCACAACCGTGGGTGGCGTCACGGACAATAAATCCCCAAAACCAAACCCCTTTTCACTCACGAGCGAGGAGCGCCGCTCGAGTCCCCGGGATCCGGCCCATCGCTCGAGCCACCGAGCAGCAGAGGCTGCAGCAGTAGCAGCAGCCGGACCCGAGCAGTGGGAGAGCGCAGCGTCCCCTCCTCCGCCCGCGACATTTTGGCATCACGAACAGGATCTTACCGCTCTGCCGTTGGGTAGAGGTGCGCCTTGTTACCGCCGGAGGTGTCCGGCCAGAAAATTTCAGAAGCCGCCATCTTTGGCGCGAAAAGTTCCCGCTCGAGCGTCTCCTCGAGTAGTGGAGGCGCGAAGGCCAAAACCCCCCCGATAGAGGAGGAGCCGGAGAGAGGCTAAGGGGGACGAAATGGCGACTGGTCGCATGTAGCCGCGGCTATAAGGCAGGGACGCCAGGACTCTGCAGCCATCTTGTTCCTGGGAGAGGCCGCCAGCAACATGTGGATGCCGTCCCGAAGCACCGTAGCCCCCGCGCCTGGAACCGCGGCGTGGGTGGAGATCCGGACCGCGCAGCTCTACCAGAGGCTGCAGGTCATAATGCAGCTCCTCATGGAGGAGTGGGAGACCGACATGGCGGAAGTCATAGCGGCCGTGCGGAGACGCGAGGAGGAAGCTGTGGAAGGGAGGGTGAGTGACCCACGCCCCGATGCCCTTGAAGGGCCGGTCATCTCGGCTGCGGGACCCGGTCTAAACCCTCTCACCCTGCTGCCTCACTCGCCACCCGTCCCGGAAGCTGTGACCCCGCCACTAGGCCCGCTACCACCGCAACCGGTAGCGATACCCAGCATGCCCGCCCCGGCGGGCCGACCTGTAGCCGGAGCCCGTAGCCAACCGGAGGTGCTGCCGTGGAAAGCCCCGAAGCCTGAACCGGAGGCGTCCCCCGAGAAGTTCCCCAAGCCGGAGCCGATAGCCCGCTCCGTGCCGAAGGCTCAGCAGAGGAAAGCCCCTGTGCCCATCCCCCACACCTCGGCTGAGGTTGCGCCGGGTTGCCGCTGCAAGGTGGCGTCCAAGGCCAAGTCACCGCGGGACCTGCCGCCCAGATCACCAGCAGTGGGCAGTGTCCAGCAGGTCTCGCGGGGCCCGACCCGTGCGCCGGAGCTCGCAGTAGCGCCGTACTGGGACAGGGAGCCGGTACCGTTGGGCCTGGAAATCGAGGAGAGGGAAAGAAGGAAGGCGGAGATGGTGGCCCGTACGATACGGGAGAAGGAGAGCCTGAGACAAGCGACCTTCCGTGTCCGGGGCCCGCTATATGAGGGGCAGGTGAGGCGGTTTGATGTCCGCCGGGGCTATGGATTCATCTATGAACCGGGCCTGGAGGCCGAAGTGTTTATAGCCCGGCGGGATGTTAATGCTCACCTGCCAGAAGAGCACCCCAGTCGTAACCTGATGCCGGGCGACTTGGTTCAGTACACCCGACACTGTGGGGAGAGGGGGTGGTTTGCGCTGGATGTGAAGTTAAGGGGCAGCCAGGAGGCCCGAGTGAGCACCGCACCCCCTCCCTCAGGTGATGCAGAGGACTCTGAGTGATGGCAGCGGAGCACCGTTGCACCGTCCCCGTTGGGACCACCATGTGTTTTAAAAGTTTAGAAAAGTTTTTGAAAAATGAAAATGATTACCGAAGCCTCATCTGATTAACCTGCTGATTGAGCCGGCCGTTGCCGGCACCGTTGTCCCCATGGGGACCGCTTAAGGTTGCGTAAGGGACTCCTTACGGACAAGCCCGTGAACTTGCAGGGCAACCACAAACGTTAGTGGCTTGTAAATAATGTTATTGTTATGGCTTCACCGTTACCGCCTCCGGAGAGGCAGATTGGAGGGAGGGCCCGCAGTAGAGCAGGCTGGGGCCCAGCCACCACAGGAACCGGTGGCTACCCTCTGGGGGTTCCAGGGGCTCCCCATGGACGTGGGTCCCCTGGAAAGGACAGATCCCGCTCGGGTAACTTGGTGCTGGACTGGGGTCAAGGGGTGCTGCCTGTTTCTTAGGGGCAGCATCAGGGCCAGGTTACTTGGGTTGGTGAGAGCGGAAGCCATAACCGTTTGAAACTGTTTGCAACGTTTAAGAAAAGTGCCTCCCGTTGTGGGATGATGTTACTATACTTGTATGTGTTTTTATCTTTTTCAGAAAAATAAATCCGGTGTTGGACGGGCAGCCCGCGGACGGTCTGCATTTTGCTAAGGGGGAATGTGACGCCCTGGGCAAGCCAGGGGTCACAGGTAATGACATCACCACACCCTACACCCCGGTTAGGTACACCTAAGCTAGACCTGAATCCTTGTTGCCTTCCCCAGGGACTGTTGTCCACACCAGGGGGTGGAGCCAGGCGGTTGGTCTCCACCCACCAAGGAGTTCACAGTCCTGGAGGAGGGAAAACACAGGCAGTTAGAGTGAAGCTAGGGAAGTGAGAGGGAGAGTTGAGCTCAGGCAGAGCTTGAATGCAGAGCAGAGTTAGAATTTGAGAGGTGAAAGTGGAAGGAGAAAAGTGACAACTTAAGAGCCTGAAGTTGGTCCGGGTGGGTGCCCCGGACAGAGACAGCAAGGTTAGCAGACGGCGGTGACCGTCTGCAGGAGTGGCCTATCGGAGTTGCCGTGAGGACCGTGGACGGGTGGTGGCCCGGCGGTACCGGACCGGTACACAAGGAGAAGCCAGCACCATTGGCAGGGGCCTTTCGGATCCTGGCAAGGCTAGGAGTCGCCGTGAATTTGCCAAATCTGTCAGTGAAGAGGACCCCCGGGTCTCCAAACAACTAAGTCCCGATTGAAGGCAACAGTCCAACCGTATGAGAGAGACACCGCCACCGCCAAGGCACCAGTTTCTCAGGGCCAGCGCCTGCGGGCAAAGAGGGGCTCCTCCGGCCCATATTCAAGTCGGGGAGCGTGTTACCGGTGGGAACCCATCGCTACCAACATTACACAAGGTGCAGGGAAAGAGACAGTCACCGTTAACTACCGGGGAAAAGCAACAGCAGCCGTCCGTGGGAACCGTCTTTCCAGCCGTGTGTTTTACCGAGAACTGTGTCACCGTCTCAGGCTGAGTGAGTACCACCGTGCCGTGAGGCACAGCGCTGCCCCCGCGACCCTGCACCTCACCAGGCCCCGCACCTGGCCTGCCATCCCTCATCCTGCACCCCATCACTGGGCCCCGGGACAACCAACCCCTACCCACGGAGGGGAGAACTAACAACTCTGCTGCTCCCTGTCACCACTCCCGAGATACCCATACAGAGAAGCGGTGGTGTTACCAAAAATCACCACAACCGTGGGTGGCGTCACGGACAATAAATCCCCAAAACCAAACCCCTTTTCACTCACGGGCGAGGAGCGCCGCTCGAGTCCCCGGGATCCGGCCCATCGCTCGAGCCACCGAGCAGCAGAGGCCGCAGCAGCAGCGGCAGCTGGACCCGAGCAGTGGGAGAGCGCAGCGTCCCCTCCTCCGCCCGCGACAGTTGCCCTATCCCTCTCTGTGGGTGGTTGTCTGCTTTTGGGACTTTGGTTGGCACAGGACCTACAATCCTGCCCTCAATTGGTTAATTAGCTAGGCCGCTGGTTTCGGTCCTGGCTTCAGGGTCCGAGTACCCCCTCTGTGCACAGTTTCCGGTCAAGTCTCCGGTATCGGTACCTGTGGGCTCCAACCCTTCTCCGGTCCTCCTCGGATCTGCCGAGCCGTCTTCCTGTCTCCTGCTGACGGAGACCACTGGCACCGTTCAACTTGAACTTCCTCTGCTGGAGCTACACCTAGCTCCAGCCCACACTCCTCTCCACTTGAACTCCAAAACTGAACTAAAGCTTCACTGCTTGTTTTCCTGCCCCGGGCTGTCTAGACCCCTAGGTGGGCGTTCCCTAACCGCCTGGTCCCGCCCACTGGTGTGGCTGTCTTGCCCTGAGGGGGGTGACTAGGGTTTCAGGTCAGCTGTGTCTAACCTAGGTGAGGGAAGGTGTTGTGTGGGGGCCTATGTGTGACTACCTGGTTTTGACAGGGCGTCACAATAGCCTTTACTGCTACTGTAAAAATCAGCTTGTAATTTGCATAAAGTTAATCAAAACTGCTGCAAAAAACCCTGCAGAAATACAACATGAACAAAGCCTTTATAGCCGGGCTACCAGATGACAGCGGTGGCACATAAAGCCAAAACAAATGTTCCTTTTTTCTGGTGTATTCCCAAGTACCCAAAAAGGGTAGACGGTTCATGGCTTCTTTTTATTCTTGTCATCCTACTCCTTCCTCCTCCACCAAATCAACATGGTCATCATGTGGCCCTCAGTCATAAATTCTAAAAGGCCATCAGGTGGCCTTCACTCATAATTTGTATCATCCATGGAGTTGAGCTGAATCTGAAGCTCACAGGCCCCAGTCACTGCTTATGTGACGCCCTGGGCAAGCCAGGGGTCACAGGTCACAACACCACCACACTCCACACTCCAGGTAGGCACATCACAGCTAAACTACAAATCCTTGTTGCCTTCCTCCAGAGGCTGATGATTCACACCAGGGGGTGGGCCAGGCGGTTGGCTCCGCCCACCAAGAAGATCACAGCTCTGGAGGCGGGAGAAACCAGGCAGTTGAGTCAGGGAGGAGGAAGTGGAAGGAGTGGAGGAGTTAAGCCCAGGCAGGGCAAGAGGGAAGTCTAGCTGAGGGCTAGAAAGGAGTAAACAACTAAGTGAAAGTGGAAAGGTGGAAAAGAAGGAAAGCAAGTGAGGTGACAAGAAGGAAGGAAAGCCTGTAGGGTCCAGCTTTGTGTAGGGCCAGAAAAGCAAGGTCAGCGACGGCGGTGACTGTCTGGAGGGGGACCGTTTGGAAGTTCCTGGAAGGACCCCGTTGGCTGTGTGCCCGGCGGTCTGGAGCAGTGTTCCGAAGGACAGTCAGCACCAGGGCAGGGGCCTCTCGGACCCCGGCAAGGCTAGGAGTCGCCAAATTTGCCGAATCCGTCAGTGAAGGGGACGTAGATCCCCCAACAACCAAGTCCCGATTGAAGGCAACAGCTCAACCTGAAGCAGAGAGACACCGCCACCGCCAAGGCACCAGTTTCTCAGGGCCAGCGCCTGCGGGCAAAGTGTAGAGCTCCTCCGGCCCAGATTGTAGTCGGGGAGCGGGTAACCGGAGGGAATCCACCGCTACCACAAGTCAACCATAGGTGCAAGGAAGAGGGACATCACCGTCAACTACCGGGAGTGCAGGTGCAGCCGTCTGTGGGACCGTCCTACCAGCCGTTTGGTTTACCGTACAAACTGTGTCCGTGTCTCAGGCTGAGTGAGTACCACAGTGCCGCAAGGCACAGCGCTGCCCCCGCGTCCCTGCGCCCACCAGGCCCCGCACTTCACAAACCATCACCGGGCCCCGGGATCACCAACCCCTGCCCACGGAGGGGCGACACAACACCTGGCTGCTCCGCATCACCATCCCCGGGACCCCCGCATTGAGCAGCGGTGGTGAAATCACCACAACCGTGGGTGGCGTCACGAACTATAACAATCCCCGCACCCAACAAACCCCTTTCACTCACGGGCGAGGAGTGCCGCTCGAGAAACCCCCGGGATCCGGCCTACGGCTCGAGCCACCACTGAGCAGCGGCCGCCGGACCCGAGCAGAAGGGGGCGAGCGTAGTGTGCTGACACCCTCCTCCCCGCCTGCGACACTTACTCCCTGCTTAAGTTGATTCTGTGGGTTGTTAGTGCCGCTGGGGGGTGTTTAATAATGGATAGGCTCATAGAGGGCAATCAGGCGGACCTCCCTCATACATCTTGGAGGGAAACCAGGCAACCCTCAATCATAAGTTTTGGAAGGCCATCGGGCATCTCTAACTAATACATTTTGGAGGGCATTCAGGCAGCCCTCACTCATATGTTTTGGAGGGTCCTCAGTAGAGTTGAGCGCGGTTCGTGGTTCGTGGTTCTCCAGTTCTAGGCTCGAGTGATTTTGGGGCATGTTCTAGATCGAACTAGAACTCGAGCTTTTTGCAAAAGCTCGATAGTTCTAGAAACGTTCGAGAACGGTTCTAGCAGCCAAAAAACAGCTAAATCATAGCTTGGTTTCTGCTGTAATAGTGTAAGTCACTCTGTGAATCAAACTATTATCACATTTCAGTGTATAGTGTGCGTGAACAGCGCCTTCAGATCACTGCTGTTTCTATAATGGCGATCGCCATTTTTTTTTTTTTTTTCTTGTCTTCCTTCCCTAAGCGCGCGCGTCTTGTGGGGCGGGCCAGCATGTCAGCCAATCACAGACACACACACAGCTAAGTGGACTTTGAGCCAAAGAAGCAACGGCATGTGTGATAGGATCTGCATGTCACATGTCCCTGCATTATAAAACCGGACATTTTCCTCCAGGACGCCATTATCTGCCTTCTGCGTCTTTGGTGTCAGACATCACTGTCGCAGCTCCGTCCTCCTGAGTCCTATCGCCGATACAGCTGTATGCGCTCCATACACAGCGCTGGACAGCTTAGGGAGAGCACTTTATAGCAGTCCTTTTAAGGGCTCGTACCGGCAGGGTCAGAGAGCCATAGGTGACAGGTCCTGCAAACAGCGCCAGCGTCTGTGTAGCCAAGGTCAGGGATTTCCTCCCTGCATTTCACCATTAGGAGGGAATAGAAAGGCAGGCTTCCATTCCTCTACCCAGAGCACCACAATCCTGCCACTGTACCCTCCTGTCCTCTGCACACTCCAACTCATTATAACTAAGCCATTATACTAGCAAACACTCAGTGTACCTAGTGGCATCCTATCTGTGGCTATTGGACTTTGCTATAGTCCCACTAGTGCAAAGACATTTGCAGAGCACGTCTGCCTGCATTGCACACTCAAACTTTTTTAAACTCAGCCATTATACTAGCAAACAGTCAGTGTACCTAGTGGCATCCTAAACGTGGCTTTTGTACTTTTGTCAATTCACAGTATTGGAACGATATTTGCAGCACGTCTGCCTGCATTGCACACTCAAACTTGTTTAAACTCAGCCATTATACTAGCAAACACTCAGTGTACCTAGTTGTATCCTAAACGTGGCTTTTGTACTTTTGTCAATTCACAGTATTGGAACGTTATTTGCAGCACATCTGCCTGCATTGCACACTCAAACTTTTTTAAACTCAGCCATTATACTAGCAAACACTCAGTGTACCTATTGGCATCCTAAACGTGGCTATTGTACTTTTGTCTATTCACACTGGTGCAAATCTATGTGCAGCACCTCTGCATGACACCCTCCTGCTCTGTTTTTAATAAGCTATAATGATAGCACAAAATACTGCCATTTTGTGGCATCATAGAACTGGCTGTTGTATTCCATTAGTGCCCCACTGGTGACAAGCTATTTCCAGCACCTCTACATCACACCCTCATGCACATTTTGCTACGCTAATGTTATAGCAAACTCATGGAATTCATTGCTGCATTTCATAATTCGGAGGGATAGAAAGTCAGGCTTCCTTTAGCTTTTCCTTCTGTTCATAGACAGCATCTCCAAGACAAATTTCCCCTCCACGTCTAAGTGTGGAGAGGCAGCTAGTGCGCATGCGTGTGCCGATTTACCCCAGCTGCAGCCTAATTACAGTGTTTCGCGTAGTGAGTATGCTCAGCCTGACTGTGCCATTCCTGACGCTAAGGCGGGCTTTGCACACTGCGACATCGCAGGTGCGATGTCGGTGGGGTCAAATTGAAAATGACGCACTTCCGGCATCGCATGCGACATCGCAGTGTGTAAAGCCTAGATGATACGATTAACGAGCGCAAAAGCGTCGTTATCGTATCATCGGTGCAGCGTCGGCGTAATCCATGATTACGCTGACGCGACGGTCCGATATTGTTCCTCGCTCCTGCGGCAGCACACATCGCTGTGTGTGAAGCCGCAGGAGCGAGGAACATCTCCTACCGGCCTCACTGCGGCTTCCGTAGGATATGCGGAAGGAAAGAGATGGGCAGGATGTTTACATCCTGCTCATCTCCGCCCCTCCGCTCCGATTGGCCGCCTGCCGTGTGACGTCACAGTGACGCCGCACGACCCGCCCCCTTAACAAGGAGGCGGGCCGCCGGGCACAGGGACGTCGCATGGCAGGTGAGTGTGTGTGTGAAGCTGGCGTAGCGATAATTTTCGCTACGCCAGCTATCACCACATATCGCTGCTGCGACGGGGGCGGGCACTATCGCACTCGGCATCGCAGCATCGGGCTGCGATGTCGCAGTGTGCAAAGCCCGCCTTAGTCTTCATTTCGGGATACAGCGCATGCTCCCACACTAAGTGTGAAAAGCCTCTTTGCACAGGTGCTTGCATTCCGTGCCGGGTCTAAGTCCTGTTTTGTGCCTAGACACCATGCTAAAGCTGATAGTCTTTTTTCAGAGACTGTATTTCATGCTACTGAGCATGCTCAGGCACTTCCTGCATCAGAGACTAGGTCCGGTAATGAACTCTTGGGCCCTGGCCCTGATGTGGGTGTCCCATATAGACCACAGGGCATCAGGTGTCCTCCCAAATGGCTTGCAGAGGCCCACACCTATGACTTGTCACCGCATTATTGATGGTCAGACGATGACTGGTGAGGTGTTTGGGTCATGGCAGCCATGAGGTCATCATTGAAGTTGCGTTTCCAAATAGGACGCTAGTTATGCCACTCATGACGTGTCACTCTACTTTTGTCTCCAGGAGGTGCATTGTGGTTCACCCTGGTTTGGGGCGGACCCAGGTTATAAAAGGGGCTGGAGCCAACAAGGAGGTGCGCAGTCTTCTATTATGCTCCGAAAGAGCACACCTCCATGTGTTGAACCCATTGCGGCTTTAGGCCAGAGGTAGGCAGGGATAGGGTGGTGGATGCAGGCCACCACCACAGTTGGTAACGCAGAACGGTTAAGACCAGCTCCTGTCCTAACAGTCCTGCTTGTGCAGCCCAGTGGCATTAACAGGCCTGCTGCTGCTGATGCGCCTGCTGTCCACAGGTGTGGCCCCTACGCACACGGTCAGCGTACTCAATGGCCCCTGTGTTGTTAATGTGGCGCCCCTGACCTGGTCAGGCACCACTGAGTACTGCACCCATGCTGGGGACAGTACAATACAGGTAATCCAGATGGCTGACAGGGGTGTGGAACACAGGCGCATAGTGATCAGGTCTCACACATGTACCTTTGAGAGGACCCCTGGGGATCCCAGGAGGGGGCAAGCCTTCACCTTCACTGGAATAGTGGAGGGGGTAGAGCCTCCATCTCCTCTCAAGGGGTGTGGTGGAGAGTCTGGTTGCTAGGTGGCGTAGGCAAGAACAGGAGAGGAGGGGCAGTGAGTCAGTTAGAGCAGAACTCCATAGGGCTCAGTGAGGAGCAGACCTGTGGGGCTGTTGCTGTCTAACAGCGCCCGCGCAGTGGCTATTGACGGGGGAGAACGGTCAACTAGGAGTGCTGCCTGAAAGCCAGCTTCAGCTAGAGAGTGCAACGGAGTGGGAAGTAAGGAGACTGCTAGAGAGCACCAGGCCCAACCGGGCGGCAGATCCCGAAGCGAAGATAGATTCACCTTTCCCTGCTAAACCTGCCGGTGTGGGGCTCTTAAAGCCCACACCACAACTACAAAAGCCGCAGCCACGTAACCACAAGTTAGGGCCCATAGGTCATAGGAGGCAAGAGGCTGGAGTGGCCTGGTCCGGGGAACAAGCACACGGCAAACAACAAGGGGAGAGAGGCTTGGAGCATCTTCCCTGGGTGACCCCCATAGGGACTCAAAGTCGGGGTTACCCCAAACCACCAAGGGCTAAGGAAGGCGAGTCAGTAGTCACCCTCATAAAGTCAGCCTGAAGGATACCTGGTTCCCACCTGGTTCATCCCAGCTACGCCCGGGTTACTCACCCTGCCACCTGAAGTGAGTAAAAACCCTGAAAGACATCCTGCCTGTGTGGTCATTCTGCGACTTGTGGTACTACGCACCTACACAGGGCCCTGGGGCTTGCCTCACTCTCAGGAGGCTCCTACATCCGACTGCACCCACCATCAGCCCCAGGCGTCCCCTAACCTGCAGTGGCGGTCCCCACTGACCGCAATACTGAGAGTGGCGTCACGATTAAACAAGAAGATTTCCTACCAGTGACGGAGATCCAGCAACGTGGAGTCCCTGAAGGTAATGCACCGACACTGACACTACACCTGCGGGGCTGCACATCTGGCGTCACGAACAGGATAAGGACTAGACCTGTTAAGACAGGTGACCATGTGCCTAGGCGGTCCGCTTGAAAAATTGGAAGCGCCGCCATATTGCCACCATGAAAAGCGCGCTGAAAAACAACAGCAGCCCGCGCTGGAAGAAGTTACCGCCCACGAAGAGGTGTGGCTACCCAGAGATCCCCTGCAGAGTTCTGACCTTGCCAGCTATGAGAGCGGAAGCGTCCAGAGACGGCGGAGCAGAAGAGAAGCCAGCAGCTTGCTAGAGAAAATGGAGTCCAGACGCGGATACCCGGAACCAGGCACTGCTGCCTGGTGGTGCCGGGAGCTTGCTGTTTTCTGCGACCAGCTGGAGGCCAGGATTGTGCGACAGCTCAGGGAAGAACGCACGGAGCTCCTGGAGATGGCTGCGGCGGTGCGGACCTACGAGGAGGGAGCCGCGCGACGCATGCCAGACCGAGCGGCGACGACGCAGACCCCGATGCTGCCACAGATGGGTGAGTCGAGTGATGCCCCGGCCAGCGCAAGTGCCCCGACCCCTGTTGCCACGCCCGCGGTCCCAGAAGAGGCGCCCGGCGCGGCGCCACCGGACCAGGCCGCAGCCACGCTAGATGCGGCCCGCCAAATCCAGGCCGCCGCAGCGATGCCCCGCCTGTCCCGCAGGGCTCCGACCACCACGGCAGTGCTCATCCGTGCTGCCGGTGTGACGCTGACCCAGGCTGCCACCCTGCTGAACCCGGTCCGCCAAGACCCCAACGCAGCAGCGACGCTCGTCCGCGCCGCAAGTGATATGCTGAACCAGGCCGCAGCCCCGCCGGGTGCGGCCCGCCAAGCTCCGATCGCTGCAGCGACGTCCAGCCCAGCCTGCACAGAGCCCCCTGCAACAGCGACACTGATCCAGGCCGCCGCCATGCCAGGCGCGGCCCGCCAAGACCAGGCCGCCGCCATGCCAGGCGCGGCCCGCCAAGACCAGGCCGCCGCCATGCCAGGCGCGGCCCGCCAAGAAGAGAAGACTACCTCATCATTTTCCCCGGCCTGCAAGGCCAGAGCAGACATTGCTCCCCAGTCCACGGAGGTCCCTGATAGGAAGCCTATGCTGGGAGAGGACTCCACCTACTGGCAGCTGAGGGCTGACATGGAGGCCAAGTTTCCGAAGTGGTTGGTGGATCAGTACGTGCGCCCCCCGCGCACCCCCAAGGAGATTCAGGCAATCCCTGCAGCCGCGCCAAAGAGTCCCCCACCTGGGCCTGCCGAAGAGCATCCCTCCCCGGCGCTGCCACCGACGGAGTGCCAAGAAGAACTAAGGGGGAGAGGAGGCCAGGAAGCAGAAGGGCTGACTCCAGTGCCACCAGCAGTAGACCCATACCCAGAGCCAGAGATGCTGCCCTATTCTCGCTGGGAGGAGGAAGACTTGACACCGTCAGCAGATGAAGATCAACCCAAAGACCTCACCTGGGAGCCCACAGGCATGAACCCAGCCCGCAAGACACGGCGCAGCAGAGCGAAGTATCCTCCAACACCACAGTCTCCAGAGCAGAGAGAGGTCACAGCCAGAGACCTGGAGGAGAAAAGGTGCCTAAGAAGGTCTGAAGCCCAGGCCAGAGGACCCCTTTACAGAGGAATAGTAGAGGACTTCAACTTGAAAAGCGGATACGGCTTTATTGTAGTAAAAGGAATAAAAGAGGGCATATTTGTGAATCGGAGAGATGTTCAAGCCCACCTGCCTAGAGGACATTCAGGCAGAAATTTGAAAATTGGAGACCTAGTACAGTTCACCATGCATGAAGGCGAAAGGGGATTGTATGCCCTGGACGTAGCGCTATGTCCCAGCAAACCTTACAGCCATCCCATGCTACAAGAAAGACAAGAAAGACAAGAAAGACAAGAAAGACAAGAAAGACAAGAAAGACAAGAAAGACAAGAAAGAAAAGACAGCGATAAAGAACCAGATGTAGAAACAGACGAAGACCAAGAAAGGAAAGATAAAGAACCTACAGATGAAACAACCACAGACAAAGATCCTACAGATGAAACAACCACGGACGACGACGGAGAGCAAGAAAGTCACAGGTGCCGGTGCCCTACATGCCCACGCCCTGGTGAAATGGAGGAGTAGAGTAGAGAGAAGTAAAGAAATACAGCAAGTTACCAGTTGAAGTTTTGACAAGTTTTGTTTGCAACGTTTAAGAAATGCGCCCACAAAAACTATTGTGAGAAAACCATAAACCTTAAGGCTATGAACTTGCTATAGCCACAAACTCTCGCAGTGTAAATAGTTACACCAGTGGCACCACCACCAGGGCCAGCCTGTTTAGGGGCTTGGCTCGTCTGCAACCAGGGGGGCCCGTTCGTAGAAAAGGGCCTTGGCTCACCTGCGACCAGAGAGCACGCCTGTTTATGGGGCCTTGGCTCACCACCACAAAGAGGGTACCTGGTCAGCACCAACTGTGGAGGCCGCCTCTGCATCCTGCCAGAAGAGGCTGAAGGCGCGGATCCACCAGGCCAGGTATACCCTGAAACCACCAGCCCATGAAAGCCGCCTCTACATCCTGCCAGAAGTGGCTGAAGTCGCGGCCAACGGGAGAGGAAGATTGGAGGAAAGGTCTGGGGAAACGGATGGCCCAGACCTGGTTACCAACAGGACCGGTGACCTGCCTCCTGAGAGGGTTTTGGGTGGGTTAACGGACTTGTGGGTGGAGGGTGGTGATGTACGATAACTGGTGATCTTAAAATGTTTTACCATGTTTTAATGTTTTATGCATTTTAAAATGTTGTCTTGCAGCCCGAGGACGTGCTGGTGATAACTAAGGGGGAATGTGGCGCCCCTGACCTGGTCAGGCACCACTGAGTACTGCACCCATGCTGGGGACAGTACAATACAGGTAATCCAGATGGCTGACAGGGGTGTGGAACACAGGCGCATAGTGATCAGGTCTCACACATGTACCTTTGAGAGGACCCCTGGGGATCCCAGGAGGGGGCAAGCCTTCACCTTCACTGGAATAGTGGAGGGGGTAGAGCCTCCATCTCCTCTCAAGGGGTGTGGTGGAGAGTCTGGTTGCTAGGTGGCGTAGGCAAGAACAGGAGAGGAGGGGCAGTGAGTCAGTTAGAGCAGAACTCCATAGGGCTCAGTGAGGAGCAGACCTGTGGGGCTGTTGCTGTCTAACAGCGCCCGCGCAGTGGCTATTGACGGGGGAGAACGGTCAACTAGGAGTGCTGCCTGAAAGCCAGCTTCAGCTAGAGAGTGCAACGGAGTGGGAAGTAAGGAGACTGCTAGAGAGCACCAGGCCCAACCGGGCGGCAGATCCCGAAGCGAGGATAGATTCACCTTTCCCTGCTAAACCTGCCGGTGTGGGGCTCTTAAAGCCCACACCACAACTACAAAAGCCGCAGCCACGTAACCACAAGTTAGGGCCCATAGGTCATAGGAGGCAAGAGGCTGGAGTGGCCTGGTCCGGGGAACAAGCACACGGCAAACAACAAGGGGAGAGAGGCTTGGAGCATCTTCCCTGGGTGACCCCCATAGGGACTCAAAGTCGGGGTTACCCCAAACCACCAAGGGCTAAGGAAGGCGAGTCAGTAGTCACCCTCATAAAGTCAGCCTGAAGGATACCTGGTTCCCACCTGGTTCATCCCAGCTACGCCCGGGTTACTCACCCTGCCACCTGAAGTGAGTAAAAACCCTGAAAGACATCCTGCCTGTGTGGTCATTCTGCGACTTGTGGTGCTACGCACCTACACAGGGCCCTGGGGCTTGCCTCACTCTCAGGAGGCTCCTACATCCGACTGCACCCACCATCAGCCCCAGGCGTCCCCTAACCTGCAGTGGCGGTCCCCACTGACCGCAATACTGAGAGTGGCGTCACGATTAAACAAGAAGATTTCCTACCAGTGACGGAGATCCAGCAACGTGGAGTCCCTGAAGGTAATGCACCGACACTGACACTACACCTGCGGGGCTTCACATTAACAGGGAGTTCCTGGGCTGGGTGGGCATGTGGACCCTGTGACGCTAACAGGGCTCACAGTCTCCAGATCCGAATGGCGTCTAACTCGGTTCAGGCTACTATTAGTTTCATAGCCACACAGCTCTGTATCCTCCACCAAACCTTCAAGTTGCCAACCTCTCCTTTTCCAACTGGGAGCACGGTGGACACTGACTGCTGATGGGGATATATACCTTTCTCTTTCTTTTCTTATTAATTTTCGTTATATAGCGGTCACAGATTATATACCACTTTATCCAAATCTGCCAGTCCCACTGTAACAGATGTTGTTTCTTCAGCAAATGTTACAGTTGCTTAACCACCAAATCCACGGACCAAAACTTTTTTCCCCTTTCCAACACACCTGTTCCCCTTTCCAACAGCATCTGTCCTTTTTCAACTCATTTTGGGATATGACCAAAAGTGCAACTGTGCAGGGACACCGTACTCAACGCCATCTCAGCACAGCAGCCATCCCTCGGTCCCTCCGATGTGGACAAGTAAAAGACCATTTCCTCCTATCCATGACAAAGCGTTGAGATTCACTCTGTGCAGCACTGGTGTCTAGTGGAAAAGCAGATCTAAGATTGCGTACCACATTCTGCAGATACTCCTGTATACGTGCGTCTATTTCTATGGCAGGAATTAGTTCGCCAAATTTTGTCTTGTACCGGGGATCTAACAGTGTGGCAACCCAGTATTCAGGATTACTTCAAATTCATACAATCCGAGGGTCAAGAAAGCCACGGACCCACTTGGGGGGAGGGGCGACATGACCAAGGGGGAGGTAGGGAGTGATGGGTTAATAGGGACAGTGGTATATGCCTAATATGGCTTTGGGGGATGGTTTCAGCCGGGGAGGAAGAGGAGGAGCAGGGAAAGGGTTAGCTGGGAGAGGAAGGAGTTACCTCCTCTTCTGTTTCCGGACGCCGAACGATCTGCACGTGCACCTCCATGGCAGATCTTCAGGAGCTCCAGCGTCTGATTCAGGCAGCGGTCGCAGCGCACGGGCCCCTGGCAGTGCAGACCCACATCAGGGCTGCCGGGGTTAACCCGTCGGCGCTTGCCCCTCGTCCCCCCAGCAGCGGCGGGCGCCAGTCGCGGCCCCCCCGCAGGTATTCCCCGGGCGCGGGGGGGGCGAGGAGGAGATGTAAGAGCCCCTCCAGGGACCCTCCGCAGAGTGCAGCGCAGCAGCAGCGTCTGGCTGCTGCAGAGGCCGGCGGGAGGAATCTTCGTTCCAGCCGCGGCGGTCGGGAGGTGGGAGTGGCCAGCACGGGGCCTGCTTCCGGTCCCGGCCTCCGGGCTGGAGTTACTGAGACTGCAGCGGCTCCAGGCCGGGAGCGCGCTCGGCGCAGGAGAGAGGCCAGCAGATCCCCCTGCAGTCGGCGGGGGGACCGCGGGGCTGCACGTGGCGGTAGGTCCGGCGCCGGGGGGGGGTCTGCGGTGCCTGACCCCGGTGCGGCTGAGAGAAGGAGTGACGGCGGGAGCCCTGCGGCAACCGCCGGGTCACTCAGTACCGCTGTGCAGCCCCCGGATGTGGCAGTCTCCCGTGGGAGCGGGAGGACTCGGCGGATGGAGGCCTGCAATAGCCCAGGAGGGCCAGAGGCGACGACGGCTGCGATCCGGAGCCGGGCGTCTGGTCGTCCGCGCCCAGAGGCCCCTTGCAGTCGGCAGGGGGGCGGGCGCAAGAGGTCGAGGCCCGGGGTGCCGGCGCGGGGGACAGGACGGTCTCCTGGGTTGTCACCCCGGGGCAAGAGATGGAGCGGGGATGACTCTGCCCACGCGGCGGCCCTGTCTGGCGGCCGTGGTGGGGGGGGTGCTGCGGCGGCGCCCCCCGGATGTCGGATGGAAGATGAGGCCAGCGGCGAGGAGGGGGAAGAGGCTTTCGGTTCGGAGGAGTCGGATGGACGACAGACGGAGGACAGCGAGGCGGCGGTCTCGGGAGACGCCGAGCGGCGGTCGGGTGAGACGGCCGCGGAGGCGGCAGGGGCTGCGCTGGCGGGGGGCTTCGGGGGGGGGGCGGCTGCGGCTACGGCAGCGCCCGCTGGTTTCGCAGTGTGGAGTCAATTGTTGGGGCTGTTGCAGGGGCTGGCGGCGGCTTCGGGAGCGGGGGGGGAGGGGGCCCAGGCGCCGGTGGCGGCGTGGGTGGGTGCAGCCGGTTTAGGGGCCTCGGCGGCGACGGGGGGTGACGGAGCGGGTGCGAGTAGAGGGGGGGGCGAAGGGGGGAGTGAGACGGGGGGGGGAAAGGAGAAGGAAAAGGAGAAGGAAAAGGAGAAGGAAAAGGAGAAGGAGGATGAGGTGGTGCGCTTAGATGATAGGGCTAAAAGCGAAGTTTATGTTTGTTTTGAGGGCCCGCTGGGGGCCCATTTAAAGAAGGAGGTGCGGGAAAAAATTTGGAAAGGGGAATATGTGGAGATATTTTCTCTGCTTCCCCTGGAGAAATTTAATTTGGATAGGGTTAAGCCGAGTGATTCCAAAAAGGAGAAGGACGAGGAGGAAAAGCGCCGTTATAGGCTTATTCCTCGGACTTTTGCCAACTGGCTGCAGGCATTTGCGATTTTGGCGAGCGTGGTCGGGGAGAAGGAGCCGGAGCATTGTTCGGCTTTGTTCGGCTACATGGATGCGATAGGGGAGGCTTATCGAGTTTATGGCGGACTGGCGTGGCTGCGCTACGACGAGCAATTTCGGCAGCGGAAGGCATTGCGGCCAGATATGCGTTGGGACCATAAGGATATTTCCTTATGGATGCGATTGATGTCGGCACCGGCTCAGCCCTTTCGGGGGGGCGCCGGGGGTTCGGGGGGGGCCGGGTCCCCGGCAAGTTTCAAGAAAGGTTTGTGTTGGCAGTACAATGAAGGGCAGTGCAGGTTTGGAGCGGCGTGCCGTTTTAAGCATGAATGCTCCGGATGTGGGGGGGGACATAGCTTGTCCAAATGTTTTAAAAAAGGAAAAGGAAAGGCTGGTGATGGGGCTGGTAAGAGGGACGACGCCGGTGAAGGTAGAAGTGATGGTTCCGTTTTTAAATAGGTATCCGGACAAGGAGGCGGCGGCGTTGTTAAGTTCTGGTTTTTCGGATGGTTTTCATATTCCGTCGGTTGTTAATGCATCGGTTCCGCCGTATCGTAATTTGCGTTCCGCTCGGGATCACCCGGAAGTGGTGGATGAGAAGCTGGAAAGGGAGGTGGCTTTGGGCAGGATGGGCGGCCCTTATGTCGCCCCGCCGTGCGGGAATTTGGTGGTGTCACCGTTGGGGGTGGTACCAAAGAAGGAGCGGAATAAATTTCGGCTGATTCATCATTTGTCTTACCCGGAAGGGTTATCGGTGAATGATGGCATTGCGCCGGAGTTGTCGGCGGTATATTATGTGTCGTTCGATAAGGCGTTGGACCTGGTTAGGGCGGCGGGGCGGGGTGCATTGATGGCAAAGGCGGATGTGGAAGCAGCGTTTCGGTTGTTACCGGTTCATCCAGATAGTCAGCATTTGTTGGGTTGCTGGTGGGATGGCAGTTATTATGTTGATCGTTGTTTGCCAATGGGCTGTTCCATTTCGTGTTCGTACTTTGAGGCATTTAGTTCGTTTGTTGAGTGGGTGGTTCGGGACGTGTCCGGGCTTACGTCCATCATTCATTACTTGGATGATTTCCTGTGTGTCGGGCCGGCGGGTTCGATGGTTTGTGCGGGTTTGCTGTTTGCGTTGCAAAAAGTTGCGGCCAGTTTCGGGATTCCTTTGGCGCCGGATAAGACGGAAGGCCCGGCGCCGGTGATGTGTTTTCTGGGAATTGAAATTGACACCATTGCTATGGAATGCAGGTTGCCGGCGGAGAAGGTCCGTGATTTGAGGTCCGCAGTGTCAGGGGTAAAAGCGGCGAAGAAGGTGCGGCTTAAGGCGGTGCAGTCTTTGCTTGGAAAATTGAATTTTGCTTGCAGAATTGTGCCAATGGGGAGAGTGTTTGCGAGGCGTTTGGCGACGGCGACGGCCGGGGTACGGTTGCCGGCGCATTTTGTGCGGATCACAAAGGCGATCAGGGACGATTTGGAAGTATGGGATCAATTTTTGCAGCATTTCAACGGCCGGACGCTGGTGATGGAGAGGGTGGCGTCTAACGGGGCGTTGCAGCTGTTTACGGATGCGGCGGGGTCGGCCGGGTTTGGGGCTGTCTTCAGAGGTCATTGGTGTGTCGGGCAGTGGCCACAGGCGTGGCGGGAGAGCGGCTTGGTTAGGAATTTGGCTCTGTTAGAGCTATTCCCCATTGTAGTGGCAGTGGAGCTATGGGGGTCGCACTTTGCCGGAAGGAAAGTGTGTTTTCATTGTGATAACCAGGCGGTGGTGCACGCGATTAACAACTTGTCTGCTAAGTCGGAGCCGGTGGTGGTGTATTTGCGGCATTTAGTGTTGAGATGTCTGCAGTTGAATGTGCAGGTAGTGGCACGGCACGTTCCGGGTGTTGACAACGAGGTGGCTGATGCTTTGTCTCGTTTTCAGTTCAGCAGGTTTCGGGCGCTGTTGCCGTGGGCGGACGAAGTTGGAGTGGAGTGCCCCGAGGATTTGTGGCATCTGGTGAGGCGGTGATCTCAGACTTGATTCGGAACTCGGTGACCGAGGTGACTTGGTGCCGGTATGCTAAGGTGTGGGCTGAATGGGAGGAGTTGTTGCGTCTGATGTTTGGTGGGGAAAGCGTGGATTACTTGGTGGCTTTGTTGTCATTGGTGAGTACGGATTTTTCAGCCGGGCGATCGGCATCGGCTGTGGCACATCGGGTGTCGGCAGTGGCATTTTGGTTAAAAATGAGAGGGGAGCGTGATGTTTCACAGGATTTTCGGGTTCGTCAGGCTTTGCGGGGCTTTCGCCGTGGCGTACGGGAGAGGGACAAGAGGCGCCCTGTATCGTTTGGTTTGTTGAGACGGATGGTGGGTGGCCTGAGCGGCATTTGTGAGTCTGTGTACGAGACGGTTCTATTTACAACGGCTTTCGGTCTCGCTTTTTATGGGGCGTTCCGGATAGGCGAGCTGGTGAGCCCGTCCAGGGTGACGGGTGGTGGTTTGATGTTTGAGGACGTGCAAGTGAGCAGTAGTCAGGTGGAGTGCCGGATTCGCCGGTCAAAAATGGATCAGCTGGGCCGTGGTAGATTGGTGGTGTTATATGCGGTTCCAGGAGAGGAATTGTGCCCTGTGCGTTTAGTCGAGAGATTTTTGGCCGTGAGGGGAGGCTTACCTGGCCCGTTGTTGCGGCATTTGAATGGGTCGTTTTTGTCGAGGTTTCAGTTTGTGGCGGTTCTGCGGCTAAGTCTACGTAACGCGGGGGAGCGCCCGGAGGAATTCGGGTCGCATTCATTCCGAATTGGTGCAGCAACGGAGGCAGCCCGTTGGGGGCTTGGAGATGAGGTGGTAAAGCGTATTGGTAGATGGGAATCTTCTTGTTTTCGGCGGTATGTGAGACCGCAGTTGTTGTAGCATCATGGGACTTTGGTTACGTGCGGAAGGTTTGAGGCAAGGGGTGTTTTTTGATGTGTTGGTGGTTGTGCTGTTATTGGTTTTGATAATTTCGTTTTGTTTTATTTGTTATAGGGAAGTGCCTGATCTGGATCTTGGGGCACTCCTTCGTATTTTGGGGTGCCCGTCGGGCGGAGGTCCGCCCGAATGGTCGACAGCTGGGTTTGGATCGTGCGCAGGCGACTGTTCGATGGATCGGAGTTCGGGGCATGGAGTGGGGCAGGGTGGTCCCGGAATTTCGTTTCCATTGTAAAGTTGAGCGGCCCCCGGATGTGCTGGTATTGCATGTGGGGGGTAATGATCTTGGTGCCAGGGCGTCGCGGGATTTGATCCGAGACATAAAGATTGATTTACTGCAGTTGTGGAAGCGGTATCCTGGTTTGCTGGTCGTATGGTCTGACATAGTGACCAGGTTGGCATGGAGAGGGGCTCGGTCGGTGGAGAAGGTTAATAAGGCCAGGGCCCAGGTGAATAGGGTAGTGGCTAGGTTTGTGACCAGGAATGGTGGGATTGTGGTACGGCACAGGGATTTGGAGCCGGCTGATTGGCGATTTCGGAGGGGTGATGGTGTGCACCTCAACGAGGTCGGTCTGGATTTATGGGCGTTGGGTCTGCAGGATGGTGTGGAGCGTGCTTTTGGTGTGTGGCGGGTCCAGGCCACGTAAGGTGTCACGTGGTCTGTCCTGTGGCGGTGGGGGTAGGTCTGGTCCAGAGGTTTGGAAGTGATTGGTGGCTGGACCGGGAGTCATTGTCTTGGTATGGTGGCTCTCGGTTTCCGGGATGTGGCAGGCACGGGGTTCTGCCAAAGTGTGGGGGTCAATCCGTGGGTGATTGGCACCTCGTCTCTGGGTCGGTGTGTTGCGGCCGGGGACAGGGGGAGTAGTAGTAGTGGACTGGGCCTACCCCGGGGGGTATTGTAAATGTTATTGTCTATTGTTACCGTTATGTGGTTGTTTTGGGTCGCCCGTTGGACGGCGTCCCTAAGGTACTAGTCTGTAAAACAATAGGCAATAAAAAGGCTGCTGTGGCCATTTGAACCAAGTCGCATGCAGTCCGTGTGTTTAATTTTAGAGGATAAGGGGGTTTGGTTACACAGACATCATGACCGGAGAATCCTCCCTCAGCTGGTCAAGAAAGCCACGGACCCACTTGGGGGGAGGGGCGACATGACCAAGGGGGAGGTAGGGAGTGATGGGTTAATAGGGACAGTGGTATATGCCTAATATGGCTTTGGGGGATGGTTTCAGCCGGGGAGGAAGAGGAGGAGCAGGGAAAGGGTTAGCTGGGAGAGGAAGGAGTTACCTCCTCTTCTGTTTCCGGACGCCGAACGATCCCCGCCCACCCTCCCTTTGTGTTGTCATGTGGGAGATGTTTTTGGGTAGTTGGGATACCTTTTGTCACAGTAGCGGTGGGGGTAGGTCTGGTCCAGAGGTTTGGAAGTGATTGGTGGCTGGACCGGGAGTCATTGTCTTGGTATGGTGGCTCTCGGTTTCCGGGATGTGGCAGGCACGGGGTTCTGCCAAAGTGTGGGGGTCAATCCGTGGGTGATTGGCACCTCGTCTCTGGGTCGGTGTGTTGCGGCCGGGGACAGGGGGAGTAGTAGTAGTGGACTGGGCCTACCCCGGGGGGTATTGTAAATGTTATTGTCTATTGTTACCGTTATGTGGTTGTTTTGGGTCGCCCGTTGGACGGCGTCCCTAAGGTACTAGTCTGTAAAACAATAGGCAATAAAAAGGCTGCTGTGGCCATTTGAACCAAGTCGCATGCAGTCCGTGTGTTTAATTTTAGAGGATAAGGGGGTTTGGTTACACAGACATCATGACCGGAGAATCCTCCCTCAGCTGGTCATGTAGGTAGTGCAGCAAGAAGGCGCTCATGTGTCTTGTGCATCCAGGAGGACCAAGTCCTTGGTGTGTTGGTGGCAGAGAGGTGAGAATCGTGCCTCCTTCCTCTGCCCTCTCCCCCCAACCTCGCACAACCGAAATGTGAGCAAGCTCTCACTCATCTGCTGAGTCTTCCATGCCCATCGCCAGTTCGTCCTCCATTTCTTCATGGGCTCCTGCACTTTCATCAACACTTTTTGCTGATACTATGCGCCCTTGTTAATCCCTCTCCCTCACCATGACTGCCGCATAGGTGCCGCTGACCATCTGGACCTCGTAGATCTTGTTATCCCTTCCGCATATGACTCCTCCTGTACTTCCTCCCCTTCCTCTTGTCCCAACACCTGACTCCGAATAATAATTACAGTGTGCTCCATCATGTAGATGACCAGAATTGTCACGCTGAGAATGACATTGCCAGTGCTAAACATCTTCGTCGACATTTCAAAACTGTGTAGCAGGGTGCATAGGTCCTTGATCTGACACCACTCCAGCAGCGTGATCTGCACCACCTCTGGATCAAGTTATCCCAGGCTATATGTCTTACCGTATTTCAGCAGGGCTCTGCGGTGCTGCCACACACGCTGCAACATGTGCAGATTCCAATTCCTGCGTGTCGGAACATCGCATTTCCGGCGTTTAACTGCCAGACCCTAAGACTTCCGTAGTGATGAAAGTTGTTGAGCTGCTGTGTGCGCACGATGGAAGTGAGCACATAGCGAGCGTGCCCGCTGCACAAGGCCATGTAGGCCGTGATGGTGTTTTAAAAATTGCTGGAGAATTCGGTTCAACACGTGAGCCATAAAAGGCACGTGTGTCACATTGCCCTGAGGATGGCCCGCAGCCAGGTTTGCATCATTGCCGCACACGGCTGTTAAGTCACCAACGGAGTCCGCTCCGTCAATTTGTACTCCGGTCGCCAGGTGACAATGTGTTCCTTTCATGAATAGTGCTGATGATGGGAGAGTAGTCGATGCCAGCGGCGCAGGTGGACGCAGGTTATGCTCACCCACTGGGCTGCATTACCTTGACAGATGCAGAATCTCTGGCTGAATGTAGCTGGTGGGTATCTCACAGATGAAATACCATCATTCAGCTACAACCAATGGGAAGACACCACACCCTTTTTTATGCCCATCCTGTCTGCAGACCACTGCCAGACATAGCTAAGAACCTCTGGTTAATTTTACCCCCAGTTCAGTTTTATGATTTTGTGTGCTTGTTACCTGACTACTTTTCCTGCTTGCTGTTTATGTACCTTGTTGGCCGATAGCATTTCACCTCTGCTTGTTTTCTGATTAAGTCCTGGCCGTCCCATTCTGTTCCTGTTCCTCAATTAATGTTTTGACCCTGCCTGACTACTATTCTCTGTAATAGCGGTGTGACTCACATTTCCCATACATTTCAAAGTAAAACTTTGACCGCCTGATGGCATTGAGCTCTGCTGCCAGCATAGTAAGGAGGTGTGTGGTAGTCCTTGTGCGCAGTTGCAAGGAAGGGTGGCCTGACCACACAGGGTTTGCGCCAAGGTAGAGGACCCACACGAGGTTGAAGAGGCAGAAGCAGTGTATTAACTTCTACATACAGAACAAGGATTGAAACAACTCGTGGGGACGGCAAGACTTGTACAGCAGACCCTTCTCCATCTCTCACCATAGTTTGCCAGTGCCCAGTCAGTGACATGTAATGACCCTGTCTATGCTTACTGGTCCAAGTATCTGTGTTGAAATGCACCCTGTCGCACACAGATTTTCTCAAGGAAGTGGTGATGTTGTGTGCGACATGCTGGTGTAGCGCGGGCATGCTTTTCTTGGAGAAGCAGTGGTGATTGGGCATCTGGTACTGGGGCACAGCGACAGACATAAGGTCTGTAAAATCCTGTGTGTCCACTACGCGTAAAGGCAGCATTTCGGTAGCCAACAGCTTACAGAGGGATAGAGTCAACCACTTAGCTTTGTCATGGGTCGCAGTAAGTGGCCTTTTATTTGACCACATCTGAGGGACAGAGATCTGGCTGCTGTCTGTAGACGGTGTTGAGTAGGGTGTCCCTGG
Organism: Anomaloglossus baeobatrachus; assembly: GCF_048569485.1. Taxonomy (NCBI): domain Eukaryota; kingdom Metazoa; phylum Chordata; class Amphibia; order Anura; family Aromobatidae; genus Anomaloglossus; species Anomaloglossus baeobatrachus. The sequence continues at coordinate 66,593,194 of NC_134360.1, forward strand.
AAAAATGCAGGTTTGTGAGAAAAGTGCAGGCGGAGACATGATGTTGCCTTCATCTTGCCTTCAGATCTGTTCATCTTGTATCATTTTTAAAAAACACAGCAAGCAAGGGTTACTCCAAGCGGAGTCTACCTTTTTTCCCAAAATTGGGCACACAGACACCCCATCAGTGGCAGCACTTGTGCCCTAGTTGCAAACAGGATGTTTTGATTTGCATCAAGCACATTCCAAATCCACAAGCATTTACTCTCCCCAGGATGACACAGGGGTAGTAAATTCCTTCTGGATCCATGACTTGTTCATTTTGATGAACGTCAGTCTGTCCACATTGTCACTGGACAGACGCGTGCGCTTATCTGTCAGCACACACCCAGCAGCACTGAAGACACGTTCAGAAGGGCAGTGAGCCCCATAGGGGTGAATGGACCCCATGACGATCGGGAGGGTGCAAGGTTAGGAAAGGGTTAATAGGTTTGCATGGGATGGGGGATGTGTGGGAGTACAGGATTGGTAGTAGGGAGCTGTAAGGGGATTGGGGGGGAGCAAGGAAGGGGTGGGGTGTTGGGAGAGGTATAAGAGAGGGGGGTGTGCTGTTTACCTCCCCTTTCGTCGATAGATCTTTGTGTCCCAGGACGTAGTGCTGCTGCTGCTTCCTGCCATGGCTGCCCTTGCTGAACTCCTGGAGATGGTGCGGGGGGCATCCGAGGTCGTGGGAGTGGATGCCCTGAGGCAGCAGCTGGCAGCGGTCTGTGGGGCTGGAGCGGCGCCGCCTGCTGTTCCAGCGCCCGGGCCGTGGCTACGTGCTCGGCGGGCGCGACCGCCGGAGCGCTACTCCCCCAGCTGGAGGGGGAGAATCAGATCAAGGAGCCCCTGCGGGGACCCTCCGGAGCAGCGGCGGAGCCCTCCAACTAACCTAGGGGAGCAGCCGGCCACCGGGAGGAATCCGCGACGGAGATCCCGTGGGTCGGGGGTGGGCGGAGCCTCTGCGAGGCCCACTTCCGGTCCGCGGCCTGCGCAGCACCAGACCGGAGCATGGATGACGGCAGCCCCCAGTGATGTGCCGGCTGGGGGTGGCGCTCGGCGTGCCGGATTGCCGGAGGAGACTCCCTGCAGGCCGCAGGGGAGAGCAACAGGACGGGGGACGGGATCGGATGTGAGCGGCGAGGTCAGGAGATCGGAGGAGGGGTATGGTGGCCCGCAGGCACAGAGGAGATCGGTAGTCACGGTCCCCCCCGGCGAGGAGCGTGCTGGGGGTGGGTCCCGGCGAGGAGCAAGCTCGGCACGGCCTTCCGGCAGTCGGCAGGGAGGGAGCCCACTGAGGACGACAGGAGAAGGGGCGGCGCAGCAGGATATCACGATTACAGCGGGAAGAGACGGCGGCAGGGCGCCACGGCGGGAGAAAAGGAAGAGGTCAAGCAGGAGTCGCCCGGACGAGCGGGGTGCGGTGACCGTGGGGGTCGACGGCCGCCAGGTGCGGGCTGTCCCCTCGCTGGTCCCCCCTGAGGATTTCGGCAGCGCATCGGACTCCAGCGAGGAAGAAGGAGCAGCGGCAGGTCGGACGGAGCGGCAGCTGGAAGATCGTGGCACGGCTGTTCCGGCGTCGACTCAACGGCAGCCTGGTGAGCAGACAACAGAAATGTTACATGCTGTGGGTAGCGCGGGCGAGGGCGGGGGTTCCGTCGCGGGACGCGTTGCGCTGGGGGCGAGTGCGGTCGGGCAGTCTGGTTTACCGGGTCCAGAGTTTTGGGGGCAGCTTTTGGGGGTGTTGCAGGGGTTGTCTGCGGAACGGGGTAGTCGGACTGGGCCTGGGGCTCCGGTGGGGGCGTGGGTGGGCCCCACGGAAGTGGTGCGGACAGAAGCGCCGGTGCGCGATGTTGCGGCGGGGGACACGACCTCGGCGGCAGGTACGGGACAGGAGGCTGGTGGGGCGGCTTCCGTGGGTGCGAGTAAGGAGGCGGAAAAGGAAAAAGAAAAGGAGGATGAGGTAGTGCGTTTGGATGATAGGGCACGGAGTGAAATTTATGTGTGCTTTGAAGGGCAGTTAGGGGTTCATTTAAAAAAGGAGGTGAGGGAAAAGATTTGGAAGGGGGAGTATGTGGAAATTTTTTCCCTGCTTCCCTTGGAAAAGTTTAATTTGGATAAGGTGAAACCTAGTGATACAAAAAAGGAGAAGGAGGATGAGGAAAAACGGCGGTATAGGTTGATCCCGAGGACGTTTACTAACTGGCTACAGGCCTTTGCTATCTTAGCCAGTGTGATCGGGGAAAAGGAGCCGGAGCATTGTTCCGCCCTATTTGGATATATGGACGCGATAGGGGAAGCGTATAGAGTATACGGCGGTTTGGGGTGGTTGAGATATGATGAGCAGTTCCGGCAGCGGAAGGCTCTGCGGCCGGGAGTCCAGTGGGGCCACAAGGATATTTCTTTGTGGATGCGGTTAATGACGGCGCCGGCTCAGCCCTTTCGAGGGGGTGCCGGGAGCCCGGGTGCGAGTGGCGGGTCCTCGGCTGGACAGAAAAAGGGAGCTTGTTGGCAGTATAACGAGGGACAGTGTAAGTTCGGGGCCTCTTGTCGGTTCAGACACGAGTGTTCCGGATGTGGAGGGTCCCACCCTCTGGCCAGGTGCTTCAAGAAAGGCAAAGGAAAGGCGGGGGAGGGGTCTGGAAAAAGGGAGGACGCCAGTGAGGGTAGAGGCGATGCTTCCCTATTTAAGTAGATACCCGGATGTGCGGGCGGCGGAGTTGTTGGAACGTGGTTTTACAGAGGGTTTTCGGATTCCGTTTGAATCTGAGGCGCCGGTGTTTCGCCCGGGAAACTTGCGGTCCGCAAAAGAACATCCGGCGGTGGTGAAGGAAAAGCTGCAGAAGGAGGTGGAGTTGGGGAGGATGGCGGGCCCATTCCAGGACCCGCCATTCTCTAATTTACGGATTTCCCCCCTTGGGGTGGTACCTAAGAAGGAGCCGAACAAATTTCGGCTCATTCATCATTTATCTTATCCGGCGGGATTGTCGGTGAATGATGGGATATCACCGGAATTGTCGGCGGTATGTTATGTATCGTTCGATAGGGCCTTGGAGCTGGTAAGGGTAGCGGGGCGGGGGGCCCTGATGGCAAAGGCGGATGTGGAAGCAGCTTTTCGTTTACTCCCGGTGCATCCAGAGAGCTTTCATCTCTTAGGGTGTATGTGGGATGGTGAATACTATGTGGATCGTTGCCTGCCGATGGGCTGTTCCATTTCGTGTGCTTATTTTGAGGCATTCAGTACGTTTGTGGAATGGGTAGTCAAGGAGGTGGCAGGAGTCCATTCGGTGATTCACTATTTGGATGACTTCTTTTGCGTGGGTCCGGCGGGCTCTTTGGTTTGCTCCTTGTTGTTGTTTACGTTAGAGCGGATCGCGCGGAGCCTGGGTATTCCGTTGGCAAAAGACAAAACAGAAGGGCCGGTGACGGTATTATGTTTCTTAGGTATCGAAATTGATACACTGGCAATGGAATGCCGGTTGCCGGAGGGAAAGCTGTTGGATTTGAAGGCGTCGGTGCGGTTCTTGTCTCAGGCCAAGAAGGTGCGGTTGCGGGAGTTGCAGTCAGTGCTCGGAAAATTGAATTTCGCTTGTCGCATTATGCCGATGGGGCGGATATTTAATAGGAGACTGGCGAGCGCAACTGCAGGGGTAAAAGCTCCAAATCACTTTGTCAGAGTGACAAAAATGATGAAAGGGGATTTGTTGGTGTGGGAGGAGTTCTTGGACCGGTACAACGGTCGGACCCTTTGGATGAGCGAGGCGGTGTCCAATAGCCAGCTGGAATTGTACACGGATGCGGCTGGGGCGACAGGTTTTGGAGCAATTTTTCAAACGCGCTGGTGTGTGGGAAAGTGGCCGCGGCGGTGGGTGGAAGCAGGTTTGGTGAGGAATTTGGCGCTGTTGGAATTGTTTCCCATTATTGTGGCGGTGGAGTTGTGGGGCCCTGTTTTTGCTGGAAGAAGGGTTTGCATGCATTGTGACAACATGGCGGTGGTGCATTCCATCAACGCACTGTCGGCAAAATCCCCGCCGGTTGTGGGGTATTTAAGGCATCTAGTGTTGCGTTGTTTGGAGTTAAACATTTGCGTGGTGGCTCGGCATGTGCCTGGGATTCGCAACGAGGTGGCTGATGCGCTATCACGGTTTCAGTTTTGCAGGTTCAGGAAGCTGGTGCCGGAAGCGGACGCGGAGGGGGAACCTTGCCCGAACTGGCTGTGGGACCTGGCATCGGTGTAGCTTTTGAGGGAATTCGGAGATCGGTGTCTGAGGCTACTTGGTGCCGATATCAGGCGGTGTGGCAGGAATGGGCAGAGTTGGAAAGTAGGGAGTTCATGGAGTCGGGTTACCAGGGTCGAGTGTTGGGGGTACTGATGTTAATAAGTGGGGATTTTTCGGAAGGCAGGTCTGTTTCGGTGATTGGTTGCAAGTTGGCGGCGTTGGCCTTTTTGTTCCAGATGCAAGGGGTTCGGGACGCGACTAAGGATTTTCTGGTGCGACAGGCGATGAAGGGTTTTCGAAAAGGGGCTCAGTCGCGTGACTGTAGGCGGCCGGTGTCATTGCCATTGTTGGTGCGTTTGGTGGGGTGTTTAGGGGAGTTGTGTTCGTCTCCTTATGAGCGGGTGTTGTTCTCGGTAGCTTTTGTACTGGCGTTTTTTGGGGCCTTTCGTATTGGCGAATTGGTCAGCCCGACTAAGCAAGCGATGGGTGGTTTGCTGTTGGGTGATGTGATGCTGGGGGAGGATAGAGTGGAATGTCGGCTTCGTTTTTCTAAGACGGATCAGAGGGGCCGGGGGCGCTTAGTAGTGTTGTACGCTTTACCGGGGCACCAGTTGTGCCCAGTGTTACATGTGTCAGAGTTTTTAAAGGTGCGCGGCGGTTACCCTGGTGTTTTTCTTAGACATACGGACGGATTGGCTTTGTCGCGGTATCAATTCAATGCGGTGCTGAAGATGGCTCTAGCAAGGGTGGGGGAGGAGCCACGTGAGTACGGGTCTCACTCCTTCCGGATTGGGGCGGCAACGGAGGCCGCCAGGTGGGGTTTGAGTGAGGATTGTATCCGGCGGATTGGGAGGTGGGAGTCTTCCAGGTTCCGTTTGTACATTAGGCCTCACTTGGTCAGGTGATGGTCAGGGGTGGGGGATTCAAGGTTGGTGTTAGATGCCGGTTTGTGGGCAATTTCTTGTGCTGTTGCTGTTTTTATTCGTGGTCTTTGTATTTTATAGGTCCATGCCTTGTGTGGATCCTCGGGCACTCCTATGTGTATTGGGGAGCGTTACGGGCGGATGTGCGGCGTGACGGTCGGCAGCTCGGAGTGTCGGTGTCGGAAGCCCGAGTAAAGTGGCTCGGAATTCGGGGCATGACTTGGGGTAGAGTGCGCCCAGAGGTGGCTTATTATAGCCGTATGGATCGTGTCCCTGATGTGTTAATTTTGCATGTGGGAGGGAACGATTTGGGAGTAAGGTCGGCGAGGGAATTGAAAAGGGATATAAAGCTGGACCTGTTACATTTGTGGAGGGCGTTCCCGGGCATAGTTATCGTTTGGTCGGACATTATAGCTCGGACGCAGTGGCGTTTTGGGAGGTCGGTGGACCGTATTAATAGGGCTCGGAGCAAGCTGAACCGGGCTATTGGCAGGTTTGTGGCGAGAAATGGTGGGTTGGTGGTGCGGCATAGAGAATTGGAGGAGTCCACGGAGCAGTATCTAAGGAGAGATGGGGTTCACCTGACTGATGTGGGTCTGGATTTATGGATGTTGGGTTTGAGGGATGGCCTAGAGCAAGCACTGGGGGTGTGGGGGGCCCGGGCCAAGTAAGGGTGTCACTTGGCCGGCCTGTGGCGGGGTGATAGGTCCGTCTGAGAGGTTGGGAGTACCGACAGTCGGCTTGTTGGTACGAAGTCGCTCAAGGGGAGTGGCTTCGGAGTGGATGGGAACTTGTGGGCGGAGGTCCCGCAGGTTCTGGGTAGGGGTAATTAACGATGGAACGTTGTTACCCCTCACCTCGGGCCGGGTGGTCACGGCCGAGGTGGTCCTCTGGGCCGGTTTGGAGGTTACGGCCGGGGGGTTAGGAATGATGGTTTGCCTCTCGGACGGATCTATCGGTGTTTCTGGTTATACGGGTATATATGTATAAGGTTAAGTTTAACAATTGAGTGGCATGTTGGGCCACAAGTTTGGTATACATATATACGGTAAAATAAAACTGTGGCCATTCCTGCAATAAAGTCGTGGTTCTCGTCTTCATTTAGGTAGATATGGTACGGGGGGTGTGTTTTACAGGATAACCTGATTATCCCTTATAGATGCGTCAAGAAGGGCAGTGAGCCCCATAGGGGTGAATGGACCCCATGACGATCGGGAGGGTGCAAGGTTAGGAAAGGGTTAATAGGTTTGCATGGGATGGGGGATGTGTGGGAGTACAGGATTGGTAGTAGGGAGCTGTAAGGGGATTGGGGGGGAGCAAGGAAGGGGTGGGGTGTTGGGAGAGGTATAAGAGAGGGGGGTGTGCTGTTTACCTCCCCTTTCGTCGATAGATCTTTGTGTCCCACCCGCCCGCCCTGATATATAATTATATGTATATGTTCAAAAAAAAAAAAAAAAAATGATAAAAAAAAAAATAAAAAGGTGAAAAGGTGATGGTTTTCAAAAAAAAAAAAAAAAAAAAAAGAACTTTAAAAAAAAAAAAAAGAGGAATAAAGGAGAATACAAGGTTGAGTTGCTAATTTATTGTTGTCACAGCGGGGTGATAGGTCCGTCTGAGAGGTTGGGAGTACCGACAGTCGGCTTGTTGGTACGAAGTCGCTCAAGGGGAGTGGCTTCGGAGTGGATGGGAACTTGTGGGCGGAGGTCCCGCAGGTTCTGGGTAGGGGTAATTAACGATGGAACGTTGTTACCCCTCACCTCGGGCCGGGTGGTCACGGCCGAGGTGGTCCTCTGGGCCGGTTTGGAGGTTACGGCCGGGGGGTTAGGAATGATGGTTTGCCTCTCGGACGGATCTATCGGTGTTTCTGGTTATACGGGTATATATGTATAAGGTTAAGTTTAACAATTGAGTGGCATGTTGGGCCACAAGTTTGGTATACATATATACGGTAAAATAAAACTGTGGCCATTCCTGCAATAAAGTCGTGGTTCTCGTCTTCATTTAGGTAGATATGGTACGGGGGGTGTGTTTTACAGGATAACCTGATTATCCCTTATAGATGCGTCAAGAGACAACGCTGGCAGCTGGACACGACAAAATCTTCAAGGCGTAACTGGAGAGCTCTTGACATTTTTCTAGATTTGAAGCACAAAAGGAGCAAGGCTCCATTTGCAAAGTCATTGCATCGATGTTCATTTGGAGATACTCCTGTATCATCCTCTCCATCCGTTGACTATGTGTCAGACTTGTTGTCTCTGGTGGCCTTGCAAAGGAGGGTCTAAAAAAATTATGAAAAGATTCCATAAAATTGCTGTTACCAGCACCAGATACGGTCCTACTGGTACGGGTAGACTGTTGAAGATGACGAGGCCGTCCCATGTTTGTCAAGTTACAACTGGGAGAATCACTCCCTGCACCTGCACGGTTGTTTGGTGGAAAAGCCGAGCTAAGATCGAGTAACAGCTTCTGCTGATACTCCTGCATACGTGCGTCCCTTTCTATGGGTGGAATTATGTCACAAAATTTGGACTTGTCCCGGGGATCTAATAGTGTGGCAAGCCAGTAGTCATCATCACTTCTAATTTTGACAATACGAGGGTCATGTTGGAGGTTGTGCAACAAGAAGGCACTCATGTGTCTTGCGCAGCCATGCGGACCAAGTCCACGCTGTGTTTGTGGCATAGAGGTGCTAACCGTTCTTTCTTCCTCTGTCATCTCCCCCCAACCTCTTTCAACTGAAATTTGACCAAGGTCCCCCTCATCTGCTGAGTCTTCCATGTCCATGGACAGTTCGTCCTCCATATCTTCATGTCCTCCTGCACCTTCCTCAACATCTCGCCTGCTACCATGCGCCCTTGTTGATCCCTGTCCCCCATGGTCCCATGCCTGCCGCGTTGGTGATGATGAACGTCTGGACCTTGGTGATGTTGTTGTGTCTTGCGCATATGAATCCTCCTGTAGTTCCTCCCCTTCCTGTTGTCCCACCCCCTGACTACGAATAGTGTTTAGCGTGTGCTCCAGCATGTAAATGACTGTAATCGTCATGCTGATAATGGCATTGTCAGCGCTAAACATATTCGTCGCCATGTCGAAACTGTGCAGAAGGGTGCATAGGTCCTTGATCTGAGATCACTCCATCAGGGTGATCTGCCCCACTTCTGCATCTCGTTGGCCCAGGCTATACATCATGACGTATTGCACCAGGGCTCGCCGGTGCTGCCACAGTCGCTGTAACATGTGGAGAGTTGAATTCCAGCGTGTCGCCACATCGCATTTCAGGCGATGAACCGGCAGGCCGAAAGACTTCTGGAGCGATGCAAGTCGCTCAGCTGCGGCGGTTGAACGGCGGAAGTGAGCACTGCAGACAGTTTCCGTGCCCTGGTCAGAAGGCCATCTAGGCCGGGATAGTGTGTTAAAAATTGCTGGACAACAAGGTTCAACACGTGAGCCATACAAGGCACGTGTGTCACCTTGCCCAGGCGAAGGGCCGCACCCAGGTTTGCAGCATTGTCGCACACGGCCTTACCAGGCTGCAGGTTGAGTGGAGACAACCATTTATCAAAATCAGTCTCCAGAGCTGCCCACAACTCAGTCGCTGTGTGACTCCTATTTCAAAGACATGTCAAGCTAAAGACCGCCTGATGCCGTTGCGCTCTGCTGCCAGCATAGTAATGAGGGGTGCGTGATTCCTTCTGCGCAGTGAGAACGCTGGTGGCCTGACCAGGCAGGCTTGGGGCGGAGGTGGAGGACCCAGATGAGGTGGAGGATGCAGAAGCAGTGGCGGAACTTGGACAGACAGAGGATTGACACACAAGTCGTGGGGACGGCAAGACTTGTGCAGCAGACCCTTCACCATCTATCACCATAGTTACCCAGTGGCCAGTCAGCGACATGTAACGTCCCTGTCCATGCTTACTGGTCCAAGTATCGGTGGTGAAATGCACCCGTTCACACACAGAGTTTCTCAAGGAAGCGGTGATGTTGTGTGCGACATGCTGGTGTAGCGCGGGCACACCTTTCTTAGAGAAGTAGTGGCGACTAGGCATCTGGTACTGGGGCACAGCGACAGACATAAGGTCTCTAAAATCCTGTGTGTCCACTAGGCGGAAAGGCAGCATTTCTGTAGCCAACAGCTTACAGAGGGATAGAGTCAACGTCTTCGCTTTGTCATGGGTCGCAGGAAGTGGCCTTTTATTTGACCACATCTGAGGGACAGAGATCTGGCTGCTGTGTGTAGACGGTGTTGAGTAGGGTGTCCCTGGAAAAATGCAGCTTTGTGAGGAAAGTGCAGGCGGAGACATGATGTTGCCTTCATCCAAAGTTGGTGCTATCGATGTCTGAGAGAGCTGTACACACTCACTTGTTTCCCCTTCCAAACCAACTGACGACCTACCAAGCAAACTGCCTGTTGCGGTTACAGTGGTGGAAGTTGTGGGTGGAAAAACAGGTGTGACAGCTGTCCCCACAGTCCTAGAAGATGACGAGCGCGCGGATGCCCTGGAAGGGGCAGGCGGTGGATGGTTGGCTCCACTAGGCCGCATTGCAGCACGGTGAGCTTCCCACCAGGCCATATGATATTTATTCATGTGACGATTCATGGAAGAAGTTGTCAAACTGCTGAGGTTTTGACCTCTACTAAGATAACCATGCCAAATGTTACAGATCACATAATTTGGGCGATCTTTTTTTATGTCAAAAAAGGACCAGGCTAGGCAAGGCTTAGAGGCCATGCGACCTGTTGATCCACCCCGAATAATGCTCAGAGGCAGAGTGGTGGCTGAGGATGCAGTTGTAGACATGCTACCAGTGCTCCGACTGTGTCCAGGAAGGCGCCAGGTTACTTCTACGTCGGTTGCATCCTCCTCCACCGCCTCTGTTGACCTCCTCGAGTGTCTGACTGTGGGTTGACAGTAGGTGGGATCTAGAACTTCATCATCAATTGTTGTGTTTGCACTCCCCTCCCCCTCAGACCGAGTTTCTTCTTGCCCTGACCGAATATTTAAGTTGTCATCCCAATCGGGTATCTGCGTCTCATCTTCATCAGTATGTTCCTCATTGCCTATAACCACAGTTGTTGGAAAGGCAGCATTTTGGTAGCCAACAGTTTGCATATGATGAAAGTCAACCTCCAAGCCATGTCATGCCCTTCTAAAAGCATGTAAAACACAGCGAGGGGACTCCAACCACAGTCTCCCTCGTTTCCACTAACTGGGCCACACACACCCCACTTGACTGGCATTGGTTGAGCCCCCTTTTGAAAAAGAAAAAGATGCTTTGCATGAAGCACTCTCAAAAATACGCGTGCCTTTCCCGTCCCCTGGCTGACCCAGGGGAAGAAAAGTCCTCTGAGAGCCATGATTTGTTCATTTTGGGTCTTTTAGAAACACAGCGAGGGGACTCCAACCACAGTCTCCTTCGTTGCCACTAACTGGGCCACACAAACCCCACTTGACTGGCATCGGTTGAGCCCCCTTTTGAAAAAGAAAAAGATGCTTTGCATGAAGCACTCTCAAAAATACGCGTGCCTTTCCCATCCCCTGGCTGACCCAGGGGAAGAAAAGTCCTCTGAGAGCCATGACTTGTTCATCTTGGTTCTTTTAGAGACACAGCGAGGGGACTCCAACCACAGTCTCCCTCGTTTCCACTAACTGGGCCACACACCCCACTTGACTGGCATCGGTTGAGCCCCCTTTTGAAAAAGAAAAAGATGCTTTGCATGAAGCACTCTCAAAAATACGCGTGCCTTTCCCGTCCCCTGGCTGACCCAGGGGAAGAAAAGTCCTCTAAGAGCCATGACTTGTTCATCTTGGTTCTTTTAGAGACACAGCGAGGGGACTCCAACCACAGTCTCCCTCGTTTCCACTAACTGGGCCACACACACCCCACTTGACTGGCATCGGTTGAGCCCCCTTTTGAAAAAGAAAAAGATGATTTGCATGAAGCACTCTCAAAAATACGCGTGCCTTTCCCGTCCCCTGGCTGACCCAGGGGAAGAAAAGTCCTCTGAGAGCCATGACTTGTTCATCTTGGTTCTTTTAGAGACACAGCGAGGGGACTCCAACCACAGTCTCCCTCGTTTCCACTAACTGGGCCACACACACCCCACTTGACTGGCATCGGTTGAGCCCCCTTTTGAAAAAGAAAAAGATGCTTTGCATGAAGCACTCTCAAAAATACGCGTGCCTTTCCCGTCCCCTGGCTGACCCAGGGGAAGAAAAGTCCTCTGAGAGCCATGACTTGTTCATCTTGGTTCTTTTAGAGACACAGCGAGGGGACTCCAACCACAGTCTCCCTCGTTTCCACTAACTGGGCCACACACACCCCACTTGACTGGCATCGGTTGAGCCCCCTTTTGAAAAAGAAAAAGATGCTTTGCATGAAGCACTCTCAAAAATACGCGTGCCTTTCCCGTCCCCTGGCTGACCCAGGGGAAGAAAAGTCCTCTGAGAGCCATGACTTGTTCATCTTGGTTCTTTTAGAAACACAGCGAGGGGACTCCAACCACAGTCTCCCTCGTTGCCACTAAATGGGCCACACACACCCCTCTTGAATGACATCGGTTGATGCCCCTTTTCAAAAAGAAAAAGATGCTTTGCATGAAGCACTCTCAAAAATACGCGTGCCTTTCCCGTCCCCTGGCTGACCCAGGGGAAGAAAAGTCCTCTGAGAGCCATGACTTGTTCATCTTGGTTCTTTTAGAAACACAGCGAGGGGACTCCAACCACAGTCTCCCTCGTTGCCACTAAATGGGCCACACACACCCCTCTTGAATGACATCGGTTGATGCCCCTTTTCAAAATGAAAAAGATGCTTTGCATGAAGCACTCTCAAAAATACGCGTGCCTTTCCCGTCCCCTGGCTGACCCAGGGGAAGAAAAGTCCTCTGAGAGCCATGATTTGTTCATTTTGGGTCTTTTAGAAACACAGCGAGGGGACTCCAACCACAGTCTCCTTCGTTGCCACTAACTGGGCCACACACACCCCACTTGACTGGCATCGGTTGAGCCCCCTTTTGAAAAAGAAAAAGATGCTTTGCATGAAGCACTCTCAAAAATACGCGTGCCTTTCCCGTCCCCTGGCTGACACAGGGGAAGAAAAGTCCTCTGAGAGCCATGACTTGTTCATCTTGGTTCTTTTAGAGACACAGCGAGGGGACTCCAACCACAGTCTCCCTCGTTTCCACTAAATGGGCCACACACACCCCTCTTGAATGACATCGGTTGATGCCCCTTTTCAAAATGAAAAAGATGCTTTGCATGAAGCACTCTCAAAAATACGCGTGCCTTTCCCGTCCCCTGGCTGACCCAGGGGAAGAAAAGTCCTCTGAGAGCCATGATTTGTTCATTTTGGGTCTTTTAGAAACACAGCGAGGGGACTCCAACCACAGTCTCCTTCGTTGCCACTAACTGGGCCACACACCCCCCACTTGACTGGCATCGGTTGAGCCCCCTTTTGAAAAAGAAAAAGATGCTTTGCATGAAGCACTCTCAAAAATACGCGTGCCTTTCCCGTCCCCTGGCTGACCCAGGGGAAGAAAAGTCCTCTGAGAGCCATGACTTGTTCATCTTGGTTCTTTTAGAGACACAGCGAGGGGACTCCAACCACAGTCTCCCTCGTTTCCACTAAATGGGCCACACACACCCCTCTTGAATGACATCGGTTGATGCCCCTTTTCAAAATGAAAAAGATGCTTTGCATGAAGCACTCTCAAAAATACGCGTGCCTTTCCCGTCCCCTGGCTGACCCAGGGGAAGAAAAGTCCTCTGAGAGCCATGATTTGTTCATTTTGGGTCTTTTAGAAACACAGCGAGGGGACTCCAACCACAGTCTCCTTCGTTGCCACTAACTGGGCCACACACACCCCACTTGACTGGCATCGGTTGAGCCCCCTTTTGAAAAAGAAAAAGATGCTTTGCATGAAGCACTCTCAAAAATACGCGTGCCTTTCCCGTCCCCTGGCTGACCCAGGGGAAGAAAAGTCCTCTGAGAGCCATGTCCACATTGTCAGTGGACAGACGCTTGTGCTTATCTGCCAGCAGACCCCCAGCAGCACTGAAGACAGGTTCCGAGAGAACGCTGGCTGCAGGACACGACAAGATCCCCAAGGCGTACGTGGCGAGCTCAGGCAATTTATCCAGATTGGAAGCCTAAAATGAGCAGGGCTCAAGTTGCACAATAATGGAATCGATGTTTCTTTGCATATACTCATATATCTGTGTGTCCTCCTCTTTTTCCTTGTCCAGCTGTTTTGTTTTCACATGAGTATATGTCCTTGTCACTTTCCCATGTGTTTGTGTTGTGTTGTGAGTTGTTTGTCACCTTTTGGACACCTTTGAGGGTGTTTTCTAGGTGTTTTTATGTGTTTGTGATTGCCTGCCATTGTTTCCTATTGGCTCGAGTTCGGTTCGTCGAACGTTCGACGAGCCGAACTCGAACGGGACCTCCGTTCGGCGAACCGACCTCGAGCCGAACCGGGACCGGTTCGCTCATCTCTAGTCCTCAGGCGTCTCTTACCTATAAATTTTGGAGGGCCATCTGGCAGCTCTCACTCAAATTTTGGAAGGCCATCAGGCATCTCTCACTTATAAATTTTACAGGGTCAACAGGCAGCCTTCACTAAGTTTTGGATTGCCGTCAGGCATCTCTCACATAAATTTTGGATAGCCATCAGGCTGCCCTCACTCATACATTTTGGAGGGGCATCAGGTGTCTCATACATTTTGGAGGGCCCTTAGGCGGCTCACTCATAAATTTTGAAGGGCCATCAGGCAGCCCTCAGTCATAAGTTTTGGAGGGTCATCAGGTGGCCCTAACTCATAAATTTTAAGGACCATCAGGCAGCCCACTTTCATAGGTTTTGGAGGGCCATCAGGCGTCTCCCTCATAAATTTTGAAGGGCCATCAGGCAGCCCTCACTAATAAGTTTTGGAGGGCAATAAGGCAGAACTCATTCATAAGTTTTAAAGGGTCATGTAACGCCTGCCTGGATCCACAGACTCAGACGGGCTGTAATGGAAAGGCTCGAGGGAAGTCACTCACCAAGCAGGACTCCCAGAACCCTGAAACCCTTTAACCGCTATACAGATATTTGGAATTACACAAGGCCCTGGAGATCACTACCTGTGGAAGGCTGCAGTCCAAGAGAGTAGTCGACAGGTAGGGTCAAACCAGGAATTGCAAAGCAGGGATAGAATCGGCAGGCAAGGACGTAATGAGAAACAAGCAGAGGTCAAAACCAGATCGGGCAACGAGGTACAAAAACAGCAGGCAGGAGGGTAGTCAGAACACAAGCAAAAGTCAGAACACCAGAATCACAAAACAGAACAGGAGCCAGAATATCAGAACTATCTCTGGCAGAGGTCAGCAGACTGGAGGGGAATTAAGAAGGGTGTGGTGTCTTCCCATTGGCTGTAGCTGAATGATGGCAATTTCAGCTGGAAGACACACACCACCTATAGTCAGCCAGTGGTACTGCAGATCCCAAGATAACCTAGCCCAGTGGATGATCGGAGCCTGTGCCCACCGGTGCCGCTGGCATCGACTCCTCTCCCATCACCAGCACCATCCACGGCAGGAACACGGCGTCACCTGGCAATTGGAGTAGAAGTCGCTGGAGCGGACTCCGGTGGTGACGTAACAGGTCATCAGGTGTCTCTCACTCATAAATTTTGAAGGGCCATAAGGTAGCCCTAACTCATATGTTTTGGAGGGCCATCTTGCGTCTCTCACTTTTGGAAGGCTATCAGATGGCCCTCACTCATAAATCTTGGCAGGTCATGAGGCAGCCTTCATTCATAAGTTTTGGAGGGCCATCAGGCAGCCCTCAGTCATAATTTGTAGAGGGCCATCCCCAGCCACCACTATTTTTCACTGTGTTCCCTCCCTGCTTTTGTCCAGTTTGTGTCCCATAACGTCACCCATACCCTGACCAATGCACTTACTAGGAAGGTTCACTTAACGACCGACATGAGGACAAGTGTGTCGCGGGCGGAGGAGGGGACGCTGCGCTCTCCCACTGCTCGGGTCTGGCTGCCGCTGCTGCTGCGGCCGCTGCTGCTACTCGGTGGTGGCTCGAGCGGTGGACCGGATCCCGGGGACTCGAGCGGCGCTCCTCGCCCGTGAGTGAAAAGGGGGATGACTGGTTGTGGGGGTTTTGATTATGGATATTGTCCGTGACGCAACCCACGGTTGTGGTGAGTTTGGTGACACCACCGCTGCTCTGAACGGGGATCCCGGGAGCGGTGACAGGGAGCAGCTGAGTTGTTATTTCTCCCCTCCGTGACTAGGGGGTTGGTTGTCCCGGGGCCCGGTGATGGGGTAGGTAGGGATGATGGCAGGCGGGTTGCGGGGCCTGGTGAGGTGCAGGGTTGCAGGGGCAGCGCTGTGCCGCACGGCACGGGGGTACTCACTCAGCCTGAGACGATGACACAGTTCTCGGTAAAACACACGCTGGATGGACGGGTCCCCCAGACGGCTGCGGTTGTTTCTTCCCCGTAGGTTAGTGATGACTGTCTCTCCCTGCACCTATGTTCTATGTTGATTCCGATGGGTTCCCACCGGTAACCCGCTCCCTGACTTGGATGTAGGCCGGAGGAGCCCCCTTTTGCCCGCAGGCGCTGGCCCTGGGAAACAGTTGCCCTTGGCGGTGGCGGTGTCTCCCCTTCACGGTTGGACGGTTGCCTTCTGTCGGGACTTGACTGTTTGGAAACCCAGGAGGTCCCCGTCACTAACGGATTCGGCAAATTCACGGCGACTCCTAGCCTTGCCGGGGTCCGAAAAGCCCCTGCCAATGGTGCTGGCTTCTCCTTGTGTACCAGTCCGGTACCGCCGGGCCACCGCCCGTCCACGGTCCTTACGGTAAACTACGATAGGCCACTCCTGCAGACGGTCACCACCGTCCGCCAACCCCGCTGCCCCTGGGGAAGGCAACAAGGATTTTGTGTCTGGCTTAGATGTGCCTAATCGGGGTGTAGGGTATGGTGGTGTAGTTACCTGTGGCCCCTGGCTTGTCCAGGGCGCCACATTCCCCCTTAGCAAAATGCAGACCGTCCGCGGGCTGCCCGTCCATCACCGGTTTTATTTTTCTTTTTAACTGTAAAAGACATAAATAACGGTAACTGACATACAATGAAAATAACATCTTCCCACATCGGGAGGTACTCTTACTTAAACGTTGCAACGGTAAACGGTTATGGCTTCCGCTCTCTCCCACCCAAGCAACCTGGCCCTGATGCTGCCCCTAAGCAAACAGGCAGCACCCCTTGGGCCCCAGCCTACTCCACTGCGAGCCCTTCCTCCAATCTGCCTCTCCGGAGGCAGCAACGGTGGGAGCTGTAATAACATAATTATTTACAGGCAACAAGTTTGTGGTTGCCTTGCAAGTTCTCAGGCATGTTCATAGTAGTTTCTATGTAAAGTGGTGAAGGGGGGTCCCAACGGGGACCAGCCGCCGGCTACGACCGGTTCCAAATCAAGGCTTGTTAATCAGGTAAATCTTCGGTTTAATCATTTACTTATCATTCTTTTAAACGGTACTTGCAACACACACACAGTGGGTCCCAACGGGGACAACTTGCAGCGGTGGACCGCTGCCTTTTGCGGCTCAACAGTCCATTCTCACTCGTGGGGCTCTAGTGCCACCTTCACATAGTGCACCGCTCTGGACCCCGATGGTAGCTCGCTGCAGGCGATCTTCCTCCCTATACATGCGGGCATGCACATCTGCTCTACACCCCTCTCGGGCATCAATCTCTCTGCGCAGCTGCCGTTGCCGCCGCTCCCAGTCTGAAGCACTTTCTGCTTGCTCCGGTTCAGCATGTGCGGGGGACGGACCCAGCCAGAGTCCCTCCGTGTCAACTACGACCGGCACCTTCAGTAATGAGGGACCCCGCTGTGACATGGCCTGCTCTGCCTCCTGGCAGCTGCATCCCCGCCGTGCCTCCGGTGCATCTTTGCTGACGGCCTCAGCCTTCGGCTTCTTCCATTGAAGCGGATCAAGGCGGTCACGAGCTTCTGCTGCAGGTCGGTCCGCCGGGGTGGATTGGCAGGGTACTGCTACCGGTGGTGGTGGTAGCGGGCCTAATGGCGGGGCAGCAGCAGCCAACACGGGTAGCGGGGGACGTAGCAGGGCGAGCGGGTATGGACCGGGTCCCTCAGCCGCGATGACCGACCCACTAGGGGTACAGGGGCGTGGGTCACTTACCCTCCCTTCCAAGACTCCCTCCATCTCGCGTCTCCATATGGCCGCCACCACTTCCGCCATGTCGGCCTCCCACTCCTCCAGGAGGAGCTGCATGCGGACCTGCAGACGGCTGCTTAGCTGGACGGTCCGGACTTCCACCCATGCTGCGGTGCCAGGTGCGGGGACCACGGTGTTGTCGGTCGGACTCAGCATCCTTAGCAGCGGCCTCTTCCAGAAACCAGTAAATGGCCGCAGGGTCCTGGCGTCCCTGCTTCCATAGCCACGCTCACATGCGGCCAGCCGCCATTTCGTCTCCCTTAGCCTCTTTTCGGCTCCTCCTCTACAGGGGCGGGGTTTTGGCCTTCGCGCCTCCACTACTCGAGGAGACGCTCGAGCGGGAACTTTTCGCGCCAAAGATGGCGACTTCTGAAATTTTTCGGCCGGACACCTCCGGCGGTAACAAGGCGCACCTCTACCAGACGGCAGAGCGGTAAGATCCTGTTCGTGACGCCAAGTTGTCGCGGGCGGAGGAGGGGACGCTGCGCTCCCCCACTGCTCGGGTCCGGCTGCCGCTGCTGCTACTGCCACTGCTGCTGCTTGGTGGTGGCTCGAGCGGTGGACCGGATCCCGGGGACTCGAGCGGCGCTCCTCGCCCGTGAGTGAAAAGGGGGATGATTGGTTGTGGGGGTTTTGATTATGGATATTGTCCGTGACGCCACCCACGGTTGTGGTGAGTTTGGTGACACCACCGCTGCTCTGAACGAGGATCCCGGGAGCGGTGACAGGGAGCAGCTGAGTTGTTATTTCTCCCCTCCGTGGGTAGGGGGTTGGTTGTCCCGGGGCCCGGTGATTCGGTAGGTAGGGATGATGGCAGGCGGGTTGCGGAGCCTGGTGAGGTGCAGGGTCGCAGGGGCAGCGCTGTGCCGCACGGCACGGGGGTACTCACTCAGCCTGAGACGATGACACAGTTCTCGGTAAAACACACGCTGGATGGACGGGTCCCCCAGGCGGCTGCGGTTGTTTCTTCCCCGTAGGTTAGTGATGACTGTCTCTCCCTGCACCTATGTTCTATGTTGATTCCGATGGGTTCCCACCGGTAACCCGCTCCCCGACTTGGATGTAGGCCGGAGGAGCCCCCTTTTGCCCGCAGATGCTGGCCCTGGGAAACAGTTGCCCTTGGCGGTGGCGGTGTCTCCCCTTCATGGTTGGGCGGTTGCCTTCTGTCGGGACTTGACTGTTTGGAAACCCAGGAGGTCCCCTTCACTAACGGATTCGGCAAATTCACGGCGACTCCTAGCCTTGCCAGGGTCCGAAAAGCCCCTGCCAATGGTGCTGGCTTCTCCTTGTGTACCGGTCCGGTACCGCCGGGCCACCGCCCGTCCACGGTCCTTACGGTAAACTACGATAGGCCACTCCTGCAGACGGTCACCACCGTCCGCCAACCCCGCTGCTCCGTCCGGGCCACACACCCGGACCCACTTCAGTCTGCTCTCTTGCCACTTCACTACTCCTCACTTTTCCTCCTTCCACTTTCCCTGTCCAAGCTAAACTGCTCCTTTTCCCTCCTCCAGGACTGTGAACTCCTCGGTGGGTGGAGACCAACCGCCTGGCTCCACCCCCTGGTGTGGACATCAGCCCCTGGGGAAGGCAACAAGGATTTTGTGTCTGGCTTAGATGTGCCTAATCGGGGTGTAGGGTGTGGTGGTGTAGTTACCTGTGGCCCCTGGCTTGTCCAGGGCGCCACAAGTGCTTGTGTCCGGAGTCACTGCATTTCCCTGATGGCACAAGTCAATGCATAAAAGAAAACCAAACATTAAAACATCACAAAAACCTGCTCATACAATTCAACGAGGCATCAACAGGAACTACATGGTATACACTATATACTGTAGGAGTATTACACAGGAGCAATGCTATCAAATAACAAAAGGACATGGCAGGCAGATAAATACAGGGCCACCCTAGCAAACACCCCTATGTGTGTATCACTTTTTCGTTAGGAGGGTGACACCATATACATCTATATATAAAAGTGGTGTATTGATCTGGTGAAAGGACCGAGACAGTTCTGAAATCCATTGTCTTTAATCATTTTTTATTTACTGTGTTATACATATATACACACACGTTAAAATAATCTGTCACCAGGTTTTACTTCTAATATGAGAGCAGCATAATGTAAAGACAGAGAATCTGACTCCAGTGATCTTTCCATTATTGGTCCACTTACTCTGTTTTCTGTAGTTTTGATAAAATCACAGTTTTATCAGCATGAGATTATCACTAGAGAACTAGTAATCCTCCTGCAATGTACTCATCTAAATTCATGAGCTCTGCATAACCGCGCCCCCACCTCTGATTGGCAGCTTTCTGCCTATGCACAGTGTACACAGAAAACTGCCAAATGGGGAGTAGTGTGGGTGGGGTTATATAGAGTTTGATATTGAGAGAACTGGTAGGTCTGTTGCAGAGAAAACTGTGATTTCATCCAAACTACAGCAAGCAGCCCAATAAGTGATACATTGCTGGAATCAGGGTCTCTGTCCCTACATCATGCTGCTCTTAGATGGGGGAGCAAAAACCCAAAAACCCTGTGATTTCTTCCCTTATAATGGAATTTTATATATATATATATATATATATAGTAAATATATAATATTTAATTTGTTTTCATATATTTATATTCTGACCATCGTGTCTATTTAGATTTAACCCAGCATCTTCCACATAACACAGTTCACCTAATTTGGGCCTTTATGTATAATTTTAAAAGGCCCAAATTATTGAATTATCATTCTATACCCATTTTTATAAGATGTGATTCAATCAAGACCACGTATGTAATGTAGTGGATGTTCCCTGCAGTTCTATGTAACACTACACATAACAAACAGTGTTATCCCTTTGATTACTGATAATAAAGAAGTTACAGTTGTGCTCAAAAGTTAACATATCTCGGCAGATTTTTACTTTCTTGGGCTTTTTTTCCGAAAATATGAATAATAGCACAAAATCTTTTTTTCCCACTCATGGTTAGTGGTTGTGGGACGCCATTTATTGTCAAACTACTGTATTGTCTCTTTTTAATCATAATGACACCCAAAAACATCTGAAAAAAGGCTAAGCAAAAAATCTGCCAGGTATGTAAACTTTTCAGCACAATTGAATTATACAAGGATTTCATGATCTTATAAAATCTACACAGATTACATAGTTCGCCGAGGTAGGCCTCCCAATTTTCTGCCTTCCCCCAAAATATACATACGTTTAACCCCTTCAGCCCCCGGGCACTTTCCGTTTTTGCGTTTTTGTTTTTTGCTCCCCTTCTTCCGAGAGGCGTAACTTTTTTATTTTTCCATCAATCTTGCCACATGAGGGCTTGTTTTTTGCGGGACGAGTTGTACTTTTAAATGAAACCATAAGTTTTACCATATAGTGTACTGGAAAACGGCAAAAAAATTCCAAGTGCGGAAAAATTGCAAAAAAAGTGGGATTGTACAATAGTTTTTGGGATATTTTATTCACCGTGTTCACTATATGGTAAAACTGATGTGTGGGTATGATGCCTCAGGTCGGTGCGAGTTTATAGACACCAAACATGTATAGGTTTACTTGTATCTAAGGGGTTAAAAAAAATTCACAAGCTTGTCCGAAAAACGTGGCGCACGTTTTGCGCCATTTTCCAAAACCCGTAGTGTTCTCATTTTTCAGGATCTGAGGCTCAGTGATGGCTTATTTTTTGCGTCTCGACCTGACGTTCTTAACGGTACCATTTTTGTGCAGATGCTACGTTTTGATCGCCTGTTATTGCATTTTGCGCAAAATTTGCGGCGACCAAAAAACGTAATTTTAGCGTTTGGAATTTTTTTGTCGCTACGCCGTTTACTGATCAGATTCATTGATTTTATATTTTGATAGATCGGGCATTTCTGAACGCGGCGATACCAAATATGTGTGTATTTTTTATTTTTTTAACCCTTTAATTTTCAATGGGGTGAAAGGGGGGTGATTTGAACTTTTAGGTTTTTTTATTTTTTTTAATTTTTTAAAACTTTTTTTTTACTTTTTTTTTTTAATTTTACTAGTCCCCCTAGGGGGCTATTGCGATCAGCAATCCGATCGCTTTGCACAATCTGCAGATCTCAGCTACAGAGCTGAGAACTGCAGATTTGCTGCTTCACTTTCAATGCCGGCTGTATTCCGGCATTGAGAGGAAGTGACTCATGTTAGCCACAGGCGTCATCACATGACCCTGTGCTACCATGGCAACCGCCGAAAGTCACGTGATCATGTCACGTGACTTCCGGCAGGGGCGGGGTAAGTCACTGTCATGGCGGCGCCCATATACATATCACTGCCAAGACTTTGGCAGCGAAATGTAAGGGGTTAATGGCCGCGGGTGGAAGCGATTCCACCCGCGGCTAGCAGGCACACATATCAGCTGTTGATAACAGCTGATATGTGCGCCGATCGCCGCCGCCCGCCGGCGGCAGGGGGCGGGGCTTACCGGCACACGATCCATGATGTATCTAGTACGTCATGGGTCGTTAAGGGGTTAAAGCTCAACACATAAAAACAGATGTAGCAAATCTTAACCGGTTGGATGGCATACTACGGTACTTTGTTAATGTAGCCATTTGATAGATTATTAATTACTACATCTCTACAGCACCAGAACCATCTTCAGTACCTAAATGCATTACTCGAATGTTCATCAGTACATTAATATAAAACTGTAAATAATTATCATTATAGAAAAATAGCACCAGAACCATCAGTTCATGAATTTAAGACATCTCCAGAACCATTATGAATATAGCACAAGAGCCATTTTCAATATAAGTATACAGAATCATCACCTGTACATGAACATAGCATCAAAACCACCATCAGTACAGGAACACAGCATCAAAAACACCCTCAGTACATGAATACATTGCCAGAACATCATCAGTACATGAAAATGAAACCAGAGCTGCCATCAGTACATGAGTGTCTAGAGTGTGGCACTGCCTGATGTAATCTCAGGGTGATCTGGAAACACGAGATCACAGTGCATTGTGGATCCCAGATTTGCTTTAGTGTTCATTTACCCTGAGTTGGAGCATTCTTATTTCTATCCGGTACTTAAGGGGTTAAAGGTTAATTTCTATCTTGTAGTGATCCAACCGGTAGTTGTAACCTCAGCTGCAGCCTGTGCATTCTGCTATAAATATAAATTTCTCACTCCTCCTCATGCTGGCTATAACTCAAACCTTATGGTGAAGGAGCTTGTCACTGCATAGCTGTGGTGCTGTTTCTATTGTAGCTGTGAACTTCCTTACTGGAGAAACCTTGGAGTTCCTTTTGTTGTGTTTTCCCCCACCCATTTGTCTTACCTACATTGTGTTGTCTTATTGTAGTAGCAAGACTAGCATCTCACTGGCTCTCACTAGCCAGGGTGATTTTAGGGTCAACGAGGGCCTAAGCAAGTGATTGGTGCACTGTGGGAAATACTCGTCTAGGGTTATTAGGGAGTGCAGGATTCAGCCTCAGGTGTTTGAAAGGAGGTGACCCAGCTCTGCCCTCCATAATACAAGGGCCTACCTTTGTATTGTTTTCCTGGTGAACCATATGTGTCACGTCATTCACCGGGAGTCCTCCCCTCCCTTGACGTGACATTGCCCTGTTGTACTCGCTGTGTCGTGCTACTTGCAAAAGTTCTTCCATGACCAGGCATGACATCTGCAGTCACACCATGACAATGAGTACAGCATCAGAACCATTCTCAGTGTATGAACATATCAGAACCATTACCAGTATAAGAAAATGGAACCAGAACCCCTAGCAGTACATTAATATAGCACCATAACCATCACCAGTACACACATACAGTACCAGAACCAAAATAAGTAAGTTAATTCAGTACCAGGACCACTATCAGTGCAAATAGAAAACCAGAACCATCATCTGTACATTAATACAGCATCAGAACAACCATTAATGCATGTATACAGCACTGGAACCATTAGTACATGAATGCAACATGAGAATCATCATTAGTGAATGAATATATCACCATGACCATTATCATTATATGGATAAAGCACCATAAATATTATCCGTACATGAATACAATAACCAGAACCACCATCAGTACAAAAATAAAGCAGAAAAACTATCACCAGTACATAAATACAGGACCAAGCCTAATACAGCCATCAATTGAAATGTCAAGTCAGCCCGCACTGTATACATTTATACTGCATGAACCTACAACTTCCATTATGATCTTAACATTGGTAAGGAGATACTGTAAGTTGTTGTGTTAGGGTGAACTCTTAACCAGAGATCACTAGTTGCCTACTGCCTGGCCTAATTGGTATGGACCACGTGCATGCGTAAAGAAATCACACCAGACACAGTCGGATGTGATATCTCTTCTTGATCACAGTAAAGATGGCACCAAACAGAGAGAGTACAGAGCATGCGTCCTCTTGATATAGGCTAGGGGCGTACACAAGTTCAGATATGCACATTTAGTGGGACAGTTCATGGGCTAGCCAATGGGGAGATCTGTGTTGCTGTTGATGGGCGGGTCTGACTTCAGTGGATGAATCCATGGTGATGGTGATGGGAGGGACGTCATCTCGTGGATCCATGCTGATGGTAGGGTCTGTGATGTCATCGGGGGCCATCTTGGGTTCCTCTGAAGACTGACTGGCTTATGTATAGAGAATTCATTTCATTGAACACACTTCTCACAGTGCTCTATGTCCAGAGGTTAATTTAGTATTTAATCTTATGGGTCTCCTCAACAGTTGTTACCAGCCACTATCAGACTGAGGACTATACAGTAACCACAGTTCATATTACAAGCAGTCAATACCACTATTAAACATTTAAGGTGCATTTTCAATGGCTGATAAAAAAAAATGCTTGTTTATTGTGTGAAGTCATTTTTAAGCTCTCATCAGTCCTGTCTAAATCACCAAGGACAAGGTTATTTTATGCGCACACAATGACTATTAATAATTGTTCTGTGTACATGAAAGTGTGTTCAGCTGATCTGAAAAGAAGCTATTAAACGATGGCTAATCACATATATGTAGAATATTGCCAGTCATTTAAAGGGCAAAATTGACCAATGTAAATGCATCCTTGAATCATACCTTACAGAAG
The DNA here is from genome assembly GCF_048569485.1 of Anomaloglossus baeobatrachus. Taxonomy (NCBI): domain Eukaryota; kingdom Metazoa; phylum Chordata; class Amphibia; order Anura; family Aromobatidae; genus Anomaloglossus; species Anomaloglossus baeobatrachus. Next base: position 66,617,697 of record NC_134360.1, read on the forward strand.
ACATACGTGGCCTCCACACTGTCCTCTCCTATAGGATGTTGCTTCTACACTATCGCCCCCCATAAACTAAAGCCTCCACACTGTCCTCTCCTATAGGATGTTGCTTCTATACTATCGCCCCCCATAAACTAAAACCTCCACACTGTCCTCTCCTATAGGATGTTGCTTCTACACTATCGCCCCCATAAACTAAAACCTCCACACTGTCCTCTCCTATAGGATGTTGCTTCTACACTATCGCCCCCCATAAACTAAAACCTCCACACTGTCCTCTCCTATAGGATGTTGCTTCTACACTATCGCCCCCCATAAACTAAAGCCTCCACACTGTCCTCTCCTATAGGATGTTGCTTCTACACTATCGCCCCCCATAAACTAAAACCTCCACACTGTCCTCTCCTATAGAATGTTGCTTCTACACTATCGCCCCCCATAAACTAAAACCTCCACACTGTCCTCTCCTATAGGATGTTGCTTCTACACTATCGCCCCCCATAAACTAAAACCTCCACACTGTCCTCTCCTATAGGATGTTGCTTCTACACTATCGCCCCCCATAAACTAAAACCTCCACACTGTCCTCTCCTATAGGATGTTGCTTCTACACAATCGCCCCCCATAAACTAAAACCTCCACACTGTCCTCTCCTATAGGATGTTGCTTCTACACTATCGCCCCCCATAAACTAAAGCCTCCACACTGTCCTCTCCTATAGGATGTTGCTTCTATACTATCGCCCCCCATAAACTAAAACCTCCACACTGTCCTCTCCTATAGGATGTTGCTTCTACACTATCACCCCCCATAAACTAAAACCTCCACACTGTCCTCTCCTATAGGATGTTGCTTCTACATTATCGCCCCCCATAAACTAAAGCCTCCACACTGTCCTCTCCTATAGGATGTTGCTTCTACACTATCGCCCCCCATAAACTAAAACCTCCACACTGTCCTCTCCTATAGGATGTTGCTTCTACACTATCGCCCCCCATAAACTAAAACCTCCACACTGTCCTCTCCTATAGGATGTTGCTTCTACACTATCGCCCCCCATAAACTAAAGCCTCCACACTGTCCTCTCCTATAGGATGTTGCTTCTACACTATCGCCCCCCATAAACTAAAACCTCCACACTGTCCTCTCCTATAGGATGTTGCTTCTACACTATCGCCCCCCATAAACTAAAACCTCCACACTGTCCTCTCCTATAGGATGTTGCTTCTACACTATCGCCCCCCATAAACTAAAACCTCCACACTGTCCTCTCCTATAGGATGTTGCTTCTACACTATCGCCCCCCATAAACTAAAGCCTCCACACTGTCCTTTTTAATGAATTATAAAAGCAAATACAAATACAATTGAACCCAGTAAAATCCCATCCTGTGACCCCCCACCCACCCCACCCCAGTTTCCTGAATTGCTGTTGAACTAGCTGTTAATATAGAGTAGATTTGAGTCAAATTAGCCGAATTCCACCCCTGTTTGCTTTATCTTATTAAATTGGGGATAATTGCAAGGTGCTTGCAAAAACAAGTAACTTTGAGATTTACTTCTTATTGTAAATCCTCCCCATTCTCAAGAACTGTGGGATTTTAATTTTAGAGTTTTAATGCCTGTTAACTAGGTTACCGTTCATCTAGACCATTAGCAAAGCACTTACAAGCTTTTATTCTATACAGCTTGCTAACACTGCTTTGAAGCTGGTCAATCACTGAAGGAAAAACGTCCCACAGTTCGGCCCAATGGCACAACAAAGCCATCAGTTGAAATGTCCTGATTTTGGAGACAAGTGACAGCTTGAGTACTAGAGCCCCTTATCTCCATCTAGGACTCTGCATTTAAATGTCTCATGATGTAGTTAATGTCAGTTTTTCTGCCAGTGTTCTCCTGCAGGTAAGGTCAGCTGCACCTGCTCTGTAGACAAACCCTCTTGGATTTATATGGCTAGGTCTCCAAGCAAAGCATTTGTATTAAAGCCTCCTTGGTGGAAGGAGCTGCTACGGATTCTCCTGAAGTCAAATCCTATCCATTTTTGGTTCTTTATTTCCTGTTTGTCTCCCCTACCCTCTTGCCTTATTAGTGCAGCGGTGGGTTTAGTTAACCTCACCCGCCTCTCACTAGTCAGGGCATCTATAGGACTTCCCAGGGACTCAGGGTGCTGCTCAGTGACAGTTGTGGAGATTGTATAGGGACTAGCTAGGAGAGTAGGGACAGATGCAGATGAGTGCAGGAGGTGTCCATCTACCCTCTCACTAGTGCCAGGGCACACCATTGTTATTATCTCCTCAGTGTCCCCCTTGTCTGTGGTGTTTTTGAGTTAAGTTTTTTGTTGCGTGCCACACTTTGGTTGGTCTGAACACGCTCACCACGCTCGTTGTCATGACACCAAGATATAGCACGTAATCCAAATCGAAGAGAGAAAAACGGATGCATTAAAAGCATCTTTTATTCCTTAAATCCTTAATACATGCGGACGGTGGATGGGGTCATGTCTGGACAATGGCCGTTTCGCCAGGGATCGTGCTTCAACAAGTCCTCAGGTGTGAAGCCCTGCTGAAGCGCGATGGCAAGCAAAACGGCCATTCTCCAGACGTAACCCGCATCCACTATCGGCATACTTTAAGGATTTAAAGAATAAAGGACACTTTTAATGCATCAGTGATGCCATCCTTTTTCCTCTCTTTGTTTTGGATTCGCTTTAACGTGTATCTCCAGTTCTTTAGCAGTTACATCATAATTCAGAACGCAATATTGCATTTGACAAATGTTGATGTTACATTACAGTAATCCATATTTAGATTTCAGCCTTCCTTATTATTTTCTTCAAAGATACAATCCTCTTTTTGGGATTTTTCTTCTTTCTATCCATTTTGACCATCAATATACTACGAAATGTAGGTCCCATATGATAGTATCACCGAGGAAATTGGCTTGATTACATTACAGTCCAAAGGTCCTTTGATTTTTAGGAAAAAGGGTCAGTTTATTTATTTTTCTCGCCAGTGTTTTACATTATTTTTCGATCTGAACTCCTATTCCTACCTGTTTTACATACATAGTTACCTGTAGACGCAACCTTCTCCTCACCAACGTACCACATGAAGTCAAGCATAGCTATGTCTGCCAGACCCAAGGGATTCCTGCATCATTTAGCTCATATTGAAGAAGTCGGTTGTCTATAAATTGAATTGTGCTGACTCAGGAGCAGGTTGTGCACATCTGTCCTATATTTCTGTCCTATATATCATCACTTCCTATTGTTTAGAATCCAGAAATGTCTACACATTACATTACAGGCAAATGTGATTTCATGTGTGGTTCCACATTTGTCATGCTGTCATGTGTTTTTGCTGAGCAAGCAATCCTTACTTGCTCAACCTTTGTATGGATCTGGTTAATCATTTCCTACTGTTAAGTATCGGTGTATCACAGATGTGAATTGTACCTGAAATCTGAGCTTGCCATTAAAAAGCTGTGTTTATGTTGTATCTAAGGATGAGCGACCCCGAATGGTAAAATTGGGGATTTGTACTTGACACCGGGTGTCCAGGGCTCAGGCTCGAAAACTTTAAAAAAGTCTGTGTCCCAATCCTGTGTTAAGGTACTGTTAATAAAGTTTATTGAAAGGCTGCAGTGCAGCCAATCAACAAGCTTTATTGCATGCGTAAGATGATATCCTGTTGTGAACAATAAAGGTTTTTGTTTAAAAAAAAAATGACATGGGCTCCCACATATTTTTGATTACCAGCACAGGTAAAACAGACAGCCCTCAACTATCAGCTTTACCTTGGCTAGTTTTCAAAAACAGTGGGGATCCCATGCCATTTTTTTAAATCAGGAAGAGCCTAAAGGATGCGCCACTTCTTGGGCAGCTGTAAGCTGCTATTTTTAGGCTGGGATGGGCCAAAAAACCATGGGCATTGCCCCTTAATTTTTTTTTTTCATTTTGGCAATTACTATATAAGATAAATATTATGGTATTTTATTAATTTGGGCAGTCATACAAGTTGCAATACCAAATATTTATTATTATTTTGTTTAACATTATGAAAAAGGGGGGTGTTTTGAACTTATATATTTTGGATTTTAAAAAAATGTTTTTTCCTTTTTTTATTTTTACATCTTTTATCTGTCCTCTTACGGGACTTGACTTTATGATCACTTGTACAATACACTGCAATACAGTAATATTGCATTTTATTTCAAATGTACTGATCTCCTATGATGCCCAGTCTTAGCCGGGCTTTGCACACTACGACATCGCAGGTGCGATATCGGTGGGGTCAAATCGAAAGTGACGCACATTCGGCATCGCAGTCGATATCGTTGTGACGAAATCCTTTTTGATACGACTAACGAGCGCAAAAGCGTTGAAATCGTATCATCGGTGTAGGGTCCAACATTTCCATAATTTGGCAGCAGCGACAGGTGTTGTTTCTCGTTCCTGCGGCAGCACACATCGCTCTGTGAGAAGCCGCAGGAGCGAGGAACATCTCCTACCTGCGTCACCGCGTCTCACGCCGGCTATGCGGAAGGAAGGAGGGGGCAGGATGTTTACGTCCCGCTCATCTCCGCCCCTCCGCTTCTATTGGCCGCCTGCCATGTGACGTTGTTGTGACGCCGCATGACCCGCCCACTTAGACATTTATTGGTCCGTGCACATCTGTCATGCAAGTGCCATTCAGAGCATGACAGACACGCTGCACACATCAGACACACACACTACACATGTCAAACAGGTACACTGCATGCATACATCACACAGGCACACTGCACACATCGGTAAGGCACAATACACACATAAGACAGGCACCCTGCACACATCAGACAGGCACCCTGCACACATCAGACAGGCACACTGCACACATCAGACAGGCACACCGCACACATCAGAACATCAGACAGGCACATAGCACATATCAGACAGGCACACCGCACACATCAGACAGGGGCTTCTTTTCTACAGTCTGGTAGTGTGGCCTCCGTGAGTGAGGCTGGCCCCAGGGGCTCGGCTGTGTAGAACAACAGGTCCCAGAATAACTCAGTCTCAGTCCAAGATGTCTTTCAACTGTTCTTTACTCACTTTTTGATGTTTTGTGAGGTACCCGGGCAATGCTGAGATAAGCCAGGAGGAACCAGGTATCCTTTAGGCCGGTCTAAGGGTAACCGTTAACTCGCCTTCTTAGCACTTCTTGTTTCGGATAACCCCTGACTTGAAGTACCATGGGATTCATCCATGGAAGTCGCTACTGCCTTTTCTCCCCTTTTTGGACTGTTTGCCGGCAGCATGGACCAAGGAAGATGGCTCCAGGCTCGATCCCCCTTATGGGCTCCCTCATTGCTGCTGAGGCTCGGACTCTAGTTGGTTGGTGTGGGACTTGTGGTTCCCCTCACCAGCAGGTTTAGCAGATCAATAAATGGATGTCTACTCTAGGGACCTGTTCCCCGTGCGTGCCTAGTCACCAGGAGTCTCTGTACTCGACCAGCTGACTTCCTCAGCGTCTTTCTGTCCGACTTGCTGGTAACCGTTCTCCCCCGCAAACAGCTACTGTGACGCCCTGGGCAAGCCAGGGGTCACAGGTCACAACATCACATGCACCCCACATTCCCGACAGGTACACCTAGGCTAACCTAAAATCCTTGTTGCCTTCCTCCAGGGGCTGATGTCCACACCAGGGGGTGGGCCAGGCGGTTGGCTCCTCCCACCGAGGAGTTCACAGCCCTGGAGGCGGGAAAAACCAGGCAGTTGAGCTCAGGCAGAGCTTGAGTGAGAAGCAAGTTCAGTTTGAGGGAGTGAAGTAGAAGGAAGTGGTAAAGGAGGACAGTAAGAGTGGCGACAGAAAAGGAACATTTAAGAAAGCCTGAAGTTGGTCCGGGTGTGTGCCCCGGACTGAGACAGCAAGGTCAGCAGACGGCGGTGATAGTCTGCAGGGGGACTGCTTGGAGGTTGCTGGAAGGACCGCGGATGGGTGGTGACCCGGCGGTACCGGAGCAGTATACGAAGAACAGTCAGCACCAGGGCAGGGGCCTTTCGGATCCCGGCAAGGCTAGGAGTCGCCATAATTTGCCAAATCCGTCAGTGAAGGGGACCTCTGTCTCCTAACAACCAAGTCCCGATTGAAGGCAACAGTCCGACCGTTAAGGGGAGACACCGCCACCGCCAAGGCACCAGTTTCCCAGGGCCAGCGCCTGCGGGCAAGAGAGGGGCTCCTCTGGCTCATGTCCAGGTCGGAGAGCGGGTAACCGGTGGGAACCCATCGCTACCAAAAAGACTTTACATAGGTGCAGGGAAGAGACCGTCACCGCTAACTGCAGGGAACATCAGCACCGTAACCGTCCGAGGGACCCGTCCAACCAGCCGTTTGTTTACTGAGAACTGTGTCGTGTTTACTGGCTGAGTGAGTACCTCCGTGCCGTGCGGCACAGCGCTGCCCCTGCGCCCCTGCACCTCCACAGGCCCCATACCCGCCTGTCCACCATACCAACCCCATCACTGGGTCCCGGGACCACCAAAACCCCTACCCACGGAGGGGCAAACAAACAACTGGCTGCTCCATACCATCACTCCCGGGCTCCCCAGAAAGAGCAGCGGTGGTGCCCACTTAATCACCACAACCGTGGGTGGCGTCACGGACAATAAACTATCCCAAATCCCAATCCCCTTTCACTCACGGGCGAGGAGCGCCGCTCGAGTCCCCGGGATCCGGCCCATCGCTCGAGCCACCGAGCAGCAGCAGCAGGGCCGCAGCAGGCTGCAGCGGCAGCCGGACCCGAGCAGTGGGAGAGCGCGGCTTCCCCTCCTCCGCCCGCGACACTACTACACGGGCAGGGTCTGACTAGCGTGTCAGCGTGCGTCTCTCCTTCAGCAACCCTCTTTCTGCGCCTACTGCTCTCAGACTGACTAACTCCTCCTACTTTCCTTACAGTCACTGCCACCTTAGCTTCCAGCCCCTCCCCTACACCCCTAGATGAGATGTGGAGGCAAGCCCCCTCTTGGGTCTGCCCAAGGGTCCCCTCTAAGGTGTGGGACACCTGGTTGCTATGTGTCTGTGCGTACACACCCTATTCCGGCCTTTGAATTTACCTGAAAGCACTGTCCCAGCATGGGTGCAGTACTCAGTGGTGCCTGACCAGGTCAGGGGCGCCACACAGGCACACCGCACACATCAGACAGGCACACCGCAAACATCAGACAGGCACACCGCACACATCAGACAGGCACACCGCACACATCAGACAGGCACACCGCACACATCAGACAGGCACGCCGCCGCACAAATCAGACAGGCACACTGCATATAATAAAAAGGCACACTGCACACATCAGACAGGCATACTGCATATACTGTATTAAACAGGCACACTGTACATATCAGACATCCACATATCAGAGAGGCACACTGCCCACATCAGGCAGGAACACCACACACCAGCCCAGACAGGCACATCACACACAACTGACAGGCACACTGAACACATCAGACAGGCACACTGAACAAGTCAGACAGGCACACACCACTGACATCAGGCAGGCAGACCAACCAGCCCAAACACGCATATTGCATGCTGCTAGCTACACAGTCCCAACCCTTTATTTGTTCCTAGGAAAGCTGACTACACATGTAAATTCTGAATGATTGTCTTTGCTTTTGTAGAACAGATGAGACTTCCATTAGCATCATAGCTCCTGGGTAAAAGGGGGTCATGCCCACTGTGTCTGATCCATTTTTAATTTGTTATTGATGAGTCAGGATGGGCCATATTGACTTATAATATGGTCCTTCAGGATTGATGTATTTTGACAGCACAGAAGCCCAGAACTTATATCTAAAAGAGGTTTTTTTGGGATTACAACATTAATTGCTTATTATTGACCAGGATTGAGCTGAGGTGGATCGGAAGGATATAGCATTTGTTTTTCTTTTAATTCATTAATTAATCGAAATTTTCAGAAGCTTCCATTGAGCATATGTGCTGACTTTTCTGGAGGAAATCCCCAAGCATAGCTGAGTAACACTGTATTAGGTCAATTCCCACTTGCACAATCCATGACTAAAGTGATAGTTTAATAACACGCACAGTTCCAGCAGCAGCTGCCTATTGCCTAAGGGAACAATATGAGAATGAAGAGCAGATCTTAATGCAGAATGCACAGATGAGTTAGTGTATCTGCTTTGCAATAACAATGTCATTTGGTTCTCTACATGTCTTGGAGATTACAAGTATTGCTCTAAGATTCAGTCAAAACAATATTCCTGCCTTGAAGCGAGATAATCTATGAAAATATGAAAAAAAAATATCTATGTCATTGGTAACAAGCATTTGGACTTCAGAGCACCAATTTATTCAATAGACTTTATAGCATTTGAGATTACAGAGGTTTAATATGACTTAATGTGACCCAATGTCATCAATGTGACTTTCGGCTTATAGCAATGTATTTATTGTTGTCTCTCTTGTAAATGTATGTAATTAAACCATTAGGAGTCAGTAATATTAAAGGGAATCTGTCAACAGGTTTTTGCTATGTAAGCTGAGGACAGCATGCTGTAAGGGTTTAAAATAAAAAAGCAACTGTGCTTCTCTTATCTGTGTGTGAGCTATTGTTTTCTTAAACCAAAGGGTTTATTTAAGATATAGTCCAGTGTGATATAGAGAGGACTGAATCTTTTGAAGTTTGTTATTTTTAGAAAACATTTGATTGGTAGCTTCTCCGAGATTAACAATACTGCAAAACCTCCAATTGCCCTGAAATTTTGTATCTAACACTCAAGTATCGAAGGATTATATCCAACGCCTTTCAAACTTTTTAACACAAATACAGCCTAAATAATGTCAAGGACCACACCATAGAAATAGATACTAACCTAGTAGTAACCAACAGCCTATTCAATAACACAGCCCAATAATTATTTTTTTATTATTATTATTAAAAAAAAATCAAAACGTTATTATTATGAGTCATTTATAATCAGACAGACCAACCATGCTTTGCAGGAGACTGACTGAAACTGACTGGGTCACTGTCAGAGGTATGCAAATTGCCTCCTCTGAGAGGAAGAGGACTTGAACTCTAGTGCCACCTATTGGAAGAGGCAATCCTAAAAGTTAATATCGTCCTTTAAAGCCCTTGCCTTTATGACGGTCACAAGAAGGTTTTAGCAAACATCACTGACTGTCATAGTTACATAGGTTGAAAAAAGACCTAGGTCCATCTAGTTCAACCTATACATTTTATAACTACATTTTGTCACCGACGATGTTGTGTGTACTGAGGAAATCATCCAGGCCTTTTATTAAAAGCTGTTATAGTGTCTGCCATTACTACCGCTTGCGGTAGAACATTCCACAGTCTGGCTGCTCTAACTGTAAAGAACCCTTTTCTTTATAGCTGCCGGAATAGCTTTTCTTCCGTTTTTAATATTCTACATAGTTTGGTGTCATCAGCAAAGACTGACACTGTACTATCAATCCCATCCACAAGGTCATTAATAAAGAGATTAAAAAGAATCGTTCCTAGCACAGATCCCTGCGGCCCCCACTGCTGACTATGGCCCATTTAGAGAATATACCATTTACGACTACTCTTTGTTTCCTATCTTTTAGCAAATTCCTTAGTTGCATATAGTTTCCCCTAGTCCTTGCTTCTGGAGCTTTAGTATAAGGCTATGTGTCCACGGTAGAATGTACCTGCGGATTTTTCTGCATGAAAATCCGCGACTTTCGCGGCAAATCTGCACCTTATTTTTGCCGCGGATTTGCCGCGGATTTACCGAGGATTTACCGCGAATGTGCCGCGGATTTTGATGCAGATTTTTTTTTTTCTTTTTCCCCATTCTATACCCAAAATCCGCAACAATAATTGACATGCTGCAGATTTTTCCGGATCAAAATCCGCCGCAAATCCGCCGCGGAAAAATCCGCAGCATGGACACAGCATTTCCAAAATGCCATTGAAATGGCTTGGAAGTGCCGCTGCTGCAGATTTTCGGAAAATCCACGGTAAATCCGCGGCAAATCCGCGGCAAAATCCGCGCAAAATCCGCAGCGTGGGCACATAGCCTAAGGCTATTATGTGGTACAGTATCAAATGCCTTTGCAAAGTCCAAATAAATCACATCAGCAGCATTACTAATATCCAGATTTGCACTTACCCCCTCATAGAACCCCAAAATGTTGGTTACTTATCTCTCATGAATCCATGTTGTCTGTCAGTTATTATATTATTTTCTGCAATATAGTTGTCTCTGGATGACACACCATAATATAGGCTTTCATTCTCCATCATAGACCTATGCATCATTATACCACTCATACCCATATCCCTCCACCTGTGACCGCAGGTAACCTGACCTCAGGTGACCTCTGTAAAGTTATTGACCTCCCCTCAGGTGGGATCACTGAGCTTAATTAAGTACCCTGAGGTCAGGTTACCTGCGGTCACAGGTGAAGGGCCATGGGAATGTCCAGCTGTGACCATAACTTACTTGAGTGATGTCACCGCTGATCGCTGCTCAATCTCTATCTGAAATCCACAGTAGGCAGTCATGTTCCATGATTGCACTCTGTTACTTCAGATACGTAGCAGAGCTGGAATCGTTGTGGGATCTCGTGTGGATTATGTTGTACCTGAGTGCTTTTGGGGTTAATAAGTTGGTGAAGAGGGTGGGTTTTATTGTATTTTTTTTCAAATAAAGGATTTTTTCGATGTTTGTGTTTATTTACTTTCACTTACAAAGTAATAATGGCGAATCTCATAGACCCCTACCCATAACTAATTTTGGGCTTAGTGGCAGCTGTGAGCTGAGATTAACCCCTTATTGCCCCGATTACCACCGCACCAAGGCAATTGGGTAGAGTCGGGTAAAGTGCTCGGATTGTCGCATCTAATGAATACCAACAATTCCAGGTGGCTGCAGGCTGCTATTTTTAGGCTGGTGGGGGCCCAACCTGAGAATACCAGCCGCCATCTGTTGGTCTTTATCATGGCTGTGCATCAAAATTGAGGGGAATTGCACGCCGTTTTTAAAATTATTTATTTAAATTATAAAAAAGGCAGCATGCGGTTCCTCTTATTTTGATACCCAGCCACGATAAGTGCACGGCTGTGGGCTTCCGCCTGTAGCCTAAGGCTTTATCTGTGATGGGTATCATAATATGGGGGGACCCTATGCCAAATATTTTATTTATTTATTTTTATACATCAAAAAATGCACATAGCGCCTGTGATTGGAAGCAGTCAGATGACACGTTGCCACTCAAGGTTGGGGCGCGTCTGACTGCAACCAATCACAAACGTCGGTGGGCAGGGAAAGTAGTGCAAATGCAATGAAGATAAATGAGCGGCCTGGAAGCATTTACAGCTTCTCCGGAGCCTCGGTAAGTACAGCCTGCTTGCTCCTATCCCCCATCTCTTCTACCACCCTTTTTAATCACCGGATTCTGGTCCCCATAGACTTACGGTATATGGGGACCGCCATCCGTCCCGGAACCATATTTTCTTTTAATCCGGTTAAGTCCGCCGGTCCCGGTTATCTGCGAGTCCGCCCATCACTAGTGACAGCGCATAAGTGCAGAATGGGCTGTCTAACATCCTATTGTTATAATTGCAGTTATGAAAGTCTCAAGATCACTGTTTTTGCCTTTTGTTTGTATACATCATTTAACAATACTGATAACTAGAATCTTGGCAGACGCCTGAACTGCGAAATATAATTAAAGGATGTTCAAAATGTCCAGTACTCAATGTCAAATGGAAACAATCCATGGTCAGCAATATCCAAAGATTATTCTGCATTGCTAATTCAATCTTGTCATATTCTCTTCTCAAACCAGGCTTATGATTATAATAGGCTTTCATCAAATGTGAACCTATTTTGGGTAATTTTCATGATTGCAATTAAAATAGTCACATAATGCATCTCATCAAGTCACAATCACTGTTGATTTCTGATGCTCAATATTTACATTTTCCCGAGCGCTATTTCCTCCATGCTGAGTGATCAGGAAATCAGACGCTAGTTGTAAACTTGGCATTTTGGGAAAAGTTATTTTTGTACAATAGACCTGATCAGAAGTTGTTTAGCTGATAGGAAAAAGTTTACAAAAGTTTTAGGCTCTGATTCATCAAGCAAGAGTTGCCAGCATTCTCGTCGTAATACTGCTTGAAATTTTTGATCCTTTTTTACACCAACTTTTAGAAAAGTGGTTGCAGAACTGACGGTATGAGGAATGGCTAAGTGTGCAAGACAAATTCTTCATCATTTACATCATATAAGTGGCGTAAATTACTACAGAAATGTTTTCCTGTGCATAAATGGAGGAACATTTCTGGTGGTGGCCCATGCCTCTTAATGAATGTCGCGCATTTTATGCCATTACACTATACCTCAAGACTGAAGATGACTGAACCTGATAACCAAAGCTCAGTGTTTGTGCCTAACACAAACTTTAGAAAAAAAAAATGTTCATGTCATGGTTGTCATGCATGGTGCTCTGCTCTCCAGCAGGTGTTCTGTTTTATAATTTGTGCCAGTGGACAAGTGGTTCCCGTCCTCAGTTCCTGCCCTGGTGTTTGGAGGGGGTTTTTCCAAGTGCCTCACTCTGGGTGATTGCTCTGCTTCATTAGGGACTGACCTCACCCGGAATGCCGCCAGTCATAGTTCCTGCCTGCAGTAAGTGCTCTGGCTCCAGTTTGTATTTTGATCTTGTCTTCCTACCTGTTGTTTTCCCTCTCCTAACATGTCCCTGACTCTGACGTTGTTCCCCGGCTCCTGACCTCCGTCTTCTACTTTGATCTCAGCTCCGCTTTTCCCCAGTGTACCTTATGTGACTTTCTGGCTTCTGACCTCTGGCTTGTACCCTGACCTCAGCTCCCCTCCCCCTGTGTACCTTACGTGACTTCCTGGATTCTGACCTCTGGCTTGTGCTCTAACCTCGGCTTTGCTTCATCCCTGTGTTCCATAAGTGACCTCCTGGTTCCTGACCTCCGGTTTGTTGGACTTCCCTGTCACTAAGTGCTTCTGGTGACACCTAGTAGTAGTTCGTCACAGTTCAAGTTTGGAGTTCGGGTGCTTTACATATGCTAGCCACTAGAGCAAGCATCACTGTGTTCGGGGACACTCGGTGCGCAGCCCAGTGCCTGGGCAATGAGTCATTGCTAGTTGTCAGGTCGCTTAGCACTGCTGCTGTTATCGTGCTGTCTGCTGCTGCTGCTGGCACATCTTTATATTTCAGTGCTATGCTACCTTGCTGTTCCACTGCTGCCACTACCATCCTAGCCAGCCAGCTTACACGATACCTGCCTCTGAAAGTATGCATGTGTGGCGCCCCTGAGGCTTCCATCGCCACAGGACATTGCACCCTATCCAGCGGTGTGATGTGCCATTCTGGGTGAGGAAAGGAGTGAACGCCGGTCCCCTGGTAAATCTACACAACACCCATTGTTAGGTACACACTGGGACCAGGGACAGTGGCAGTAACCCTCCCATGCTGCATGCTGGGAGGGGCCGTAAGATCCATCCCTGCTCCTATAAGGTACAGCTTAGCAACTGGGGAGGTGGGAGGAGCCACCAGAGAGCAGTCAAAGAAAGGAAGGTCAAGTTTGAGTAGTCTGAGAGAGAGTGGGGAAGGAGGAGGTCTGCAGGAGGCAGACGAGGAGGAGAGAAGGAAAGACAGCTCTAGTCAGTCAGGAGCTAAGAAGAAGAAAGAGACGCTTCCTGGTGAAGATCCTGGGACTCAGAGGGTCCAGGTGACACCAAGCAGAGAAAAGAAGGGATTCCAGGGCCACGGATAGCTGTAGAGCTGTGGTGGCCTGCTCCACAGGAACATCGGTGGAGGGATCAAGCTGCAACAGGGGACGGTCCCTAGAAACCGGAGGAGTGCAAAATCATCTCCAAACAGTAAAAACCGAGGCCCAGGGAAAGTTGTAAACTCCCCAGGCCACAGCCCACAGCAGAACCTCGAGAAAGGGGACAATCATCCGACAGGTGACTCCCCAGCCTGGAGGCTGTAGTGGAGGCCGAGCAGGTACATCCTAAAAGAGCTAGGCTTAGGAAGACAGCTGAAGACAGAGACACCTTAGAAAGAAGGGTACCGGTTTTCACTCCAGGAATCACCCACAAACGGCGGAGGTCCCTGACAGTGGGTTCCAGTCGTCTGAGGGCACCAGTGAGCTCCTACCAGGATGTGTGAGTAAAGAACTTGAAACTGCACCCTTGGAGTGGTCTCTGTTATTTTATCTGCTTAGACTTCCACTACATCATAGACTCTCACGAGCACCAACTGTGCCCCGGGGCACCGCTCCACCTGTGGGGAGCAGTACCACCATTGCTGCCACTTCATCACCCCGAAGGCCTTACACAGCAGCGGCGGCTTTATAGCCGCATACCACAGGTGGCATCACGAACACAAACTTTATTCAAACCCCAAGTCATCAGCCATATTTAACTGACACCCACCAGGGCCACGGAGCCGGGCCCCGCCACCACTGACGACCCCCGGACTAGTCCGGCCCGGCACCGGGTGTCCCATAGCCCTGGGGTGGGCGAGTCAACTTTTGGCGTCACGAACAGGATTTCGTGCCCGGTCCCACCGGGTACTGTGCGCCTGAAGAATTGTGCTTAAAAGACTGTGTATTTTATTGTGAGAAACCGCCGCCATTACAGCTTGCAAAGAGCGGGAAGAAGCGGGGCGTGCCTGCAGAAAGAGCGCGAAAATAGGCCCCGCCCCCTGGGTCTTGCAAAAGAGCACGAAGGAGAGACCATGTCTGCTATGCAGAGCAGAGAATGAAAAATGGCGCGCTAGAAAAAGACAATCCCTGGCAGTGCATGCTGCTGTATAGGGGAAGAGAGAAAATGGCTCCTGTAAGCGGAGGCCAGGAGGAGCTCACCTGGATCAGGCCTGCGACTGCCACTGAGCTGAAGGCTGAAGTCGGGAGAACGGCTGACAGGATGAAGGAGCAGAGCAGACGGGAGATAGCCGTGTGGGGGAAGGAGATGGTGCTGGCCATGAGGAGTCTGAAGACGTCTGTGCAGCGAGGCATGTGTGGAGGTGCCGCCCACGACCATCTGGAGCCCACACCAGCGATGGCGATCCTGCTGCAGAGCATCTCCGGCCTAGATCTGGGTGGGTCCTATAC
Source organism: Anomaloglossus baeobatrachus (assembly GCF_048569485.1). Classification (NCBI taxonomy): domain Eukaryota; kingdom Metazoa; phylum Chordata; class Amphibia; order Anura; family Aromobatidae; genus Anomaloglossus; species Anomaloglossus baeobatrachus. Next base: position 66,632,838 of record NC_134360.1, read on the forward strand.
TGCCCCTGCCCGATCGGGTGTGCTGACCCCGCCGGCGTTACTACCAGAGGCCGCTGCAATGCCCGCCGTGATCCCCGCCGCGATCCCGAGTGCGATCCAGAGTGCGATCCCTGCTGCGATCCCGAATGCGATCCCTGCTGTGATCCCGACTGGGGTCTCTGCTGCGATGCCCATTGAAGTCTCTGCTGCGATGCCCATTGAGGTCCATGATGCGACCCTGACTGAAGTCCCTGCTGAGACGTCCGGCGCAGAAACACCCTATTCGGCCTCATCAGACCAGGCTGCAACGCCGTCTATCCCAGCAACTGTTGTGGCTAAAGAGCAGACCCCTGAACATCCAGAGTAGGACGCAGCTCCGATACCATCACCCCGCAGCAGCCCCACAACAGCTGGAGAACAGGACCAAGGGACCCAGACCAACCTGGCTGCAGCTTCCATGTCACCGGAAGCTGAGCCAGAAGAGGACCCCCGCAATTAAAAGAAAGAAGAAGATGCCGAACTGTAAATAGCCCCAGTATGTCTGTCCATTGTTCTTTTTGAAGATGACACCCTTCCCTGCATTCCTGCCCCTTTGTGTTTTTCGAAGATGTCACCCCCCCACTGTTAATGTGTTACCGGGCCACTGGACTTGAAAGTGGTCCGCAGTTACATGTGTTTATACGTGAATTATGTTGATGTGTAACCAGGCCACTGGACGTAATGTGGCTGGTCTGCTCTAGTTTAAAAATACTTTAAAGTTTCTGCAACGTTCAAGAAAATTTGCCTCCCATAAAGGGAGGAAAAGTTTTAAAAATGTTTTTGTTACATGCATGCAAAAATGTTTTTGCAGTTTCTTTCCACATTTCTTGTTGTTTTTCAGCCCGAGGACGTGCTGGGATTCGCTGTGGGGGAGTGTGGCGCCCCTGAGGCTTCCGTCGCCACAGGACATTGCACCCCGTCCAGCGGTGTGATGTCCCATTCTGGGTGAGGAAAGGAGTGAACGCCGGTCCCCTGGTAAATCTACACAACACCCATTGTTAGGTACACACTGGGACCAGGGACAGTGGCAGTAACCCTCCCATGCTGCATGCTGGGAGGGGCCGTAAGACCCATCCCTGCTCCTATAAGGTACAGCTTAGCAACTGGGGAGGTGGGAGGAGTCACCAGAGAGCAGTCAAAGAAAGGAAGGTCAAGTTTGAGTAGCCTGAGAGATAGTGGGGAAGGAGGAGGAGGTCTGCAGGAGGCAGACGAGGAGGAGAGAAGGAAAGACAGCTCTAGTCAGTCAGGAGCTAAGAAGAAGAAAGAGACGCTTCCTGGTGAAGATCCTGGGACTCAGAGGGTCCAGGTGACACCAAGCAGAGAAAAGAAGGGATTCCAGGGCCACGGATAGCTGTAGAGCTGTGGTGGCCTGCTCCACAGGAACATCGGTGGAGGGATCAAGCTGCAACAGGGGACGGTCCCTAGAAACCGGAGGAGTGCAAAATCATCTCCAAACAGTAAAAACCGAGGCCCAGGGAAAGTTGTAAACTCCCCGGGCCACAGCCCACAGCAGAACCTCGAGAAAGGGGACAATCATCCGACAGGTGACCCCCCAGCCTGGAGGCTGTAGTGGAGGCCGAGCAGGTACATCCTAAAAGAGCTAGGCTTAGGAAGACAGCTGAAGACAGAGACACCTTAGAGAGAAGGGTACCGGTTTTCACTCCAGGAATCACCCAGAAACGGCGGAGGTCCCTGACAGTGGGTTCCAGTCGTCTGAGGGCACCAGTGAGCTCCTACCAGGATGTGTGAGTAAAGAACTTGAAACTGCACCCTTGGAGTGGTCTCTGTTATTTTATCTGCTTAGACTTCCACTACATCATAGACTCTCACGAGCACCAACTGTGTCCCGGGGCACCGCTCCACCTGTGGGGAGCACAGTACCACCATTGCTGCCACTTCATCACCCCGGAGGCCTTACACAGCAGCGGCGAGTTTATAGCCGCATACCACAGGTGGCGTCACGAACACAAACTTTATTCAAACCCCAAGTCATCAGCCATATTTAACTGACACCCACCAGGGCCACGGAGCCGGGCCCCGCCACCACTGACGACCCCCGGACTAGTCCGGCCCGGCACCGGTTGTCCCATAGCCCTGGGGTGGGCGAGTAACATGTGGGTCGTAGAAGCTGTACCATCTATCGGTCCATCCATCCCGGACGGAATACCGACACCTGCTGCTGCAACCTATTGCCCGAGACTGTCACTCCAGTACCCCTGGGTTCAGCCAACGCAGAACCAGTCTTCCCGAGTGGCACCCGGACTCATAACTGCAGTGTAACACTCTCACCATTAGGGGCTCTGGAGTAGACCAGACGCAGGTCTGTAGTCAAGCCCCTTTGCGTTTTCTGTGTGCTGTGGCCAAGTGGGTTCGCTAAACATATCTGCTCGCTTGGTGAGCCTAACAGTGGTGCACAGTGACAGAAAGTAGATCACAATCAGGAAGTAAAAAGAGCTGCGGCACTGGGATAGATTGCCATGAAGATAAGTACAGTATATTAATAGTTCAGCAAATCACAAGAAAGTTATTCAACATATCAAGAAGGATTCCAGACTTTATATAATCCATTCAGGCACAGAAAAGGGCCCCTGTAGAACAATATATGGGCCCTTTGCAGCCCAACAGCTCATGGTAATGCACAATTCCACCTGTTTTGATAGTGGAAATGACCCCTTACCTCTTGGACCCCTGTGTGGACTAACAAGTTGCACCAATGATATATCCGCCCTTACATTTTGGAGCTATGGTTTCCATAAGCCATAGCCGAAACGCATCGGGAGGGGTCGGGGGGGGAGGGTTCCCTCTTTCCCCTATGGTGTGTTTCTTTTTTTGTACTGTCTAATTGAATGATTATTTTTACTAGAGAATTAAGTATGAAGTTTTACTCTATTCCATCTCGTTATATGACCTTTCTCATCGCTGGGATTGTTTTTCCCTCTTCCTTTGCCAATTTACACACCTTGGCAAGGTTTCTTCCCTGTGACTTGTGAGGATCTAAGGAACACATGGTGACTGTGGTGAATTGATACAAACTTTCTTGTTTCCTTATTCTTTTTTTGTTATGGATCGTCTCCATCCCTGAGATATGGCAACCACGTCCTTGCACGTAAATCTGGCTTTATTGGCCAAGAGGCTGTGATGGTCTTCTTGAGAACCACACCCCAATGGCTAAGTGGACTCGATTTGCATACCCAGAAAGGAGATCTTATCTCAGGAATGTAGAGGTGGAGGAACCAAAAAATATTCAGGAGAACAACTGCATCTGGAACAAGTCTAAAAAGATGCATACAGCAAATGACAGGACATTTTAATGTTGGCTTAGGCAAAACCCCTATAGGATTGTGTTACGGGCGGAGGACAGACCACAACAGGGAGGCCGCTCGAGGAGCTCGGATCCGGGTGGTTGCTGTGGCTCGAGTGGCAGCCAGATTCAGGGCTCACGCAGCTGTCCGTCGCCCATGAGTGAAAAGGGGGTATTTACAGGGGAAGAGTTTGTCTGTGATGCCACCCATGGGTTGCGGTGAGGGATTGTGACACCGCCACTGCTTTGTAGGTGGGCGCCCGGGGCTGATGGAGCGGGGCAGGAAAGTGGGATCCCCTCCACGGGAAGGGGAGGTGTAGTCCCGGGGCCCAGGGAACAGTGAGGGATCACAGGGAGCAGGAAACTCACAGTTCGGTTGTCGTGGTGCTGGATGAGCTGCTGATGATTTCGAGGGTCAATAAACACACAGAGTCCTTATTATAAACCAAGGCCGGATGCCGGGAGCCTCTAGAGGGATGTGCTGGATCCCACATGCAAATATACAGCCAGGGCCCATTTCTCCTGCACTTTCTGTCTGTCTCTCTTGTCTGGACTAGTCCGCTTGTAACGGCCTCCGAACCATATCCCCTCTCTCGGCATCGGCGGGCCACAACCCTGCACAAGTCTATCTCAGGTTCCCCGAGACCGGATCTCCGTCGCCTGTGGCCCTCACTGTCACTTAGTCAGCGTAGCTAGTCCAGTTGTCCGGGGCTCCAACCCCGACTACCACCCTCTCCAGGGAGCTCCAACTCCCTCCTGTCAGCTCTCCACTCCTCTCTCTTCCTCTCCCTGACACAGAATGCTCTGCTCCTCCACTTCACTGTCCTGTCTTGTTCCCTCCCATTGTCATGGGGGAGGGGTGGTGACTAGGCCTGATTGGCTGGTGTATACCTGTGTGGGGACTGTGTTGGTGCCAAAGAGGAGAATGGCCTGCATTTTGGTGGATTTGTGCAGGCTCTGTGACAACCTGGTTTTGCCAGGGCGTCACAATAGCAAGGAGGTGATAGGTCCTACGACCTACATGACAGGCAATAAAAATCCAAAAGAGAAATAATAGTTTCACAAAAACTCAGCAAATTAGATTTTCTATGAGATACCAGTCCTGAGTTTCTTTGTCACCAAGCTCGAGATACAGCTTCTCCCATCCTCCCTTTAGTATTTCTCCTGTTGTTGCCACACATAAGATATATATATATTGTGTTGAATTAAAAGGCAACTAGTAAAAGAGAGAAAAAGGATAAACAAAATGGATTCCACTACAGACATAGAGTGCAATGATAATTGGGATCCCTGTATAGAACGCAAACATTCCCAGAAGGATCCTTGATTGGTGCCCCATCCTCTTAGGCTATGTGCCCACGGGAACTTGTACCTGCGGCTATATCCGCAGGTACGGCCGCAGGTTTACCGCAGCTGCCCGCTGCTATCCGCAGCCATTTTTAGCTGTGGTAGTACAGCGGAATAGCTGCGGTAAACCTGTGGACTTTCATGCGATTTACCTGCGGACGTCCCGGCCTCTATCTCCATAGTGGAGGGCCGGGATTTCCGCAGGTAATTCTGCAGGAATATTTGACATGCAGTTATGTGTGGCTGCGGGACATCCGCAGCATATTCCGCAGCCGCACATTCCGCAGCGTAGACACAGACACTCCCCATGTCCCATAGGATAACATGGGGAGTGTCTGTACTTGCTGAAACCTGTGGATTTATCTGGAAAATCCAGATAAATCCGCAGGTTTTCCACGGCAAAATCTGCAGAAGCAAGCTCCCGTGGGCACATAGCCTTAATGACAAGTCAGAAGTTACAATAATATTAAAGGGAACCAGTCACCAGATTTGGCTCCTATAGGCTGCGACCATAACCAGTGAGCTCTTCTATACATCATTCTAGAATACTGTTGTAAGAGCCCAGGCCAATATGTAGAACGTAAAAATCACTTATTATACTCACCTAGGGGACAGTCCGGTCCAATCGGTGTCACTGCTCTCCAGTCCGGCTCCTCCCCTCTTCTGCGATGACTGTCCTCCTTCACAGCCCAGATCAAAGTGCGCTTGCGCAGGAGCACAATGCCAGCCTGTGTGGATGACGTAGGACATGTCATCCACACAGGCTGGCATTGTGCTCCTGCGCAAGCGCGCTGGTCCGGAAAGCAGCGACACCCATTAGACCAGACCGCCCCCTAGGTGAGTATATACAGCATTTTAGAATACTGTATGTAAAAAGCTCACTGGTGGTGGACGCAGCTTATAGGGGCCAAATTTGGTGACAGGTTCCCTTTAAGCACACTGCTTATGTTCCGGCACTGATTTGTTCTCATTGTTAGGCTTCATCCACACATTCGTATGACATGTTCTAGTACTGTCCATTTTTTCCCTTGAACAGTACACTGACCCATGGACTGTAACAGAGCCATATACATATCAGTTTTGGGCCGGGGTCAGACTATCATATAAAAAATCAGCTAAAAAACTCAAGACAATTTGCATCCAATTTTCATCTGTGTGTCCAATTTTTACATCAGAGCGACCTCTGTGTGATCTGTGTCTGTTTGACGCCCCTGGACTATCAGGTCGTCACTGGGTACTGCACGCTCTTTCCCCTTAGTGCAGTATTCAAATCCCTCATGGTTCTGGGTCCCCATCTTACAGTGCTGCCTCCAACAGCAAATCAAATCCTATGAACACCCGGTACTACACCCACCAGACACACCAGTGGGCGGCTTAAGCGGAATAAGGTCGCCCACCTAGGGGTCAGGACAGGAAGGGAAGGTGAGGAGTGTCAGAACAGTGAACAGAGGGAGAGTGTAGAGAGTGGAGTAGTATGGTGGAGGAAGCAGGGAGCGGTGGCTGCCAAGAGTAGCTGTCTAGGTTGCAGACGGTGATCTGGACCAAGAGGAGTCAGACCCCCAATTGCAGGGGATTGAGGCAAGGTGCCTGGACCTGTTAAAGAGAACGGTTAGCAGCCTGGTCCTATCACTGGTCCAGGACTGAAGGTACGGCGGGGTACACGGACCCTAGGTCGGGGAGAAGCTTCAGGCATCCCGGCAATTAACCTGTAATACCGACAAAAAAAGCCCCTATTATTATAAATATATAAATTTAATCAATACACCACATCAAAAAAGTGCAAAATTGAGATTAAAATACATTAATGCATATATTATGGTTGGTGGAGGGTTTTCGGGCTTTTCCCTGTACTCCCCCTTCCTACCCGTGGGGGTCGGCACCCTATGACGTCATGCTAAGGTGCCCCCACTCTGCGTCGACTGGCCCTGTTGAGACCCTATACTTCACACTAATTTGTGCTGCTATTCTGAATGAGGGGCTCTTTCAGGTTGAAGTGATTCCCATTCATGCCTCAATAATGAGATATTGTTGATCTATCTCTGGTCAACAATATCTCTAGTTCGTAAATTCCAGTGTTCACAACAATTCTGGAAACAATTAGTTTTTAAACCAGGGTCTGGGACACAGTCCAGGGTTCATGCATCAATTCCACAATATTATCAACAAAATGGATGGATCGACAAAAATAGCCCGTCCTTATCATTGCCCGACGCGTTTCCCCTCCAGGACTTGAAATCAAAGGAGGTTCTTCAGGGGCTTGTCAAGATTGGAATGACACAGATGGTAAATAAGTATCCCACTTGTCAAGAAATACATCTATCCTTAAATGAGGAATCCTCTTATTGTTGCAGACAGGGTTGCATAGATGAAATAAGATATCTGTCTATGAGCCACCACTGGATAGGCGCTTGTTTGCGCTAATCACCCACAGGATATATTTTCCCCTCCAATATGGAGTTGTTAGTAATGTTGGGTGAAACGGCAACAAATATGCTGGATGTTTAGCTGGGAGTGCCAGTAGTGCCCGGCAATTAACCTTTGGAGAGTGGAGCCTTTATGGACTGTTCCCACTAGCTCCAGAATCAGGGCACTAGCGCAACGAGAGCGATAGGGCCTTCCATAAAAGCAGCCCACTAAAATCCCAAGCGTGAGCCCTGAGAGCAGGCTCCCACACTTAGCCACAGTGGGGAGCGAGGCTCGGCAAGTTTGAGACTACCGGACCACCACGGTGAATCTAAACTTTGTGCCAGGAGGCAGGTCACGGATCACCAGGCAGCACTGCAGGGGACGGGACCCAGACAAGCTCCCCTTGAGAGGCAGCGGCACCCAGAGACTTGGTTTACCCGGTTGTCAGCGTCTGCTTACTGGCTGAGTGAGTACATGAGTAATATCCTCGTCACGGAACCCAGTATCATCTTCCAGAGCCCCGGGGCGTACCCCTACCTGTGGAGGGTAACGACACCTTGCTGCTCCATTCCATCACCCCGGGTACTCCCAATGGCAGCGGTGGTACTCCCAATTACCGCACACCACAGGTGGCGTCACGAACTATAATTCCCCTGCAAATATCCCCTTTTACTTTAGAGTGTGGCCCCTAAGCCCCTGGGCCCGGAGACCCTCGAGCCACAAACAGACACTGCCCACGGATCCGAGCGGTTCGATCCGCTGCTGGGGCAGCACATCTGCATCCGTTTTCATCCATTTTACTGATCAAATACAGTTTCCTAGGTTAATAATTTAAATGTATCCGTAAAAATCGGATGCCACACAGACGTTTTGTTGGATCTGATTTTGTTTTTTTACTCACCCACAAACTTAAATGGCCAAGACTAGGTCATAATCGGTCATCTGAAAAGCCCTATTAAATTATATGGGTGAGTGTTTGTTCCTTTGGTATCTGCTAATAAATCGCAGAGAACATGGCTGCACGATTGTCTGCATGAACAATTAAACGGAATCTGTCAGCAGGTTTTTGCTATCTCATCTGACAGCAACATAATGTAGGCAAAGACATCCTGAATCCAATGATGTATCACTTAGATTACTGATTCCAGCCGTTCTGACACAATCACAATTTTTAGATTTGACCATCTAGCGGAGCTGAGTGTCCTACCATGTCTTACATAGCAAAAACCTGCTGACAGATTTCCTTTAAAAGCAGATCCGTGTCTTCCATCAAGAAGACTCAGAGCATAACGTATTCTCAGCTTTTTTGAAGATCAGACTTGATGATTAAAGTCTATGGGGATCCGTAGGACATGGATGTCACGGCTGTCTCTCTGCATTTAGAAACTTGTTATAGGATCTGGGCCAGAGTCTCTCTTTGCCATCTGAGATTCCTCACATTAAGCGTAATTTCCTTTCCTTTGGTGTTGAAAGGGTTAATGTGAGTTTTACTTTCCAGCAGCTTCTGACTCGTGAGTCCTGTCCTCAGGTGCTTCCGGTTGGTGACCACTCTCTTTCCCTATATATGGTCACATCTCCCAGTAGAGGGTACCGGTTATTCTCATTCCTTCTGAAGTTAGGCCTCGAGATAGAATGAGCTGCTGGAGCCATTGTTGTGTGTAGGCTGCAGTCCTGGCATCTGACTGGAGCTGTATAATCATGCTTTATCCTTTTGTTTTCCCCCTGTCTGTCATACCGTCTCTTCTTGTTGTAAGTATTAGTATAGCAGTGGGACAAGCGATGGTCACCTGCCAGCTCACTAGCCAGGGTTATTATAGGTTCTCTTAGGGCTTCAGGTATCCTGCTTGGCGACAGGTGTGGAAGATGTATAGGGACTGGCTAGGAATGCAAGGTGCAGATGTAGATGAATGCAGGAGGTATCCCATCTTCCCCTTAACTAGCACAAGGGCCCACCATTGTTAAAGTGTCCCAGGTGTACCCCTTGTTTGTTATGGTGAAACCCCTGTTTGTTGTGTGTATTTCCTCACACCGGACCTTCCCAAGTCCGTGAATGACAATGGATGAAACTAAGAAGAATTCAATCCTAGTTTCATCTGTTTTTAACTGATACATTATTAAAGTGAGCCTGTCATGTCAAACACACTATTAATATGGGGTTAATCTCCAGGTTCTAAAGCAGTGTGGCTGCCACAATGAGAGCCCCATGGCCAAGAGGAAAATACCTTTATTCCTACTGGCAGCCTCCTGATTTTAGCCAGCATGTTTATCTGTTAGAATGAAACTGTGGCACCCCTGGGGCTTCAGGCACCACAGGGTATAGCATCTCCATTAAGGTGTGGTACTTATCTCAGGTCTAAGGAAGGTCAGTACCAGTTCCACCAACATACACATACAAAAACAGTGGGTTGCCCTCCCCAATAGGGACCGGGCCAGGTCACAGAAGGGGGTCACCACAGCGGTTGGGTTTAGAGGACGCCACTGCACTTAGGAACCACAGCCCCTGCCTCTGCATCTCATTTGCCGGCACCGGTGCCCAGTGCTGTGGCGCCTGCGGGTACTGCCACCACCCCCGTCCGTCCTCTATCATACTCCCCGAAGTAACCCCGCTCTGCCTATGGGTAACGACACCATCCCAGCTGCGACCTTCACCATCAGCCCCGGATAGCAGCACCTGCAGCGGCGGCCCATCCCTGGCCGCAGACCACAGGTGGCGTCACGATCTAAAAAGACTTTCCTAACCGTCACTACCACCACCATCCACCATCCTTCCTCCAGTCCACTGCCTTCCCTCCCTTCTGTACGCCTCGGGGTCACGAAACCAGGCCAGGCCAACCCGTGACAACGCAGAGGATCTGCACTCCCTGGCCCGGGTGAAAACCCCTCGACCGCAGGGTGTTACAGAACAGTCAAAGTCCAGACCTAAATCCCATTGAGAATCTATGACAAGAATTAAAAATTGCTGTTCACAGACGTCTCCATCCAATCTCTCTGAGCGAGAGCTTGTAGGCAAAGAAGAACAGGCAAAATCTCAGCTTCTAGATGTGCAAAGCTGGTAGAGACATCTCCCAAAAGACTTGCAGCAGTATCTGTAGCCAAAGGTGATCCTACAAAATATTGACTGTAAAAAAAAAATATGGAAACATTCATGGGTATGAATACTCTTTCAAGAGTATTGTTGTGGTTTTTCTCTAGGATTGCTGATAAGCCTACTTTGCTCATTAATTACTTTTCTTTTGTATTTTAGATTTATCGCTTCTTTTGTATCTTACCCAGTTTTGTTTCTCTTCGGCAGGACGCGGAGTCTCTGGACGAATCTCTGAAGGTTTCGTGGACATCCCGGGACTGGTTGAGATTTGCTCCTCTCTGGATGGTTGTGATTGTAATTGCTGCGGCTGGAATAACATGGTTCCTTTTGGGTAGTTATATCTGTCATCTAGATTACATTCTACAGGAAAATACACTCATTTGTTATATTATTGTGCCATTATTGCACGTCAAGCTATTTTAGCGCATTCTTCCACATCTCAACCTGTCAGTTCAGACTCCACAAATTACTGAAAAACTGACAACTTTTCTCAGTATTCTAATTAATGTTTTATATAACTACTATTTCACTTTTTTATTAAGGGACATAAGAGTTTCTGTCATAGTAAAAATTACCACTGTGTCTGTATCAAATTTCTAGATAGATTTCTACCCAACAATAAGCCTTTAATTATTTATTTAAATGAATGTCCTTTTGGCCTTCATCAGTCAGTTATGTGTGTGTATGTACAGTGCCTTGTGAAAGTATTCGGCCCCATTGAATTTTTCAACCTTTTCCCACATTTCAGGCTTCAAACATAAAGATAAAAATGTTAATGTTATGGTGAAAAATCAACAACAAGTTAGACATAATTGTGAAGTTGAATGAAATTTATTGCTTATTTTAAACTTTTTTAAAAAATAAATAACTGAAAATTGTGTCGTGCAATATTATTCATCCCCTTTACTTTCAGTGCAGCAAACTCACTCCAGACGTTCATTGAGGATCTCTGAATGATCCAATGTTGTCCTAAATGACTGATGATGATAAATATAAGCCCCTGTGTGTAATCTAGTCTCCGTATAAATGCACCTGCTCTGTGATAGTCTCCGTGCTCTGTATAAAGCACAGAGAGCATCACGAAGACCAAGGAACACAACAGGCAGGTCCGTGATACTGTTGTGGAGAGAAGTTTAAAGCCGGATTTGGTTACAAAAAGATTTTAAAAACTTTAAACATCCCAAGGAGCACTGTGCAAGCAATCATATTGAAATGGAAGGAGTATCATACCACTGCAAATCTACCAAGACCCGGCCATTCATCCAAACTCTCATCTCAAACAAGGAAAAGACTGATCAGAGATGCAGCCAAGAGGTCCATGATCACTCTGGATGAACTGCAGAGATCTACAGTTGAGGTGGGAGAGTCTGTCCATAGGACAACAATCAGTCGTACACTGCACAAATCTGGCCTTTGTGGAAGAGTGGCAAGAAGAAAGCCATTTCTCAAAGATATCCATAAAAAGAGGGTGCTGGGGTCACATGAAACCAAAATCAAACTATTTGGGCACAATGCCAAACGATATGTTTGGCGTAAAAGCAACACAGCTCATCACCCTGAACACACCATCCCCACTGTCAAACATGGTGGTGGCAGCATCATGGTTTGGGCCTGCTTTGCTTCAGCAGAGACAGGGAAGATGGTTAAAATTGATGGATGGAGCCAAATACAGGACCATTCTTAAAGAAAACCTGTTGGAGTCTGCAAAAGACCTGAGATTTGTCTTCCAACAAGACAATGATCCTAAACAAAGCAAAATCTACAATGGAATGGTTCACAAATAAACGTATCCAGGTGTTAGAATGGCCAATTCAAAGTCCAGACCTGAATCCAATGGAGAATCTGTGGAAATGAAAACTGCTGTTCACAAACGCTCTCCATCCAACCTCACTCAGCTCCAGCTCTTTACAAAGGAAGAATGGGCAAGAATTTCAGTCTCTTGATGTGCAAAACTGATAGACACATACCCCAAGAGACTTGCAGCTGTAATTGCAGCAAAAGGTGGAGCTACAAAGTATTAACTTAAAGAGGCCGAATAATATTGCACGCCCCAATTTTCAGTTGTTTATTTTTTAAAACAGTTTAAAATAAGCAATAAATTTCGTTCAACTTCACAAAAGCCTGAAATGTGGGAAAAGGTTGAAAAGTTCAAGGGAGCCAAACACTTTCACAAGGCACTGTATATATATACACATATATATATATACTAGAAGGTGGCCCGATTCTACGCATCGGGTATTCTAGAATTTACGTATTGTGTAGTTCATGTATGATTTTTGTTATATATATGTGCGGTATGTGCGTATATTTGTGTGTGCAGCGTTGTCTGTGTGTGGGTGTCTGTGTAGGGCAGTTGTTTGTGGTTTCCAGTGTGTGTGTGTGGTGTGTTGTGCAGTGCGCGCGCGCGCGTGTGTGTGTGTGTTGGGGGGAGGTGTGCACTCTCCATCGTGCTCCATCCCCTATGCTGCGCACCCCTCATCGTGCTACATCTCCCATCCTGCGCACTCCCAAACGTGCTCCATCCGCCATGCTGCGCACTCCCAAACGTGCTCCATCCGCCATGCTGCGCACTCCCCATCGTGCTCCATTCCCCATGCTGCGCACTCCCCATCGTGCTCCATCCGCCACGCTGCGCACTCCCCATCGTGCTCCATCTCCCATGCTGCGCACTCCTAAACGTGCTCCATCCGCCATGCTGCGCACTCCCAAATGTGCTCCATCCACCATGCTGCGCACTCCCAAACGTGCTCCATCCGCCATACTCCACACTCCCCATCGTGCTCCATGCCCCATGCAGCGCACTCCCCATCGTGCTCTATCCCCTATGCTGCGCACCCCCCATCGTGCTCCATCATCTATGCTGCGCACTCCCAAACGTGCTCCATCCGCCATGCCGCGCACTCCCAAACGTGCTCCATCCGCCATGCTGCGCACTCCTAAACGTGCTCCATCCGCCATGCTGGGCACTCCTCATCGTGCTCCATCCCCCATGCAGTGCACTCCCTATCGTGCTCCATCCCCTATGCTGCGCACCCCCCATCGTGCTCCATCTCCCATGCTGCGCACTCTCAAACGTGCTCCATCCGCCATGCTGCACACTCCCAAACGTGGTCCATCCGCCATGCTGCGCACTCCCAAACATGCTCCATCCGCCATACTCCGCACTCGCCATCGTGCTGCATCCGCCATGCTGCGCACTCCCAAACGTGCTCCATCCGCCATGCTGCGCACTCCCAAACGTGCTCCATCCGCCATGCTGCGCACTGCCAAACGTGCTCCATCCGCCATGCTGCGCACTGCCAAACGTACTCCATCCGCCATGCTGCGCACTGCCAAACGTGCTCCATCCGCCATGCTGCGCATTACCAAACGTGCTCCATCCGCCATGCTGCGCCAGCATCAGCCTCTCTATCCGCATCATCAGCCTCTCTGCCCGCAGCATCAGCCTCTCTCCTCCCAGCATCAGCGTCTCTGTCCCTAGCATCAGGCTCTCTCCTTCCAGCCTCCCTCAGCATCAGCCTCCCTTTCCCAGCCTTCCCAAGGATCAGCCTCTCTCCTCCCAGCCTCCTTCCTCCCAGCCTCCCTCTCCCAGCCTCCCTCAGCATCAGCCTTCCTGTCCCAGTCTCTCCCAGCATCAGCCTCCCCAAGCATCAGCCTCCACCAGCATCAGCCTCTGTTCTTCCAGCCTCCTCCAGCATCAGCTTCCCTAAGCATCAGCCTCCCTCGTCCCAGCCTCCCTCAGCATCAGCCTCTCTCCTTCCAGCCTCCCTCAGCATCAGCCTCCTCTCCCCAGCCTTCCCTAGGATCAGCCTCTCTCCTCCCAGCCTCCTTCTTCCCAGCTTTCCCATCCCAGCCTCCTTCAGCATCAGCATTTCCCTCTTCCCCATGATCAGCCTCTCTGCTCCCAGCCTCCTCCAGCACGCCCTGCTCCTCTGCCGACACTCACACACCCGATCGCATGCACTCACACACACACCCGATGGCATGCACTCACACACACACCCGATCGCATCCACTCACACACACACCCGATCGCATCCACTCACACACACACCCGATCGCATCCACTCACACACACACCCGATCGCATCCACTCACACACACACCCGATCGCATCCACTCACACACACACCCGATCGCATCCACTCACACACACACCCGATCGCATCCACTCACACACACCCGATCGCATACACTCACACACACTCGATCGCATCCACTCACACACACAGACACTGACGATATCGCACTTACGCGCTCATACTCACAACATCCGGGGATATCACATGCTTCTGGCCATGTGATCCTCCGTCAGGTCCTGGAAGATCACAACAGCACATTTTCGCCGCCGAGAAGCAAGCGATATCCCAGGATGTCGTGAGTATGTGGATGCGATGTGAGGTGTGTGTGAGGTGTGTATGAGAGTGAGTGTGAGTGTGATCTGATGTGTGTGTATGTTTGTGTGTGTGCGTGTGGACCTTCCGGCGCAGCAGGACCTTGATGGGCTTGTAACCATGGTTACCTTGCTCGCATGGTTACCAACGTATCCACACCACTCCCACCACTGCCGTGGGAGCGGGGGCCGGGGGAGGGGGAGGGAGTACAGTACTCACCTCCGTGACAGCGCTTGTAACCATGCGAGTATCCACGCCACCCCTTTGGGAGCGGGGGCCGGGGGGGGGGGGGGGGGGGTTGGGGGGGGATAGGGAGTACCGTACTCACCTCCGTGACAGCCGTGTCAGTTAGAGAAATGCGCGGGGAGAGGGAGGGGGTGGGGCCAGAGCTAACGTGCATTGCGTGAGGGGGGCGGGGCGTGGCGTGGCTGAATTGCCAATGCCTGCAGGGTGCCGGGGCGAGAGGCCAATCTGTGGGTGGGGCGGAGCCTGGGCGAGCGGCTGGCCAATCCGTGTGGGGGCGCAGCCTGGGTGAGCGGCCAATCCGTGTGGGGGGGCGGGGCCATGGCGAGCCCAGCGGCCAATCAGCTTTGTGTCACCGTAAGGACACAATTTTGGAGCATGACAGACAGACAGACAGACAGATAGACAGACAGACAGACAGACAGACAGACAGAATAAGGCAATTATATATATAGATATATATATATATATATATATATATACACATGTATGTATGTATATGTATGTATGTATGTATGTATGTATGTATATATATACACATACATATAGACATACATACAAGTCAAGTGCAGCTCAATAAATTAGAGTGCCTTCTGGACACCTGTAAAGTCAGCACTCCTCCCCATGATTGTGTAGCCTACTGAAACAGACTAAGGGATCATTTGAAACGCTCAGGAAGCCTTTGCAGGTTTTTTGTGGTAATTATTCTAATTTTCTGAGATAATGACTTTTGGGTTTTCATTGGCTGTAAGCCATAATCAATCATCAATATTAACAGAAATAACCACTTGAAATAGATCCCTCTGTGTGTAATGACTCTATATAATATATAGGAATAGATCCCTCTGTGTGTAATGACTCTATATAATATATAGGAATAGATCCCTCTGTGTGTAATGAATCTATATAATATATAGGAATAGATCCCTCTGTGTGTAATGACGTTATATAATATATAGGAATAGATCCCTTTGTGTGTAATGAATCTATATAATATATAGGAATAGATCCCTCTGTGTGTAATGAATCTATATAATATATAGGAATAGATCACTCTGTGTGTAATGAATCTATATAATATATAGGAATAGATCCCTCTGTGTGTAATGACGCTATATAATATATAGGAATAGATCCCTCTGTGTGTAATGACGCTATATAATATATAGGAATAGATCCCTCTGTGTGTAATGAATCTATATAATATATAGAAATGGATCCCTCTGTGTGTAATGAATCTATATAATGTATAGGAATAGATCCCTCTGTGTGTAATGAATCTATATAATATATAGGAATAGATCCCTCTGTGTGTAATGAATCTATATAATATATAGAAATAGATCCCTCTGTGTGTAATGAATCTATATAATGTATAGGAATAGATCCCTCTGTGTGTAATGAATCTATATAATATATAGGAATAGATCCCTCTGTGTGTAATGAATCTATATAATATATAGGAATAGATCCCTCTGTGTGTAATGACGCTATATAATATATAGGAATAGATCCCTCTGTGTGTAATGAATCTATATAATATATAGGAATAGATCTCTCTGTGTGTAATGACGCTATATAATATATAGGAATAGATCCCTCTGTGTGTAATGAATCTATATAATATATAGGAATAGATCCCTCTGTGTGTAATGAATTTATATAATATATAGGAATAGATCCCTCTGTGTGTAATGAATCTATATAATATATAGGAATAGATCCCTCTGTGTGTAATGACACTATATAATATATAGGAATAGATCCCTCTGTGTGTAATGAATCTATATAATATATAGGAATGGATCCCTTTGTGTGTAATGACGCTATATAATATATAGGAATAGATCCCTCTGTGTGTAATGAATCTATATAATATATAGGAATAGATCTCTCTGTGTGTAATGACTCTATATAATATATAGGAATAGATCCCTCTGTGTGTAATGACTCTATATAATATATAGGAATAGATCCCTCTGTGTGTAATGAATCTATATAATATATAGGAATAGATCCCTCTGTGTGTAATGACTCTATATAATATATAGGAATAGATCCCTCTGTGTGTAATGAATCTATATAATATATAGGAATAGATCCCTCTGTGTGTAATGACTCTATATAATATATAGGAATAGATCCCTTTGTGTGTAATGACTCTATATAATATATAGGAATAGATCCCTCTGTGTGTAATGACTCTATATAATATATAGGAATAGATCCCTCTGTGTGTAATGACTCTATATAATATATAGGAATAGATCCCTCTGTGTGTAACGACTCTTTATAATATATAGGAATAGATCCCTCTGTGTGTAATGACTCTATATAATATATAGGAATAGATTCCTCTGTGTGTAATAACTCTATAAAATATATAAGAATAGATCCCTCTGTGTGTAATGACTCTTTATAATATATAGGAATAGATCCCTCTGTGTGTAATGACGCTATATAATATATAGGAATAGAACCCTCTGTGTGTAATGACGCTATATAATATATAGGAATAGATCCCTCTGTGTGTAATGAATCTATATAATATATAGGAATAGATCCCTCTGTGTGTAATGACTCTATATAATATATAGGAATAGATCCCTCTGTGTGTAATGACTATATAATATATAGGAATAGATCCCTCTGTGTGTAATGACTCTATATTATATATGCGTTTCCTTTTTGTATTGAATTAGTGAAATAAATTAACTTTTTGATAATATTTTAATTTACTGAGATGCACCTGTATGTATATATTACTTTTCTGTACGGAGGGCCACAAAACAACAATTATGCTTATTCTTGCAAAAACTCACAATAGACAATGTCACACATTGGAGGCAACTGTTATAAGGATACTTTGGGATATCTTCCCAATTTATACCTGTGACATCAGGTGCTCGTTAAAGGGGTTGTGCACTACTTTTACTTGATGGCCTATCCTTAGGATAAGCCATCAATGTCTGAATGGCTGGAGTCCGACACCCGGCACCCCTACGAACAAGCAGTTCTCGGGCAGTTGGAAATGCTCAGTTCTGAAGCTGTCCGCCAACTGATAGCGGATGTGGCTGGGTACTGAACGTCAACCTCCCATTCAAATCAATAGGAGGCGGATGTGCAGTACCCAGCCACGGCCACTATCAGAAGATGGGGCAGCTCCGGAACTGAGCATTACTGGCCAGCTGCTGCTGCCACCAGTATCAAAACCAGCAGATCGGTGGGGTTGCCTGGTGTCAGACCCCGGCCGATCAGTCATTGATGATCTATCTTAAGGGTAAGCCATCAATGTAAAAGTAGTGGACATCCTCTTATGTCAAACTAACATATCTCTGCAACTTCAAGCTCCATAAAGATCTGTGATGGTGTCAGCTTGGATCATTAGATCTACAGTAGGGTCCATATATGTTCCACACAGTTTATGTGCCATGTGAAATGTTATTTACGTTGTGGATTTCATGTTGTGCATTGAGCTGATTGGGTAAGTCGAAATTCCCAACAAACTCCATTTGTTACTGATTTTTCTGAAACAAAATTCACAACTCGTAAAAAAAATAGTGTAGTCACTTTCCCTGGTGCATCAGTAGATTGCTGACAGTCTCTGTATAATCAGTTATGATGTGTTTTCCTATACAATGTTATAGGAAGGTGATGGCCCCAGACCCCACAGGCGCCGCACTCCTTCGCCAAGGTGACTCTGTGTGCAGATGTGACTTTGGGATGGGTGCATGAAACTTATTGGTGTCCATCACCCCGCTGGCAGCAATTGTAGACAGTTAGTAACACACCCAACACCAGAGCTCGCTTAGCCAACCAGAACAGTCCACTTTTTTTCTTCACACTGTTATTATAGACATGACCTTGCTTTCCTTGCTTTCAGCGTGGGGTACTGCTCCACGACCTCTTGCCCTATGCTATCTTGGATCTAATCCTCAGGCTCCGGGGTCTGTGTCTCCTTCCCCCTGACTCCGTTCCCCTTCGTCCAATTCTGTGCCCTGGCAGCTCTCTACTAGAAGACTCTCTAAGCCCGCGGGGGTGAGCTGTAGGCTCCGGACCTCTTGAGATTACCTCCTTGACTGACTATGTCTTCTCTCACTTGAACGCTTTTCTTCTCTGCCTCCTCTCGAGACATCCCAACTGTCCTCGTTCCCTCACCTGTCACTTCCCCTTTAATCCTATCTCTTCCATTCTGCTGCTATCTCAGCCCAACCACTGGGTGGAGCCTTTGGTAATGTGTCGCCCAGGGAATGGGGTACTCGGTCCCGGGCAGTGTATCACTGGGGAATGTCACTTTGCTGGCCATTGCCCGGTCCCATGCCCTGGGTGCTTTTTTTAATGGAGAGTAGTTACAGGGGAGATAAGAGTCATTTGTGTGACGCCACCTGCGTGTTGTAGTTAATGTTGTGGAACCGCCGCTGCTAAAGTGGGTACTCCCAGGGCTGGTGGTAATGGCAGATGTGGTGGTAGGTCCTCCGCAGGTAGGGCTAAGCCTGGGAGGTATGTGATGTAGTAATAATGGAGGCCACACAAGGGTTGTAATTAACAGTTTCTACTCACTCCGGACCCTTGGATGGCTGGTTCATGTCCCTGTATTTCCAGTGCCAGTTGATTACTCAGTTGCTCTGTCCCCAGCACTCTCAGTGTGGTTGGGACCCCAAAGCCTGTAACTTTGGGGGTCTCCCAGCTGTGATATAGCGGTCTGTCTGTTCGGCTAGCAGTGTGGATTCTGTGAGGAGGTATGTGTCCGAAACCCCGATCCTTGCTTTACTGCTGATACTCACGGATCGGTAGGTCAGTGAGGTCTGTGAAGGTCCTTCACCGTGCAGGTAATTGCCAGGCTGTCTGAAACTGTCGCCTGACCTAGGGCCCTGTGCCCCGTGCGTGCCCAGGTTCCAGTGGTGCTCCCTCGTACTGTCCCTGGTGACCTCACTCCGTTCCAGAGGTACTCTTTGGCCCTATTCTGGCAACCTCACTCCTGTGCCCCATTACATGACCCAGCTCTCAGGTACGTCTGCACACTTCACTGTGCACTCCTGTTCTGCCTTTTCCTCCCACTACGCTGTCTAGTTCCCTGATCAGGCTATGCCCTCTAGGTGGCCCTTCCCTTGTCGGACTAGGCAGTGCCCACTAGTGTGGAGTGGTAACTAGGATTTTAGTGTGCCACCCCCGTGCCAGCAGCCGGTCGCTGCTCGGACCTGGATCTTCAGGTGTGGTGGCTCGAGGGTCTCTGGACCCGGGGGTCTCGCGGACACGCCAAATAAAAGGGGGAAGACGTAGATGTATGGGCTCGGCCGTAAGAAGTTCGTGATGCCACCCACGGTGTGTGGTGAGGTGGGACACCACCGCTGCTGTTACGGGGCATCCAGGGGAGATGTTGTGCAGCAAGTTGTTAACCCCTCCGTGGGCAGCAATGGTGGCCTCGGGACCCAGTGGCTCTGGTGCAGGGGGAGATGATGACCGCAGGGGGTACAGGTGTACTCACTGACAGTAAACACACGAATCTCTTGTAAACCAAGGTTATGGTGGCCGGTGCCGCGGCCGGTTGCGCTCTGGTCCCCCACCCGGCTGGTGGTCTCTATCCTTTTCCTACACCTTTTTGTGTGAATTAGACTTCCTAGCTTGAAACTCAGGAGTCCGCTCCCGGCTGGATGTGGCCTAAGGAGCCGTGCTCGCAGACGCTGGCCCCTGGGATCTATGGGCCCTGGCGGTGACCTCTTATCCCTAATCGGTGGGCTGTTGTCTTCTATGAGGGACTTTGGGTGGGACAGGACCTCTAGTCCTGGCCTCAATCGGTTAATTAACCAGTTCCAGTAGGTTCTGGTTCCTGGCTTCAGGGTCCGAGTACCCCCCTTTGTGCTACGGTTTCCGGGTTGGTTCCCCGTGTCAGTACCGGCGGGCTCCAACCCGGGCCCGGTCCACCTCGGTTCCACCGAGCCGTCTTCCCGTCTCCTGTTGACAGAGACCACCGTCTGCCTCCTAGCCAGTGGCACCAGGGCTCTTACCCTGGTACTTGTCAGTCAGCTTCAGGTCTGACACACAGGCCTGACTTCACTCCACTCCACTGAACTTGAACTCTAAAGCTTAACTACTGTTTTTCCCACCCCGGGTTGTCTAGACCCCTGGGTGGGCGTGTTCCAACCGCCTGGTCATGCCCACTCGTGTGTCGAACTTTTCCTAAGGGGGGGTGACTAGGGTTTAATGGTTGGCTGTGTGTTTCCTAGTGAGGGAAGGTGTTATGCGGGGGCCTATTTGTGACTACCTGGTTTTGCCAGGGCGTCACACTCCCCCTTGGTTAAACACAGATCGTCCGCGGGCTGTCCGACCACCACCGGTTTATTTTTACTGCAAGGAGATAAAAGAATAAAACAATTACAAGTATAATAACATATTTACATTTCAAGAATATTTTGTTGTTCTTCTCTCACGGGAGGCAGGTTGCTTAAACGTTACACACTTCACCCACCCAAAACAACCTACCACCTGGTGCCACCGCTAAGCAATGGTGCGCACCCCTTGCCCAAGTCCAAGGTAGGTCCGGGTGTTGCCCAAACGGGCCAGGTAAAAAGTTCCTTACCCGGCAGTCCTTTCAAGGGCCCCATGTCCAGGGGACCCCTGACCCGGAGGGTGGTCACCGATCTTGCTGGTGACAGGGCCTCGGCCTACTCTACCACAGACCCGTCCTCCAATCAGCCTCTCCAGAGACTGAGGTTTGGTGAAAAGGTCGGTCTGGGGGCTATTTACAAGGCCCAAAAGTTTATGGGTTGGCCTGCAAGTTCTCAGCCATTGTCTTTGTTTAACTTTTTAACTGCAAACGGGACATTTTAAAGGCCTGCTGTCCCAACGGGGAACTGAACTGTGGGTAGCCAGGAACCACTACCTAATACTCCTCATCTTCATCGGGATTGGAGAGTGGTGGAGAAGGGTGGACGTGCAGCTGGGCTCCCATGGTCACCCTTCTTCTTACATCCAGGGCAAACCACCCCCTCTCGCCGCAGTGCCGTGTGTAGGTCACCAGCTCCCTGGGCTCCAGGTCCCGGTCAGGATGGCCGACGGGCAGGTGCGGGTATACATCCCTCCGGGACACAAATATCTCGGCCTCCATGCCCGGCTCATATATGAACCCCCATCCTCTCCGGTGGTCAAAATGCCGGACCTGGCCTTCATATGTCGGGCCCCCCACCCGGAAGGTAGCATTTTGCAGGTTGTCCTTCTCGGTGTAGGTCCGGGACAGGATCTCCGCCTTCCTCTTCTCCCGTGTGGCTATTTCCCTGCCCAGCTGGCGCTGCTGCCGCTCCCAGTATGGAGCGTCTGCAGCCTGCTCCGGTTTACACTGCGCGGGGGTTGGGCCCAGCCAGAGTCCCTCCATGCTGGCTACGACCGGCAACTTTGGCATCGGGGGACCCCGCTGTATTATGGCCTGCTTAGCTGCTTGGCAGCTGCAACCCCGCGGCGCCTCAGCCTCAGCTGGGTACCTGGGAGAGGTCAGCGTGACCTGTGGGACTGGCTTCTGGTCTGCCTCCGCCGTGGTCGGGCCGACAGCCGGGGCCATGGTCGTCTTAGGCGTGGCTCCTTCCGGGACCGGGATCGCTGTCAGGTCTTCGGCCTGACGGGACACTTTTCGGGCTCTGGACTTGTGTGGGGCCGGTGTTGGTGCTGGGGCGGTGATGGGTTTGCTGCTGGAGGCTTCCTCGGGCGGGTCCTCACGGGCCGATGGAATGGACACCGCTGCTGGTGCTGGTGGCAGTGGATCGAGCGGGGTGTCAGCAGCAGGTGCAGGCGGTGAGGGAGGCAGCGTGGCGGGCAGGGGCAGACCGGGCCCCTCAGCCTGGTCAGCCGGTCCCTGGTGGACATAGGGGCGTTGGTCGCTTACCCGCTCCTCCGAGGCTGCCTCCACTTCTTGGGCCCAAACGGCTGCCGCCAACTCAGCCATCTCGGCCGTCCATCGATCCAGTATGAAGCGCGCCTGTGCCTGGATTCGGCCGCACATGTATACCGTCTGGGCCTCTATCCAGGCCACGGTTACAGGCACGGGCTCTGGCACTCTGGGCTTGCAAGACGGGTCGGCCATGTTGTTCTGATGGTGTCCAGGAACAAGAAGGGTGGCAGGGTCCTGGAGTCCCTGCCCTTTATCTGCTCGGTCACATGCTGCAGAATCTTCACCCGCCCCCCCTTGGTCTTTTTCTGGCACTCCTCTTTTAGGCCTGTAAGTTTCGTTTTGCGACTTCCGGCCTCGCTTTCCGGCCATGTTCCCAGGGGGCGGGGCTTCGGCTTTCGCGCCCTTTTCGTGGGGAAGAAGCTGAGCTATTGTTTTTCGCGCCAAAATGGCGACTTCTGAAAATTTGGCAACGGATCACCGCTGACTATCCAATACAAGGCGCACTTCCACAAGGTAAGTGGATGGGTAAGTATCCTGTTCGTGACGCCAAGTTTCGGGGTGTGCCTCCCCCGTGCCAGCAGCTGGTCGCTGCTCGGGCCCAGACCTTCAGGTGTGGTGGCTCGAAGGTCTCCAGACCCGGGGGTCTCGCGGACAAGCCGAGTAAAACGAGGAAGACGTAGATGTACGGGCTAGGCCGTAATAAGTTTGTGACGCCACCCACGGTGTGTAGGTGGGACACCACCGCTGCTGTTACGGGGCACCCGGGGGAGATGTTGTGCAGCAAGTTGTTAACCCCTCCGTGGGCATGGATGGTGGCCCCAGGACCCGGTGGCTCTGGTGCATGGGAGATGACGACCGCAGGGGATGCTGGTGTACTCACTGTCAGTAAACACACACGAGTCTCTTGTAAACCAAGGTGATGGTGGCCGGTGCCGCGGCCGGTTGCGCTCTGGTCCCCCACCCGGCTGGTGGTCTCTATCCTTTATCTACACCTTGTGTGAATTAGACTTCCTAGCTTGAAACTCAGGAGTCCGCTCCTGGCTTGATGTGGCCTAAGGAGCCGTGCCCACAGACGCTGGCCCATGGGATCTATGGGCCCTCTTATCCCTAATCGGTGGGCTGTTGTCTTATATGAGGAACTTTGGGTGGGACAGGACCTCTAGTCCTGGCCTCAATCGGTTAATTAACCAGTTCCAGTAGGTTCTGGTTCCTGGCTTCAGGGCCCGGGTACCCCCCTTTGTGCTACGGTTTCCGGATCGGTTCCCCGTGTCGGTACCGGTGAGCTTTTACCCTGGGCCGGTCCACCTCGGTTCCACCGAGCCGTCTTCCCGTCTCCTGTTGACGGAGACTACCGTCTGCCTCCTAGCCAGTGGCACCAGGGCTCCTACCCTGGTACCTGTCAGTCAGCTTCAGCTTCAGGCCTGACACACAGGCCTGACTTCACTCCACTCCACTGAACTTGAACTCTAAAGCTTAACTACTGTTTTTCCCACCCCGGGTTGTCTAGACCCCTGGGTGGGCGTGTTCCAACCGCCTTGTCATGCCCACTCGTGTGTCGAACTTTTCCTAAGGGGGGGTGACTAGGGTTTAATGGTTGGCTGTGTGTTTCCTAGTGAGGGAAGGTGTTATGCGGAGGCCTATTTGTGACTATCTGGTTTTGCCAGGGTGTCACATTAGTGTGTGTGGGTGTTTCTGGTACTGGTGTTCCAGGTCCCAGGGGGTATGTCCTGCATCCCCGTGAGGATGCAGTTCCCTGTAGTGCCCTGAGTGGCTCAGGGGCGCTACAGTAACAGTCCCACTTTACTGTACGTGGAACCTGCACCCAGGTTGCAGCATAACATATCAACATATACAATTCGTTTAACATAGAATACATGGCATAAACAGTAGAGAGGAAGTCAGTCCACCTACTACAATGTTATAGTAGGAGGCTGTCAGAGCAAAGAGAGCTGGAAAGTGCCTTGATAGGTGTTATGTCTTGATGGTGTATCCTCTGGGCCGTGCACCGGACTCCCCCAGTGAAGCAACCCGGAGCTAACCCCTGTACAGGGACTGTCCGGTTACCCCACCAGAGGGCCTAGATACACGGTAGCCGGAGTACTAGCAGTGCAGGGACAGCGTCCCTCAGGGGACGGGTGGAACGAAGTCACTGGGGCCACAGAGTTCCTGGAGACAAAGCGGGAATCCGGTGCAGGTGCCGGGTTGGAGCCTCAGGCGGGATCAGGATGTAGCTGGGCGTGAAGGTTGAGGTCGCCAGGCGAAGTCGGGGATCAGAGACGGGCACTAGCTGATGGAATGGTGGTGGTATTCCCCGCCGACAGCCACCGGAAGTCCGCCTGGGCAATCCCGTGGTCAGGACCAGGTTACGGTAGCAAGACAGGCTCTGCGGAGGAGACAGAGTTAGGTATATGCAAGGCACAAGGGGACCTGAACACCTAACTTACTGAAACTCGTTGAGCAGGCACCGCCCATATGGAAGGAACATCCTAATATACCTTGTACCTGATTTAGGCAATATCCTGTTTCTGGGACGCTGGCCCTTTAAGAGGAGGTCAATGACCGCGCACGCGCCCTAATGCGCATGTGCGTAGCCCGAGTGCCGGAGATCAGAGCAGGAAGCGGTGCCGAGGATGCAGAAGAGCCTGACAGTGTGTCCTGGGTCGCAGAGGAACGCCGGGAGCGGGGGACAGGAAGCATGGAGGACGCAGAGGAAGAAGAGGGAGCTGTGTGACAGTGGGCAGGAGGACCGGGGACCGGAGCGGTGAGTGAGGGACGACGTCGGGCCCCGGGGAGCATGACAGTGCCCCCCCCACGCCCCCCTCTCCGCAACCGGGACAAGAAGTCATGTATCAGAGGGGTGCCAACATTCTCCCGGGGTTCCCAGGACCTGTCCTCGGGGTCATAACCCGCCCAGTCAACGAGGAAGAATTGCTTACCCCTCACGGTCTTCATGGCTACAATATCTCTTATCGCATAGACGTCATTGTCAGCAATCGGAGGAGGAGGAGTACAGGCGTCAGCGGAGAAGGGACCAAGGACCACAGGCTTGATTAGGGAGACGTGAAAGGAATTAGATATCCGCATCGTGGAAGGAAGCCGCAGCTTGTATGAGACCTCATTGATCTTTCCGATGACCTTAAACGGACCGATGTACCGTGGGCCCAACTTGTACGATGGCATCTTCAGTCGGATGTATTTGGAGGCAAGCCAGACCAAGTCCCCAGGAGAGAAATGAGGTGGATCAAGGCGTCTCTTGTCCACGTGTTTCTTCATCTGTGCGGAAGCACGTTCAAGGGAGGTTGTGACAGAGTTCCATATAGCAGAGAAGTCTCTGGCCAGGGTATCAGCAGTGGGGACATCGGACACCGCGGATATCGGCAACGGAACGGAAGGCTGAAGTCCATAGACGACACGGAAGGGAGAGCTGAAGGTGGACTCGCTGATGTGATGGTTATGGGAAAACTCAGCCCAAGGGAGAAGCGTAGACCAATCGTCATGATGGACATTGACATAGTGGCGTAGGAAGGAGGTCAGGATCTGATTGACCCGTTCCACTTGGCCATTTGACTGGGGATGGTAGGCCAAGGAAAAGTCCAGAGACACTCCCAGATGTTCACAGAGGGCCCTCCAGAAGCGCGAGGTGAACTGAGTTCCTCTGTCGGACACAATGTGTGCGGGAAATCCGTGCAGCCGGAAGATATGCTGTATAAAGGCGTCAGCGAGCTCCTGGGCAGAGGGCAGTCCGACCATGGGGACAAAATGAGCCATCTTCGAGAAACGGTCCACCATGACCCAGATGACCGTATGTCCGGAGGACAAGGGCAAGTCCGTGATAAAGTCCATGGAAATGTATTGCCCCGGAATGGAGGGAATCGGCAGAGGCAGAAGACAACCATATGGCAGGTGCTTAGGCGTCTTGTTACGGGACAGGCTGAGACAAAGGAAACAACATCCTTGCGGAGGGACGACCACCAATAGTGATGGACAATCGTACTCCATGTTTTCTTCTGACCAGCATGGCCGGCTATTTTCGAAGCATGACCCCAGTGTAGGACTTTCTGTATGTCAGTCTCCGAGACATAGGTCTTCCCAGGGGGTATCTGAGCCAGAGCGACGGGAGCTACTGGAACGACGTTACTGGGGCAGATGATGGACTGGATCGACTCCTCCTGTTCCACTGACACAAATGACCGGGACAAAGCATCCGTCCGCACGTTCTTATCCGCGGGCCGAAAATGGAGCTGAAAATCAAATCGGGCAAAGAACAAGGACCACCGGGCTTGTCGTGGGTTCAGTCTTTGAGCAGACCGCAGATACTCAAGGTTCTTGTGGTCAGTGTAAATGATCACCGGATAAACTGCCCCCTCCAAGAGGTAACGCCATTCCTCCAAAGCCAACTTGATAGCCAGAAGCTCTCGATCGCCAATGGTGTAGTTGCGTTCAGGTGCCGAGAAGATCTTGGAGAAGAAGCCGCAAGTGACCATCTCCACGGTGGAGGACTTCTGCATGAGCACAGCCCCTGCCCCAGAGGAGGAGGCATCCACTTCCAAAGTGAACTGTCGGTTCAATTCTGGTCGGTGGAGAACAGGGGAGGAAGCAAACGCCCGCTTCAGGGAGCAGAACACGGCGTCGGTCTCAGGTGACCAGTCCTTCGGGTTAGCCCCCTTCTTGGTCAAGGCGGAGAGAGGTGCTGTCAGAGCAGAGAAGTGAGGGATGAACTGGCGGTAATAGTTGGCAAAGCCAAGGAAGCGTTGAATGGCCTTCAGTCCGGAAGGAGGTGGCCAGTTGAGGATAGAAGAGACCTTCTCCGGATCCATCTGCAGGCCTGTGTCAGAGATCACGTAGCCCAGAAAAGGAAGGGACGACTGTTCAAACAGACACTTCTCGTACTTGGCGTACAAGCGATTCTCCCTGCGCCTTTGCAGCACAAGTTGCACGTTCTCTCTGTGGGTCTGTAGGTCCGGAGAATAGACTAGGATATCGTCCAGATATACGACCACACAGACGTAGAGGAGGTCCCTGAACACGTCATTCACCAGTTCCTGGAAGACAGCCGGAGTGTTACAAAGACCAAAGGGCATCACACAATACTCGTAGTGCCCATCACGGGTGTTGAAGGCAGTCTTCCATGCGTCCCCTGAGCGAATACGAACCAGGTTGTAGGCTCCGCGGAGATCCAACTTGGTGAATATACGGGCCCCTCTGAGCCAATCGAAGAGTTCAGGGATTAGTGGCAGGGGATATTTGTTCTTCACGGTGATCTGGTTCAAGCCCCGATAATCGATACAGGGGCGTAAGTCGCCTTCTTTCTTCTTGATGAAGAAGAAACCTGCTCCTGCAGGAGACGAGGATCTCCGAATGAATCCCCTTGCAAGGTTCTCGGTGATGTAGTCTGACATGGCCCATGTTTCAGCAGGGGACAAGGGGTATATCCTTCCCCGAGGAGGGGTGGTTCCAGGCAGTAGGTCGATAGCAGAGTCGTAGGGTCAATGTGGCGGCAACACCTCTGACTCCTTCTTATCAAACACGCCCGCGAAGGACCAGTAGGTGGGAGGTAGTCCTTGTAGGGATTCCGGGGCCGGAGGTCGACGGACGGGCTGAATGGACTGCAGGCAGTTCTCATGACATGACGGACCCCATCGGGTAATCTCTCCAGTACGCCAGCTGAGCGAAGGTTCATGTACCCGTAACCAGGGTAAGCCCAGTAGGAGAGGATGAGACATGCGCAGGAGGACGTAGAGAGCGATTTGCTCGGTGTGCAGAGCACCGATATGAAGTTCCACAGGCTTGGTGATAAACAAAACGGTCTCAGATAGGGGTTTCCCATCCACAGAGGCGATCACAAGAGGTTTTTCAAGCGGGATAACTGGCACCTGGTACTTGTTCACCGTAGCCTGCTGGATGAAGTTGCATGCTGCCCCAGAATCGAGATACGCCTCTGCCGTGAACCGGTTCTCCTCCGTCGTCACCTGGACAGTCCATGTAACTGGGTCTGAGAGAGTCCCAGTACCTAGCGTGGCCTCTCCTACCAACCCTAGGCTTTGGAGTTTCCCGGATTCTCGGTGCAGGAACGCAGCAGGTGTGTACCATCTCCGGAGTAGAAGCAGAAGCCCTTGGCGAGCTGCTTGGCTCGGCGTTGCTCGGACTGCCTCAGTCGGTCTATTTGCATGGGCTCGTGAGTAGAAGGGCCAGATCGTGCCGACTGAGGGATGGTGGACTTCAGCGGAGGAGAGGGGTGCCGTGTCGGACGTCTCTCACGGGACACTTCTTTGGACCGTTCCTGAAAGCGAAGATCCACTCGGGTTGCCAGAGCGATCAGGGCATCCAAGGTGGAGGGAACATTGCGGCCGGCCAACTTGTCCTTGATGCGACCGGAGAGCCCCTCCCAGAAGGCGGCGCCTCATTGTTCCACCCTAGCTCAGAGGCCAGTGTACGGAACTGAATGGCATACTGGCCAACCGTCAAAGTCCCTTGGCGGAGGCGGAGGAGGGATGAGGCGGACGTGGAGGCGCGTCCGGGTTCGTCAAAGGTAGTACGAAAGGCTTGCAGGAAGTCCCGGATATTGTTGGTCACCGGGTTCTCCTTCTCCCACAAGGGATTCATCCAGGCCAGTGCTTCGCCCTCTAGATGGGACATCACAAAGGCTACCTTGGCTTGGTCAGAAGCAAAGAGGTGCGGAAGCAGCTTGAAGTGTAGCGAGCACTGATTCAAAAATCCCCTGCAGGTCATGGGATCCCCAGCATGCCGGGGTGGAGAGGCCAGTCGGAGTTTGGAGGTCTCAGATTAAGCCCCCACGGGAGCCGCGGACGTGGTCGGGGTCGACAGGGACGTGGCTGTTGCCTGCAGCGTATTCAGGCGGGTGTCCACTGACGTCATGAAGGCCAACATACGAGATTGGGTCTCGCATTGCCGTACCAGCTCCTGCTGCAATCCGGCCAGCTGGGATGCTAGTGCTTTGGCGGGATCCATGGCCTGTTCAAACTGTTATGTCTTGATGGTGGATCCTCTGGGCCGTGCACCGGACTCCCCCAGTGAAGCAACCCGGAGCTAACCCCTGTACAGGGACTGTCCGGTTACCCCACCAGAGGGCCTAGATACACGGTAGCCGGAGTACTAGCGGTGCAGGGACAGCGTCCCTCAGGGGACGGGTGGAACGAAGTCTCTGGGGCCACAGAGTTTCTGGAGACAATGCGGGAATCTGGTGCAGGTGCCAGGTTGGAGCCTCAGGTGGGATCAGGATGTAGCTGAGCGTGAAGGTTGAGGTCGCCGGGCGAAGTCGGGGATCAGAGACGGGCACTGGCTGATGGAATGGTGGTGGTATTCCCCGCCAACAGTCACCGGAAGTCCGCCTGGGCAGTCCCGTGGTCAGGACCAGGTTACGGTAGCAAGACAAGCTCTGCGGAGGAGACAGAGTTAGATATATGCAAGGCACAAGGGGACCTGAACACCTAGCTTACTGAAACTCGTTGAACAGGCACCGCCCACATGGAAGGAACATCCTAATATACCTT
Organism: Anomaloglossus baeobatrachus; assembly: GCF_048569485.1. Lineage (NCBI taxonomy): Eukaryota > Metazoa > Chordata > Amphibia > Anura > Aromobatidae > Anomaloglossus > Anomaloglossus baeobatrachus. The sequence continues at coordinate 66,663,022 of NC_134360.1, forward strand.
GTACCTGATTTAGGCAATATCCTGTTTCTGGGACGCTGGCCCTTTAAGAGGAGGTCAATGACCACGCACGCGCCCTAATGCGCATGCGCGAAGCCCGAGTGCCGAAGATCAGAGCAGGAAGCGGTGCCGAGGATGCAGGAGAGCCTGACAGTGTGTCCTGGGTCGCAGAGGAACGCCGGGAGCGGGGGACAGGAAGCATACAGGACGCAGAGGAAGAAGAGGGAGCTGTGTGACAGTGGGCAGGAGGACCGGGGACTGGAGCGGTGAGTGCGGGACGGCGTCAGGCCCCGGGGAGCGTGACAATAGGGGATTAAAGGGTTTTAATTTTTGCTTAATTCAGGGGCAAATAAGACAATTTGGTGTTTATTTGTTGCTGCGAATGTCCTGTATGTTTGTGGCAGCAATTTTCGATAGCGGCTTATGTAACACTAGAAGGTGGCCCGATTCTAATGCATCGGGTATTCTAGAATTTATTGTGTAGTTAATGTATGTTTTTTGTTATATATATCGATGTAGTTGTGTGTAGTTGTCAAGTGTTTGTGTAGGGTGCTGTAAATGTTCTGGGTGTTGTCTGGGTGTGGGGGTGTGTGAGAACGGTGTTTGTGTGTTGCGTTGTTTGTAGAGCACTGTGTGTCTGCAGTGTTGTGTGTGTGTTGCGCGGTTTGTGTGGGTGTGTGTTTTGGGGGAGGTATGTTTTGTGCAGTGTGTGTGTTGCAGGAGTAGTCCTGGAGAAAGAAGTATAATAGGAGGAGTAGTCCTGGGGGGAGAGGAGTATAATAGGAGAAGTAGTCCTGGGGGGAGAAGGAGTATAATAGGAGGAGTAGTCCTGGGGGGAGAGGAGTTTAATAGGAGAAGTAGTCCTGGGGGGAGAGGAGTATAATAGGAGGAGAGGAGTATAATAGGAGGCGTAGTCCTGGGGACAGAGGAGCATAATATGAGGAGTAGTCCTGGAGGTGAGGAGTATAATAGGAGGAGTAGTTACCCGATGTGTACTATGATTACCAGCCTACGCCGACTCTGGCACACGTGTGCTGGGAGCCGGGGTAAGCTAGTGATTTACAGTACACTGGCAGCGCCGCAACTTCCTGGTCACATGACAACACGTGATCAGAGGTTGTTGCGCGGCCACTGTGTTGTACACAGTGCACGGGATCGCGCCGGATCTGGATCTGACAAAGTGGAGAAAAGGTAAGTATTAAAAGTGACAGTGCTGACGTGTGCTGGGGCAAGCTAGTTACATCGGGTAACTAAGGAAAGCGGTTTCTATAGTTACCCGATGTGTACTATAGTTACCAGCCTACGCCGGCTCTGGCACACGTGTGCCGGAGCCGGGGTAAGCTAGTGGTTTAACACATTCGGTCTTTTTTTCCACTTCGTCCTGCCGGTGTGGACTTCCAGGGCTGCAGCAGTTACCTGGGTGGGAATCGGGGCTCTGTGTGGGTTCTAGGAATGCGTGGGGGGCGGGGCCATGGCAAGCATCCAATCCGTACGGGGGGCGGGGCCAGGGCGAGGTGAGCGGCCAATCCGTGCCGGGGGGCAAGGCAAGGTGAGCGGCCAATCCGTGCCGGGGGGCAGGGCAAGGTGAGCGGCCAATCCGTGCGGGGGGGCGGGGCCAGGGCAAGGTGAGCGGCCAATCCGTGCGGGGGGTGGGGCCAGGCCGAGCTGAGTGGTCAATCCGACGGTTGTCACTCTAACAACACTGTCACGGTGACACTGTCACGGTGACACAATTTTGGAGCAAGACAGATAGAATAAGGCAATTATATATATAGACTAGAAGGTGGCCCGATTCTACGCATCGGGTATTCTAGAATTTACGTATTGTGTAGTTCATGTATGATTTTTGTTATATATAGATGTTGTTGTGTGTAGTTACCAAGTGTTTGTGTAGGCGCTGTACATGTTCTGGGTGTTGTCTGGGTGTGACGGGGGGTGAGAGCGGTGTTGTATGTGTGTTGCGTGTGTTGCATTGTTTGTGGAGCGCTGTGTGTCTGTAGCGTTGTGTGTGTGTTGCGCGGTTTGTGTGTGTGTGGTGTGTTTTGGGGGGAGGTATGTTTTGTGCAATGTGTGTGTTGTGCGGTATGTGCGTATATTTGTGTGTGCCGCGGTGTTTGTGTGTTGGGTGTTGTGTGTGTGCAGCGTTGTCTGTGTGTGTGGGTGTCTGTGTAGGGCAGTTGTTTGTGGTTCCCAGTGTGTGTGTGTGTGGTGTGTGGTGTGTTGTGCAGTGCGCGCGTGTGTGTGTGTGTGTGTGTGTGCATCAGCCTCTCTTCCCTCAGCATCAGCCTCCCTCTCCCAGCCTCCCCAAGCATCAGCCTCCACCAGCATCAGCCTCTCTCTTTCCAGCCTCCCCCAGCATCAGCCTCCGCCAGCATCAGCCTCTCTCCTTCCAGCCTCCTCCAGCATCAGCCTCCCTCTCCCAGCCTTCCCCAGGATCAGCCTCTCTCCTCCCAGCCTCCGTCCTCCCAGCCTTCCCCAGCATCAGCTTTCCCCTCCCAGCCTCCCTCAGCATCAGCCTTCCCCAGCATCAGCCTCTCTCCTCCCAGCCTCAGCCTCTCTCCTTCCAGCCTCCCCCAGCATCAGGCTCTCTCCTTCCAGCCTCCCTCAGCATCAGCCTCCCTTTCCCAGCCTTCCCCAGGATCAGCCTCTCTCCTCCCAGCCTCCTTCCTCCCAGCCTCCCCCTCCCAGCCTCCCTCAGCATCAACCTTCCGCTCCCAGTCTCCCCCAGCATCAGCCTCCCCAAGCATCAGCCTCCACCAGCATCAGCCTCTCTCCTTCCAGCCTCCCCCAGCATCAGCCTCTCTCCTTCCAGCCTCCCTCAGCATCAGCCTCCCGTTCCCAGCCTTCCCCAGGATCAGCCTCTCTCCTCCCAGCCTCCTTCCTCCCAGCCTCCCCCTCCCAGCCTCCCTCAGCATCAGCCTTCCTCTCCCAGTCTCCCCCAGCATCAGCCTCCCCAAGCATCAGCCTCCACCAGCATTAGCCTCTCTCCTTCAAGCCTCCCCCAGCATCAGCCTCCCCAAGCATAAGCCTCCACCAGCATCAGCCTCCCTCGTCCCAGCCTCCCCCAGCATCAGCCTCCCCCTCCCAGCCTCCCCCAGCATCAGCCTCTCTCCTCCCAGCATCAGCCTCTCTCATCCCAGCATCAGCCTCTCTCCTCCCAGCATCAGCCTCTCCTCTCTGTCCCCAGCATCAGCCTCTCTCCTCCCAGCCTTCCCCAGCATCAGCCTCTCTCTTCCCAGCCTCCCCCAGCATCAGCCTCCCCCAGCATCAGCCTCTCTTCTTCCAGCCTCCCCCAGCATCAGCCTCTCTCCTTCCAGCCTCCCCCAGCATCAGCCTCCCTCTCCCAGCCTTCCCCAGGATCAGCCTCTCTCCTCCCAGCCTCCGTCCTCCCAGCCTTCCCCAGCATCAGCTTTCCCCTCCCAGCCTCCCTCAGCATCAGCCTTCCCCAGCATCAGCCTCTCTCCTCCCAGCCTCAGCCTCTCTCCTTCCAGCCTCCCCCAGCATCAGCCTCTCTCCTTCCAGCCTCCCTCAGCATCAGCCTCCCCTTCCCAGCCTTCCCCAGGATCAGCCTCTCTCCTCCCAGCCTCCTTCCTCCCAGCCTCCCCCTCCCAGCCTCCTTCAGCATCAGCCTTCCCCTCCCAGTCTCCCTCAGCATCAGCCTCCCCCTCCCAGCCTTCCCCATGATCAGCCTCTCTGCTCCCAGCCTCCTCCAGCACGCCGTGCTCCTCTGCCGACACTCACACACCCGATCGCATCCACTCACACACACCCGATCGCATCCACTCACACACACCCGATCGCATCCACTCACACACACAGACACTGACGATATCGCACATACGCGCTCACACTCACAACATCCGGAGATACCACATGCCTCTGGCCATGTGATCCTCCGTCAGGTCCTGGAAGGTCACAACAGCACAGTATCGAGGCCGAGAAGCAAGCGATATCGCCGGATGCTGTGAGTATGTGAATGCGATGTGAGGTGTGTGTGAGGTGTGTGTGAGGTGTGTGTGAGGTGTGTGTGAGGTGTGTGTGAGAGTGAGTGTGATCTGATGTGTGTGTATGTTTTCTTCCGCCGCAGCAGGACCTTGATGCGCTTGTAACCATGCGAGCATGGTTACCAACGTATCCACACCACTCCCGTGCGAGCGGAGGCCGGGGGGGGGGGTGAAGGTGGGGGGGGAGTACAGTACTCACCTCCGTGACAGCCGTGTCAGTTCGGGGAATGCGCGGGGGGGGGGAGGGGGCGGGGCCAGAGCTAGCGTGCATTGCGTGAGGGGGGCGGGGCGTGGCGTGGCCGAATTGCCAATGCCTGCAGGGTGCCGGGGCGAGAGGCCAATCTGTGGGGGGGGCGGAGCCTGGGCGAGCGGCTGGCCAATCCGTGTGGGGGCGCAGCCTGGGCGAGCGGCCAATCGGTGTGGGGGGGCGGGGCCATGGCGAGCCCAGCGGCCAATCAGCTTTCTGTCACCGTAAGGACACAATTTTGGAGCATGACAGACAGACAGATAGACAGACAGATAGACAGACAGATAGACAGACAGACAGACAGACAGAATAAGGCAATTATATATATAGATACCCTAATACAACATTAGATTATCCGTTGTGACTATATATACTATATAGACCGTGTTATTCCGACTGTCACCACGTCCTTTCTCACAAATCCACTTCTCTTTCTTTCTGCAGAGGTGGACTTCACTCCAGAACTGACGAGCAATAAAATATTTGCCTGTAACTTCCGAATTGTGAGCCATGAATTTACCCGAGAACTCGCCCAACCTGGAAGCAATATATTCAAGAGGGAGGCGGCTCACCTGACTAAACTGGTATCATTGGAAAATATGTTTGTTTTTTAAAATCTTATATATGGCAGTTTTTTATTGCAAATGTGTTATATTGGGTAATACATTGGTGTAATTATGATTAAAGCTGTGTGATGCTGCGCTGATTATGGAGAAAGGGGACAAGCCTTGTATTAGAAAAGCTTGTGTTCATTTTTAGACTGTATTCAGACGCAACTTTTTTGTTCATTACTTTCTGCAGCCAAAAACTTGCTCTTTTGGCTGTAATAATGCTGTTTCCCATACAGTTTAGCTTTTGCTGGTGCTGTAAAAGCAGCTTTTAGTTTGTATAAAAAAACACATAAAAAAATTGTGCAAAAATGCTGCGTGTGAGCATAGCGTGCATAGTGTACTTGTCACGATAATGACTCTAAATCAAGAGCATATATGACAAATACCTGATATATAAATCTATAAACCACAATATATACCTATGATACATTCATGCAAAATCCAGAGGTAACAGGAATAAAGAAGTAGTTAATCCTAAACTACTGTCCGTGAAAGAATCTAAAGTAAAAGTGAAAGTGAAAGGTGGTTTATTAAACGCAATTCGAAGGGAACTTCACTACTTCTTCAAAAAAAAAGCCACCAGCATGTGAACCGCTTGCAGTGTTTGAACGGCTCACACTGGGGGTAACAACAGCGTGATCAGATGTAGTGTGCACAAAAAAAAAGGAAAATCCCCACCCACCCCCAGAAGTGATCTGTTTATGGCTGGCTGCTTGTGGGCAGAGACCCAAACTGCCAAATTAATGGCTTCCATTGAGGTTCAGGTCAAGTCTGGGCCCAGAGCCAAACTTTACCTAAGTCCGGTTGAACCCACCCAACCGAACTTCCACGAGTCCGCTCAACTCTGCTGCCTGTGGATTAGGTAGCATGAATGAGCACATGGTCTAGTCCCCTGAGCGTTAGTTCCCTTGACTAGTCGGCCCACTTAGCATGTAAGCATGTCCCTGGGGGTGTGCTAACATGCTAATGAATGTGTGAAGCCCCACAGGTGTTGTGTCGGTGCATTACCTTCAGGGACTCCACTCGGCTGGATCTTGTCACTGGTAGGGAAATCTTCTGTTTTGATTGTCGTGACGCCACTCTCAGTATTGCGGTCAGTGGGGGGGACCGCCACTGCAGGTTGAGGGACGCCTGGGGCTGATGGTGAGTGCAGTTAGTTGGAATAGCCCCCTGAGAGTGAGGCAAGCCCCAGGGCCCTGTGTAGGTGCGTAGTACCACAAGGCGCAGAATAACTCCACACAGGCAGAATGTCTTTCAGGGTTTTTACTCACTTCAGGTGGCAGGGTGAGTAACCCGGGCGTAGCTGGGATGAACCAGGCGGGAACCAGGTGTCCTTCAGGCTGACTTGTGAGGGTGACTACTAACTCGCCTTCCTTAGCCCTTGGTGGTTTGGGGTGACCCCGACTTTGAGTCCCTATGGGGGTCACCCAGGGAAGTTGCTGAAGCCTCACTCCCCTTCGTTTGCCGTGTGCTTGTTGCCTGGGCCAGATCACTCCAGCTTCTTGCCTCCTGTGAGCTATGGGCCCTAACTGTGGCTACGTGGCTGCGGCTTTTTGTGGTGTTGTGGCGTGGCCTTTGAGAGCCCCACACCGGCAGGTTTAGCAAAAGAAAGCTGGATCTATCTCCGCTTCGGGATCTGCCGCCCGTTTGGGCCTGGTACTCCCTAGCAGTCTCCTTACTTCCCACTCTGTGCTCTCTCTCTAGCTGGAGATGGGTTTCGGGTAACCCTCCTAGTTGACCGTTCTCCCCCGTCGGTAGCCACTGCGCGGACGCTGTCAGACTACAGCAGCCCAGGGGAAGGGGTCAGCTCACCTCGGAGCTCCCTGGACTCTGCTCTGAACCGGCTCACATCTGGGACCTTCACTGCTGCTGCTCCTGTCAGAGCTTCACTTTCCTGCTCCTCACTCCTCCACACTCTGCTGCAGACTCTAGACTGTTTACTCCTCCTTCTCTTTTCCCTTTTGTGCCTGCCTACGCCACCTAGCAACCAGACTCTCTTACCACACCCCTTGAGAGGAGATGGAGGCTTTTGGCCCCCTCCACTATTCCAGTGAAGGTGAAGGCTTTTCCCCCTCCTGGGATCCCCAGGGGTCCTCTCATGGGTACATGTGTGAGACCTGATCACTATGCGCCTGTGTTCCACACCCCGGTCAGCCTTCTGGATTACCTGTATTGTACTGTCCCCAGCATGGGTGCAGTACTCAGTGGTGCCTGACCAGGTCAGGGGCGCCACAAATGCACAGTGTCAGAGGCATGGTCGCACTTACCTCTGCTACCACTGCTGGTTTCAGCTCAGTGTGCATGACCAGAACATCCCCGCACTTCGGATCATGGGCACTACACCAGTTTTAAGCCGGGACAAGTACGCCCGGCTTCATAGTACACATAACCGGACGTCCGGGACTTTTGATTATGCGTGGTGAGCCAAAATCTAGCATCGGGCCTAGTGGCAGCAGAGAGGTGAGATTAACCATGCCTCTGCGCAGGGGTGTGCTTACATGCTAAGGGGGCTGACTAGCCAAGCGAACTGATGTGAAGCCCCACAAGTGCAGTGTCGGTGCATTACCTTCAGGGACTCCACTCAGCTGGATCTTTGTCACAGGTAGGAGATCTTCTTTTAGGATTGTCGTGACGCCACTCTCAGAATTGCGGTCAGTGGGGACCGCCACTGCAAATTAAGGGATGCCTGGGGCTGATGGTGGGTGCAGTCGGTTGTAGTAGCCTCCTGAGAGTGAGGCAAGCCCCAGGGCCCTGTGTAGGTGTGTAGAACCACAAGGCGCAGAATAACTCCACACAAGCAGAATGTCTTTCAGGGGTTTTACTCACAGAAGGTGGCAGAGTGAGTAACCCGGGCGTAGCTGGGATGAACCAGGCTGGAACCAGGTATCCTTCAGGCTGACTGATGAGGGTGGCTACCGACTCGCCTTCCTTAGCCCTTTGCGTTTTGGGGTAACCCCGACTTTTAGTCCCTATGGGGGTCACCCAGGGAAGTTGCTGAAGCCTCTCTCCCCTTCGTTTTGTCCGTTTGCTTGTAGCCTGGACCAGGACACTCCGGCTGCTTGCCTCCTGTGAACTATGGGCCCTAACTGTGGCGACGTGGCTGCGGACTTTTTAGTGTGTTCTTGGGGGTGTAAAGTACCCCCTCAAGCAGGTTTGGCAAGGAAAGGTGGATCTATCCCTGCACTGGGACCTACTACCCGTTTGGGCCTGGTAACTCCCTAGCAGTCTCCTTACTTCCCACTCCGTTGCTCTCTCTTTAGCTGAAGATGGATTTCGGGTAGCACTACTAGGTGACCGTTCTCCCCCGTCGGTAGCCACTGCGCGGACGCTGTCAGACTGCAACAGCCCCAGGGGTCTGCTCCTGACGTCTGCTCCCCCTGAACTGCACACTGAACCGGCTCACTGCTCCTCCTCTCCTGTTCTTGCCTACGCCACCTAGCAACCAGGCTCTCCACCACACCCCTTGAGTGGAGATGGAGGCTTTTTACCCCCTCCACTATTCCAGTGGAGGTGAAGGCTTTGCCCCCCCCTGGGATCCCCAGGGGTCCTCCCAAAGGTACATGTGTGAGACCTGATCACTATGCGCCTGTGTAGTCACACCTCGGTCAGCCTTCTGGATTACCTGTATTGTACTGTCCCCAGCATGGGTGCAGTACTCAGTGGTGCCTGACCAGGTCAGGGGCGCCACACTAACACCCTTGTGACTAGTCCTGGCGCTCGTTAGCATATCATAAGGGATCTTTAGAAATACTTTTTCAAAATATCCCTTTATCTATGCTACTATAGGCTGGGACTGCTAGGCAGGAATTAGCAATATACACCCAGAACCTTTTGTGGGTCTGGGTGCATACAAGACCTGACAGGTTCCCTTTAAACTATAGGTCATTGTAGGTTCTACAGCGCATAGGTCCAAACAAAATACACTTCAGAGGAATATTTCACACAGTATCATAATCTTATCATGAAGGAGTTCCATCATTTCCATCGGCAGTTGTATGCTCCCTCAGACCCCTTCCCAAAAGCTAATACAGATAGGGTTTTATTCCCTGGGGTCATCCCTTCTTTAGAAGCAGAGCATCACGACTTAACTGAAGCGGCCATCTCATTTTCCAGGACATTAAATTAGGGGATTCTTCCAAGGTTCCAAATGGGTTGCCTAATCAAAACTACAAAAATGTTCTCCTATTTTAGTCCCCAGCTAGTCTTATTTTTTTAATCACTTGCACGTCTCTAAACTTGCCCATATTATTGTAATACCCAAGCGTGATAAAGAACAGGTGATTATCGGCCATTTTCATTAAGTTAACAATGATTTTATAATCCCTATTTCATGAGTGTGTCACGGCCTGATGTGGTCTTGTGGAGATCTGGGATCAAAAGTCACAGCGTATTGTTGACTGCAAATCTGCTTTAGTGCCTACTCATCATTTACCCTGAGTTGTAGTGTATTTAATTCCATCCAGTACTGAAAGAGTTAAGGTTAATTTCTATTCTGCAGTGGTTTAACAGGTAGTTGTAACCTCAGCTGCAGCCACTTCCTTCTGCTATAACTATCTGCTCCTCATTCCTCCCAATGCCGACTATAGCTCATACCCATATTGTGCACTTTAAAGTAGACAGACTCTGGAGAAGCTTAGGTGTCGCTTCTGTTGCAGCTGAGAAGTTCCAGCTGGAGAAGCTGTGTAGTGTCATTTGTTGTGTCTTTACCCATCTTTTTGTCTTACCTCCCTTATATTGTCTTATTGCAGGGGTGGGGAACCTTTTTTCTGTCGGGGGCCATTTGGAAATTTCTACCAACCTTCGGGGGCCGCACAAAATTATCAATGTTTAAATGACCCTGCTATATTGGGTGAAGCAATTAATTAACTGGGGGCATGGGGCTGGGGGCACAGACACCACACGCGGGGCTGGGGGCACAGACACCACACGCGGGGCTGGGGGCACAGACACCACACGCGGGGCTGGGGGCACAGACACCACACGCGGGGCTGGGGGCACAGACACCACACGCGGGGCTGGGGGCACAGACACCACACGCGGGGCTGGGGGCACAGACACCACTGGAGGGGCTGGAGGCACAGACACCACTGGAGGGGCTGGAGGCACAGACACCACTGGAGGGGCTGGAGGCACAGACACCACTGGAGGGGCTGGAGGCACAGACACCACTGGAGGGGCTGGAGGCACAGACACCACTGGAGGGGCTGGAGGCACAGACACCACTGGAGGGGCTGGAGGCACAGACACCACTGGAGGGGAGGCACAGACACCACTGGGGGGGAGGCACAGACATCACTGGGGGGGAGGCACAGACATCACTGGGGGGGAGGCACAGACATCACTGGGGGGGAGGCACAGACATCACTGGGGGGGAGGCACAGACATCACTGGGGGGGAGGCACAGACATCACTGGGGGGGAGGCACAGACATCACTGGGGGGGAGGCACAGACATCACTGGGGGGGAGGCACAGACATCACTGGGGGGGGCTGCACACACGACTGGGGGGGGTTGCACACAGGACTGGGGGAGGCAGCACACAGGACTGGGGGGGGCAGCACACAGGACTCGGGGGGGACAGCACACAGGACTGGGGGGGGACAGCACACAGGACTGGGGGGGGGCAGCACACAGGACTGGGGGGGGCAGCACACAGGACTGGGGGGGGGCAGCACACAGGACTGGGGGGGCTGCACACAGGACTGGGGGGGGCTGCACACAGGACTGGGGGGGGCTGCACACAGGACTGGGGGGGCTGCACACAGGACTGGGGGGGGCTGCACACAGGACTGGGGGGGGCTGCACACAGGACTGGGGGGGCTGCACACAGGACTGGGGGGGGCTGCACACAGGACTGGGGGGGGCTGCACACAGGACTGAGGGGGCTGCACACAGGACTGGGGGGGGCTGCACACAGGACTGGGGGGGGCTGCACACAGGACTGGGGGGGGCTGCACACAGGACTGGGGGGGGCTGCACACAGGACTGGGGGGGCTGCACACAGGACTGGGGGGGCTGCACACAGGACTGGGGGGGCTGCACACAGGACTGGGGGGGGCTGCACACAGGACTGGGGGGGGCTGCACACAGGACTGGGGGGGGCTGCACACAGGACTGGGGGGGTGCACACAGGACTGGGGGGGTGCACACAGGACTGGGGGGGTGCACACAGGACTGGGGGGGTGCACACAGGACTGGGGGGGTGCACACAGGACTGGGGGGGTGCACACAGGACTGGGGGGGTGCACACAGGACTGGGGGGGTGCACACAGGACTGGGGGGGGCTGCAAACAGGACTGGGGGGGCTGCACACAGGACTGGGGGGCTGCACACAGGACGGGGGGGCTGCACACGACTGGGGGGGCTGCACACAGGACTGGGGGGGCTGCACACAGGACTGGGGGGGCTGCACACAGGACTGGGGGGGGCTGCACACAGGACTGGGGGGGCTGCACACAGGACTGGGGGGGGCTGCACACAGGACTGGGGGGGCTGCACACAGGACTGGGGGGGGCTGCACACAGGACTGGGGGTGTGCACACAGGACTGGGGGGGTGCACACAGGACTGGGGGGTGCACACAGGACTGGGGGGGTGCACACAGGACTGGGGGGGTGCACACAGGACTGGGGGGGTGCACACAGGACTGGGGGGGTGCACACAGGACTGGGGGGGGTGCACACAGGACTGGGGGGTGCACACAGGACTGGGGGGTGCACACAGGACTGGGTGATGGGCTGCACATAGGATTGTGTGGGGTTGCACACAGGACATTGGGGGGCTGCACACAGGACTGGGGGAGGGGTGCACACAGGATTGGGGGGGTGCAAACAGGACTACTGGGTGATGGGCTGCACACAGGACTGGGGGAGGGGTGCACACACGACATTGGGGGCCACACTGCGCTGAGAGTTTCATGCAACTCTGGGGGTGAGGGTTTACAGAACTGGTGTGGGGAGGCACAAAGCATTGGGCAGGGCACATAGCAGCAGAGGGTCGGCGCTGGACTCACAGCAGCATTGCACTCACATCACCGGAGTGCAGGAGCCGGACACTGCATCAGAACTTGAAGGAGAAGGCAGGCACTGATCTCCGGAGGGCAGGGGGCGGACACACAAGGCTGGAAGCTGAGGCTGCTGTAGACCCGCCCACAATTGGCACTGGCCGACGGGAGAACACATTGCAGCACAAACAGCAATGTGTGGATTTAAAGGGCCGGCGGCAGCAAACCGCGGTGACAGCACGAGCACTGCCTCCCCCGGGAATCTGCCCGGGGGCCACATAAAAGGTCATGGCGGGCCGCATGTGGCCCGCGGGCCGGAGGTTCCCCACCCCTGTCTTATTGCATTGGCAAGACTAGTGTCTTGCTGGTCTTCACTAGTCAAGGTGAGTTCAGGGCCATGGAGGGCCTAGGCACGTGATGGCGCACGGGGGAAAGGACCAGTCTAGGGATGTTAGGGAGTGCAGGGATCAGCCTCAGGTGAGTGTTAGGAGGTGACCCATCTCGCCTCTTCATAGCACCAGGGCCGTCCATGGTATTGTGTTCCCTCTTCATTACAATGCTCGCTAGGAATCGTTTCTTACCTGGCGTGACACCTTCAGACACGTTACCAAATATTGGCCAATATGCTTGAATTCCTTTATGTCTAAATATATTCATACCAATAAGGTAGGATTTATTCCTCAAAGACGTAACCATAAATTTTAATAATATATAGCATCACCCCTTCACAGCTAGTCCGGCCTATGAGCAACTTCTGATACACCCCTGCAGTCCTACACACTTATTACTATCATTATAAGCATTACACTGCCCTATGTTTTCTGATTTGTACATTAGTTATATAGTACATTATGCTACAGAATGGTTGATGTGTTATAAATGTGTATATATATATATATATATATATATATATATATATATATATATATATATATATATATATATATATATATATATATTTATATATATATATATATATAGATATATATATATATATATATATATATATATATATAGATATATATATATATATATATATATATTCTTTTATATCCTATTTTCTATTTCTCTTACCATTCCCTTCATTAGGTAACCGCTCTTGTCTTGGCTTCAGAACTGGCTGCGTATCACAACTCCAGCACAGTCTATGCTTTTGGGTGAGATAAATACTAGCTTTTCGGAGATAAATTGTGCAAGAGGATGTAGTTAGGCTCCATTCATATCTGCTTTTTATGATTATATAGTTTCGGATGCACCATAGGAGCAAAAATACTCAATTAACAGAAATGCCTGATCCCCCACACCAACAGACACCAGTGGTGCCTTATAGCAGCTAATTGACAATTATAATGTCCATCGAGTTCCTGTTTGGTGTCACCGGATAAAATAGTGCACCATACTATTTTTTTTTTTGTCCATTATCTTTAGTCTCCTAACAGATCCTACAATGAAGATGTGAACAGAGTCTTATTTGTTTTTTAAGGATTTGATCAGTATTAAAAAAAATCCTTTAAAGGGAACTTGTCACCAGGTTTCTCCCCTATAAGCTGCGACCACCACCAGTGAGCTCTTATATACAGCATTCTAGAATACTGTATATAAGAGCCCAGGCCGCTCTGCATAACAAAACAAAGAGCTTTTATTATACTCTTTTGCGGGGTGGTCTTGTCTGATGGGTGCCACTGATCTCGGTCTGGCGTCTCCTATCTTCCTTCCATCACTGTCCTCCAGCCCTGTTCCGTGTAGATGGCGCGTCCTATGTCATCCACAGAGAGGCCTCCATTGTGCTCCTGCACATGTGCACTTTTCTCTGCCCTGCTGAGGGCAGAACAAAGTACTGTAATGCGCAGGTGCAAAGACCGTGTTTGTTAGTGCAGAGGTAGGACTAGTGTCTCCTGACGGCCATCTCACTAGCCAGGGTGTTTCCAGGGTTAGTGAGGGATTAGGTATCTGGCTCGGCGACGGGTTGAAACACCCCATATAAGGATGCTAGGGAGCTCAGGAAACAGGTTGAGGGGAGTTCAGAAGGTGTCACCTCACCCCTCTCCCTAGCTGCAGGGCCCACCATTGTAAAAGTGCCACGTTGTCCCCTTTGTTCGTTGTGCATTTTCTAGTGCGTCAGACGCTCATAGGTCTGAACGCCAGAGTCCCGCAGTGCTTTTGGACTTCATCTTCTCCAAGTGTGACAGGTTCCCTTTAAGTTTATTTCACTTTACCATAAAGAAAAACAGTCCGGAGTGCATTTGTTTCTGCAAATTTCTAAAAATATTCGACATTTTCCTAGCCCTGCAGAACCCCTGTATAGTTTATAAAAAAAAATATGGGTCAATCTACCCTACGTCCTAAGCAATGAAGTTCCAGTTGGGATACATTTTGCTTTTCTGTAGTGTTGTTGTCTGTGCCGTGAGTATTGGTTGGTGTAGTTTATTGGCAGTTGGGCTTTTTTTAACTTAATGTTGATATTATATATGTTGTTTCTGTGTTGGCCAATGTCTTATACTTATTATTTTTCTGTAGAGAGGGCAGCTTGAAAGTTTACTTTTGGGTCGTCCTAGATGTGCCTAATTCTCATAGCAAAGATGTGACTGTGAAATCAGTGAAGGCGGCTCTCAGTAGTGTCATGCAACGCAGGTCTAAAGCCAAAGGGACCTACATATATGATCAGTACCATGTGGACCCAAATTCAACAGATATACTACGTAAGTACATGATGTGCATTATATATTAGATTGATAAGCACTGGATGTTACTGTCACGTCCCCACCGGAGCCCGCTCCTGCGACTTCTGCTCCGATTGCCAGACGACGCCATGTTCCCACCATGGATAGTGCTGGTGATGGGAGAGGAGTCAGTGCCCGTGGCTCTGCGGAGCACAGGCTCCGCTCATCCGCTAGGCTGGGTTTCCCTGGAACCTGCAGTACCACTGGCTGACTGTAGGTGGCATGTGTCTTGCAGCTGAAGTTGCCAACATTCACCTGCAGCCAGTGGGAAGACACCCCACCCTTCTTATTCCCCGTCCTGTCACATGACCACTGCCAGAGATAGTTCTGTACTCCTGGCTCATGTGCTGTTTGTATGTTGATTCCTGTGCGCTGACATTTGCTTGTTTTTTGACTACCCTCCTGCCTATCGTTTTTGTACCTTGCTGCCAGTTCCGGATTTGACCTCTGCTTTGTCTCCTCACTACGCCCTTGCCTGCCGATTCTGTTCCTGTTTTGCATCTCCTGGTTTTTGACCCTGCCTGACGATCACGGACTACAGTCTACCACAGGTAGTGATGTCTGGGGCTCTGTGTAATTCCAAATCCCTGTAAAGGGGTTAAAGGGTTGCAGAGTTCTTGGGGTCCTGCTTTGTGGGCGGCTTTTCTCTAGACTCCCGTTACAGCCAGTCTGAGTCTGTGGCTCCAATCAGGCATTACAGTTACATGTAGAATTATAAAGTATCATCTTTACAGTATTTACAAAGCGAGGTTTGTACAGTATTTATACCCTTGGTAATTCCATCTTAATTTATTCTTACTTATATAACGTCATCATATTCTGCAGCACATACAGATATCATCACCACTGTCCCCATTGAGGCTCACAATCTAAATTCTCCATCAGTAGGTCTTTGTAGTGTGGGAGGAAACCGGAGAACCCGGAGGAAACCCACACAAACACAGGAAGAACTTACAGAAAGGTTCAGAAATATTTCGACAGTGCCTCAAGTTTTGGCAATTTTAATTTTTTACTAAAACATATTTAAAGTAGTTATATAATCAATCTGGGCTTAAAGTGCAGACTCTCAGCTTTAATTTGAGGTTATTCACATCCTAACTGGAGTAATGGTTTAGGAATTACAGCTCTTTAATATGTAGCTGCCTCTTTGTCAAGAGACCAAAGGTGATTGGACAATTATCTCAAAAGCTCTTTAATGGGTTGAATAGGCTATTCCCTCATTAATCCATTATCAGTTAAGCAGGTAAAAGGTCTGGAGATGATTCCAAGTGCGGCATTTGCATTTTGAAGCTGCTACTGTGAACCCACAATATACGGTCAATGGAGCTCTCAAAGGAAGAAAAAATGATCATCATTAGGCTAAAAAAAAAGAGGAAATTCATAGAGCGATAGCAGAAATGTTAGGAGCGGACAAATCAACAGATTGGAACATTCTGCAAAAGATTAGTGCACTGGTGAGCTTAGGAACTCAAAAAGACCTGAACAACATGGAAGGCAACAGTGGTGGATGATCACATAATTCTTTCTATGATGAAGAAAATACCCCTTCACAACATCCAACCAAGTGAAGAACATTCTGCAGGAAGACTGTGTTTCAGTATCTAAGGCCCATTTCACACGTCAGTGAAAAACACTGACGTTCTTCACTGACGTGTAAAACACGCACATGTCCCTCCGTGTTCCGTGATTCACGGCACACGTGGGTTGTCCATGTGCAATCCGTGATCCGTGATTGCATATGGACATTACTCACCTGCCTTCACTGCTGCTGTCCATGGTGCTGATCTCCTCGGGTCTGCAGCGTCCGCCCACCGCTCTCAGCACCCACTTCCTGGTCGGCAGTTCCTGCTTTCATGAATATTCATGAGCTAGGCAGAAGCTGCCGAGAGCGGAGCAGGCACAGCGAATCGCAGGCAAGGTAAGTTGAAAATTTTGAATATTTAATATGTCCGTGATTTTCTTGTACGTGTTTCACTGATCACACACGGATCACACCATAGTGTGGTCCGTGGGTCATCAGTGATGCCAGACAAAAACTGACATGTCTCCGTGCAGAATCACGGCCAAGGGTGCACGCTGCACGGAGACATGTTCAGTGAAAAATCACTGATGTGTGAGCAGACCCATTGATTAGAATGGGTCTGCGTATGTCAGTGATTCTGGTACGTTTTAAAAAAAGCACAAACGTACCAGAATCACTGACGTGTGAAAGGGGCCTAAAGAGAAAACTTCATGAGAGCAAATACAGAAGGGTCACCACAAGATGTAAACTATTAATCAACCTTAAATATAGAAAGGCCAAATTAGACTTTACCAAAAAACATCTAAGGAAGCCGCCCAGTTCTGGAAAAGCAGCAGAGGACGGATGAGACCAAGATTAACCTGTACCAGAATGATGCAAAGAAGAAAGGGGTGCTTCACACACAGCGAGCTCGCTGCCGAGATCGCTGCTGAGTCACGCTTTTTGTGACGCAGCAGTGACCTCATTAGCGATCTCGCTGTGTGTGACACTGAGCAGCGATCTGGCCCCTGCTGCGAGATCGCTGCTCGTTACACACAGCCCTGGTTCGTTTTCTTCAAAGCCGCTCTCCTGCTGTGACACACAGATCGCTGTGTGTGACAGCAAGAGAGCGACAAATGAAGCGAGCAGGGAGCAGGAGCCGGCGTCTGACAGCTGAGGTAAGCTGTATCCAAGATAAACATCGGGTAACCAAGGTGGTTACCCGATATTTACCTTAGTTACCAGCAGCTCTCACGCTGCCTGTGCTGCCGGCTCCGGCTCTCTGCACATGTAGCTGCTGTACACATCGGGTTAATTAACCCGATGTGTACAGCAGCTAGGAGAGCAAGGAGCCAGCGCTCAGTGTGCGCGGCTCCCTGCTCTCTGCACATGTAGCTGCATTACACATCGGGTTAATTAACCCGATGTGTACTGTAGCTAGGAGAGCAAGGAGCCAGCGCTTAGTGTGCGCGGCTCCCTGCTCCCTGCTCACACTGGTAACTAATGTAAACATCGGGTAACCATACCCGATGTTTACCTTAGTTACCAGTCTCCGCAGCTTCCAGACGGCGGCTCCGTGCAAGCGCAACGTCGCTTGCACGTCGCTGCTGGCTGGGGGCTGGTCACTGGTCGCTGGTGAGATCTGCCTGTTTGACAGCTCACCAGCGACCATGTAGCGATGCAGCAGCGATCCTGACCAGGTCAGATCGCTGGTCGGATCGCTGCTGCATCGCTAAGTGTGAAGGTACCCAAAGTCTGGAGAAGGTTGGGAACGGCTCATGATCCAGAGCACAGCACATCCTCTTGGCACATGGCGGAGGCGGTGTGATGGCTGGGCATGCAGGCTAACAGTGGCCCTGGGGCACTAGTGGTTATTGATGATGTGACTGAAGACAGAAGCAGCCGGATGAATTCTGAAGTGTACAGGGCGAGACTTTCTGCTCAGATTCAACCAACTGCAGCAAGGTTGATTGGACGGCGCTTCACAGACAGATGGACAATGACCAAAAACATCCTGCGAAAACAAAGAAGAGAAATATTCTGCAGTGGCCGAGACCTCACCAGAACATCGAGCTGCATTTCACAAGATTAAGGCTAATTTCACACATCAGTTTTTTGCAATCAGGCACAATCCGGTTTGTGCCTGATGCAACGGATCCGTCTCAGAGTGTGTAAAAACTTATGCGACGGATCCGGTAAAAAAGGGATCCGTTTTTTTTTTGTGTTTTTTTTTTTAAAGCTGAGAGAGAGAGACCCCATCATCATTTCACACGCAGGCACTCCCGCACGCACCATCCCTGCACATATCCCGGCACTCCCGCACGCACCATCCCCGCACACATCCCGGCACTCCCGCACGCACCATCCCCGCACATATCCCGTCACTCCCGCACGCACCATCCCCGCACACATCCCGGCACTCCCGCACACACCATCCCCGCACACATCCCGGCACTCCCGCACGCACCATCCCCGCACACATCCCGGCACTCCCGCACACATCATCCCCGCACACATCCCGGCACTCCCGCACACATCATTACCGCACACATCCCGGCACTCCCGCACACATCATTACCGCACACATCCCGGCACTCCCGCACACATCATTACCGCACACATCCCGGCACTCCCGCACGCACCATCCCCGCACACATCCCGGTACTCCCGCACGCACCATCCCCGCACACATCCCGGCACTCCCGCACACATCATTACCGCACACATCCCGGCACTCCCGCACACATCATTACCGCACACATCCCGGCACTCCCGCACACATCATTACCGCACACATCCCGGCACACCCACATGCACCATCCCCGCACACATCCCGGCACTCCCACACACATCATTACCGCACACATCCCAGCACTCTCGCACACATCATTACCGCACACATTCCGGCACTCCCACACGCACCATCCCTGCACACATCCCGGCACTCCCGCACACATCATTACCGCACACATCCCGGCACTCCCGCATGCACCATCCCCGCACACATCCCAGCACTCCCGCACGCACCATCCCCGCACATATCCCGGCACTCCCGCACGCACCATCCCCGCACACATCCCGGCACTCCCGCACACATCATTACCACACACATCCCGGCACTCCCGCACACATCATTACCGCACACATCCCAGCACTCCCGCACGCACCATCCCCGCACACATCCCGGCACTTCCGCACACATCATTACCGCACACATCCCAGCACTCCCGCACGCACCATCCCCGCACACATCCCGGCACTTCCGCACACATCATTACAGCACACATCCCTGCACTCCCGCATGCACCATCCCCGCACACATCCCGGCACTCCCGCACACATCATTGCCGCACACATCCCGCCACTCCCGCATGCATCATTACCGCATACATCCCGGCACTCCCGCACGCATCATCCCTGCACACATCCCGACACTCCTGCACGCACCATCCCTGCACACATCCCGGCACTCCCGCATGCATCATTACCGCACACATCCCGGCACTCCCGCACGCATCATCCCCGCACACATCCCGCACTCCCGCATGCATCATTACCGCACACATCCCGGCACTCCTGTATGCATCATTACCATACACATCCCGGCACTCCCGCACGCACCGTCTCCGCACACATCCCGGCACTCCCGCATGCATCATTACCGCACACATCCCGGCACTCCCGCATGCACCATCCCCGCACACATCCCGGCACTCCCGCACACATCATTACCGCACACATCCTGGCACTCCCGCATGCATTATTACCGCACACATCCCGGCACTCCCGCACGCACCATCCCTGCACATATCCCGGCACTCCCGCACGCACCATCCCTGCACATATCCCGGCACTCCCGCATGCATCATCACCGCACACATCCCGGCATTACCTCAGTGACGTCCCTGCTGACAGCGCGACTTCCTTCAGTTGCTGCGTGGAGCTGATAGAGAACGGCGGTGTTCTACTGCCGCTCCTGTCAGCTTCATGTAGCAGAGCTGAGAGCGTCGCGGGACCTCGTGGATTACGTCGGACCTGGAGGGGTATTTGGGGATTTTACTAAAATGGTGAAAGAGGGTGTTTTTTTGTCTGTTATTCCAAATAAAGTATTTTTTCGGGTGTATGTGTTTATTTACTTTCACTTACAGATTAATCATTGGGGGTGTCTCATAGACGCCTGCCATGATTAACCCCGTATTACCTCGATTGCCACCTCACCAGGGCAATTCGGAATGAGTCGGGTACAGTCCCAGAACAGTCGCATCTAATGGATGCGGCCATTCTGGGCGGCTGCTGGCTGATATTGTTAGGCTGGGGGCTCCCCATAACATGGAGCTCCCCATCCTGAGAATACTAGCCTTCAGCCGTATGGCTTTATCTGGCTGGTATTAAAATTGGGGGGGACCGCACGCGTTTTTTTTTAAATTATTTATTTGTTTATTTTACTGCAAGATATAGACCCGCCCACCGGCGGCTGTGATTGGTTGCAGTGAGACAGCTGTCACTCAGCGTGGGGGCGTGTCTGACTGCAACCAATCATAGGCGCCGGTGGGCGGGGAAAACAGGGAATACGAGGTTGAATAATGATCGGCCGGCATTTTCAAATCAGAAGAAGCTGCCGGAGCAGTGTGACAGCCGTGCAGCCCCGCGCCGGTGATCGGTGAGTGGGTGAGAGTGAGTGAGTCAGTGAGTGTGAGTGTGAGAGAGAGAGGCTGGGGCCACACGGGGCACTACTACAATGCTCACATCACACTCGGCTCGCACTGGCAGCACAGCAGATCCGAGTGTCATGCCAGTCTCCCTGCGTCTGCGGTCCGACTGTACGAGCAAACCACAGCTGCGGGGGGCGGCCAGGCTCTCAGGAGGGGCGGGCCAGCATGGAGGGGGGGAAGGTGGAATTTCTCTCCCTCCTCCGTAGCCGGCTATTGCGATTCTCGCTCTGCACGCACGGTACACCGGTGTACCGCGAGTGCAGTGCGATTTTTTTCTCGCCCCATAGACTTGAATGGGGGCGAGAGAAAAGAGTCTCTCATTACAGTCGCAGCATGCTGCGATTGTTTTCTCGGTCTGATTAGGGCTGAGAAAATAATCGCTCATGTGCGCAGACACACAGGCTAGTTGGTCCGAGTGGAATGCGATGTTTTATCGCACTCCACTTGCACCGATTTTCTTAGGCCAGATAGAGAGAGAGATTTTCTGACAAGCAATGAATTTCTATCACTTCTGGGCATGCTGAGAAGTAAAAACCGAATCCAGTACATGCTTCCGGCATTTAATGCATGCCACCGGATTCGGCGTGCATAGACTTTCATTATGCACCATGCTGCACCGAGCCACACCCAGCGCGATGCGTTTTTTTGTCAGAGAAAAAAAACGTTGCAAGAGACGTTCCATCCGGCCGCCGCATTTGTCAATTAACACGGATCTGGCAAAAGCCGGATGCAACGCAAGGTCATCAGGCCCAATCTGGCGACAATACAAATCAATGGGGATAAAACGGATCCGGTGCCGGATCCATTTTATCCGTGTTTTTCCGGATTGTGCCTGATGGAAAAAACCTGATGTGTGAAAGTAGCCTAAAGGCTGCTTTACACCAGACAATCTATCGTGCGATAGATCGTCGGGGTCACGGTTTTTGTGACGCACATCCGGCATCGCTGGCGTGTGACACCTCCTAGCGACGCAGTATCGCTCACAAATCGTGAGTCGTGTACTGCTCGCTAGGTTCCATAATATTGTTTAATTTAGTTGTTCATCGTTTCCGGGGTAGCACACGCCGCTCCGTGTGACACCACGGGAACGATGAACAGCAGCTCACCTGCGTCACGCGGCCGCCGCAGGCTATGTGAAGGAAGGAGGTGGGCGGGATGTTTAGGCTTCCATTGGCCGGCGGCCGTGTGACGTCGCTGTGACGCTGAACGTCCCTCCCACTCCAGGAAGTGGACGTTCGCCGCCCACAGCGAGGTCGCACGAGAGGTAAGTATGTGTGACGGGGGTTACTGACTTTGTGCGACACGGGCAGCGATTTGCCCGTGACGCAAAAAGGACGGGGGCGGGTACGATCGATTGTGAAATTGCACAATCGGTTGTACCATGTAAAGCAGCCTTAAGGGTATGTGCGCACGTTGCTTTTTACCTGCTTTTTACCTGCTTTTTTGCTGCTTTTTCTTCTGCGCTGTTTAATGCCAAAATGGATGTGTTCTTCTATTCAAGCAAAGTCTATGGGAATTTGGGTTTCTTGTTCACACTATGTTGTTCAAAATGCTGCCTTTTTGAGGCAGAACTTTGGTCAAAAACTCAGCTTTTCAAAGAAGCAACATGTCAATTGTTTTTGCCATTTGGGTTTTGCACTGCAAAGCTGAGTTTTTGACCAAAGTTCTGCCACAAAAAGGCAGCATTTTGAACAACATAGTGTGAACAAGAAACCCAAATTCCCATAGACTTTGCTTGAATAGAAGAACACAACCATTTTGGCATTAAACAGCGCAGAAGAAAAAGCAGCAAAAAAGCAGGTAAAAAGCAGGTAAAAAGCAACGTGCGCACATACCCTAAGACAAAACATAAGGCAGAAACAGCAACAACTTAATCTACAATTAAATGTGTTTGGGCACAGCCTGTCCAGGAGATGAGGGGACCCTAAAAATATCATTGTTCAATGAGAATTGCAATAATTATTGGAAATGACCTCATATCATAATACTGTGTTTCCCCGAAAATAAGCCTAAAGGCCCCATTACACGCTACGATATATAGGGCGATATATCGTTGGGGTCACTGATTCCGTGACGCACATCCGGCATCGTTAGACATATCGTAGCGTGTGACAGCTACGAACGACTGTGAACGAGCAAAAATACTCACCTTATCGTTGCTCGTTGACACGTCGTTCATTTTCATAATCTCGTTCTTCCTTCTGCACACCGGTTGTTCGTCGTTCCTGAGGCAGCACACATCGCTCCGTGTGACACCCCGGGAACGATGAACACAGCTCACCTGCGTCCTGCGGCAATGCTGAAGGAAGGAGGTGGGCGAGATGTTATGTACCGCTCATCTCCGCCCCTCCGCTTCTATTGGGCGGCCGCTGTGTGACGTCGCTGTGACGCCGAACGTCCCTCCCTCTTCAGGAAGAGGATGTTCGCCGCCCACAGCGAGGTCGTTCGGGAGGTAAGTACGTGTGACGGGGGTTAACAAATTTGTGCGACACGGGCAACTAATTGCATGTGACGAACAGACGACGGCGGCGGGTACGATCGCACAACATATCGACGCGTGTGACGGGACCTTTACCCTGCAAATAAGCCCTTGGTAGGACAATTCCATGTATTCTTGTAGGCTGCTGATTACCGAACAGGATCCCTCCACTGCCAGATAGAGGGAATTTTAACGCCTTCATAACCAATAACGTACTGGTACGCCATCGGTCATGTTGTGGTAATCACCACCGGCTGCTGCCCATTGAAAATAAAAGTTAAAAAAATATACACATATTTGATATCGCCGTGTTCAGAAGTACCCAATCTATCAAAATATAAAATCAATTATTCCGATTGGTACACGGAGTGGCTAGAAAAAATCCTAAACGCCAAAATTACGTTCTTTGGTTGCCACAAAAAATGTTTAAGATGCAATAACAGGCGATCAAAACATAGCATCTGCACAAAAATGGTGTAATTAAAAACGTGAGCTCAAGACGCAAAAAATAAACCGTCACTGAGCCATGGACCCCGAAAAATGAGAATGCTACGGGTCTCAAAAAATGGCGCTAAAAGCGCTACTTTTTTTAGACAAGATTTCTGAATTTTTTTTAACCCCTTAGACGAAAGTAAACCTATACATGTTTGGTGTCTACAAACTCGTATCAACCTGAGGAATCACACCGACACATCAGTTTTATCCTATAGTGAACACAGTGAATAAAATATCCCAAAAACTTTTGTATAATTGCACTTTTTTTGCCATTTCACCACACTTTGAATTTGATTCCTGCTTTCCAGTACACTATATGGTAAAACTCATGGTTTAATTCAAAAGTACAACTCGTCCCACAAAAAAAGAGCCCTTATATGGCAAGATTGCCAAAAAAAAAAAGTTACGGTTCTCGGAAGAAGAGGAGCAAAAAACGAAAACGACAACACGGAAACTCGCTTGGTGGTGAAGGGGTTAATTTTCCATAGGTTTTTCATATATTGTACAGGTTTTCACATTTGCTTGACATGCCTGTAAGTAAAATTTGTAAAAAAAAAAAACAAAAAAAAAACCCCTAATTGCCATAGTCAGCAATTGTACAGACGTCATGGAAAGCAGAAAATCCTAAATAATTGGTGGAGTTTATTGAGCAGAATACAGTAGGATTGTGCCACATTTTATAGTACATGGCAGGCATAATTTTTTTACAGGTTTTAAATACTTATTGCACCTTTATCAGCGGTTTTGAAAAATGGGCATGGCTGCCGAATTGCAAAGCGGCAGGTTAATAGCGTTAATTTTTTTCTTTTCATAAAATAATGTATATTGTGATGACAATACTAAATTTTCCCCACTGTGCTCTATTCTGTTCACTTTTTAAGACAAATTTATATTTCTTCTTAAATGAGTGTATTTAGGGCTAAAAATCATTTTTGCAATTGGGTTTTATTTGGCTTTTTCAGGCTCTTTGTTTTTTTGCACATTGTAATGATGGGCTCTCTGATGGATTCTAAGGTAATTCATTCTGCAGCCATCAATAGATATTGCAACACACAGACTGTAGAAGGCAAACGGTGCACAATTTGTAATGATGGGCTCACTGATGGATTCTAAGTTAACTCATTTTGCAACCATCAATAGACATTTCAATGCAGACACTGTAGAAGGCAAACGGTGCACAGTTTGTAATGATGGGCTCACTGATGGATTCTAAGTTAACTCATTCTGCAGCGATCAATAGACATTGAAATGCAGAGCCTGTAGAAGGTAAATGGTGCACAATTTGTAATGATGGCTCACTGATAAATTCTAAGTTAGCTCATTCTGCAGCCTTCAATAGACATTGCAACACACAGACTGTAGAAGGCAACCGGTGTACAATTTGTAATGATGGGCTCACTGATAAATTCTAAGTTAACTCATTCTGCAGCCTTCAATAGACATTGCAACACACAGACTGTAGAAGGCAACCGGTGTACAATTTGTAATGATGGGCTCACTGAGAGATTCTAAGGTAACTCATTCTGCAGCCATCAATAGACATTGCAACACAGACTGTAGAAGGCAAACGGTGCACAATTTGTAATGATGGGCTCACTGATGGATTCTAAGTTAACTCATTCTGCAACCATCAATAGACATTGCAATGCAGAGACTGTAGAAGGCAAACGGTGCACAATTGGTTATGATGGGCTCACTGATGGATTCTAAGTTAACTCATTCTGCAGCCATCAATAGACATTGCAATGCAGACACTGTAGAAGGCAAATGGTGCACAATTGGTTATGATGGGCTCACTGATGGATTCTAAGTTAACTCATTCTGAAGCCATCAATAGACATTGCAATGCAGACACTGTAGAAGGCAAACGGTGCACAATTTGTAATGATGAGCTCACTGAGAGATTCTAAGTTAACTCATTCTGCAGCCATCAATAGACATTGCAACACAGACTGTAGAAGGCAAACGGTGCACAATTTGTAATGAAACCCAATTGCAAGAATAATTTTTAGCCTTGATCACATGGACAATTCATTTTATGCTCATAGGAAATATGGCAATGTTTCATTATTTATTTCTTTTGGTTGTTCTTATATATGTTTGACCCTATTTTATTTCCAGAAGGTACAATCCAGAACATGCAGCTGCTCTCCTCCAGCACTGGTAGGGTTGTCCGCCTCATCTGCTGCTTACAAAGATTAACCACGAATGACAATAAAATGACAAATGGCAAAAAAATCATAAAATATCTGCTGGGAAATGGCTTTATTCATCAACGCTCCTCCTGCTTTCCTGTTGTCTCATTGTGGATCTGTCAGCGAATGTGACAATTTCCTCCCAAAACCACCACAACCACTTCCACATTACTTTAAAGTGGTTCTCTAATTAGCAAAATTTTCTATAAGTGTTAAACCTGCTTCTACTATCTCATAAGAGAACCACGGAGAAGGCGTAAACTACTAGTGCGAGCAGCTGGTTTATTGTATTGTCACATTAGCCTAATACACTGTGCATAATTATTAGGCAGTTTGTATTTTTGATGCTTAATTTTATTATTGCACAACTATGGAACTGTTGGCCAATCCCAAAAAGTTAATAAACCTGAAAACTACATATTTAGAAAAGTAAAAGTGAGGTTTTGGTTTTCTTAGGAGAATATCTAAGTGTGCAGAATTATTGGGCAATTTACCATATTTTTCGGTTTATAAGACGCGCTGGATTATAAGACGCACACCAAATTTAGAGAGGAGAAAAAGCTAAAAAAAAATATGGGGTCTGTTTTATAATCTGGTGTTGCCTTACCGGAGGGGTGGAAGGGTGGCAGTGGTGATGGAGCGGGGTCACGGGAGGCTGGGCGGTGCTGGAATAGGGCGATGCGGCGTGTGTCCTGGATGCTCTCTGCGGGTGCTGTGAGGCAGGAGCATCCAGAAACTGTCGGTGATGCGATCTTCAAAGAAATGGCGCCCAGAGCCGGCGCATGCACAGCTTGATCTGTCGGCTCAATGACGAGTCTGGATCTCATTTGCACACGCGCCATTTCCAGGCCCCATTTTCCTTAAGTCCACTGCTGGGAGAGCAATGGACCGGAGGCGGCGCATGAGCAGATGAGATCTTGAGCCGAAAGCTTAATCGGCGCACGCACCAACTCCGGGCGCCATTATTTGAATCACGGTGGTCTTCTCTTCTGTGTCTGGCTTTTATTAAGCCTCACAATGTCACGGCGTCATTAATGTGAAGCCTAGCTACTATCTGGACCGGACCAGTGCAACGCAAATCTTTTCTCTGGACTCTAGTTTGTATCCCTGAACATTTAGGCAGTTTTTAGTCCCCTCCATTGTTCTCATGGAGCTGCCTTCTACTATCAATGCTTCCTTTTCACTTCATTTGTGGTTCAATTTGGCCTAATTTCTTTTTTATTTTCTTTTTAATTTTGAATTTAAATTTTGAATTAATTTATTTGTTTTGACTGTTTTGTTACAAATCTACAGTTTATTGCCTTGGGAATAATTATATACATAAGGAATTAACCTCGCTCACTACCCTGTGTATGATTGTAATATACTGATTTAGCCACGCTGGACATAGAAATAAGAAATCTATCCTCTAGGGGAAGATAGCTAATATTATTAAAGAAAAGATCCCATAAACTGGGCAGTAAATATTTGAGGTGGATCTTTATTTCAGGCGCATACTATGGTGGACCAGAGGTACTAACAAGCCTCTTTACCTTGGTGGTGGTATTTACAGGGAAAACATTAAAGGGGTTGTCCACTACTAGGACAACCCCTTCTGATTCCACATGTTTTCTCTAGGTAAAAAAATAAAGCCTATACTCAGCTCCCGTACTGGCTCGGTTCCAGCAGTGCCTCGTCTCACGATGCTGAAGCAAATGTGGGGCTGTGACATCAACTGAGCCCCGCGGCCAATCAGCTCCAGTTTTCTTCTTCCCGCCTTCAGACACAGGAGCAATAAACAGGAAGTGAGCGCAACCGCAGTACTCACTTCCTGTTGGTTAACTCATTTTGTCCGAAGGCGGGGAGAAGAAAACCGCTGCTGATTGGACGTGGGGCCCTGGTGATGTCACAATCGCAAGTGAATCCTGGCACCATGAGCCACAGCACCGCTGGAAGGGTGTTGGCACGGGAGGTAAGTTTAGGCCTTAATACTTTACCTGGGGGAAACCTGCAATTAGAAGGGGTTGTCCACTACTAGGATAACCCCTTCTGATTCCACGTTTCCCTCAGGTAAAACAATAAAGCTTATACTCACCTCCCATTCCAGTTCCCTTCCAGCGGTGCTGCTGCTCGCGTTCCCGAGGCTCACATGGGGTTGTGATGTCACGTGAGCCATGCATACAATCAGCATCGGACAAAAGCGCAATCAACAGGAAGTGAGCGCAGCCTCACTTCCTGTTGATTAAGTTGTTTTGTCCAAAGGCGGGAAGAAGGAAACTGGCGCTGATTGGATGTGGGGCTCGTGGGATGTTACAACCCCAACCGAGCTGCAGCACCGCTGGAAGGGCGCTGGTACGGGAGGAGGTGAGTATAGGCTTTATTATTTTACCTGGGGAAACAGGGAATCAGAAGGGGTTGTCCTAGTAGTGGACGACCCCTTTAATTTGAATCTTTGCACTGGAAGAAGAAACTAATTTATCGGATATAAAAATGCATCCAATGCTATTAGTCTTTAGTAGTTATCTGAAAGTTGGTTGTTATACATCCTATTTCTGCACTACTGTTATATTGGTTTTATTCATTTTTCTATTTTTCTGGCATTATTGTCTACATTTGTATTCTGCAGCCTGCTACAGGTACAGCTATGTACGGGCCGGCCAAGAAATACGCTTATCAGGGCCTGACTACACTTCACCGACCTGTGTATGGCAAATAGAGGGTCCTCCTGGTCACCTTGTGAGACTTCGACTCAAGTGGACACGTCCCGACTGCAGGGACCGTCTGGCCATGTATGATGCAGCTGCCCCTCTAGACACTCACATCATCACTTCGTAAGTCTTGCTTTATACATATAACTGGTAATGTCTTTGGTAATATTGATGATTCCATTTATTTCTTTTACCCCTTCAGTTAGATGGGGCAATCACTAATCAAGATAATCGCATGTCATGGTTGTAACGATAAATTATTTAAAATTGCTCAATATTTAAAGGGAATCTGTCAGCAGGTTTTTGCTATGTAATCTAACAGCAGCATGATGTAGGGGCTGAGGCCCTGATTTCAGTGATGTATCACTTAGTTTACTGCATGCAGCAGTTATTATAGAGTGAGAGTTATCTCTACTATCGATTTAGCAGAGCTCGGAATGCCGGGCTGTGTATAGGTAAATTATCTAAAATTGCTCAATATAAGGGAATCTGTCAGCAGGTTTTTGTTATGTAATCTGTTAGACTGCACAAAATTAAAGGGGCATTCCCATCTCCAACATCCTATCCAAATAAGTAGTAGGTGTAATAATAATAATAATAATAACAAATACCTCAAACTGGAAATGTAGTAAAGTTCTATTAATTAGCTATGTTGCTGTTATGATGATTTTGGGATAGTGGGGAACTGGGGCTCCTAAGCTGTCCCTCAAGCTAGGGGGCCCTATGCTATCCCTAATCTCAGGGATACTCCTGATGGTGGAGAGGCCTGAGTCTTCTTCCTGGCCCTGCTCCTGATCAATCCTCATCTGATTCCCTTTCCCCCTCCCCCTAGGGAGGGACGGGACATGAGTGTATTGAGACCACAGATAAAGGCAGACAAGGGAAAAAACAAAACTCTGTCACACAGCATGCATATACACAGAATAAGACAATAATAGATTCAGGAGGAAATCAAGCAGGAAGGAAGTACAAAACAATAGAGGTAAACTCCACAACTGCTCCAAGCAATAGGCACAACTAAACACAACTTTAACCAGAGAATCTGGGACACCACACCTCACAGACTATCCCAGACTAAACTATAGCTGACATGGGTAGAAGGATTCTAGCAGCATAAATAGGAGGGGAGCAGATGTGATAGGTCTCACCAAAATATTTGATTCAAGGAGCAGCCAGACTAACAGTGATTAACTATTCCTAGCCTGCCTATAAATCAGCACACAGCAGGTCGATGCCTGAATCTGCCTGTGTTGATCCCAGATACCAGAGAAGTCATCAGGTGGAGTGTCAATCTGCAATCTGAACAGTGTTCTATGTTGCCATGAAGTTTGTGCAAAACTCTGTGTGACAGTTACTTACCTCAAGTGCAGGGCATTGCAGTAGCTTAGGTATCCTTGATTACGACCAGGAGCAACTAACTAATTGCCACTATGTGAGAAGCTGCAATGCCCTTCACATGAGGTAATAGACATGGCTATATCAGGAGAACTATACTACACTTGACTCGCCCACCCCAGGTTTATGGGACACCCGGTGCCGGGCCGGACTAGTCCGGGGCGTCGTCAGTGGTGGCTGGGCCCGACTCCGTACCCTGGTGGGGTCAATTAATATGGCTGGTGACTTGGGGGTGATTATAGTTTGTATTATTCGTGACGCCACCTGTGGTTTGCGGCTATTAAGCCGCTGCTGCTGTATGGGGCCTCGGGGGCTGATGTAATGGCAGCTTGGATGGTCCTGCTCCCCACAGGTGGAGCGGTGCCCCGGGGCAACAGTTGGTGCTCATAAGAGTCTATGCAGTGATGGAAGAGTGCAGGCGGAATAACGGAGACAACACCAGGGGGTGCAATTTCAAGATGTTTACTCACAGTTCCTGGGTTGCAGCACACTGGTGCCTTTGGACTGCTGGAACCCACTGTCAGGGACCTCCGCCGATCCTGGGCAGATCCTGGAATAAAAGCCGGTGCACCCCTCTATGTGTTCCTTTTTTCAGCTGACTCCTTAAGCCTTGCCCTTGTTGGCTGAACCTGGCTCGGCCTCCACTACAGCCTCCGGGCCAGGGGCTTGCCTGTGGGTAGTTTTACCCCCTTTCCAGAGGTTCTGCTGTGGGCTGTGGCCCGGGGAGTTTGCAACTTCCCTGGGCCTCGGTTTTTACTTTTGGAGTTGACTTCTCCTCCTCCGGTTTCTAGGGACCGTCCCCTGTGTGCAGCTTGATCCCTCCACCGATGTTCCTGTGGAACAGGCCACGAGCCTGAAAGCTATCTGTGGCCCTGGAATCCCTTCTTTTCTTTACTTGGTGTCACCTGGACCTTCTGGGTCCCAGGGTCTTCACCAGGAAGCGTCACTTTCTTCTCTTGCTCCTGACTGACTAGAGCTCTTTCCTACTGTCTCTCCTTCTCCTCTGCCTCCCGCAGACCTCCTTCCTTCTCCCTCCACTTCCACTTCGTCTCTCTAACTGCTTACTCTTGACCTTCCTTGTCTACTCTACACTCGGCTGGCTCCTCCCACCCACCCAGTTGCTAAGCTACCACCCTATGGGAGCAGGGATGGGTCTTATGGCCCCTCCCAGCATGCAGCATGGGAAGGTTGCTGCCACTGTCCCTGGTCCCAGTGTGTACCTAACAATGGGTGTAGTGCATATTTGCCTGTGGACCGGCATTCACTCCTTTCCTTACCCAGGATGGGACATCACACCGCTGGATGGGGTGCAATGTTCCTGTGGCGATGGAAGCCTCAGGGGCACCACACACTTCTAATTGGAGATATTTGGTAATATTACTGTTATTACGCCTACTACATATTGGGATAGGATTTTGGAGATAGGAATAACCCTTTAATACCCCTTTAAGGACTCTAAAGTAGATGAGGATAGTGATTAATAGGCAATATCTATCATAATGTGAATTTCCCCTTAGAGGAAGTTACTCAGCAGATATGTATAATGTGGAAGACGCCTGAGCAGAGTACGGTAAGAAGACTCAGCATTACATTTAGAGAGCGGCTCAGAGGAAACTATGTTGGTGTGGGAAATGAAATTGTCTTAACCACCATTGCTGTAATACAAAAAGTTCCGATTGTAAAACCTAAGAACTTTCGGTTCATCTGAATCATGAATGTAAGGCGGACATGATGCTACATTATTAACTACACACTCACCCAATTATTCATAGAGCGTCGCTACATACAATACTAAGTGCCTACTTCTTAGCAAGTCTAATAGGCTTCTACTACATACATTTTTATCGTTTTCTTTTTTTTAAGCTCTAATTACTCATTTGAAAGATATTTCTTCAAAGTCTGTTGCAGTTTTATGCAGTAGCTACAATATGTCTTCAGTTTTTATCTCCTAATTTGCTATATTTATTACATATGCTGTTTGCTAGGTTGTATCCAGCGGCAAAACTTGCAAAATCTCTAAAAGGGTTCCTACCATCACATGTCTTTGATAGTATTGGTCTTGAGTTAAAAGTATTTTTTGCCCCCCCCCGTGCTCTAGGGTCAAGCTCTGCACCCAGTATAGTAACACCCCTGAGTCTAGGAGCATGTGTCTCTCCTGGTATGTATCTCCTCATTTTTTACCCATTCTGGTATATATGTCCTCATCCTCGGCCCACCCCCGTGCTCTAGGGTAAAATTTGCACCCACTATAGTAACACCCCTGGGTCTAGGAGCATGTGCTTTCTACATTGGCTGGGACTCTGAGCCCCGTGATTGTTGGGGCATACAGAAAAATTAAGGGGTCCCATAGTAAAGATTTATATGTCCCACCTAAAAAAAAAGTTGAACATTCCACTGGTGTTCTTAAATCCAGGCGTGCATGTATTAGAGGCCAAATATTGTGCCAAAATAAATTGTGTCATGTGGCATTATACATCGTGTCATGTGCCTTAATACATCGTGCAATAAAATATCGAGTC
Organism: Anomaloglossus baeobatrachus; assembly: GCF_048569485.1. NCBI lineage: Eukaryota > Metazoa > Chordata > Amphibia > Anura > Aromobatidae > Anomaloglossus > Anomaloglossus baeobatrachus. Next base: position 66,695,586 of record NC_134360.1, read on the forward strand.
ACGTGCCATAAAACATCATGCCATAAAACATTGTGCCATAACAGATTGTGCCACGTGCCATTATACATCAAGTCACAATACATTGTACCATAAAACATTGTGCCATACACGGTGCCATAATATACAATGACATTTTCCATAATACACGTTGCCATTATATGTTGTGCCATAATACATTTTGCCATTTGCCATAATACACGGTGCCATGTACCATAATAAACAGTGCCATGTGCCAAAATACATTTTGCCATGTGCCATTATACATTAAGCCATAATACATCATGCAGTATGCCATAATATATTTTGCCATGTGACATAATACACTGTGCAATGTGCCATAATACACTGTGCAATGTGCCATTATACATTATGCCATAATACGTTGTGCTATAAAACATTGTTTCATGTGCCATAATACTGTATATGGTGCAGCTTGCCATTCCCCCCAGACAAAGTAGATAGCTGGCCATTATTATTATTATTATTACATATTTCTAAAGGGAACTTGTTACTCAGTGGCATAAGTAGAGTCCGATTGGTCCCTGTGCAAAGTTTGGGCCTGCTCCCCGTATGTTTGTCAGATGTATGGGCCATTGTAGCATTCTAAATCCTATAAATTGATACGAATTTCCCCCTCCCCCTTCATTATATAGTAATATTCCCCATACTGTACTAATGTCCCCCATCCTGGTATATTTGTCTCCATCTTGGAATATGTCCACATCTTGGTCCCCTACTGGTGTATATGTCCTCAGCCTGGTATATATGTCTACATCCTGGGCTCCTTCTGGTATATATGTACTCATTCTCGACTCATCCCATTGATCCCATTCCACCAAGACTCCACACAGACAAAATAGGAATCAAGCATTAGTATCAAAGCAGAAAAAATAAGAAAGTGGAAAACGAACAGCAGAGGTACAAAGACCACTTATCTGAGAGGAGTTCTGGTAGTGAGCAGAGCTGGTTACAGAATGTCCTTAACACACAGGAAACCATTGAGCACCGGCAAGTAACAAGAGAAAACTACTCCATTAAATAGCCCAATATGACCCTGATTGCCAGTCCTCCACAGGTGTGTGGCTTCATTCCACACATCAACTGCACCGCCAGCACTGACCACAAGAGGGAGCCCCAAACTGGAAAACATATTCACAACAGGCCCCATCCTGGTACATGGCCCTCATCTTGTCCCCATCTCGGTATATGGCCCTCATTATGGCCATATCATGGAACATGGCCTTCATCATGACCCCACCATTTAACATGTCGATCATCACGGCCCTTCCTGGTATATTTGTCCTCATCCTGGTGCATAGCCCTCATCATGCAACCATCCTAGTACATGGCCTTCATTATGACCCTATCCTGGTATATGGCCCTCATCAAGGCCCCATCCTGGTACATGTCCCCATATTGGCCCCATCCTGGTACATATGATCCCCATCACGTCTCACCTCCTCTCCGCTCCCCCAGTGTGAGGCGTCCTCTTTTCATACTAGCAACTGACTTCAACGTGTAAGTGGCACAGCGCATGACATCATTGCCATGCACGCTCACTTATACCGCTATCAGCTGCCGGCATATTTGCTGCTCCTCATGCCAGTGTCTCTCTGCTGCAATACATTTCAACTGGATGAACTCCCTGAGGCACAGATCCAGCTGAAGCAGGTGCTAGGGTCAATGGGCTTTCCAGCTCATGGGCCCCATAGCAGTCACGTGACCTGTCACAACTGCTACTGGCAAAACCACGGTTTTCTTCATGGTAACACTAGGCCTAACAATTTCTACTAAAAGAGGGCACCTTCCGTTGTACAGAGATTAGAGTTGAGCGGACTGGGAATAATCCAGGTCCGGCGGATCCGTGGGGGGTTTATACAGCAGTCCGGATGAGAGAGAAAAAAAAAAACGGATCCGGATCGTGCACGGGTCGGACTCGGATCTGCCGATCAAACCATGCGGATCCGGATTTTGACGATCCGGGTCCGCTCAACACTAACAGTGATGCAATTAGGTTTGTTAGAAATCATAATTGAAATTTTTCATGAAATGCCAGGCAGCTACTCCTGCCCATATTGTAGTATTTACATTACTAACGCCTGAGATCATCTACAGTCATGACTAGAGATGAGCGAACCGGTCCCGGTTCGGCTCGAGGTCGGTTCGTCGAACGGAGGTCCCGTTCGAGTTCGGTTCGTCGAACGTTCGACGAACCGAACTCGAACTGCATAGGAAACAATGGCAGGCATTCACAAACACATAAAAACACCTAGAAAACACCCTCAAAGGTGTCCAAAAGGTGACAAACAACTCACAACACAACACAAACACATGGGAAAGTGACAAGGACATATACTCATGCGAAAACAAAACAGCTGGACAAGGAAAAAGAGGAGGACACACAGATATAGGCATGGCACGCCCTTCTAAAATCATGTAAAACACCTTTTTTTCCAAAAATTGGGCCCCACACACACCCACCCATTCAGTGGCAGCAGTTGTGCCCTAGTTGTACACTTCACAGGTAGATTTGCATCAAGCACATTCAAAAATACGCCATAATTAACCGTCCCCAGGATGACACCGGGGTAGGTAGCAAAGTCTTTCCTGATCCCAGCTCTGTTCATCTTGGATCATTTTTAAAAAACACAGCAAGTAAGGGTTACTCCAAGCGGAGTCTCCCTTTTCTTCCAAGAATTGGGCCCCACACACACCCACCCCTTCAGTGGCAGCAGTTGTGCCCTAGTTGTACACTTCACAGCTAGATTTGCATCAAGCACATTCAAAAATACGCCATAATTAACCGTCCCCAGGATGACACCGGGGTAGGTAGCAAAGTCTTTCCTGATCCCAGCTCTGTTCATCTTGGCTTCTTTTAAAAACAATGTAAGCAAGGGTTACTCCAAGCGGAGTCTCCCTTTTTTCCAAAAATTGTGCCCCACACACACCCACCCATTCAGTGGCAGCAGTTGTGCCCTAGTTGTACACTTCACAGGTAGATTTGCATCAAGCACATTCCAAATCCACAAGCCTTTACTCTCCCCAGGATGACACAGGGGTAGTAAATTCCTTCTGGATCCATGACTTGTTCATTTTGATGAACGTCAGTCTGTCCACATTGTCACTGGACAGACGCGTGCGCTTATCTGTCAGCACACACCCAGCAGCACTGAAGACACGTTCAGAGACAACGCTGGCAGCTGGACACAACAAAATCTCCAAGGCGTAAGTGGAGAGCTCTGGCCATTTTTCTAGATTTGAAGCCCAAAATGAGCAAGGCTCCATTTGAAAAGTCATGGCATCGATGTTCATTTGGAGATACTCCTGTATCATCCTCTCCAGCCGTTGACTATGTGTCAGACTTGTTGTCTCTGGTGGCCTTGCAAAGGAGGGTCTAAAAAAATTATGAAAAGATTCCATAAAATTGCTGTTACCAGCACCAGATACGGTCCTACTGGTATGGGTAGACTGTTGAAGATGACGAGACCGTCCCATGTTTGTCAAGTTACAACTGGGAGAATCACTCCCTGCACCTGCACGGTTGTTTGGTGGAAAAGCCGAGCTAAGATCGAGTAACAGCTTCTGCTGATACTCCTGCATGCGTGCGTCCCTTTCTATGGCTGGAATTATGTCGCAAAATTTGGACTTGTACCGGGGATCTAATAGTGTGGCAATCCAGTAGTCATCATCACTTCTAATTTTGACAATACGAGGGTCATGTTGGAGGTAGTGCAACAAGAAGGCACTCATGTGTCTTGCGCAGCCATGCGGACCAAGTCCACGCTGTGTTTGTGGCATAGAGGTGCTACCCGTTCTTTCTTCCTCTGACATCTCCCCCCAACCTCTTTCAACTGAAATTTGACCAAGGTCTCCCTCATCTGCTGAGTCTTCCATGTCCATGGACAGTTCGTCCTCCATTTCTTCATGTTCTCCTGCACCTTCCTCAACATTTAGCCTGCAACTATGTGCCCTTGTTGATCCCTGTCCCCCATGGTCCCATGCCTGCTGCGTTGGTGATGATGAACGTCTGGACCTTGGTGATGTTGTTGTCCCTTGCGCATAGGAATCCTCCTGTAGTTCCTCCCCTTCCTGTTGTCCCACCCCCTGACTCCGAATAGTGTTTAGCGTGTGCTCCAGCATGTAAATGACTGGAATTGTCATGCTGATAATGGCATTGTCAGCGCTAAACATATTCGTCACCATGTCGAAACTGTGCAGAAGGGTGCATAGGTCCTTGATCTGAGACCACTCCATCAGGGTGATCTTCCCCACCTCTGCATCTCGTTGGCCCAGGCTATACGTCATGACGTATTGCACCAGGGCTCGGTGGTGCTGCCACAGTCGCTGTAACATGTGGAGAGTCGAATTCCAGCGTGTCGCCACATCGCATTTCAGGCGATGAACCGGCAGGCCGAAAGACTTCTGGAGAGATGCAAGTCACTCAGCTGCGGCGGTTGAACGGCGGAAGTGAGCAGACAGTTTTCGTGCCCTGGTCAGAAGGCCATCTAGGCCGGGATAGTGTGTTAAGAATTGCTGGACAACAAGGTTCAACACGTGAGCCATACAAGGCACGTGTGTCACCTTGCCCAGGCGAAGGGCCGCACCCAGGTTTGCAGCATTGTCGCACACGGCCTTACCAGGCTGCAGGTTGAGTGGAGACAACCATTTATTAAACTCGGACCGCAGAGCTGACCACAACTCCTCAGCTGTGTGATTCCTATTCCCAAGACATGTCAAGCTAAAGACCGCCTGATGCCGTTGCGCTCTGCTGCCAGCATAGTAATGAGGGGTGCGTGATTCCTTCTGCGCAGTGAGAACGCTGGTGGCCTGACCAGGCAGGCTTGGGGCGGAGGTGGAGGACCCAGATGAGGTGGAGGAGGCAGAAGCAGTGGCGGAACTTGGACAGACAGAGGATTGACACACAAGTCGTGGGGACGGCAAGACTTGTGCAGCAGACCCTTCACCATCTATCACCATAGTTACCCAGTGCCCAGTCAGCGACATGTAACGTCCCTGTCCATGCTTACTGGTCCAAGTATCGGTGGTGAAATGCACCCGTTCACACACAGAGTTTCTCAAGGAAGCGGTGATGTTGTGTGCGACATGCTGGTGTAGCGCGGGCACACCTTTCTTAGAGAAGTAGTGGCGACTAGGCATCTGGTACTGGGGCACAGCGACAGACATAAGGTCTCTAAAATCCTGTGTGTCCACTAGGCGGAAAGGCAGCATTTCGGTAGCCAAGAGCTTACAGAGGGATAGAGTCAACCTCTTAGCTTTGTCATGGGTCGCAGGAAATGGCCTTTTATTTGACCACATCTGAGGGACAGAGATCTGGCTGCTGTGTGTAGACGGTGTTGAGTAGGGTGTCCCTGTAAAAATGCAGGTTTGTGAGGAAAGTGCAGGCGGAGACATGATGTTGCCTTCATCCAACGTTGGTGCTATCGATGTCTGAGAGAGCTGTACACACTCACTTGTTTCCCCTTCCAAACCAACTGACGACCTACCAAGCAAACTGCCTGTTGCGGTTACAGTGGTGGAAGTTGTGCGTGGAAAACCAGGTGTGACAGCTGTCCCCACAGTCCTAGAAGATGAAGAGCGCGCGGATGCACTGGAAGGGGCAGGCCGTGGATGGTTCGCTCCGCTAGGCCACATTGCAGCACGGTGAGCTTCCCACCGGGACCTATGATATTTATTCATGTAACGATTCATGGAAGAAGTTGTCAAACTGCTGAGGTTTTGACCTCTACTAACAGAATCACGACAAATTTTACACATCACATAATTTGGGTGATCTTATTCTATGTCAAAAAAGGACCAGGCTAGGCAAGGCTTAGAGGGCATGCGACCTGCTGAGCCCCCCCGACTAGTGCTCAGAGGCAGAGTGGTGGCTGATGATGCAGTTGTAGACGTGCTACCAGTGCTCGGACTCTATCCAGATAGGCGCAAGGTAACTTCGTCGTCGGTCGCATCCTCCTCCACCGCCTCTGTTGACCTCCTCGAGTGCCTGACTGGGGGTTGACAGTAGGTGGGATCTAGAACTTCATCATCAATTGTTGTGTTTGCACTCCCCTCCCCCTCAGACCGAGCCTCTTCTTGCCCTGACCGAATATTTAAGTTGTCATCCCAATCTGGTATCTGGGTCTCATTGTCATCAGTATGTTCCTCATTGTCTATAACCACAGGTGTTACAGTTTGTGACAAAGGGTCAACATTACGCACAGAAACTTGGTCCTCATGGCCTGAATCAGAGTCACAAAGGTTCTGGGCATCACTGCAGACCATTTCCTGGTCTGTACTCACTGTAGCTTGGGAGCAGACCTCTGATTCCCAGGCTATAGTGTGACTGAACAGCTCTGCAGACTCAGCCATCTCAGTTCCACCATACTGTGCAGGGCTGATGGAGACTTCAGAGCTGGGAGAAAGCAAGATTGATTGGGATGACAACTCAGAGGACTGCTGTTTTTTGGATGCGGTACTTGAAGTGGCTGAGAGGGCACTTGTTGGACCACTTGAGATCCATTCAAGCATTTTCCTTTTTTGGCCATCATCTAGCTTTGTTCCTGTTGTTCGTGTCCGTAAAAAAGGGAGCACATCGGATTGTCCACGGTAAGTAGTAGACATCTTACTTTTGCTGGTAGATGGTCTATCTTCAGCAGATGATAATGGAGCTTTGCCACCTTCCCCACGGACAAACCCTTTTTTTCCTTTTCCACCACGCCTCTTCCCCTTTCCACCAGCATCTGTCATTTTGCCACTCATGTTGATTGCAACAAGATTGTGCACTGAAAATGTGGTAGTAAAAATTGAGAGGTGGAGTAGATTTCAGCGGTGGTCTAGCTTTATTAACAGCAGAATAATAAAGAATAAATATCCCTGACAATGCAACTACGGCCCTTAAACTGGCAGCATAAATTGCTAGTATAATGGCTTAGTAACAATGAGTTTGAGTGTGCAATGCAGGCACACGTGCTGCAAATATCTGTGCACTACTCTACTGGGACTATACAGCAGTCCAACAGCCACGTTTAGGATGCCACTAAGTTCACTCAGTGTTTGCTAGTATAATGGCTTAGTTATAATGAGTTGGAGTGTGCAATGCAGGTAGAGGTGCTGCAAATATCTTTGCACTAGTGGGACTAAACAGAAGTCCAATAGCCACGTTTAGGATGCCACTAGGTACACTCAGTGTTTGCTAGTATAATGGCTTAGTAACAATGAGTTTGAGTGTGCAATGCAGGTAGAGGTGCTGCAAATATCTTTGCACTAGTGGGACTATACAGAAGTCCAATAGCCACGTTTAGGATGCCACTAGGTACACTGAGTGTTTGCTAGTATAATGGCTTAGCTACAATGAGTTGGAGTGTGCAATGCAGGCAGACGTGCTGCAAATATCTTTGCACTAGTGGGACTAAACAGAAGTCCAATAGCCACGTTTAGGATGCCACTAGGTACACTGAGTGTTTGCTAGTATAATGGCTTAGCTACAATGAGTTGGAGTGTGCAATGCAGGCAGACGTGCTGCAAATATCTTTGCACTAGTAGGACTATACAGAAGTCCAATAGCCACGTTTAGGATGCCACTAGGTACACTCAGTGTTAGCTAGTATAATGGCTTAGTAACAATGAGTTTGAGTGTGCAATGCAGGCAGAGGTGCTGCAAATATCTTTGCACTACTGGGACTATACAGCAGTCCAACAGCCACGTTTAGGATGCCACTAGGTACACTCAGTGTTAGCTAGTATAATGTCTTAGTAACAATGAGTTTGAGTGTGCAATGCAGGCAGACGTGCTGCAAATATCTTTGCACTACTGGGACTATACAGCAGTCCAACAGCCACGTTTAGGATGCCACTAAGTTCACTCAGTGTTTGCTAGTATAATGGCTTAGTTATAATGAGTTGGAGTGTGCAATGCAGGCAGAGGTGCTGCAAATATCTTTGCACTAGTGGGACTATACAGAAGTCCAATAGCCACGTTTAGGATGCCACTAGGTACACTGTTTGCTAGTATAATGGCTTAGTAACAATGAGTTTGAGTGTGCAAAGGACAGGAGGGTACAGTGCCAGGGTTGTGGGGCTCTGGGTAGAGGAATGGAAGCCTCCCTTTCTATCCCTCCTAATGGGGAAATGCAGCGAGGAAATCCCTGACCCTAGCTACACAGACGCTGTCATCTTGTGTAGCTGTTAAACTCTGTTTTCAGGACCTGTCACCTATGGCTCTGACCCTGCCGGTATGAGCCCTTAAAAGGACTGATGGAAAGTGCTATCCCTAAGCTGTCCAGCGCTGTGTATGGAGCGCACACAGCAGTATCGGCGATAGGACTCAGGACGGAGCTGCGCCAGTGATGTCTGACACCAAGGACGCAGAAGAGATAATGGCGTCCGGACGGGCAGATACTCGTTTTTATAATGCAGGGACATGTGACATGGACATCCTATCACACATGCCGTTGCTTCTCTGGCTAAAAGTCCACTTAGCTGTGTGTGTGTCTGGGATTGGCTGACATGCTGGCCCGCCCCACTACACGCGCGCGCTTAGGGAAGGAAGACAAGGAAAAAAAAAAAATGGCGATCGCCATTATCCATACAGCAGTGATCTGAATGCGCTGTTCCCGCACACTATACACTGAAATGTCATAATAGTGTGAGTCACAGAGTGACTTACACTATTACAGCGGAAAGCCAACTAGGAATTAGCTGGGTTTTTTGCTGCTAGAACCCTTCTCAAACGTCTCTAGAACTATCGAGCTTTTGCAAAAAAGCTCGAGTTCTAGTTCGATCTAGAACAGCCCCCAAAATCACTCGAGCCGCGAACTGGAGAACCACGAACCTCGAACCGCGCTCAACTCTAGTCATGACCCAAAGTTTTTGAGACTGACACAAATTTTGGTCTTCATAAGGTTTGCTGTTATAGTTTTTATAGTGGCAATTTGCATTAATTCTAGGCTGTTACGAAGAGTGATAAGATGAATTGCAAAAAATTGCAAAGTCATTCCTTGCTATGAAGATTAACGTAATCCTAAAAACCCTATTTCCACAGAATTTCATCCCTGCTACAAAATGACCTACTTAGTACATAATTTCAGTGATCTGATCTATCTACTTGTTAGCTGTGAGGAAGTATTAACGAGGACAAGGCAGCTAATATCACTGCAGATTGAATTATAAGAGCAGACTGATTGCTTTAAAAGGGGGCTGGTGCTTGAAATCATTGTCTTCTGTTAACCATGGTTAATTAGGAGGAAACAAGAGCAGTCACCATTGCTTTGCATTAAAATGGCTTTACAAGCAAGGACATTGCTGATTGTAAGATCGTCCATAAATCAACCATTTATCAGAACTTCAATTGCTGTGAAGAAGTATTCAGGGCACCAAAGAAAGTCCATCAAGTGCCAGGACAGAATTATAAGAGCAAATAAATAGGAATAACGTTTGGAACACCATTCTTGATTCATATGTTCATGGCAGTAATGCAGATTCCATTTTTCACATATTCACTCTTGCATATAGCTATTGGATTTTTCAAGTCAGTATTCACACAGCAGTTTCTGCTATTTCATGTATTCCCCTTACATAGTCACTGGTGTTGCATACCTTATCTCCCCATAGTGATGTTTTTTTAGGTTTTTGCACCCAGTTCGGACTTAGAATGGTGTTCCAAACGTTATTCCTATTTGTTAGTTTTTTCGTTTGTGAACCCTCCCCAACCACACCTATTGCCAATCCATATCATACGCATAAATAGCCTGGGTCTCAGCTTCCCATACACGGTAGGTTTTTTAACTGCATGAGAGGACACACACAAGCTAGGGACCCCAACGTAGAGAAATACTTTGGCGTAGTGTTGGGGCTCTATTGCATTGATCAATTCAGTAGCTAAATTTCTCTTGATTCATATGTTCATGGCAGTAATGCAGATTCCATTTTTCACATATTCACTCTTGCATATGTGACGCCCTGGGCAAGCCAGGGGTCACAGGTCACAACACCACCACACCCCACACTCCAGGTAGGCACATCACAGCTAAACTACAAATCCTTGTTGCCCTCCTCCAGAGGCTGATGATTCACACCAGGGGGTGGGTCAGGCGGTTGGCTCCGCCCACCAAGGAGATCACAGCTCTGGAGGCGGGAGAAACCAGGCAGAGTAGCCCGGGGAGGGCAAGAGTAAACAACAGAGCATGAGTGAGGAGCTAAGTGAAGGAGTAACCAAGTAGTGAAAGTAGAAAAGTGGTAAAGGAGGAAAGCAAGTGAGGTGACAAGAAGGAAGGAAAGCCTGAAGGGTCCAGCTTTGTGTAGGGCCAGAACAGCAAGGTCAGCGACGGCGGTGACTGTCTGGAGGGGGACCGTTTGGAAGTTCCTGGAAGGACCCCGTTGGCTGTATGCCCGGTGGTCTGGAGCAGTGTTCCGAAGGACAGTCAGCACCAGGGCAGGGGCCTCTCGGACCCCGGCAAGGCTAGGAGTCGAAAAATTTGCCGAATCCGTCAGTGAAGGGGACGTAGATCCCCCAGCAACCAAGTCCCGATTGAAGGCAACAGCTCAACCTGAAGCAGAGAGACACCGCCACCGCCAAGGCACCAGTTTCTCAGGGCCAGCGCCTGCGGGCAAAGTGTAGAGCTCCTCCGGCCCAGATTGTAGTCGGGGAGCGGGTAACCGGAGGGAATCCACCGCTACCACAAGTCAACCATAGGTGCAAGGAAGAGGGACATCACCGTCACCTACCGGGAGTGCAGGTGCAGCCGTCTGTGGGACCGTCCTACCAGCCGTTTGGTTTACCGTACAAACTGTGTCCGTGTCTCAGGCTGAGTGAGTACTACAGTGCCGCAAGGCACAGCGCTGCCCCCGCGTCCCTGCGCCCACCAGGCCCCGCACCTCACAAACCATCACGGGCCCCGGGATCACCAACCCATGCCCACGGAGGGGCAACACAACACCTGGCTGCTCCGCATCACCATCCCCGGGACCCCCGCATTGAGCAGCGGTGGTGAAATCACCACAACCGTGGGTGGCGTCACGAACTATAACAATCCCCGCACCCAACAAACCCCTTTCACTAACGGGCGAGGAGTGCCGCTCGAGAAACCCCCGGGATCCGGCCTACGGCTCGAGCCACCACTGAGCAGCGGCCGCCGGACCCGAGCAGAAGGGGGCGAGCGTAGTGTGCTGACACCCTCCTCCCCGCCCGCGACAACTTGGCGTCACGAACAGGATCTTACCGCTCTGCCGTCTGGTAGAGGTGCGCCTTGTAACCGCCGGAGGTATCCGGCAGAAAAATTTCAGAAGCCGCCATCTTTGGCGCGAAAAGTTCCGCTCGAGCGTCTTCTCGAGCAGTAGAGGCGCGAAGGCCAAGACCCCGCCCCGAGAGAGGAGGGGCCGGAAAGAGCTAAGGGGGACGCGATGGCGGCTGGCGGCATGTAGTCGCAGCTATAAAAGCAGGGACGCCAGGACCCTGCAAGCATACCGTTCCTGGAAAGAAAAGAGAAAGTCACCATGTGGATGCCGTCCCGAAACACCGTGGCCCCCGCGCCGGGAACCGCAGCGTGGGTGGAAATCCGGACCGCGCAGCTCCACCTAAGGCTGCAGGTCAAGATGCAGCTCCTCTTGGAGGAATGGGAGACCGACATGGCGGACGTTATAGCCACCGTGCGGAGACGCGAGGAGGAAGCGGAGGAAGGGAGGGTGAGTGACCCACGCCCCTATGTCCCGGAGGGACCGGTCGCTGCGGCTGAGGGACCCGGTCCAAGCCCTCTCCCCCCGTTGCCTCCCTCGCCACCCGTCTCGGGGGCCGTGACCCCGCCACTAGGCCCGCTACCACCGCAACCGGTAGCGACACCCAGCCCGTCCGCCCCAGCGGACCGACCTGTAGCCGGAGCCCGTAGCAAACCGGAGGTGTTGCCATGGAAGGCCCCGAAGATTGTGCCAGAGACAGTCCCCGAGTAGTTCCCCGAGCCAGAGCCGATGACCCGCTCCGAGCCGAAGGCCCAGCTGCGGAAAGCCCCTGTGCCCATCCCCCACACCTCGGCTGAGGTGGCGCCGGGTTGTTGCTGCAAGGCAGCGCCCAAGGCCATGACACCGCGGGATACACCGCCCACCTTCCTGACAGTGGGTAACGTTCTGGATGTCCCGCGGGGCCCGACCCGTGCGCCAGCGCTGGCAGCAGCGCCATATTGGGACAGGGAGCCGACAAAGCTGGGCCTGGAGATCGCAGAGAGGGAGAGAAGGAAAGCCGAGCTGGTGGCCCGAGCCATTCGGGAGAAAGAAAATCTTCGGCAAGCGACCTTCCGTGTCCGGGGCCCGTTGTATGAAGGGCAGGTGAGGCGGTTTGATGTCCGCCGGGGCTACGGATTTATATATGAACCGGGCCTGGAGGCCGAAGTGTTTGTGGCCCGGCGGGATGTGAATGCCCATCTGCCCGAGGAGCATCCTGGCCGTAACCTCATACCGGGAGACATGGTGCGGTATACCCGGCACTGCGGAGAGAGGGGGTGGTTTGCCCTGGATGTGAAGCTCAGGGGCAGCAATGAGAGCAGGGTGAGCTCTGCACCCCCTCCCTCGGATGAAGCAGCAGAAGGACCGGAGTAGGGCAGCGGATGCCCGTTGCACCGTCCCCGTTGGGACCACCACAGTTTGTTTGTTGAAAAGTTGAAAATGAAAATGATTGATCCAAGAAGAAGTTACCTGATTGTCTGTAGTGATTGAACCGGCCGGAGCCGGCACCGTTGTCCCCGTGGGGACCGTTTAAAAATGCATGGGAACTATCCATGGACAAGCCCGTGAACTTGCAGGGCAACCACAGACGTTAGTGGCTTGTAAATATGTTGGTTACCGTTACCGTTTCCGCAATGCCGCCTCCGGAGAGGCAGGTTGGAGGGAGGGCCCTCAGCAGAGCAGGCTGGGGCCCAGCCACCAAAGGAACCGGTGGCTACCCTCTGGAGGGAAGGACAGATCCCGCTCGGGTACCGTGTGCTGGACTGTGGGTCAAGGGGTGCTGCCTGGGTTTTAGGGGCAGCATCAGGGCCAGGTTGCTTGGGTGGGAGAGAGCGGAAACCGTAACCGTAAACCGTTGCAACATTTAAGAAATGTGCCTCCCGTTTTGGGAAGAGTTATTAAAAATGTATATATGTTGATTTTCCAAATGTTATCTTTTTCAGAAAAATAAATCCGGTGTAGGACGGCAGCCCGCGGACGGTCTGCATTTTGCTAAGGGGGAATGTGACGCCCTGGGCAAGCCAGGGGTCACAGGTCACAACACCACCACACCCCACACTCCAGGTAGGCACATCACAGCTAAACTACAAATCCTTGTTGCCCTCCTCCAGAGGCTGATGATTCACACCAGGGGGTGGGCCAGGCGGTTGGCTCCACCCACCAAGGAGATCACAGCTCTGGAGGCGGGAGAAACCAGGCAGAGTAGCCCGGGGAGGGCAAGAGTAAACAACAGAGCTTGAGTGAGGAGCTAAGTGAAGGAGTAACCAAGTAGTGAAAGTAGAAAAGTGGTAAAGGAGGAAAGCAAGTGAGGTGACAAGAAGGAAGGAAAGCCTGAAGGGTCCAGCTTTGTGTAGGGCCAGAACAGCAAGGTCAGCGACGGCGGTGACTGTCTGGAGGGGGACCGTTTGGAAGTTCCTGGAAGGACCCCGTTGGCTGTGTGCCCGGTGGTCTGGAGCAGTGTTCCGAAGGACAGTCAGCACCAGGGCAGGGGCCTCTCGGACCCCGGCAAGGCTAGGAGTCGCCAAATTTGCCGAATCCGTCAGTGAAGGGGACGTAGATCCCCCAGCAACCAAGTCCCGATTGAAGGCAACAGCTCAACCTGAAGCAGAGAGACACCGCCACCGCCAAGGCACCAGTTTCTCAGGGCCAGCGCCTGCGGGCAAAGTGTAGAGCTCCTCCGGCCCAGATTGTAGTCGGGGAGCGGGTAACCGGAGGGAATCTACCGCTACCACAAGTCAACCATAGGTGCAAGGAAGAGGGACATCACCGTCACCTACCGGGAGTGCAGGTGCAGCCGTCTGTGGGACCGTCCTACCAGCCGTTTGGTTTACCGTACAAACTGTGTCCGTGTCTCAGGCTGAGTGAGTACTACAGTGCCGCAAGGCACAGCACTGCCCCCGCGTCCCTGCGCCCACCAGGCCCCGCACCTCACAAACCATCACCGGGCCCCGGGATCACCAACCCCTGCCCACGGAGGGGCAACACAACACCTGGCTGCTCCGCATCACCATCCCCGGGACCCCCGCATTGAGCAGCGGTGGTGAAATCACCACAACCGTGGGTGGCGTCACAAACTATAACAATCCTCGCACCCAACAAACCCCTTTCACTCACGAGCGAGGAGTGCCGCTCGAGAAACCCCCGGGATCCGGCCTACGGCTCGAGCCACCACTGAGCAGCGGCCGCCGGACCCGAGCAGAAGGGGGCGAGCGTAGTGTGCTGACAGCCTCCTCCCCGCCCGCGACACATATAGCTATTGGATTTTTCAAGTCAGTATTCACACAGCAGTTTCTGCTATTTCATGTATTCCCCTTACATAGTTACTGGTGTGCATACCTTATCTCCCCATAGAATTATAAGAGCAGACTGGTTGCTTTAAAAGGGAGGTGGTGCTTGAAATCACTACCCTCTGTTAACCATGATTAATTTTGAGGAAACACGAGCAGTCATCATTGCTTTGCATTAAAAGGGCTTTACAAGCAAGGACATTGCCGATTGTAAGATCATCCATAAATCAACCATTTATCAGAACTGCTATTGCTGTGAAGAAGTCTTCAGGGCATCCAAATAAGTCCATCAAGTGCCAGGACAGAATTATAAGAGCAGACTGGTTGCTTTAAAAGGGGGCTGGTGCTTGAAATCATTGTCTTCTGTTACCATGGTTAATTATGAGAAAACAAGAGCAGTCATCATTACTTTGCATTAAAAGGGCTTTACAAGAAAGGACATTGCTGATTGTAAGATCGTCCATAAATCAACCATTTATCAGAACTTCAATTGCTGAGAAGAAGTCTTCAGGGCACTCAAGAAAGTCCATCAAGTGTCAGGATAGTCTCTTAAAGGAGATTCAGCTGCAACATCAGTGCAGAGCTTGCTCAGGAAAAGCAGCAGGCAGGTGTTAAGAGCTAAGAACTTCCCTAAGAACTCTGCTATGTATCTAAAGATCCTTCAAGAGCAACTAAAGTACGTCTTTACAGCATGATGGAAGCTCATTGGCACATTAGAAAAGTGATAGCTAAGTGGCTCAGTGAATAAAAACTTTGAAATGTTGGCTCCATAGCCAAAAATCTCCCCAAATCTCACTCCTATTGAAAACCTGTGTCATCCAAAGTCACCGTAAAGCTTTAAGCGGGCTTAACACGCTGCGATCTCGCTAGCGAGATTGCAAGCGATCGTACCCGCCCCCGTTGGCTGTGCGACACGGGCAAATCGTTGCCCGTGCTGCACAACCTTGCTTACTCCTGTCCACGTACTTACCTTCCCTGCGACGTCGCTCTGGCCGGTGAACCACCTCCTTTCTAAGGGGGCGGTTCCTGCGGCGTCACAGCGACGTCACATGGCAGGCGTCCATTAGAAGCGGAGGGGCGGAGATGAGTGGGACACAACATCCCGCCCACCTCCTTCCTTCCGCATTGGCGGTGGAGGCAGGTAAGGTGATGTTTGTCGCTCCTGCGGTGTCACACACAGAGATGTGCGCTTCCGCAGGAACGAGGAACAACGTCGCTAATGAGAGGAAAATGATTTTTAGTTTCAGGACGACCTCTCCGCGGCAAACGATTTTGGCCACTTTTGTGATCGTTTAAGGTCGCTCGTACTTGTCACACACTGCGATATCGTTAATGACGCCGGATGTGCGTCACAAACACCGTGACCCCGACGATAATTCATTAACGATATCGCAGCGTGTAAAGCCCGCTTTAGTCTATAGTATCTAAGAGGGCTATTAATTGAGCAGATGGGCGGTCGTTTTAAAGACAAGGATTGACCAATGTAAATCCACTCTTACAATATTAATACTGTTTCCATATTGCGGTTATCATTCATTCTTTTGTGCACACTGATTCCCCTGCGTCATGTTATCACTGGAGAATACATGTTTTTACTGTAGAGCGTTCATTGAGTTTATTCATTTAAGGTCATACAGAATTTTCTTTATTTTCCGCATTGTTCGGATACTCTCTTGTGACTCATCTGCTCAATGCTTTTAAAGTCATTGTCATCCATTTTATACAAATGAAGAGCGTGGGATAAAATGAGGAGATATGGGAGAGATGAAATTACGGCTTGGTTGGCTATATATAACTCTACTGTATGGGCACACATGCATGGTCCTTCTATTATCTAACCTTACACTCAGTGGAATCTTCCTACAAACAAGGCTAGTATGATTCCATACTTAAGGGATATTCCCATCTCCAAGATCCTATCCCAATTATGTAGTAGGTGTAATAATAAAAATATTAGCAAATACCTCCAATTGCAAATGTAGTATAGTTCTCCTGATTATCTATGTCACTTATCTCATCTGCATGACATTGCAGCAGCTTAGAAATCCACGATTACGACCATTCATATAGTGACAGTTAGCTAGTTGTTGTTGGTCGTAGTCATGGATACCTATGCTACTGTAAATTCCTGCACATGAGGTAACTGACATATCTACAATGTTTCCCCTAAAAAAAGACTGCCATATTACTTACCTACGATGGAACGCATGGAGGACCTGCGGTGGAACTCATCGATGTGTTCCACTGCAGGTCCTCAATGCGTTCCACTGCAGGTCCTTGATGCGTTCCACTGCAGTTCCTCGAAGCGTTCCACTGCAGGTTCTCGAAGCGTTCCACTGCAGGTCCTCGATGCATTCCCCTGACACTGCGGAGTCATCTGTCTTCTTTCTTCTCTGTTTTGGGGATGTCTGTTTTCTTTCTTACTCAAGTGTCCTGCAGTATTCTTTAACTTTTCTAGCTGCACAGTGATACTCTCTGACACAGCACTATCGTATTAATGGTCATTCTGTGCTCATAGTAGTGCGATCGGCCTTTCTTTGGGCCTTCGATGTAGGTGATTGTCAGCTGTTTAACAGCCGTGGGTCGGCCAGTTTAAATGCGCGCTGAAGGAGTAGACAACAGAAGGAAGAGAGTACAACCACAGGCTGCTCTAGTCTGTAATGATGGAGATGCATACAGTAGGACAACCCAAGGGCTGTAGACATTTTTTAATGAAGACTGCAACATTTTTTTCACGTTTCAAGCACAATGCAAACTTGTCATAGCATCATTATTTTATACACATATTTGACAATATTACAGAAATTTCTGACACTCCATTTTATCCATTTGTAGCATCTAATTGATACTTAATAGATCGTTACCATGAAAAATGCCGTATTTAGAACATAGGGAATATAAAAATTGAATTATATTTTTAATGACTAATAGAATTATAAATTAATTGTAAACAACAGCCATCCTTGGAGACGGCCCTCTTGTATATCGCTATATGTCGCACGCTGAGTATTCCCGGTACTCTCTGTTCCTTTTATGATATTCATGACTATAATAGAACAAGGTTACATATGTAATGTCCGCAGCAACAATACGTGATGTTCCCAGCGAGGCGCCACTTATACAAATAGATTGAAAGGTGACACTCTAGCTCCCCCTACTGTACACAATGGAAATAAGCCCAGAATGGTATAAATTAATGTAAAGCCGTCCTCCATGAACACGACTATGCTGTTCATGTAATAATTTCTACCATTTCTTGCTAACTTATGTATTACATAAATCAGAAAATATTACAATTAGAGTGACGCTCAAATTAGATTTACTTTATATAGATATTTATGCCTATTATAATATTATTATTGAAAACTTTAGTTATCCTCTAAGGGTATCTTCACATGTGGCAGATATGTTACCGACTTACCCGTGTCTGTTCCATATATCTGCATGGATCTTGTAAAAATGCATGCAAGATGTGCAGAAACTAACCCATTAGGGTATGTGGAGCATTTTTTTCTGGTATTTCTCCAATAAATTTGCCTTGGGTTAATACCCTCGAAAAAGTCCTGCAGTTTCACCGGAAATGCCGGTGTGATAGACACAAAATTGCCACAAATAGGACAAAGAGTACCGTATTTTTCGGACTATAAGACGCACCCTGGTTTTAGAGGAGGAAAATAGGAAAATAAAATTTTAAGCAAAAAATGTGGTCATGACACACTGTTATGGGGCGAGGATCTGCTGCTGACACTGTTATGGGGGTAATGTCCCCAAATTCTCTACTAAGGTACCCCATTCTGGTAATGAACCTCCTGCCTTGTATATTATCCCCATCCGTGTATATATGCCCCCATCCTGGTATAGCCCCCATACTGCTATTTACCCCCATCCTGGTAAATACTCCAATCCTGCTATATACCCCCATCCTGATAAATACCCCATCCTGATATATATCCCCATCCTGATAAATACCCCCATCCTGCTATATATCCTCATCCTCTATTTACCCCCTTCACGCTATATATCCCCATCTTGCTATATACCCCCATCCTGAAAAATACCCCCATCCTGCTATATACCCCCATCCTGGTATGTGCTCCCATCCTGATAAATACCCCCATCCTGATAAATACCCCCATCCTGGTATGTGCTCCCATCCTGGTATGTGGCCCGCATCCTGTGGCACCCATAAAAACATAAATGTTTATACTCACCTTTCCTCACTCCACGCAGCATCGCTCGTCTTCCTGTCTGTGCCAGCAGCAGCGCCGCTGACCTGTGTGGAGCTGTGCGCACAACAATGACGTCATCGCTGTGCGCATCACTCTCCACACACATCAGCGGGTTGGCAGACAGGAGGACATCGCGATACTGCAGGGATCGGTGACCGGTGAGTATATGTCGCGGGCGGGGAGGAGGGTGTCAGCACACTACGCTCACCCCCTTCTGCTCGGGTCTGGCGGCCGCTGCTCAGTGGTGGCTCGAGCTGTAGGCCAGATCCCGGGGGTTTCTCGAGCGGCACTCCTCGCCCGTGAGTGAAAGGTGGGTTTGTTGGGTGTGGGGGTGATTATTGTCCGTGACGCCACCCACGGTTGTGGTGATTTCACCACCGCTGCTCTATACGGGGCTCCCGGGGATGGTGATGCGGAGCAGCCAGGTGTTGTGTTGCCCCTCCGTGGGTAGGGGTTGGTGATCCCGGGGCCCGGTGATGGTGAGGGAGGTGCAGGGCCCGGTGGGCGCAGGGACGCGGGGGCAGCGCGGTGCCTTGCGGCACTGTGGTACTCACTCAGCCTGAGACGTGGACACAGTTTGTACGGTAAACCAAACGGCTGGATAGACGGTCCCACGGACGGCTGCACTTGCTCTCCCAGTAGGTGACGGTGATGTCCCTCTTCCTTGCACCTTGGTGTACTTGTTGGTTGCGATTGGTCCCCACCGGTAACCCGCTCCCCGGCTTCAAGCTGGACCGGGGGAGCTCTACTCTTTGCCCGCAGGCGCTGGCCCTAAGAAACTGGTGCCTTGGCGGTGGCGGTGTCTCTTCTATACTGGCTGGGCTGTTGCGTTCAATCGGGACTTGGTTGTTGGGGGATTTACGTCCCCTTCACTGACGGATTTGGCAAATTTGGCGACTCCTAGCCTTGCCGGGGTCCGAGAGGCCCCTGCCCTGGTGCTGACTGTCCTTCGGAACACTGCTCCAGACCGCCGGGCACACAGCCAACGGGGTCCTTCCAGGAACTTCCAAACGGTCCCCCTCCAGACAGTCACCGCCGTCGCTGACCTTGCTGACCTGGTCCTACACACAGCTGGACCCTTCAGGCTTTCTTTCTTTTCTGTCACCTCACTTGCTTTCCTCCTTTACCACTTTTCTACTTTCACTACTTGTTTACTCCTCCACTTAGCTCCTCACTCAAGCTCCTCCTGAGCTAAACTTGTTGTTTACTCTCTCATGTCCCTCACTGGACTGCCTGGTTCTTCCCGCCTCCAGAGCTGTGTCCTCCTCAGTGGGCGGAGCCAACCGCCTGGCCCACCCCCTGGTGTGAATCATCAGTCTCTGGAGGAAGGCAACAAGGGTTTTTGGTTAGCTTAGATGTGCCTACCTGGGATGTAGGGTGTGGTGGTGTGTGACCTGTGTCCCCTGGCTTGCCCAGGGCGACACATTCCCCCTTAGCAAAATGCAGACCGTCCGCGGGCTGCCGTCCAACACCGGTTTTATTTTTCTGAAAAAGATAACATAATAATATAACATATTTACATTTTCAATAATAACTCTTCCCAAGACGGGAGGCACATTTACTTTTAACGTTGCAAACGGTTTACGGTTACGGTTTCCGCTCTCTCCCACCCAAGCAACCTGGCCCTGATGCTGCCCCTAAAGCCCAGGCAGCACCCCTTGACCCACAGTCCAACACACGGTACCCGAGCGGGATCTGTCCTTCCCTCCAGAGGGTAGCCACCGGTTCCTTTGGTGGCTGGGCCCCAGCCTGCTCTGCTCAGGGCCCTCCCTCCAACCTGCCTCTCCGGAGGCGGCATTGCGGAAAACGGTAACGGCAAACAACATATTTACAAGCCACTAACGTTTGTGGTTGCCCTGCAAGTTCACGGGCTTGTCCATGGATAGTTCCCATGCAAAACTTTAAACGGTCCCCACAGGGACAACGGTGCTGGCTCCAGCCGGTTGCAAATCACGGTAAATCAGGTGAAACTTTGGTAATTATTTTCTTATCATTCTTTCAAAACTTTTCAAACAAACAAAATGGTGGTCCCAACGGGGACTGGACAACGGTGCTCTGCTGCCCTGGAAGCGGCTCAACAGTCCATTCTCACTCGTGGGGCTCTAGTGCCACCTTCACATGGTGCACCGCTCTGGACCCCAATGGTAGCTCGCTGCAGGCAATCTTCTTCCATATACATGCGGGCATGCACATCCGCTCTATACCCCTCTCGGGCTTCGATCTCTCTGCGCAGCTGCTGTTGCCGTCGCTCCCAGCCGGGAGCACTTTCTGTTTGCTCCGGTTCAGCGTGTGCGGGGGACGGGCCCAGCCAGAGTCCCTCCGTGTCGGCTACGACCGGCACCTTCAGTAATGAGGGACCCCGCTGTGACATGGCCTGCTCTGCCTCCTGGCAGCTGCATCCCCGCCGTGCCTCCGGTGCATCTTTGCTGACGGCTTCAGCCTTCGGCTTCTTCCATAGAAGCAGTTCAGGGTGGTCATGAGCTTCTGCTGCAGGTCGTTCCGCCGGGGCGGATTGGCAGGGTACCGCTACCGGTGGTGGTGGTAGCGGGCCTAGTGGCGGGGCAGCAGCAGCTAACGCGGGTAGCGGGAGAGGCAGCAGGGTGAACGGGTGTAGGCCGGGCCCCTCAGCCGCAGCGGCCGATCCCTCGGGAATACAGGGACGTGGGTCTCTTACCCGTTCCTCCAAATCTTCCTCCACCTCGCATCTCCACATAGCAGCCACCACTTCCACCATGTCGGCCTCCCACTCCTCCAGGACGAGCTGCATGCGGACCTGCAGACGGCTGCTTAGCTGGGCGGTCCGGACTTCCACCCACGCCGCCATGCCGGGCGCGGGGACCACGGTGTTGTTGGTCGAACTCAGCATCTTTAGCAGCGGCCTCTTCCAGGAACCAATAAATGGCCGCAGGGTCCTGGCGTCCCTGCTTCCACAGCCGCGCTCACATGCGGCCAGCCGCCATTTCGTCCCCCTTAGCTCTTTCCGGCCCCTCCTCTCTCGGGGCGGGGTTTTGGCCTTCGCGCCTCTACTGCTCGAGAAGACGCTCGAGCGGGAACTTTTCGCGCCAAAGATGGCGGCTTCTGAAATTTTTCTGCCGGATGCCTCCGGCGGTAACAAGGCGCACCTCTACCAGACGGCAGAGCGGTAAGATCCTGTTCGTGACGCCAAGTTGTCGCGGGCGGGGAGGAGGGTGTCAGCACACTACGCTCACCCCCTTCTGCTCGGGTCCGGCGGCCGCTGCTCAGTGGTGGCTCGAGCTGTAGGCCGGATCCCGGGGGTTTCTCGAGCGGCACTCCTTGCCCGTGAGTGAAAGGGGGGTTTGTTGGGTGTGGGGGTGATTATTGTCCGTGACGCCACCCACGGTTGTGGTGATTTCACCACCGCTGCTCTATACGGAGCTCCCGGGGATGGTGATGCGGAGCAGCCAGGTGTTGTGTTGCCCCTCCGTGGGTAGGGGTTGGTGATCCCGGGGCCCGGTGATGGTGAGGGAGGTGCAGGGCCCGGTGGGCGCAGGGACGCGGGGGCAGCGCGGTGCCTTGCGGCACTGTGGTACTCACTCAGCCTCAGACGTGGACACAGTTTGTACGGTAAACCAAACGGCTGGATAGACGGTCCCACGGACGGCTGCACTTGCTCTCCCGGTAGGTGACGGTGATGTCCCTCTTCCTTGCACCTTGGTGTACTTGTTGGTTGCGATGGGTCCCCACCTGTAACCCGCTCCCCGGCTTCAAGCTGGACCGGGGGAGCTCTACTCTTTGCCCGCAGGCGCTGGCCCTAAGAAACTGGTGCCTTGGCGGTGGCGGTGTCTCTTCTATACTGGCTGGGCCGTTGCGTTCAATCGGGACTTGGTTGTTGGGGGATCTACGTCCCCTTCACTGACGGATTTGGCAAATTTGGCGACTCCTAGCCTTGCCGGGGTCCGAGAGGCCCCTGCCCTGGTGCTGACTGTCCTTCGGAACACTGCTCCAGACCGCCGGGCACACAGCCAACGGGGTCCTTCCAGGAACTTCCAAACGGTCCCCCTCCAGACAGTCACCGCCGTCGCTGACCTTGCTGACCTGGTCCTACACACAGCTGGACCCTTCAGGCTTTCTTTCTTTTCTGTCACCTCACTTGCTTTCCTCCTTTACCACTTTTCTACTTTCACTACTTGTTTACTCCTCCACTTAGTTCCTCACTCAAGCTCCTCCTGAGCTAAACTTGTTGTTTACTCTCTCATGTCCCTCACTGGACTGCCTGGTTCTTCCCGCCTCCAGAGCTGTGTCCTCCTCGGTGGGCGGAGCCAACCGCCTGGCCCACCCCCTGGTGTGAATCATCAGTCTCTGGAGGAAGGCAACAAGGGTTTTTGGTTAGCTTAGATGTGCCTACCTGGGATGTAGGGTGTGGTGGTGTGTGACCTGTGTCCCCTGGCTTGCCCAGGGCGACACATATACTTATTCACTGACCCCTACGCTGATGATGATGTGCGGGGGCAGTGAATATAGCCGCACATGCTCACTTGAGGCTGTAGGAGCCAGGGATGATCACGCAGGCCGGCTTTTTAGTATGCCCGCACTCCTGCCCATCATCTGAGAGATGGTGGGCATCGGAATGCAGTGCATATGAAATGAGGGTAATGAGTGGGCACACGTGGTCACGGTAGGCGCTACTATAGCCTGCTCCTGCCTCTGATGACCCGCTCAACCACCACCGCACCCGACTTCCCTCCAGCCATCGGACTATAAGACACACCCCCCACTTTCCACAAAAATGTTGGGGAAAAAAATGCGTTTTATAGTCCAAAAAATACAGTAATTTTTTAAAAAAACATTAAATATTAGCTATAAGCTTGTTTTTAATCATTTTCATAACATTGTAATATCTGGTTTCTTCGATTTTAATTCATAGTATGGAGCCATAGTCCGATGTGCTGCTGTACGGTGCCCATCTGAGGTCTTGTGTTCCCCTCTGCAGTGCTTCTATAGGAGAATACCTCTGTAGCATGTGTCACTGTTGTTTTATCATGGTTTCCATATGAATACATTAATGCACCTCTCCAGTTTTTGAGTGTTTATCAGTGCTGGAGTGGCACTTTAAATCTAAGCCCCTTGTCCTATTTATATACTCACTTTCATTGTTTTTCCGCGCCCTTCTGGTTTCAAAGCACCATCTTGTGCCCATATTCCATCTCTATGAGAGCTAGAACGAGGCTCTTATAGACTTGTATTGAGTTGTGACCTCCGGCCGAGCCATGAAACCCTGGAGCTGCCTGCAGGTTATAAATCACCAGCAGTGCCTCGCTGAAAGAGGATGAAGACGCCAAAGGGTGAGCATAAAAGGGGGCAGGGGGCTTACATTTAAAGCACCTGCAGTGCAATGGAAATAAGACCCTGGAATGGTTCTTTAAAGGGTCGTTGTCAGCACAAAATGACTGTTCAAACGCAGCACAGGTGCTTGGTGCATCCTTGGCTTTCCCAAACAGTTCAGTACATTTCCCCACCTATGCATTTTCCACCTATCTCTGCCCTTCTCTTCCTTAAGTGACAGCTTTGGCTTTAGAGGAGCTAGAGGTGCGGTTAAAAGGAACCTGTCAGGTGCAATATGTACCCAGAACCACAAGTAGTTCTGGGTGCATATTGCTAATCCCTGCCTAACCATCTCTGTATACACTAGCATAGATAAAGAGATCTTTAAGAAAAGTATTTCTAAAGATCCTTTATGATATGCTAATGAGCGCAGGGAATAGTTGCAAGGGTGTTACTTCCCCCGACTAGTCCGCCCTCTTAGCATGTTAGTACGTGTCATAGGGGCGTGCTAGCATGCTATTCTATGTCCCTTGCCCAGCGTCATCGGAATGGTGCGTGTACCTGTGTCCGTTGTCACCACCTCAGACGCCGGATTTAGGCTCAGTGCGCATGATCAGAAGTCCCAGTGACACTGGGCAATGGGCATTGAGTAGCATCTTAGCATGCCCCTATGGGTGTTCTAACATGCTAAGAGGGTGGACTAGTCAGGGGAACTAGTTCCTGCGCTCATTAGCATATTATAAAGGAACATTATAAATAATTAAGTAGTGATACTTGGGTAATGCTGTTATTAGAAGAATGTTAATGAATAATGGAGAGTGTTGTGAATGTCAGTTATGCTTTTGTTGCTGTGAGGCTCCCTCTTGTGGCCAGGAATGGTTTGGACAGAGACCAGGTGTGTTGAGCAATGGGCGTTTCCATTGCTAACTCTCTACCTATTTAAACCTTGGTCTGCTGGCAGGCTATGCCGGATGTCAGTTGTTCTTTGTTCACCAGCCTGCTTCATCCTGCTCCAGACCACATCTACCCCAGATAAGTGCTTGGTTCTTTAGTTGTTGTTTGGTTCTTTTTGCTCTTATCTGAGTTTGTCATTTGCTGTGGTTGTTTTCAGTTTATTTGCATGCAGGGATCTTCCCTCTCAGTTGCTTAGCTGGGAAGCTCCCTGCAGCTATGTTTTTCTCTGGCTACCATCAGTCCCTTTCCTATCCTGTCCTATTTAGTCAGTAGGGCCTCACCTTTTGCTAATCCTATCATCTATCTGTGTATTGTGTTTTCCTATATCCCCGCAGTCTTTGAATGTGGGGGGCTTGCTATTCTTTATCCATTTTCTGAGGCAGAGAGTTATTCATCTTTCCTTCCTTTAGGATAGCTAGTTCTGCGGCTGGGTTCGCGGTGCACAGGATTTTAGTTCACCCCTCGGCTACTTCTAGTGTTGATGGTTAGTAAGGGGATGGCGGCCAGATTAGTTGCCAATGCTCTTGTCACCTTTTACCAATGATTTATGGTGGTCTTCCATGGTTCCGGATCATAACAGGAGAGCAAAAGTTTATGAAGCTGGAGTTTCTTTGGATTATTGCACACGTCCCGACTCAAAAGCCTCCTAGTGATGCCAATAGTGAGACGGACTTTTTTTCCTTTGTTTTTTGTTTTTTTTTAAATAATTCTCACCCCAGATAATCCTGTGAGGCATGCCCTCTTGTAAAGAGCAAAAAAAGTAGTTTAGCAGCTCACCACTCAAAGTCCATTTTTGAAGAAGCTAGTGGATTCATCAGTCCAATGTACGGCTCCAGGTGGCGTCCACATGAGTTTTGAGGAAAGAAGATGAGAATACAGCACCATATAAAAATTATATTCTTATTTCTTTATTCCATATCTTAAAGAGATTACACCATCTCGACATAAAATCTAAAGTACCTGACGCGTTTTGATCACTTGAACTGTTCTTAATCTTGTAAAGACCATTAACAATATGCATGAAATAAAAAGACCTTTATCTCTGTACCCGAATGGCAGATATACAAAAAAAAAAGAAAAATAGTCATGGGACCATAGGAATAAAATAATAGTAAAAACTATTTTTTATCCAATCAGATGTTCTCCTTAAATTATTAAAATGTTGAAAGTGATGGAATATAACGTAAAAATAATGAAATTGTCACGCTAGTTATGGGAAAGTACCAAGTGAGCCACAAAAAGGAAGGGAAGGGGGAGATGGTGACCCTTGACCGAACCTACAGCTGGTTTCTGGGGTCCCTCACCACCCCAGATAGGTTCCGCACCTAGAGCTTGAATGAACTAAATAATATCACCAGCACCCGTCCAGGGAAGATTGGGGTATTTAAGCACCAAGAGAATACTGATAATCAGCAGCTGGCTGGAAGGAGAGATCTGTTGGTCCAAAAGGGAGAGAGATGAATCCAGTAGGAAAGCTACCTATATCAATGAATATTATCAGCAGGAACAATAGAAAGTGAGGGAGCATTTTGTCTAGCCAAACACTGTGACCTTCTATAGCCAGAAACCACATGACTGTCACCCGTAACAGAAATTGAAAGAAGCTCCAGAGTAAAACAAAGCCTGTCAAGAAAATAACATAAAAAAATAATTTGGGGGGATTATCTTCAAATGGTTAAAAAAAAAATCCATGATGATTTGGAAAAGTCGTAGTGTTTAGTTACTAATTATTGTGCACGATTCACTGTTTTTAGCTTGTATTATACAGTCATTCGCTCGCTATCGCAGCCTTGTTTTCTGGTGATGGGTTTTATCCACTGGTGTGATATGAAATGCGCAGTGACCTGGAAAATATGACATGTGCTTCTCTGCTCCTCTCTTCCAGACACTACGGCTGCAGTCGTCAGGAGCCTGTGTCTGAAGTGTTGTCATCTGGGAGTGCGATGCTGGTTGTCTGGAGGCAGGGAATGTACAGTTACTATGATCCGTTTATACTCACAGCGCTGCCTCTGCCAATCACAAGTGAGGAAAACCAGGGAATATAAACCGGTGGGGGGAAGAATATACACACAACATTACATGGGAATTTGCTATTGCATTACATGTGAAATCTAGACTTATTGAGACCAGTGGCTGGAAGGAAATATGATGATGACTAAAGGACCGACATCCCGCAGAGCAGCCGAGGACGGTGACAATCCAGCAATCGAGCGGGTGGAGGGCAAGGTTTCATAATTAAAACACTGCCAGGCATATTTAAAATTCATCATGTTCTCCTTTGCATGTGATAAACAGATGCTCGGTGAAGCAACGTCCCCCGCCCCGTGCCGACCAAAAAGTCATTAATAGATTGTTTAATGCAAGAGAAGGCTCCGGGGCAGCCGGGGTAATTTGTGAAAACTAGAGCATTAAGAAGAGAAGATGCCCGGAGCAAGAAGTCAGGGGAATGATTTCTTTTCGAGACGAGATGCTCATTCTGATTGGTTGCTACAAATTTATTTTTGATTCAGAGACGGGCAACATTAGTAGTTGTGGTGACCTGGGATGGAGAATTATAGTCTTAAAATTACTAAAATTATTAGTGCAAAATGTCAGTTTTGTTAATTGGTGTGTTGTACGGACAAAGTGAGACTGGTCTCTGCCCCTGGCATAAAACTAGAGACTTACACTAAACAACGGTGCCATTCTGTGCCCCGTAACAATGCCTACTACTCATAAAGGGAATAGTATTGTCAGCAGCCATCCTCATGTCATTTATCACTGCTTTTAAGGCCAGGGCTACACGGGGGACTACTGCGATCCAAACATGACACTCTGCTTACACTGGCAGCACAGCAGGAGCCAAGTGTTATGCGAGTGTTACTGCGACTGGGGTCCAATCTTGCGATCGGACCTCAGCTGCGGGAGGCGAGCCGGCACTGAGGAGGGACAGGCTAGCCCTGAGGAGGGGAGGAAGGGATTTCTCTCACTATCTCCTCCATTGCCGGCTATTGCCATTCTCGCCCTGCACTCGCGGTACACCGGTGTACTGCGAGTGCGGTGCAATTTTTCTCTCGCCGCATAGACTTCAATGGGTGCGAGAGCAACAAGGATCGCATTCCACCAGCAGCCTGCTGCAACTGTTTTCTCGGTCTGATTAGGGCTGAGAAAATGGGTCATGGGTCATGGGTGCTGACTAGGGATGATCGAATACTTTGATTATTCGGCTTCGCGAATATTTTCCGAATACCTCACCGCTATTAGACTATTCGCGAATATTCGATGCGCAATGTAAGTCTATAGTCCGAATAACAACTATTTGGTACTATTCGGGCTTCCCATAGACTTACATTGTGCATTGAATATTCGCGAATAGTCGAATAGCGGTGAGGTATTCGGAAAATATTCGCAAAGCCGAATATTTGATGTATTCGATCAACCCTAGTGCTGGCACATAGGTTAATATTGGTCCGAGTGGGATGCGATGTTTTATCCCATTCCACTTGCTCCGATTTTCATGCCGTGTGTCTTAGGCCTTAAACATTTGTAAGAATCCCTTGTTTGTCTTCCAATCTAATTTATATTGAAGATTGTATTATTCTATTATCTATACATGATTATAGGGCACCCATTTTGCCAGATCTACGGTTATCAGCATTTAGAAAGTTGTTTTACAGCAGATACATGGGGCAGAAACAGCAATACTGGACATTGAGTAATAGGGAAAGAGCCCCTGACTACTGTGCCACACTTAATAAAATTAGTGCTGTATGGATAATTTCAAGTTTATGCCACATGTAAGCCCAAATTAATAACTAAAAAAAATGCAAAAGGATGACAGATTCCAGTTAAAGAGGATCAATCACCAGGATTTCCCTATATAAACTACAGCCAGTGCTATACTGGCGCTATCATGCTGATTCTATACATACCTTTAGTTGTGAGATCGGATGTATACTTTCTGAAATATAGGCAAGTAAAGATTTTGAAATTCACTGTTACTTGATTGACAGCAGCTACAGAATATCTAATAGGTGGGTCAGGTTTTGCTAGTTATTCCAACACCTGTCTGCTGCCTGTCCTTCCTCCCTCCTTCCTCCCCTGTAATAACATACAGGGGAGGAAGGACAGGCAGCAGACATGTGTGGGAATAACTAGCAAAGCCTGACCCACCTATTAGATATTCTGCAGCACCTATCAATCATGTAACAGTGAATTTCATAGGAGGAGAGCCTGCCCTGTCATAAACCAGGAAGTGAAGAGAGTGTAAGGAGACTGCAGAGCTCTGAGCTGCTCAAGAGACAACTTGAAAATACCTAATTAGGTGCAAATATTTTGTGTATAATGTAGAATTTTGTTTTGAGTATTTAGGACTTTGCTATACGTATTGCATTGCAATGGATCATCCTCAGTAAATAAAACAATTTAGCTAACAGGAATAGCTAGATTTTTAGCTTTATTGCTATGCTATTGATCCTTATTAAAAAAAATAAGAACATTTCCAGGTATAAAAAGTAGCCAGAACATTTCATGGAAGGCAATGAAGTTTGATAACAATATATTATGGTATCCTAAACAATGAGTTCTATTCAGGCAAAAAGAATAACAGAACTGTAGGAAGTCATTGAACTGTATACATGACATTCAACGTGACCTTGCCCCTTTATGTAACGGCTGAAGTGCATGAAGTGGTAATTAAGAAGCGTTCTTGTGATTCCTGATGGATGCACTGCATTGCATCTTTTACTACATTCATGAGCACAAAACATTAAATATTGCCCCCTAGCCAATTCAACAATATGAGTTTATTAATATTTTGAATATTTTGTCATATGATTACTTTTGTGTTTGGATATTCAGCTTGTCTAGTCCATTAACAAACAAAAGGAGTTAATGTCCAAAAAGGACTTGTATGACTGAAGGACTCCATTAATTATTATGGGGTCTGATTGGATTCCGTTATGTGTCAGATTTTTGTAACAGAATGAAGAAAAGCTCACATGGATATTTTTTTCTTCTGCTCTAACATTGACATGTAACAGAACCCAGATGGGTCCCATAATAATCACTGGAGAAGACCCTGTCACGGGTATTACACGGTAACCAGGAGTAAGGGCTCCTAGACTGGCCCTCAAGGTAGGGGCTCTAAACTGTCTCTTATTCCAGAGGTAGGCTTGATGGTAGCCAGGTCTGGATCACCAGCATAGCCATAACTCTTGAGCAGCCCTAGTTTAACACTAGAAGTCCCAGAGAGGGTTCATTTAACATTTCTACCTTTGGAACCCAGAGACCGGTCGAATGACCTGAAGGATTTTAGCTAACATCCTTTAATCACCGTCTTTTGTTCTGTAATTAAGGCCATTACTGTCGCACCACAGGAAGTTATTGTTTTCCATTGAGTTTAGCCATTTAGTTTCTAGTTAGTTCTATTCAGTTTGGACTAAGGGTCATTTGACCCTCTTTCGGGACTTCAGGGGGAGCTCGAAATTTCTGGGACTTCTAGTGTTAATGTGGCGCCCCTGACCTGGTCAGGCACCACTGAGTGCTGCACCCATGCTGGGAACAGCACAATACAGGTAATCCAGAAGGCTGACAGGGGTGTGGTACACAGGCGCATAGTGATCAGCTCTCACACATGTACCCATGAGAGGACCCCTGGGGATCCCAGGAGGGGGAAAAGCCTTGACCTTCACTGGAATAGTGGAGGGGGCCAAAAGCCTCCATCTCCTCTCAAGGGGTGTGGTAAGAGAGTTTGGTTGCTAGGTGGCGTAGGCAAGAACAGGAGAGGAGGAGCAGTGAGTCAGTTAGAGCAGAACTCCAGAGGGCTCAGTGAGGAGCAGACCTGTGGGGCTGATGCTGTCTAACAGCGCCCGCGCAGTGGCTACAGACTGGGGAGAACGGTCAACTAGAAGTGCTGCCTGAAAGCCAGCTTCAGCTAGAGAGTGCACGGAGTGGGAAGTAAGGAGACTTCTAGAGAGCACCAGGCCCAACCGGGCGGCAGATCCCGAAGCGAGGATAGATTCACCTTTCCCTGCTAAACCTGCCGGTGTGGGGCTCTTACAGCCCACACCACAACAACCAAAAGCCGCAGCCACGTAACCGCAAGTAGGGCCCATAGGTCACAGGAGGCAAGAGGCTGGAGTGGCCTGGCCCGGGGAACAAGCACACGGCAAAACAAGAAGGGGAGAGAGGCTTGGAGCATCTTCCCTGGGTGACCCCCATAGGGACTCAAAGTCGGGGTCACCCCAAACCACCAAGGGCTAAGGAAGGCGAGTTTGTAGTCACCCTCATACAGTCAGCCGGAAGGATACCTGGTTCCCACCTGGTTCATCCCAGCTACGCCCGGGTTACTCACCCTGCCACCTGAAGTGAGTAAAAACCCTGAAAGACACTCTGCCTGTGTGTGGTCATTCTGCGACTTGTGGTACTACAGCTTTACAAAGGGCCCTGGGGCTTGCCTCACTCTCAGGAGGCTACTACACCCGACTGCACCCACCATCAGCCCCAGGCGTCCTCTAACCTGCAGTGGCGGTCCCCTCTGACCGCAAATACTGAGAGTGGCGTCACGATCAAACACTGAAGATTCCCTACCTGTGACCAGCACCAGCTACGTGGAGTCCCTGAAGGTATGCACTGATACAGCACCGGTGGGGCTTCACATCTGGCGTCACGAACAGGATAAGGACTAGACCTGTTCAGACAGGTGACCATGTGCCTGGGCGGTCCGCTTGAAAAATTGGAAGCGCCGCCATATTGCCACCATGAAAAGCGCGCTGAAAAACAACAGCAGCCCGCGCTGGAAGAAGTTACCGCCCACGAAGAGGTGTGGCTACCCAGAGATCCCCTGCAGAGTTCTGACCTTGCCAGCTATGAGAGTGGAAGCGTCGAGAGACGGCGGGAAGGAAAGGAAGCCACAAGCCTGCTGCTGGGAGAGGAGCTGCTGAAAGAGGCAGAGCAGAAACTGGACAGCTTGTTACAGGAGGCAGCGAAGAGTCCACTGCTGGGAGACCGTGCAGAAGACGGCGCAGAAGAAATGGCGTCTGACCGCAGGAACCCAGAACCAGGCTCCGCTGCCTGGTGGTACCGAGAGCTGGCCCAGTTTTGCAACCGGCTGGAGACCCGGGTCGTGGAGCAGATTCGGGAGGAACGGATGGAACTGCAGGAGCTGACCGCGGCGGTTCGGGCCTATGAAGGGAGAGCTGCATGCCGGGTGTCGGGCGGGACGGCGACGACGCAGACCCCAGTGCTACCAACAACGGGTGAGTCGAATGATGCCCCGGCCCGCGCAAGTGCCCCGACCCCTGCTGCCACGTCCGCGGTCCCTGAAGAGGCGTCCGGTGCGGCGACGCTGAAGCAGGCCGCAGCCACGCCAGGTGCGGCCCTCCAAGCCCCAGCGGCTGCAGCGATGCCCTGCTCGGCCCACCGAGACCCAGTCCCTGCAGCGATGCCCTGCCCGGCCCGCCAGGACCAGGCCGCCGCCATCCTGGGCGCGGCCCGCCAAGACCAGGCCGCCGCCATACAGGGCGCGGCCCGCCAAGCCCAGACTGCTGCAGCGACGTCCAGCCCAGCCTGCACAGAGCCCCCTGCAACAGCGACACTGATCCAGGCCGCCGCCATCCCGGGCGCGGCCCGCCAAGACCAGGCCGCCGCCATCCCGGGCGCGGCCCGCCAAGACCAGGCCGCCGCCATCCCGGGCGCGGCCCGCCAAGACCAGGCCGCCGCCATACAGGGCGCGGCCCGCCAAGACCAGGCCGCCGCCATGCCAGGCGCGGCCCGCCAAGAAAAGGCTACCTCAGCATTTACCCCGGCCTGTAAGGCCAGAGCAGACACCGCTCCCCGGTCCACAGAGGTTCCTGATAGGCAGCCCGCGGTGGGTGAAGACCCTGCATATTGGCAGATGAAGGCTGACCTGGAGGCCAAATTTCCACAATGGTTGGTGAGCCAGTACATACCCCCTCCGCATACCCCAAAGAGTCTCCTGCTAACTCCTGCAGCAGCTACACCAAGGAGTCCCTCACCTGGGCCGGCCGAAGAGCAGCCATCCCCGGCACTGCCACAGCTGGAGTGCCAGGAAGAACTAAGGGGGAGAGGAGGCCAGGAAGCAGAAGGGTTGACTCCGACTCCAGTGCCACCAGCAGCAGATGTGTATTCAGAGCCGGAAATGCTGCCATACTCCCGCTGGGACGAGGAGGACCTGACCCCCTCTGCAGAAGAAGAGCTGCCTAAGAGCTTCACCTGGGAGCCCACAGGCATGGATCCAGCCCGCAAGACACGGCGCAGAAGAACACAGTTTGCTCCAGCACCACAGTCTCCTGAACAGAGAGCAGTCACCGCCAGAGACCTAAAGGAGAAGCGTATGTTGAGAGAGTCCAAAGCCCAGGCTAGAGGACCCCTGTGTTATGGCGTAGTGGAAGATTTCAACTTGAAAAGTGGTTATGGCTTCATTGTAGCACCAGGAATAAAAGAAGGGATATTTGTAAACCGCAGAGATGTGAACGCTCATCTGCCAAGAGGACACCCTTGCAGAAATCTGAAAATGGGAGATTTGGTACAGTTTACCATGCACCAAGGTGAAAGGGGATTGTACGCACTTGATGTAGCCTTACGTACCAGCAAACCCTACAGCCATCCCATGCCACAAGAAAGACAAGAAAGACAAGAAAGACAAGAAAGACAAGAAAGACAAGAAAGACAAGAAAGACAAGAAAGACAAGAAAGACAAGAAAGACAAGAAAGACAAGACAGAGATAAAGAAACAGATACGGAAAAGGAATCAGATGCAGACCAAGAAAGGAAAGACACAGAACCTATAGATGAGGCAACCACAGATGAAGAAAGAGACAAAGAGCAGGAAAGTCACAGGTGCCAGTGCCCTACGTGCCCTCGCCCTAGTGAAAAAGAGGCGTAAAGTAAAGTACAGAAAAGAAGTACAGAAGTTAAAGTTTTGAAAGTTTTGTTTGCAACGTTAAAGAAATGCGCCCACAAAAACTATTGTGAGAAATAAACTTTAAGGCTATGAACTTGCTATAGCCACAAACTCTCGCAGTGTAAATAGTTACACCAGTGGCACCACCACCAGGGCCAGCCTGTTTAGGGGCTTGGCTCGTCTGCAACCAGTGGGGCCCGTCCGTAGAAAAGGGCCTTGGCTCACCTGCGACCAGAGAGCACGCCTGTTTATGGGGCCTTGGCTCACCACCACAAAGAGGGTACCTGGTCAGCACCAACTGTGGAGGCCGCCTCTGCATCCTGCCAGAAGAGGCTGACGGCGCGGATCCACCAGGCCAGGTATACCCTGAAACCACCAGCCCAGGAAAGCCGCCTCTACATCCTGCCAGAAGTGGCTGAAGTCGCGGCCAACGGGAGAGGAAGATTGGAGGAAAGGTCTGGAGAAACGGATGGCCCAGACCTGGTTACCAACAGGACCGGTGACCTGCCTCCTGAGAGGGTTTTGGGTGGGTTAACGGACTTGTGGGTGGAGGGTGGTGATGTCTGATACATGGTGGTTTTAAAAATGTTTTACATGTTTTAATGTTTTATGCATTTTAAAATGTTGTCTTGCAGCCCGAGGACGTGCTGGTGATAACTAAGGGGGAATGTGGCGCCCCTGACCTGGTCAGGCACCACTGAGTGCTGCACCCATGCTGGGAACAGCACAATACAGGTAATCCAGAAGGCTGACAGGGGTGTGGTACACAGGCGCATAGTGATCAGCTCTCACACATGTACCCATGAGAGGACCCCTGGGGATCCCAGGAGGGGGAAAAGCCTTGACCTTCACTGGAATAGTGGAGGGGGCCAAAAGCCTCCATCTCCTCTCAAGGGGTGTGGTAAGAGAGTTTGGTTGCTAGGTGGCGTAGGCAAGAACAGGAGAGGAGGAGCAGTGAGTCAGTTAGAGCAGAACTCCAGAGGGCTCAGTGAGGAGCAGACCTGTGGGGCTGATGCTGTCTAACAGCGCCCGCGCAGTGGCTACAGACGGGGGAGAACGGTCAACTAGAAGTGCTGCCTGAAAGCCAGCTTCAGCTAGAGAGTGCACGGAGTGGGAAGTAAGGAGACTTCTAGAGAGCACCAGGCCCAACCGGGCGGCAGATCCCGAAGCGAGGATAGATTCACCTTTCCCTGCTAAACCTGCCGGTGTGGGGCTCTTACAGCCCACACCACAACAACCAAAAGCCGCAGCCACGTAACCGCAAGTAGGGCCCATAGGTCACAGGAGGCAAGAGGCTGGAGTGGCCTGGCCCGGGGAACAAGCACACGGCAAAACAAGAAGGGGAGAGAGGCTTGGAGCATCTTCCCTGGGTGACCCCCATAGGGACTCAAAGTCGGGGTCACCCCAAACCACCAAGGGCTAAGGAAGGCGAGTTTGTAGTCACCCTCATACAGTCAGCCGGAAGGATACCTGGTTCCCACCTGGTTCATCCCAGCTACGCCCGGGTTACTCACCCTGCCACCTGAAGTGAGTAAAAACCCTGAAAGACACTCTGCCTGTGTGTGGTCATTCTGCGACTTGTGGTACTACAGCTTTACAAAGGGCCCTGGGGCTTGCCTCACTCTCAGGAGGCTACTACACCCGACTGCACCCACCATCAGCCCCAGGCGTCCTCTAACCTGCAGTGGCGGTCCCCTCTGACCGCAAATACTGAGAGTGGCGTCACGATCAAACACTGAAGATTCCCTACCTGTGACCAGCACCAGCTACGTGGAGTCCCTGAAGGTATGCACTGATACAGCACCGGTGGGGCTTCACATTAACACCCCCTTTTCCCCAACCCCTGGGGAAGGCTGGGACCAGAGTAAAAAATCCCACAAATACCTACAGACAGGGGAAAACAAAGACTCAAACTCACTGCAAGCACACACAGGGGGAAAGACAATACCTGCTCTGGGAGAAATAAAGTACAGACAGGAAATAAGCAGACAACAAGGAAATTTCCACAGCACACCAAATAGCATACAACACTTCACCAACAACTGGATCACCATGTACAAAGACCGGCATTGCTGGAGCAAAGCTAAAGCTATCTTTGGCATGGGAGGCTAGGTTCCACTATCCTTTAAATGGCGGAGGCAGCTGTGATAGGACGTCAGCAACGTGTGACTCCAGAAGCCATTCATCAGCTAGCAGGAATTAACTCCTGCTAAACCGAAGACCAGAAAGCACAAAACAGTCGACATCTGATTCTTGCTGAGCAACTAAGAAGCATGAGGTTGCCTGCTAGACTCTGCAATGGGAAATGTCTGGAGTCGCCATGACAGACCCACTGCTTCCGTTTCTTTTAGAAATGTACCAGACCTGTTTTAGCCATTAATTCTTTTAGTTTGTTTGCTAAAATAGAACTGACAAGTGGACCTCACAAACGTTCATGTGAACAGAGCCTTAAAGCCCCCATACACATTAGACTACCGGCAGCCAAATTATCAATATTGATGGGCATAGCCAACAACCCTTTGTATGTGGGGCCTCTTACTGTTCCGGTGTATTGGGCATACGAGTGGTCCTGTGCATTGGGGATTTAGGGGAGATAGCTACTGTTTGGACAATAGTTATCTGACGTACATGGGGCTTTAACTAGTATTTTTTTTTTTAAATCAACATGGTTCTGCACTTCTGGCTCTTTGATCAACACTATAGAGAGTTTTTTGTCTTGATACCTCTTAGTGCTGTGTGTAAAGGGGGCTGGCTGATGGCTCATTTCAATAAGTCAGCTCCATTCTCTGTCTGTGCATCAGTTGTAACAGAGAAGGGGTCTGACTTAAGGCCCCGTTACACGCAACGACGTATCTAACGATATATCTCCGGGGTCATGGATTCCGTGATGCACATTCGGCATCGTTAGCGACGTCGTTGCGTGTGACAGCAAGGAGCGACTGTTAACGATGGAAAATACTCACTTTATCGTCCTTCGTTGACACGTCGTTCATTTTTAAAAAATCGTTGATTGTTGAGCATGCAGGTTGTTCGTCGTTCTCGAGGCAGCACACATCGCTACGTGTGACACCTTGGGAATGACGAAGTACGGCTTACCTGCGGCCACCGGCAATGTGGAAGGAAGGAGGTGGACGGGATGTTACGTCCCGCTCATCTCTGCCCCTCCTCTTCTATTGGGCGGCCGCTTAGTGACGCCGCTGTGACGCTGCACGAACCGCCCCCTTAGAAAGGAGGCGGTTCGCCGGCAACAGTGACGTCGCTAGGCAGGTAAGTCTGTGTGACGGCTCCAAACAATTTTGTGCACCACGGGCAGCGATTTGCCCGTGACGCACAAACGACGGGGGCGGGTGCTTTCACCAGCGATATCACTAGTGATAGCACTGCGTGTAACACCCTCTTTAGCCACACAAATAACTTGGGCCAATCAGCCAGGCTCTTTTACACAAAGCACAGGTCACATGGAGACATAGAAAATACTTTTCTTGTTCATTGCAGGGTCAAAAGTGGTCAAGGAACCATGTTCATACAGATAAAATGTATACTTGAATGTTCCATATAATTGTATTGCCACGCCAGTGATGGTTAGGTAGCAGAGACAGTGTACTGCTGAGCTGTCCCTCAAGCTAGGGCTCTCTAGGCTAATCCCTGTCCTCAGGATTACCCCTGAAGGTGGAGATGCCTGAGTATTGTACTGTGCTATACTCCTGGAGACAACTCACCTAAATATTGCCCCTCTCCTCAAGGGAGTAAGAAGAGCTGGAGGAGAAATACTTGGCACACCCTTGTAATGTAGGAGCACAGAGTCAAGTAAACGACTGATGTCCAATCCAGAACAGCTTGTTATAACAACATTTCAGGAATACAGATTGCACAGTGCATTCTACTATGTCAGATTAAGTGCGCACCAGAAGAACCTGTTCAGTTCACATTTCGTGACCCCTTATAAAACAAGGTTATTTCTGCTGAACAAGTTTATTTTTGCACTTACACAGATTTGCCTTTATAGTCATCAATAAAATTTATACTTGACCCTAAACTAGAACAATATGCTTCCTCGTTGAGACATTCCATATCTCACACTAGTAATCTTGTGTAAAAAGCTGCCTATTCTATTGCAACTTGAAAAACTGAAAAAGACCGGAAACTATATAAAAATGTGGTCTCATCCCCATCTAATGTAAAGGATACATTTAGCAGGATTTAAGCGGTTAACAGCCACAGGCAGAGCTCTGATCCACCTGCGGCATGCAAGCCCGGATCAAAGGCAGAGACACAACTTTTGACGTAACTGTAGGTCAAGAGGCATGAAGGGGTTAATGGCCCCACACAGCTGCCTATATGTTGTATGATGGCAGCCACAATCTCTAAAATGGTTTATTATGGCCCCACTTCCCCCTATATATAGTAGAATGGCCCCCACAACCTCTAATCCACTTAATATGGCCCCCACTTCCCACATCTCTTATATATTTTCATATGACCCCCACTTCCTCCTATATATAGTATGATGGCCACTACAACCTTTTATATACTTTACTAGCTGTAGTACCCGGGCGTTGCCCGGATAGTAACTGTCTCTCTGTCTCTTTCCCAGTCTCTGTCTGTGTGTCGCTGTCTGTCTGTCTCTTTCCTTGTCTGTCTGTGTGTATGTCTCTGTCTGTCTATTTCTATCTCCGTCTGTCTTTGTATCAGTCTATCTGTCTCTATCTCTGTGTGTCTGTGT
The DNA here is from genome assembly GCF_048569485.1 of Anomaloglossus baeobatrachus. Taxonomy (NCBI): domain Eukaryota; kingdom Metazoa; phylum Chordata; class Amphibia; order Anura; family Aromobatidae; genus Anomaloglossus; species Anomaloglossus baeobatrachus. Next base: position 66,734,175 of record NC_134360.1, read on the forward strand.
CTGTTTGTCTCGCTATCTCTGTGTCTGTCTCTATATCTGTGTCTGTCTATCTCTCTCTTTCCCCGTCTGTCTCTTTCCCCATCTGTGTCTTTCCAGGTCTGTCTCTTTCCCCATCTGTCTCTTTCCCCGTCTGTCTCTTTCTAGGTCTGTCTCTTTCCAGGTCTGTCTCTTTCCAGGTCTGTCTTTGTCTGTCTCTTTGTCTGTCTCTTTCCCCGTCTGTCTCTTTTCAGGTCTGTCTCTTTCTGGGTCTGTCTCTTTCCAGGTCTGTCTCTTTCCAGGTCTGTCTCTTTCCCGTCTGTCTCTTTCCCCGTCTGTCTCTTTCCCCGTCTGTCACTTTCTAGGTCTGTCTCTTTCTAGGTCTGTCTCTTTCCAGGTCTGTCTCTTTCCAGGTCTGTCTTTGTCTGTCTCTTTCCCCTTCTGTCTCTTTCCAAGTCTTTCCATTTCCAAGTCTGTCCCTTTCCAGGTCTGTCTCTTGCCAGGTCTGTCTCTTTCCCCATCTGTCTCTTTCCCCATCTGTCTCTTTCCAGGTCTGTCTCTTTCCAGGTCTGTCCCTTTCCAGGTCTGTCTCTTTCCAGGACTGTCTCTTTCCAGGACTGTCTCTTTCCAGGTCTGTCTCTTTCCCCATCTGTCTCTTTCCAGGTCTGTCTCTTTTCAGGTCTGTCTCTTTCCCCGTCTGTCTCTTTCCCCGTCTGTCACTTTCCCCATCTGTCTCTTTCCAGGTCTGTCTTTTTCCAGGTCTGTCTCTTTCCAGGTCTGTCTCTTTTGCCGTCTGTCTCTTTCCTCGTCTGCACCTGTCTGTCTTTTTCCCCATCTATCTCTTTCACCATCTGTCTGTCTGTCTCTATCTGAGAGAGTCAGAAAGAGACAGAGATAGGCTATGTGCACACAGTGCGTCTTTTTGACGCTGCGTTTTTGTGCGTTTTTGGCCGCTAAAAACGCACAAAAACGCACCTGCGTCGAACAAACGCGGCAAAAAACGCACGCGTTTTGCCGCGATTTGGTGCGTTTTTTTGCTGCGTTTTTGCTCACTGCGTCTTTATGCGTTTTTTATCAGTGAACAAAAAAAAAGGTCTGATGTCATTTCCTTCTTCAATGTGTTCTTCATTCTCCACTAGTGTATGCAGAAGAGCAGACAGCTGCAGAACTACAAGGCTCAGCATCCTCCATCCAATGGTGTATGCAGGAGAGCAGACAGCAGCTGTCGAACTACAAGGCTCAGCATCCTCCTTCCAGGACTGTATGCAGTATTTCTTTGCCCCCCCAAACAAAAAAAATGACGTGGGCTTCGCCATATTTTTGTATGCTAGCCGGGTACAGCAGGCAGGTACGGGCTGCCCCCAACCCCCAGCTGCCTATTTGTACCCGGCTGGGAACCAAAAATATAGGGAAGCCCTTTTTTTTTAAATTATTTCATGAATTTCATGAAATAATTTAAAAAACAAATGACGTGAGCTTCGCCCAATTTTTGAGTCCAGCCGGGTACAACTAGGCAGCTGGGGATTGGAATCCACAGTGCAGGGTGCCCATGCTTTCTGGGCACCCCCGCTGTGAATTGCAGTCCCGCAGCCACCCCAGAAAATGGCGCTTTCATAGAAGCGCCATCTTCTGGCGCTGTATCCAACTCTTCCAGCTGCCCTGAAGCCGGGTGGCTAGCTGGGTAATAATAATGGAGTTAGGGCTAGCTGTATATTATCAGCTAGCCCTAAGCCCGAAATTGATGGTGTCACGCCAATATTAGACATGGCCACCATGAATTTCTAGTAAAGATAAAAAAAAACACAACACACAGAAAAATATTTTTATTAGAAATAAAACACAACACAATTAGTGACTCCATCTTTATTGAAATAAAGAACCCCCCCTCCGCAGTCATCCTGGGTCAGGGTCCCGCGCCGTCCAATCCGGATCCAATATCATCTGATCGGTTTGCTGGAAGGCAAAGCGATCAGATGATGTGTCAGGATCAAGTGCCTGAATCCCATCACACATCAGCTGATTGTATAAAAGCCGATTATACAATCAGCAGATGCATCGGTGCAAAAAAAAAAAATAATACTCACTTATGTGCTGATTACCGGCAGCTCCTGCAGCGATGGGGCGGGAGTCTGATCCCGTCCGATCGCTGCAGCAGCTGCCGGTAATCAGGGATGAAGTCTCCTGACGGCAGGATCAGCTGATACCGGCCGGGCGCCCGCATCACCGCGATACTTACGATCACCTGATGCGTCAGGTGACTGCATCAGGTGATCCATCGCCAGGTCCTGCATCCATTGGAGCTTTCCCAGCCGTCTGCACACAGCCGGAGCGGGGGTGGCGATACCGTGAGAGGAGATGGGAGCGGGCATGGCACCGGGAGGCTGCAGACAGGTGAGTATAACTTTTGTTTTCTTTTTCTACTGTTAACTTTTGTTTTCGCAGCCGCTTCCACCTCCCGCCCAGACATGGCGCCGCACAGCAGCATACATGCACAGGACGGGAGGTGGAAGCGGCGGTGACGGTACCGGGAGGATTCATGCTTCTGTATATACTGACAGAAGGAATCCTCTTCCTGTACACGTCACTTTACTACCCACCTCCTGCGTTTATAGCTGCGTTTTTGGTCTTAGAAGCGCACCAAAACGCACCAAAACGCAGCTATTTGCGTTTCTCATTGCGTCTTTCAACATCCCATTGAACTCAATGGATGAAAAGCGCAGTGAAAAACGCGGGAATAATTGACATGCTGCGCTTTTGTGGTCACCACAAAAACGCAGCTGAAAAAAAACGCTGTGTGGGGACAGCAAAAATGAAAACTCATAGACTTTGCTGGGGAAGCAAAGTCATGCAGTTTTGAGGCCAAAAACGCACCCGAAAAACGCGCAAAAATGCCGAGAAAAACGCACTGTGTGCACATAGCCTTATACCTACAATGTCTTTTGTTCCTATAGCAACCAATCAGAGCTGCTATTAAAGCCATCAGACGTCTGCTACGACATTGTCTGCTGCAGCTAATCGGTAAGATCGGCTGTTCTCCAGTCCTGTTGTGACCGCACGCGCTCCCACGGTCACAAAGAGATCTGAAGAAGCTAGGGCACATGCGCCGCCCTCTCATGTACAAGACTAGATAATGCGGGCTACAGAAACATGGCGCCGGAGATAAGCACTATGCGCAGGCACCAACTCCGACACCATGTTACTGAATAGGAAAATTTGCATAGAGCCAGAGAGAGGGAGGAACAGGCGGCGAGGGGAAGGGGGGCGGGAATCAATGTGCATAACCCGCTCGGATATTATTAGCAGAGATGCAACTGTCAGTCAAAAAGATGAATTTTTAAACTTCACAAACTTGGATTTCAAAGCCTAAACATCCGAGCTGCCCACTAATGGTATGTACAGCCTGTGCCTGATAGTGCCAACACTGCACTGGCTGCACCTTATATACCAAAATCCTGATGTTTGGTTCCCTTTAAAAGATGGGCAGAGACAGAGCATGGAGCCTTTTCTATCATGGGACAGATTGATGTAGGCGTTGCGGTGGCGCTGACACCCTTCAATGCGGCGGTCACAGAAGATCCAGGGCAAGTAGTTTGGGGTCGGAGCCGCGGATCTTTGATGATAGCGACGCAACTGGTGTCTGCATAGATCTGCATAAGAGCTGTAGACACAAAAGTAGACTGTATTTAATCGAAACTATTCAAAAAGTTTCTTTAGTTTATCATTTTAAATCAACTGAAGCAATAAAAAATTGTTCCCTAAATGTAGACCCCGTATCAGGATGCACTTTACACCCTTTAACCATTTCCCTCTCCCCACCTTTGCTTTTTCTGTTTAATAGTACCAACTATAGTGATATTACCGGAGAATGCAACAAGAGGCTCATGTTCAGGCAAATTGTTGATGTCATTTCTGTAACATAATTATATCTCTGAGCAAAGTAGTTTTTGGTATTGAGTTACATTTATTGATATGTTCTGTTCTGTAATGGAAAATTTGGACATTTATTTCTGTTACCAGCCTGTGAAGAGGGCATCATATTGAAGGAAGGATTCCATGTCCAGGGTCACCTGAGGACACCGTATTATCCCTTCTACTACCCACCATATCCATATTGCACCTGGAACATAACAGTGAGTAAAGGAGTTAGAGCGGTATTATTTTGCTGCTGCGTACAGTATGTGCCTTTCTTTACTTTACGGCCATGTGCGCACTAGAAAATGACTTTTTCTTAAGGAAAAACCGGACCCTGTGAAAGAATCCCGCAATCCCGTTAAAAACCGCACCAAAACCGCAACGAAATCAGCATGCGGTTTTGCCGCGGTTTGGTGCGGATTTGCCGCAGTTTTTCCACAGGTTGGTCCCTGCGGGTTTTTACCATTCTCTATGGCAAAAACCGCAGGTACCTGCGGAAAAGAAGTGACATGCACATTAATTCACCAGCGGAAATTCCGCGGGTAAATCCGCAGGTATAAAAAAACGCAGTGTGCGCACAGCATTTTTTTATACCCATAGGTTTTGCTGGGGATTGACTGCAGAAATGTTAGACACATTTTCTGCAGCAAATCCGTGGCAAATCCGGGGTAAAATCCGTGTTAAATCAGAAGCGTGCGCACATAGCCCAAGGCTATTGTGCACACAGTGGCATAGCAAAGGGGGGGCGGAGGGGGCGGTCCGCCCTGGGCGGCACTTATCAGGGGGCGGCATTTTGGCCACTCGCCTTCAGTTCTGCTGCCCCCGGGCCGAGTTCCGAAAACCGCAGTCCCCGGCAGGAAACTGTGGCTGCCGTCCCTTTAAGGCATGCGAACCACAGCATCCTCCTGGTTTGAGCTTCATCTCTGGGCGGAGCTACCGTGCGGCTTGCTCAGTCTCACAGATGAAGGAGGTGCAGTGCCAGCCAGCGACCCTCAGCACAGTTCTTCCCTCCAGCTCTGTGTGGGCCCCCTCTCCTCCGTGACTGAGCGGTATGTGCCACATCCCGCCCCCCCACTCGACCTGTATGTTCCCTCCCAGCCACCCGGTTTATGGGCCCCAGTGAGCTTTATGGGCTTCTCCCTCCCCCCCCAGGTGTATGCCCTGCCCCGCCCCACCCGAGCCATATGTGCTGGCCCCCCGGAGCCACATGTGTGTGCCCCCAAGAGCAGCATGTGTGGGCCCACAAGAGCCGAGTGTGTGTATATGCGCAGCAGAGTTGTGTGTGTCTGTATGTATGCAATAGAGCTGTGTGTGTCTGTATGTATGCAGCAGAGTTGCGTGTGTCTGTCTATATGTATGCAGCAGAGTTGTGTGTGTCTGTATGTATGCAGTAGAGCTGTGTGTGTCTGTATTTATGCAGCAGAGTTGTGTGTGTCTGTATGTATGCAGCAGAGTTGTGTGTGTCTGTCTGTATGTATGCAGCAGAGTTGTGTGTGTCTTTTTGTATGCAGCAGAGTTGTGTGTGTCTCTATGTATGCAGCAGAGTTGTGTGTGTCTCTATGTATGCAGCAGAGTTGTGTGTGTGTGTCTGTCTGTATGTATGCAGCAGAGTTGTGTGTGTCTGTCTGTATGCAGCAGAGTTATGTGTGTAATCAATGAAGTAGTTAAAAGGTCTGGGGTTGATTACAGGTGTGTGGTTTTGCATTTGGAAGCTGTTGCTGTGACCAGACAACATGCGGTCTAAGGAACTCTCAATTGAGGTGAAGCAGAACATCCTGAGGCTGAAAAAAAAGAAAAAATCCATCAGAGAGATAGCAGACATGCTTGGAGTAGCAAAATCAACAGTCGGGTACATTCTGAGAAAAAAGGAATTGACTGGTGAGCTTGGGAACTCAAAAAGGCCTGGGCGTCCACGGATGACAACAGTGGTGGATGATCGCCGCATACTTTCTTTAGTGAAGAAGAACCCGTTCACAACATCAACTGAAGTCCAGAACACTCTCAGTGAAGTAGGTGTATCTGTCTCTAAGTCAACAGTAAAGAGAAGACTCCATGAAAGTAAATACAAAGGGTTCACATCTAGATGCAAACCATTCATCAATTCCAAAAATAGACAGGCCAGAGTTAAATTTGCTGAAAAACACCTCATGAAGCCAGCTCAGTTCTGGAAAAGTATTCTATGGACAGATGAGACAAAGATCAACCTGTATCAGAATGATGGGAAGAAAAAAGTTTGGAGAAGAAAGGGAACAGCACATGATCCAAGGCACACCACATCCTCTGTAAAACATGGTGGAGGCAACGTGATGGCATGGGCATGCATGGCTTTCAATGGCACTGGGTCACTTGTATTTATTGATGACGTAACAGCAGACAAGAGTAGCCGGATGAATTCTGAAGTGTACTGGGATATACTTTCAGCCCAGATTCAGCCAAATCCCGCAAAGTTGATCGGACGGTGCTTCATAGTACAGATGGACAATGACCCCAAGCATACAGCCAAAGCTACCCAGGAGTTCATGAGTGCAAAAAAGTGGAACATTCTGCAATGGCCAAGTCAATCACCAGATCTTAACCCAATTGAGCATGTATGTCACTTGCTCAAATAGAGACTGAAGACGGAAAGACCCACAAACAAGCAAGACCTGAAGGCTGCGGCTGTAAAGGCCTGGCAAAGCATTAAGAAGGAGGAAACCCAGCGTTTGGTGATGTCCATGGGTTCCAGACTTAAGGCAGTGATTGCCTCGAAAGGATTCGCAACAAAATATTGAAAATAAAAATATTTTGTTTGGGTTTGGTTTATTTGTCCAATTCCTTTCGACCTCCTAAAATGTGGAGTGTTTGTAAAAAAGGGCAGTGAGCCCCATAGGGGTGAGCAGGCCCATGACGATCGGGAGGGTGCAGGGTAGTAAGGAGTTAAAGGTTTTTGGTTGGGGATGAGGGAGGTAGATGGGGGCATGGGATTGGTGGTTGGTACTGGAGGGGGGATTGGTGGAGAGCAAGGAAGGGGTGGGGGCGTAGTTTGAGGTATAAAAAGAATGTAAAATGTGTTACCTCCCCTTTCGTCGCTTGAACTTTGTGCCCCAGGACGTCTGTGCTGCAGCCCACTGCGATGGCTGACCTGGCCGCTTTAATGGATTTAGTGCGTGGGGCTGCTGAGGTCCTGGGTGCGGACGTACTGCGGGATCAGCTAGCGGCGGTCTGTGGTGATGGAGCGGTGATTCCTGCTGCTCCTGCGCCCGGGCCTGTGCTACGTGCTCAGCGGTCACGGCCGCCGGTGCGCTACTCCCCCAGCGGAGGGGGGAGCAGGAGATCAAGGAGCCCCTTCGGGGACCCTCCGGCACGAGGGAGCCCCGCGTCTGCTGTAGTGGAGCTGCCGGCTGCCGGGAGGAATCCTCGCCGGAGATCCCGCGGGTCGGAGGTGGGCGGAGCTTCGGCGAGGCCTACTTCCGGTCCGCGGCCTGCAAGGTCCCGGAGCGGAGTGTCAGAGTTCCGGGTTTTCCAGTTTTCTTTTGAAAGAGCTTGCCCTTTGTTAACATGGAGTTTTCTGTTCTGTTGCCCTACTTCCTGTCCATCTGCATAAAAGCCGCCCCTAAAGCTTAGTCCAGTGCCTGAGTATACTGTTTCCTGTGTGCTCCTGCCCTGCTGCTCTTGGTGCCTGATTGTTATTTGGATCCGCTTGAAAAACAACCTACACCGACTCTGGACTTCATCTGGTCTCATCTAGCTGTGCCCGGACTCCGTTTGCCGTCTTTGGTCGGTACTTCTGCCCGGTTCCTTCCGTTTCTTAAACCGCTCTGGACTCATACCGTACGGACATTTTTGGACTTACCTATTGCCCTTTTGTGTCCCGGCTGCTGCGCATTTAGGCCTTCTGGGGTGATTGCCAGACAGTCCCTGTATAGGGGTTCGCTCTTGGTGGTCTCCCTGGGGGAGTCCGGTGCGTGGCCCTGGGAATTCCCCTTCGCTCCGATCCTGGAAGGTATTTCCTGTGTTTATGTTATACTGTGTTTTTGTTCTGTTTCTGTACATATTGCTGGTTGCATATTATAAACATCTTGCACCAAGAACTCGTCTCTGGTTGTCATTGCCCTGACGCAATCGAAATCCTCAGTACATACAATAGTATTACACGGAGTAGCGGCAACCCCCGGTGATGTGCGGGCCGGGGGTGGAGCCCAGCGTATCGGATTGGCGGTGGAGACTCCCTGCAGACGGCAGGGGAGCGACTCAGGACGGGTAGTGGAGGTGGAGTGCGGCGGCGGGCAGAGACGAGCGGGAGAAGAGTGCGGTGGCCCGGCGGGCATGGTGCGGTCCCGGATTACGGTCCCCTCCGGCGAGGATCGTGCTGGGGGGGGGTTCCCGGCGTTTGTCAGAGGCGGGACGGCGGTCTCGCAGTCGGCAGGGAGGGAGCCCAATGAGCAGGGAGGACGCAGCAGCGGCGCAGCAAGGATACCGGAGGCCAGCAGGGATGGACGGCGGTGCGGCGCCACGTCGTGCCAAGAGACTGAGGTCCAGCAGGAGGCGCCCGGAGGAGCGGGGTGCAGTGACCGTGGGGGTCGACGGCCGCCAGGTGCGGGCTGTCCCCTCGCTGGTCCCCCCTGTGGCCTGCAGCGGCAGTTCGGACTCCGGAGGGGATGAAGAGTCGATGGCAGCGACAGGTCGGACGGAGCGACAGCAGGATGATCGGGGCACGGCTGTGCCGACGTCGGTGCAACGGCAGCCTGGTGAGCGAACGACAGAAATGTTTAATGCTGTGGGTAGTGCGGGCGGGGGAGGGGGTTCCTCCGCGGGAAGTGTTACGCAAGGGGCGAGTGCGGTCGGTCAATCTGGTCTACCGGGCCCGGAGTTTTGGGGGCAGCTTTTGGGGGTGTTGCAGGGTTTGTCGGCGGAACGGGGTAGTCGGATTGGGCCTGGGGCTCCGGTGGGGGCGTGGGTTGGCCCCTCGGAGGTGGTGCAGACAGAGGCGCCGGTGCGTGAGGTTGCGGCGCGGGACACTACCGCGGCGGTAGGTGCGGGACAGGCGGCCGGTGGGGCGGCTGACGTGGGTGTGAGTAAGGAGGCGGAAAAGGAAAAAGAGAAAGAGGATGAGGTTGTGCGGTTGGATGATAGGGCGCGGAGTGAAATTTATGTGTGTTTTGAAGGTCAGTTAGGGGTTCATTTAAAAAAGGAAGTGAGGGACAAGATTTGGAAAGGGGAGTATGTGGAAATTTTTTCCCTGCTTCCCTTGGAGAAGTTTAATTTGGATAAGGTGAAGCCCAGTGATACAAAAAAGGAGAAGGAGGACGAGGAAAAACGGAGGTATAGGTTGATCCCGAGCACGTTTACCAATTGGCTGCAGGCCTTTGCGATCTTGGCCAGCGTGATTGGGGAAAAGGAGCCGGAGCATTGTTCCGCCCTATTTGGTTATATGGACGCGATAGGGGAGGCGTATAGAGTATACGGCGGATTAGGGTGGTTAAGATATGACGAGCACTTCCGGCAACGGAAGGCTCTGCGGCCTGGTGTTCAGTGGGGACACAAAGATATTTCTTTGTGGATGCGGCTAATGACGGCTCCGGCTCAGCCCTTTCGAGGTGGTGCCGGGAGCCCGGGTGCGAGCGGCGGGTCCCCGGCTGGACAGAAAAGGGGGGCTTGTTGGCAATATAACGAGGGCCAGTGTAAGTTCGGGGCCTCATGTCGTTTCAAACATGAGTGTTCCGGATGTGGAGGTTCTCACTCCCTGGCCAGGTGCTTTAAGAAAGGAAAAGGAAAGACGGGGGAGGGGTCTGGAAAAAGGGAGGACGCCAGTGAGGGTAGAGGCGATGCTTCCCTATCTAAATAGGTACCCGGATGTTAGAGCGGCGGAATTGTTGGCACGTGGTTTTACGGAAGGTTTTCGGATTCCGTTTGAATCTGAGGCGCCGGTGTTTCGCCCGGGGAATTTGAGGTCCGCAAAAGAACATCCGGCGGTGGTGAAGGAAAAGCTGCAAAAGGAGGTGGAGTTGGGGAGGATGGCGGGTCCATTCCAGGACCCGCCATTCTCCAATTTAAGGATTTCCCCCCTTGGGGTGGTGCCTAAGAAGGAGCCGAACAAATTTCGGCTCATCCATCATTTATCTTATCCGGCGGGATTGTCGGTGAATGATGGGATATCACCAGAGTTGTCGGCAGTTTCTTATGTATCCTTTGATAAGGCATTGGAGCTGGTAAGGGCTGCCGGGCGGGGGGCCCTGATGGCAAAGGCGGATGTGGAAGCAGCTTTTCGTTTACTTCCGGTGCATCCAGAGAGTCTTCATCTCTTAGGGTGTATGTGGGATGGGGAATACTATGTGGATCGCTGCCTGCCGATGGGCTGTTCCATTTCGTGTGCTCATTTTGAGGCATTCAGTACCTTTGTGGAATGGGTAGTCAAAGACGTGGCAGGGGTCCATTCAGTGATTCACTATTTGGATGACTTCTTTTGCGTGGGTCCGGCGGGCTCTTCGGTTTGCTCCTTGTTGTTGTTTACGTTAGAGCGGATTGCGCGGAGCCTGGGTATTCCGTTGGCAAAAGAAAAAACAGAAGGGCCGGTGACGGCTCTATGTTTTTTAGGTATTGAAATTGATACACTGGCAATGGAATGCCGATTGCCTGAGGGGAAGCTTCTGGATTTGAAGGCGTCGGTGCGGTTTTTGTATCAGGCCAAGAAGGTGCGGTTGCGGGAGTTGCAGTCAGTGCTCGGGAAATTGAATTTCGCTTGTCGCATTATGCCGATGGGGCGGATATTTAATAGGAGGCTGGCAAGTGCAACCGCGGGGGTAAGAGCTCCGAATCACTTTGTCAGAGTGACAAAAGTGATGAAGGGGGATTTGTTGGTTTGGGAGAAGTTTTTGGACCGGTACAACGGTCGGACCCTTTGGATGAGCAAGGCTTTGTCCAATAGCCAGTTGGAGTTGTATACTGATGCGGCGGGAGCGACAGGTTTTGGGGCAATTTTTCAGACGCACTGGTGTGTTGGAAAATGGCCAAAGCTTTGGGTGGAAGCAGGTCTGGTGAGGAATTTGGCGCTGCTGGAATTGTTTCCCATCATTGTAGCAGTGGAGTTATGGGGCCCCGTTTTTTCCGGAAGAAGGGTTTGCATGCATTGTGACAACATGGCGGTGGTGCATTCCATCAATGCGCTGTCGGCAAAATCCCCGCTGGTTGTGGGGTATTTAAGGCACTTGGTGTTGCGTTGTTTGGAGTTGAACATTTGCGTGGTGGCTCGGCACGTGCCAGGGATTCGAAACGAGGTGGCTGACGCGCTATCACGGTTTCAGTTTTGCAGGTTCAGGAAGCTGGTGCCGGGAGCGGACGCGGATGGAGAACCTTGCCCGGACGGGCTGTGGGACCTGGCATCGGTGTAGCTTTTGAGGGGATTAGGAGATCGGTGTCTGAGGCTACTTGGTGCCGATATCAGGCGGTGTGGAAGGAATGGGCAGAGTTGGAAAGAAGGGACTTCATGGAGTCGGGTTACAAAGGCCGAGTGTTGGGGGTCCTGATGTTAATTAGTGGGGATTTTTCGGCAGGTCGGTCCGTTTCGGTGATGGGTGGCAAGTTGGCGGCATTGGCCTTCTTGTTTCAGATGCAAGGGGTCCGGGACGCGACTAAGGATTTTCTGGTGCGGCAGGCAATGAAGGGTTTTCGGAAAGGGGCCCAGTCGCGTGACATGAGGCGGCTGGTGTCATTGCCTTTGTTGGGGCGTTTAGTGGGATGTTTGGGGGAATTGTGTTCGTCTCCTTTTGAGAGGGTGTTGTTTTCGGTAGCTTTTGTATTGGCGTTTTTTGGTGCCTTTCGCATTGGTGAATTGGTCAGCCCGACTAAGCAAGCAATGGGTGGTCTGATGATGGAGGATGTAATGCTGGGGGAGGATAGAGTGGAATGTCGGCTTCGTTTTTCGAAGACGGATCAGAGGGGGCGGGGGCGCTTAGTGGTATTGTTTGCGTTACCGGGACACCAACTGTGCCCGGTGGTACAGGTTTCGGAGTTTTTAAAGGTGCGCGGAGGTTACCCTGGCGTTTTCCTGCGGCATGCGGACGGATTGGCCTTGTCGCGTTACCAATTCATTGCGGTGCTGAAGACGGCCTTAGCACGGGTGGGGGAGGAGCCAAGTGAGTACGGGTCTCACTCCTTCCGGATTGGGGCGGCAACGGAAGCCGCCAGGTGGGGTTTGAGTGAGGATTGTATCCGGCGGATTGGGAGGTGGGAGTCTTCCAGGTTTCGCTTGTACATTAGGCCTCATTTGGTCAGATGATGATTCGGGGGTGGGGAATTCCTGTTTTGCGTTTTGATGCTGGTATGTGACATTTTTATTGGCTGTTGCTGTTTTATTCGTGGTGTTTATATTTTGTAGGGCCATGCCTTGTGTGGATCCTCAGGCACTCCTACGTGTATTGGGGAGCGTTGCGGGCGGATGTGCGTCGCGATGGTCGGCAGCTTGGAGTGTCGGTGACGGAGGCCCGAGTAAAGTGGCTGGGAATTCGGGGCATGACCTGGGGTAGGGTGCGCCCAGAGGTGGCTTATTATAGCCGTATGGATCGTGACCCGGATGTGTTAATTTTACACGTGGGTGGGAATGATTTGGGAGTAAGGTCAGCAAGGGAATTGAAAAGGGACATAAAGTTGGACCTGTTACATTTGTGGAGGGCGTTCCCGGGCATTGTGATCGTTTGGTCGGACATCATAGCTCGGACGCAGTGGCGTTTTGGTAGGTCGGTGGACCGTATTAATAGGGCTCGGAGTAAGCTGAACCGGGCAATTGGCAGGTTTGTGGCACGGAATGGTGGGTTGGTGGTGCGGCATAGAGAATTGGAGGAGTCCACGGAACAGTACCTAAGAGGAGATGGGGTTCACCTGACCGATGTGGGTCTGGATTTATGGATGCTGGGTTTGAGGGATGGCCTGGAGCAAGCACTTGGGGTGTGGGGGGCCCGGGCCAAGTAAGGGTGTCACTTGGCCGGTCTGTGGCGGGGGGATAGGTCCGTCTGAGAGGTTGGGAGTACCGACAGTCGGTTTGTTGGTACGAAGTCGCTCAAGGGGAGTGGCTTCGGAGTGGATGGGAACTTGTAGGCGGAGGTCCTGCAGGTTCTGGGTGGGGGTAATTAACGATGGAACGTTATTACCCCTCACCTTGGGCCGGTTGGTCACGGCCGAGGTGGTCCTCTGGGCCGGTTGGAGGTTTACGGCCGGGGGGTTAAGAATGATGGTTGTTTCCCTCTCGGATGGATCTATCGGTGGTTTTTGGTTATAAGGGTATATATGTATAAAGGTTATGTTTAACAATGGGTGGCATGTTGAGCCACGAGTTTGGTATACATATATACGGTTAAATAAAAGCTGTGGCCATTCCTTGCAATAAAGTCGTAGTTATCGTCTTTATTTAAGTAAATATGGTATGGGGGTGTAGAACCTGTTAACCTGCCTATCCCTTATAGATGCGTCAAGAAATGTGTACAATTCCTACAATTTCTATCAGATATTTTTGTTCAAACCTTCAAATTAAACGTTACAATCTGCACTTGAATTCTGTTGTAGAGGTTTCATTTCAAATCCAATGTGGTGGCATGCAGAGCCCAACTCGCGAAAATTGTGTCTGGTCTTTTTTGTCTCATATATATATATATATATATATATATATACACAGTGTATACTACATATGTACAGTGTCTATATGTATATATATATATATATATATATAATATATATATGTGTGTGTGTGTGTGTATATATATATATATATATATATATATATATATATATATATATATATATATATATATATATATACATTACAGCTCTGGCAAAAATTAAGAGACCACTGCAACATTTTCAGTTTTTCTGATTTTTCTCTTTATAGGTATATTTTTGAGTGAAATCTAAATTGTTATTTTATTCCATAAACTACTGACAACGTATGCATTGCTTTCAGACCTCAAATAATGCAAGGAAAACAAGTTGATAATCATTTACAAACAACAATACTAATAATGTTTTATCTCAGGAAGAGTTCAGAAATCAATATTTTGTGGAGTAACCATGATTTTTAATCCCAGTTTTCATGTGCCTTGGCTGCTTTCCACCAGTCTGTCACACTGCTTTTGGGTGACCTTATGACACTCCTGGTGCAAAAATGTAAGAAGTTCCATCTTCCTCTTGATTATACTCCAGAGGTTCTCAATGGGGTTCAGGTCTGGAGATTGGGATGGCCATAACAGGGTTTTGATGTGGTTGTCCTTCATCCACACATTGATTGACCTAGCTGTGTGGCATGGCGCATTGTCCTGCTGCAAAAACAGTCTTCAGAGTTGGGGAACATTTCCTGAGCAGAATGAAGCAACTGTTTTTCCAGGATAACTTTGTATGCGGTGTGAAGCAGTGACAGGGGTAATATTTGAAGACCGCTATGTGTCCCCCAGAATGTGTCTGGAAACCCTCTGAGTTTGCTATAGCTATTACGGGGAGTATAGCACAAAGGGTAACAGGGAGACAGATCCCTCCTCCCAGTCCAGGTTTTGTAGCAATCCTCATGTCCGGCATTTTCGTTTAAATCATGCAGAGCACAGCAGGGTGTGTCTCAGTTGAGAGCCAGGCTTGATGAAGCTACCACATGCTGTGTGAGCTGAGCTGGCTCTGTGTGGAGTGAACACAGGCCAAGAGTGTGAGCCTAGGAGAACCTTAACAAGACCCCTGCGGTTAACGGGGTCCTAAGGTAACAAGACTTTTTATACCAAGGATTTGTCTAAATGCACCGGCTGTGATCCGGAAGAGACTTTGATTGTAGGAAATTGGATCTATTTATGCTACAACAATAAATAGACTGTTGGTGTGAACACGCTGCTGCCTCACGTTTTTGCCCAAGCAACGCCGCTACCTCACAGCGGCTTAAGTCATACATCCTTTGCAAAGTTTAATCTGCCCAATTCAAGCCTTGCTGAAGCATCCCCAGATCATCCCCGATCCTCCACAAAATTTTACAGTGGTTGCAAGACACTGTGGCTTGTATGCCTCTCCAGGTCTCCGTCTAACCATTAGACGACCAGGTGTTGGGCAAAGCTGAAAATTAGACTCATCAGAGAAGATTACCTTACTCCAGTCCTCTATGGTCCAATTCTTATGGTCTTTGGCAAACTTCAGCCTGCTTTTCCTTTTGCTTCTCATTGATGAAAGGTTTTTTTCTAGCTTGACATGACTTGAGCCCTGCCTCTAGGAGGCTGTTACGAACTGTTCTTGCTGTGCACTTCACCCCAGCTGCCATTTACTCAAAAATATACCTATAAAGAGAAAAATCTGAAAAACTGACAATTTTGCAGTGGTCTCTTAATTTTTTCCAGAGCTGTATACAATCACTGTGAAGCCCCACAAGTGCAGTGTCGGTGCATTACCTTCAGGGACTCCACTCAGCTGGATCCTGTCACAGGTAGGAGATCTTCTTCTAGGATTGTCGTGACGCCACTCTCAGAATTGCGGTCAGTGGGGACCGCCACTGCAGGTTGAGGGACGCCTGGGGCTGATGGTGGGTGCAGTCAGTTGTAATAGCCTCCTGAGAGTGAGGCAAGCCCCAGGGCCCTGTGTAGGTGTGTAGAACCACAAGGCGCAGAATAACTCCACACAAGCAGAATGTCTTTCAGGGGTTTTACTCACTGTTGATGGCAGGGTGAGTAACCCGGGCGTAGCTGGGATGAACCAGGCTGGAACCAGGTCTCCTTCAGGCTGACTGATGAGGGTGGCTACCGACTCGCCTTCCTTAGCCCTTCTGTGGTTTGTGGTAACCCCGACTTTTAGTCCCTATGGGGGTCACCCAGGGAAGTAGCTGCTCCCCTCGTCTGTTTGCCGTTTGCTTGTCGCCTGGACCAGATCACTCCAGCTGCTTGCCTCCTGTGAACTATGGGCCCTAACTGTGGCTACGTGGCTGCGGCTTTTGTGGTGTTGTGGCGTGGGCTTTGAGGGCCCCACACCGGCAGGTTTAGCAAGGAAAGGTGGATCTATCCCCGCACCGGGATCTGCCGCCCGTTTGGGCCTGGTACTCCCTGACAGTCTCCGTACTTTCCACTACGCGGCTCTCTCTCCAGCTGTGTGTGGTGTTCAGGCAGCACTACCAGGTGACCGTTCTCCCCCGTCGGTAGTCACTGCGCGGACGCTGTTAGACTGCAACAGCTCCAGGGGTCTGCTCCTGACGTCTGCTCTCCCTGGACTCTGCACTAAACCGGCTCACTCCTGGGACCTTCACTGCTGCTCCTGTCTGAGCTCCACTTCTATGCTCCTCACTCCTCCACACTCTGCTTCAGACTGTTACTCCTCTTTCTCTTTTCCCTTTTGTGCCTGCCTACGCCGCCTAGCAACCAGGCTCTCCACCACACCCCTTGATTGGAGATGGAGGCTTCGCCCCCTCCACTCTTCCAGTGGAGGTGAAGGCTTTGCCCCCTCCTGGGATCCCCAGGGGTCCTCTCAAAGGTACATGTGTGAGACCTGATCACTATGCGCCTGTGTAGTCACACCTCGGTCAGCCTTCTGGATTACCTGTGTTGTACTGTCCCCAGCATGGGTGCAGTACTCAGTGGTGCCTGACCAGGTCAGGGGCGCCACATTCCCCCTTAGTTATCACCAGCACGTCCTCGGGCTGCAAGACAACATTTTAAAATGCATAAAACATTAAAACATGGTAAAACGTTTTAAAACCACCAGGTACCATACATCACCACCCTCCACCCACAAGTCCGTTAACCCACCCAAAACCCTTTCACGTTGGCCGCGCCTTCAGCCACTTCTGGCAGGATGTAGAGGCGGCTTTCATGGGCTGGTGGTTTCAGGGTATACCTGGCCTGGTGGAGCCGCGCCTTCAGCCTCTTCTGGCAGGATGCAGAGGCGGCCTCCACAGTTGGTGCTGACCAGGTACCCTCTTTGTGGTGGAGAGCCAGGCCCCATAAACAGGCATGCTCTCTGGTTGCAGGCGAGCCAAGGCCCCATAAACGGACGTGCTCCCTGGTTGCAGGCGAGCCAAGCCCCTAAACAGGCTGGCTCTGGTGGTGGTACCCCTGGGGTAACTATGTACACTGCGAGAGTTTGTGGCTATAGCCAGTTCATAGCCTTAAGGTTTATGGGTTTCTCACATTAGTTCATGTGGGCACATGCTTAAACTTATAAACGTTGCAAACTGGTCAAAACTTGTCAAACTGGTAACTTGCTGTACTTTACTTTATGCAGATTCCTCTTCACCAGGGCTTGGGCCTGTAGGGCTGCGGCACCTGTTGCTTTCTCCATCTCTGTCTTTTCTTTCTTCTTCTGTATCTGTTTCTTTTTCTGTATCTGTTTCTTTTTCTGTTGAGACAGCAGGTTCACTGTAGGGATTGCGGGAACATGGTGTAACATCCAATGCATACCATCCTCTTTCTCCTTGGTGCATGGTGAATTCCACTGAATCTCCCATCTGTAGGTTCCTTCCTGGATGTCCTCTGGGCAAATGGGCTCTAACGTCTCTTCTGTTAACAAAGATGCCTTCTTTCATGCCAGGTGCAACTATGAAACCATATCCACTCTTCAAGCTGAAATCTTCCACAACTCCCCGACAAAGTGGGCCTCTAACCTGGGATTTGGCCCTTCTCAGGAACCGTTTCTCTTCCAAGTCTCTGGCCATGACTTCGTTTTTCTGCTCTGGAGACTGCGGTGCAGGGGAAAGCTTGGTTCTGCTCCGGCGCCGTGTCCTACGGGCTGGATTCTGCTGGGCTGTTACTTCACTGCCTGCAGGCCCCCAGGTGAGGTTTCTGGGCAACTCTTCCTCTTCATCCCAGCGGGAATACGGCAGCATCTCTGGCTCGGGGCATGAATCCGCTGCTGATGGCTCCGGAGTCAGCTCCTCAGCTTCCTGGCCTCCTCTCCCCCTTAGTTCTTCTAAGCACTCCTTTTGTGGCAGCGCTGGGGATGGGTGTTCATCAGCAGGCCCGGGCGGAGGACTCTTTGGCGTGGTTACTGCAGAAGTCACCTTGGGGGTGTGCGGAGGGAGCAGATACCGATCCACCATCTCCTGTGGGAACTGGGCCTCTAGGTCAGCCTTCAGCTTCCAGTATGCGGGGTCCTCTCCTATCAGGGACTTCCTAGCAGGGACTTCCTTAGACTGGGGAGCGGTGTCTGCTCTGGCCTTGCGGGCCGGGGTAAACAGAGGTACATTCTTGTCTTTGTGGGCCGTGCCTGACATGGCGGCGGCCTGGTCTTGGCGGGCCGCGCCCTGCATGGCGGCGGCCTGGTCTTGGCGGGCCGCGCCCGACATGGCGGCGGTCTGGTCTTGGCGGGCCGCGCCCGACATGGCGGCGGCCTGGTCTTGGCGGGCCGCGCCCTGCATGGCGGCGGCCTGGATCAGCGTTGCTGTCGCAGTCTCACTCAGGGTCGCAGCTGGAGTCTTAGCGGGCATCGCTACTGTGGCCGGTTCTTGGCGGGCCGGGCAGGGCATCGCTGCGGCGGCCTGGGCTTGGCGGGCCGGGCAGGGCATCGCTGCTGCGGCCTGGTACAGCGTCGCCGCGCCGGGCGCCTCTTCAGGGACCGCGGGCGTGGCAGCAGGGGTCGGGGCACTCGCGCTGGCAGGGGCAACACTGGACTCACCCATCGGTGGCACCATCGGGGTCTGAGTCGTCGCCGCTCGGTCTGGCACTCGTCGCGCAGCTTTTTCCTCATAGGCCTGCACCGCGGCAGCCATCTCCAGAAGCGCCGTGCGTTCCTCGCTGATCTGTCGTATGACCCTGGCCTCCAGTTGGTCGCAGAACTGGGCAAGTTCCTGATACCACCAGGCAGCGGAGCCTGGTTCTGGGTTTCTGCGTTCAGACGCCATTTCCTCTGCGCCTTCTTCTGCACGATTTCCCAGCAGCGGACTCGTCGCTGCCTCCAGTAGCAGGCTCTTCAGTTTCTGCTCTGCCTCTTCCAGCAGCAGGCTTCTGGCTCCCTTTCTGTCCCGACGTCTCTGAACGCCTCCGCTCTCTTCACTTGCGAGGTCAGGACTCTGCAGGGGATCTCTGGGTAGCCACACCTCTTCGTGGGCGGTAACTTCTCCCAGCGCGGGCTGCTGTTGTTTTTCAGCGCGCTTTTCATGGTGGCAATATGGCGGCGCTTCCAATTTTCCAAGCGGACCGCCCAGGCACATGGTCACCTGTCTGAACAGGTCTAGTCCTTATCCTGTTCGTGACGCCAGATGTGAAGCCCCACAAGTGCAGTGTCGGTGCATTACCTTCAGGGACTCCACTCAGCTGGATCCTGTCACAGGTAGGAGATCTTCTTCTAGGATTGTCGTGACGCCACTCTCAGAATTGCGGTCAGTGGGGACCGCCACTGCAGGTTGAGGGACGCCTGGGGCTGATGGTGGGTGCAGTCAGTTGTAATAGCCTCCTGAGAGTGAGGCAAGCCCCAGGGCCCTGTGTAGGTGTGTAGAACCACAAGGCGCAGAATAACTCCACACAAGCAGAATGTCTTTCAGGGGTTTTACTCACTGTTGATGGCAGGGTGAGTAACCCGGGCGTAGCTGGGATGAACCAGGCTGGAACCAGGTCTCCTTCAGGCTGACTGATGAGGGTGGCTACCGACTCGCCTTCCTTAGCCCTTCTGTGGTTTGTGGTAACCCCGACTTTTAGTCCCTATGGGGGTCACCCAGGGAAGTAGCTGCTCCCCTCGTCTGTTTGCCGTTTGCTTGTCGCCTGGACCAGATCACTCCAGCTGCTTGCCTCCTGTGAACTATGGGCCCTAACTGTGGCTACGTGGCTGCGGCTTTTGTGGTGTTGTGGCGTGGGCTTTGAGGGCCCCACACCGGCAGGTTTAGCAAGGAAAGGTGGATCTATCCCCGCACCGGGATCTGCCGCCCGTTTGGGCCTGGTACTCCCTGACAGTCTCCGTACTTTCCACTACGCGGCTCTCTCTCCAGCTGTGTGTGGTGTTCAGGCAGCACTACCAGGTGACCGTTCTCCCCCGTCGGTAGTCACTGCGCGGACGCTGTTAGACTGCAACAGCTCCAGGGGTCTGCTCCTGACGTCTGCTCTCCCTGGACTCTGCACTAAACCGGCTCACTCCTGGGACCTTCACTGCTGCTCCTGTCTGAGCTCCACTTCTATGCTCCTCACTCCTCCACACTCTGCTTCAGACTGTTACTCCTCCTTCTCTTTTCCCTTTTGTGCCTGCCTACGCCGCCTAGCAACCAGGCTCTCCACCACACCCCTTGATTGGAGATGGAGGCTTCGCCCCCTCCACTCTTCCAGTGGAGGTGAAGGCTTTGCCCCCTCCTGGGATCCCCAGGGGTCCTCTCAAAGGTACATGTGTGAGACCTGATCACTATGCGCCTGTGTAGTCACACCTCGGTCAGCCTTCTGGATTACCTGTGTTGTACTGTCCCCAGCATGGGTGCAGTACTCAGTGGTGCCTGACCAGGTCAGGGGCGCCACATCACGAGAATGAAATATATTTACCTTGATACAAAATGACTATTGTTTGTTACCAATCAAAGGGTGATCCCATCTGAGAACTGTATTTATTGGACATTTATGGCTTTTCCTATCCAAAAGCAATAACTATCCTTTAAGGGATAGCCCTTTTAAGAAATTGTGCTTCTCTATGTAGTAATTTCATTGCTTCTATCAATAACTGTGTTCATTAAAAGGGGTTTTTTTTTCTAGCTGGTCTGTTTACAAAACAAAACTGGCTTTACTCACCCACCACAGGTCCTGCGCTTTACTCACCCACCACAGGTCCTGTGCTTTACTCACCCTCCACAGGTCCTGTGCTGTACTCACCCTCCACAGGTCCTGTGCTTTACTCACCCTCCACAAGTCCTGTGCTTTACTCACCCTCCACAAGTCCTGCGCTTTACTCACCCTCCACAGGTCCTGTGCTTTACTCATCCTCTACAGGTCCTATTCTTTACTCACCCTCCACATGTCCTGTGCCTTACTCACCCTCCACAGGTCCTGAGCTTTACTCACCCTCCACAGGTCCTGTGCTTTACTCACCCTCCACAGGTCCTGTGCTTTACTCACCCTCCACAGGTCCTGTGCTTTACTCACCCTCCACAGGTCCTGTGCTTTACTCACCCACCACAGGTCCTGTGCTTTACTCACCCTCCACAGGTCCTGTGCTTTACTCACCCACCACAGGTCCTGTGCTTTACTCACACTCCACAGGTCCTGTGCTTTACTCACCCACCATAGGTCCTGTGCTTTACTCACCCACCATAGGTCCTGTGCTTTACTCACCCTCCACATGTCCTATGCTTTACTCACCCACCATAGGTCCTGTGCTTTAGTTACCCACCAAAGGTCCTGTGCTTTACTCACCCACCATAGGTCCTGTGCTTTACTCACCCACCATAGGTCCTGTGCTTTAGTCACCCTCCACTGGTCCTATGCTTTACTCACCCACCATAGGTCCTGTGCTTTAATCACCCACCATAGGTCCTGAGCTTTACTCACCCACCATAGGTCCTGAGCTTTACTCACCCACCACAGGTCTTGTGCTTTGTCTCTGCTCTCAGTGTCTTTTATTGCTTGCCGCACTGGCATTACGTTGACAGCACAGCAGCTAGTTATGTTAGTAAGCTCATCAATTCGTCCTGTGATCTCGGGTAGAGACGCTGAGGTCACTGATTGTCTGCAGCGCTGCTCACCTGATGTCAGCACTGTAGATGAGACAATGATAGACACCAGGTGGAGATTCCGCGCTGGACCCAGGGAAGGGTGAGTATAATAACACAGCTATGTTCTTACTCCCTTTCAGACAGCCATACTTTTGCACTTATACAGTCAACACAATCTCAGTGGACTGATTTGCATATAACACAGGATTAAATATCAGAAATATGACCTGCATGCCCTTTACTCTTTGATTGATATATACTAATTTGGTCTCCTTATTGTCATGACAGGTCCCCTCTCCAGAATATGGGGTTGCTCTGAGGTTTGAAGGTTACCTGCTGACAGGACAGTACACATATGCCCCTTGTATGCAAGGGCAATGGACCATCCAAAATCGGAGGTATAGCTCTTTTTACTACTATTGCATTTAATTTAGACAGAAGAAACATAGTTGTCAGGATGTCCCTAATCATTAGTAAATGCAGCATCCTATGTCACAGCCAATAATATCAGAGCATGGCAGTTAAAGGGATTCTCTAGGAAAGAAAATATACATTTGTTTTGCCCATGAAGGTTATCGCTAGAAAACATCAAAATGGTTGCCACCCTGTTACACTAACATAAACCTGCCCTAGAATGATTTTTAGGATAGGCATGTGTGACCTCATGCACTGCTGTGACCTGGACATAGTTTATACCATCTACAGTCAAGTTATATCAAGGTCACAGCAGCTGCTCATCATTCAGGAAGACAGGAGGACAGCAGTGTGAGCAGTCTCTTCTGACCTTAGCACTCCTTGCATCTCCAGTATTAGATCAGATAAACAAGGCGGCCAGCAGTGTGAGCAGTCTTTTCTTACGCCAGCACCCCTGATATCCCTAGTATTAGATCAGATAGACATAGAGACAAGGTTGAAAGCAGAATGAGCAGATTCTTCTTACCTCGGTACCCCTGATATCACCATATTAGATCAGACAGACAGGGTGGACAGCAGTGTGAGCAGCTTCTTTTTAAGGCTCGCTTCACATCAGTGGTATTTTGTCGGAAAGCAGGATCCGGCACAAATGTGTTTCAGTTTTATTCATTTACAATGGAAGTGCGGCAACATGTGGTCACATGCGGTTGTGTATGCCCCATGCAACCGCATGTGACTGCATCTGTCCGCGCTTCCATTGTAAATTAATGGAACTGAAACACATTTGTGCCGGATCCGGCTTTCCGGCAAAGACCGCTGATGTGACGCGAGCCTTTCTTTGTACTCCTGGTGTCTCCAGTATTAGATCAGATAAACAAGTTAGACAGCAGTATGTGCAGTTTCCTCTTACCTCAGCACTCCAGGTATCTCCTGTAATAAAACAGATAGACAGGACAGCAGTATGACTGGACTGCCCTCTTCTTATCTCAGCATCTCTGATATCTCCAGTATTAGCTGAGAAAGGCAGGGTGTACAGCAGTGTGAGCAGCCTCTTCTTACCTCAGCACAACTGGTATCTCCTATATTTGATCAGGTAGACAGATATTGCAAACAATCAGGCAAAAAGTCTGGATGTATCAAGACTCCAAAATAAAGTTCAAGGATACAATTAATTTCTTGGAAGTGTTATTCTTTAAAGGGATTGTCTTCCTTCAGAAACCTTTTTCTTTTTCAAATACGTGTATATTTGGGGCTAAAAATCTATTTGTAATTGTGTTTTATGTAACTCTTCTCTTATCTGCTGATTTATGACCACAGACAAAATAAATCTTAAAAGTGTAGGGAGACACAGACCTTGCAAAAGTTAAACAGTGCAAAAATTTTAATGGAAGCTAATTGCAAAAGTTATCAAATCATATTCTAAACTTCAGAAAAGATGACCTACTCAATCTTTTCTAAGTGTAAAGGGTGCTTTACACGCTGCGACATCGCTAGCGATAGCACCCGTCCTCGTCGTTCGTGCGCTGCCGTAGCGAACATTATCGCTACGGCAGTGTCACACGCACATACCTGTGCAGCGACGTCGCTGTGACCGCCGAACAATCCCTCCTTCAAGGGGGAGGTGCGTTCAGCGTCACAGCGACGTCACACGGCAGCCGTCCAATAGAAGCGGAGGGGAGGAGATGAGCGGGACGTAGTAACATCCCGCCCACCTCCTTCCTTCCTCATTGCCGGTGGAGGCAGGTAAGGAGATGTTTGTCGTTCCTGCGGTGTCACACATAGCGATGTGTGCTGCCACAAACACCGTGACCAAGACGATATATCGTTAGCGATGTCGCAGCGTGTAAAGCACCCTTTAGGCTATATGTAGACTGTATATACACGGTATGTAGCATGGAAAGAGATATTATATAATGCTTCCTATAGGATGTGTGGTATGAGGGTGCTCCAACCTTACACTGAGAGAGTGGAAGACGTAACTAATACCATCACCATAACATTTACCTGCCCCCGATCACTAACTGGACCTGGGATTCAAGCCTCCTACCGCCTCTACAACAAGACAGATCGTGAGTTATATAATTAGCCGTTTTTTCCCAAGCTTCTAACAAACATGTATAATGCTTTTCTGAAATTCTATAAAGTTACCTTTCTGTGCAGCCTGTCCTGGGGATTTCTTGTGCATAGTTGACGGGATGTGTGTACCTCTATGTGACGGGGTTAAGGACTGTCCCAACGGCTTGGATGAGAGGAACTGTGGTAAGTATAACAACAGCAGTCAATTTAGACATTGTGGGGTTTTTTGCTATTTACTGTTCCTCCCCTTATACAATTTTCATACCCTAGTATGTCCTGCCCAATACCAGTGCCCTGGAGGACAATGCATCCCTGCCAAACAGATCTGTGATGGCAACAAGGACTGTGTGAATGGTACCGATGAACAGCACTGCCAGGAAGGTAACATCTTAGCCTTATTATTACCTAGGGGTCCTCCAAACATTTTCTGTTCTCTGTCCTATTGTTGTCGCGCTCGCTAGGTGTATCAAGCATCGCGAGGTACATTCAGATCTACGTGCGTCTGAAGCATAACAAAAAACACATGAAAAGGGGGGGCACTGGGGGACACAAAAACAGCAAAAAAAACAGCAAGAGGCCCTGGAACTAGGTGGGCACCTCCTAACCTCACCTGAAACTGTCCCTTTTGTTCTCACCAGTCCCTAAACAGTCTCGGCAACTGTCGCTGAACAGGAACCTGGGACCCTTAGAAGACCCTATAGTAACCCTGACTAGTGAGGGGCAGGTGGGGTTCACTAGACCTCACCGCTGCACTAACAACCACCAGAGAAGTAAAGACAAACAGGGGGAAAATTAACAAACAAAAGAATATAGCCTGAGCACAAGAACTTGACTTGCAGAACCTTCCTCAAAGGCGGCCAGGACACAAATGACTTTGTATCTTCAGCCGGGAATGCTGGGATACACTACTATTTAAAGCTGAAGGGCATGATTACTTACTAAGTGCAGCTGATCACTCAGCAATGAACTGCTTTGGAAAAGCTGCAATAGCAAAACTGGCACTTACCCACCTCAGTACCAAGAGAAATGAAACCCATTTAAATGAAGAGCCAGATGAGAGGCTGCAGTCCAAAGGCTGCCATTGTTCTCAACATGCAGGGAGACTATTGTGACAATTGCTTTGTTTTTATTTTTTTGTTTTCTACTATATATGTCAACACTTTTATGCCAAGAAGACTAAATAATTCTAAGAGTGATACCTATATATACTAACCAGAAAAAATATATTTTTAAGCTTTCAGATTATATGTCAAAGTAAAACATTTACATCACAGGTGGATCCAGTTTGAGTAAATTTTATCACGGCAGCTCACAATGTGACTATGGCTCCCTTTTGCCTGTATGCACATGAAGCGACCGGTGGTAGGGCCGCGGGTGTGTGTGTATGCTCTATTCCAACTAAATCCCCATACTCAGATTTTACCGGTAGTAACATTTCTTTACTAGGAAACATATTTATAATACAATCAACCGAACTATCTGCGCACATGTGTATAATGGAGTCCCCGGATCTTCACTCCTTCCGGGTACGCAGCAAGAAGAAAGGAAAAAAAAACAACAAAGAAATGGCGGCAACTTTCCCTAACTTTCCCTACAATCACGTACCAGTCTATCCCGGAAGAAGATGCCGCTCCCACGTCGCAGGCCTGGAGTCTCACGATGGTGGGTCCCGGTGCAGCGCTGAAGGGATGCAGCTCCTCGGTCTTTTCCTTTGATCTTCTCCCGCTGGTAACGGATTCTAGTCAGTCTTTTAGTCCCGGGGCACGCCGAGCAGAAGAAGGGAGGTCACAGCCCCTGCACTTGCACTCAGGGTGTGATGCTCTGCAGTCCGGTTAGATCCTTGGCGAAAACAAAGTCCTGCCGACCGATTGATTGTATTATAAATATGTTTCCTAGTAAAGAAATGTTACTACCGGTAAAATCTGAGTATGGTGATTTTGTTGGAATAGAGCATACACACACACCTGCGGCCCTACCACCGGTCGCTTCATGTGGCGTAGTCGGCAGGATCCGGACTATCTGCGAAGGGTCCCGATTCCATATTGGGAAGAACAAGTGGTGCCTAAGGCGTTGGACCGGGCACAAGATGGCGCTAAGATGGCCGCCGTCTTCACGAACACAGTGGGTGCGCGGAAGATTGGCGCCAAAAGAAGAACCCTGAGCTGGCCGGCGAAGAAAAAGAAGTACAGAGTACGCCGTCCAAAGAGGGGAGGTGCTGGCCCTAAGATGTTGCTGAAAACATGTGAAGAGGGCGGCAGTACAGAAAAAAAGAAGAGTCGCCTATGCTGGGTCGATTTGATGTGCGAGACTGGGGGTGGAGTGTATACAAGAGCGGGAAAAGAAGGCCCGCCTCCACCTTCCCCAGCATCTCCACTGTCCCCGGCGCCATTACAGGAAGGGCTGCAAGAAATGCCAACTCAGAGACTGACTTCGAGTGAGATGGAGAGGGGGACACGGCGGTGTTAGCGATCGACTAGAGTATGGTAACACACCCGGTGGTCGTCGTTGGTAGTCCCCGGCCGTCACGTTCAGCTACCCCATCACCCCCGTCGGGGATTGAGGCGCCCAAACCGGAGACAGAGGAGGTAGAGCCCCCGATCAACTATGAACCGTTCCGGAGGCTGCGCCGCTTGCCAGGCCAATCCCTGTCCGACTATGTGAGGGCTCAGCGGGCTGAATGGCAGCGTGCATACCACCCCGAGTGAATCATAGCGACTGGAGGTGGTGGACATACTTGTGTTAAGTACCGGAGTTATGGAGAAGAACCGGTGAAGAGTTAAAGTTGTAACCACGTTCAAGGTGCCGAGCCCGGAGGGAGCCTGATGCTGAACTGTTCAAAGACTCCCCTCCGTGATGTTGACGGAAGCTTTATTGTTTGTGTTCCCTGCCTGCAAAGACCGGGAGTGCTGTGAGAGCCTCCGGGCAAATCTACTGCAAAGACCGGGAGCTACCTTGGAAGGACTCCGGGCGCCGGACTTGTGCGCCCCTTGAGTGTGCCTTTATGTGGACATTTTAAGGTTTTTATAAAAGTGACTTTGCTGCTAAGTTTGTGTTTTGCAGGTGCGGGCCTTGCCGGGAGGCTAAGGCAAAAAGAGGGGAGGAATGTAAGGGGTGGACGGTCCCCTTACAAAGAGGAGTAGTTTTTCCCCCCTGAAGATATCCCATGCTGGGGTAGATAAAGTTGTAATGTTAATGTTAATGATAAATTGTGTTTATACTGTTTTAGTGGGTTTCCCCTAGTGGCCGGGTGGGACGGCTGTCCCCATAGAAACAGGGCAGGAGAAAGGAGGAGCCGGCAGCAGAAGGGGGAGGGAGAGAGAGTGGTAGAAAAAAAGGTTGAGTCTGGAGGCAGTCGAGTCCGGGACAGGAGAGAAGGAGCAGTGGGGGCAGGGTGTGGGAGCTAGCTGAACAGCGTACGAAGAACAGAGAAAGAGAAAGTGTCCTCTATGGTGAAACAGGTTTGAGTGGGTCAGGTCTGCTGTAGCCGGAGTGGGAGCCCAGGTGAAGTAGAGTAGCCGGGCACATCCCCACGAGAGGAGACGACAAGAAGAGGTGTTCCCCCATCAGGAGTTGTGAGACGACGCTATCAGCTTACTGCCACTGTTGTGAAGATGTGTGCAATAAACGTGCCTTCTGATTCAACTGATCTTCGTCTGCAAAGTCTTTATACATCTGTACCACCACACTCTGCCCCACCAAGCAATCTCCTGTCCCAAAAGTGACGGCGGAGCCGGGGGTAAGCCTGATAGAAAAAGGGGCCACGACTACAACCCCCGAGGCACCCCCGGCACCCCGTTACACAGTCCTGAGAAGGTCCTGATGAGATGACAGCAGATGGCGTTCGGGGGATCTTCTCCCAGACCTGATTCAAGGCATCAGTGAGCTCCTGGACAGTCTTAGCACTGATACATGAAGTCTCAAAAGTTCTAAATTGGACTCAGGTCAAGCTAAATGGTGCTGGACTGTAACCAAATGTCCCACTACAGGATGTTGTGTCCTCATTCCAGACGCATAAACACTAGTACCCACTGGAGGCCATTTTGTAGGGCTCAGGCATGGTTCTTCCCGTTCCTCCTTGCACAAAGGAGAAGTTAACAGTCCAAATGATATGTTGATACTCTTCTGTGTCCATATTTAGTTCTCCTTATGTAAAGAACCGTGTTTTGGTGTTTGCTACATGTTCTTGAAACTGTGCCAGAAGACACACGAAAATGGATTCTGTGCCAGAAGACAGACGAAAACTGAGATCGCCCAGAAGACACACAAAAATTTAAATTGCGCCAGAAGACACACGAAAATTGAGACAGTGCCAGAAGACACACCAAAACTGAAACTGTGCAAGAACATACCAAAACTGAGACTGTGCAAGAAGACACACAAAAATTGAGACTGTGCCAGAAGACACACCAAAATTGAGCCTGTCCCAGAAGACACAGCAAAATTGAGACTGTGCCAGAAGACACACCAAAACTGAAACTGTGCCAGGAGACACACAAAAACTGAGAGTGTGCCAGAAGACACACCAAAACTGAGACTGTGCCAGAAGACACACCAAAACTGAGACTGTGCCAGAAGACACACCAAAACTGAAACTGTGCCAGGAGACACACCAAAACTGAGACTGTGCCAGAAGACACACCAAAACTGAGACTGCGCCAGAAGACACACCAAAATTGAGACTGTGCTAGAAGACACACCAAAATTGAGACTGTGCCAGAAGACACACCAAAATTGAGACTGTGCTAGAAGACACACCAAAATTGAGACTGTGCCAGAAGACACACCAAAATTGAGACTGTCCCAGAAGACACACCAAAATTGAGACTGTGCCAGCAGACACACCAAAACTGAGACTGTGCCAGAAGACACACCAAAATTGATTCTGTGCCAGAAGACACACGAAAATTGATTCTGTGCCAGAAGACACACCAAAATTGATTCTGTGCCAGAAGACACACGAAAATTGATTCTGTGCCAGAAGACACACGAAAATTGAGACAGTGCCAGAAGACACACCAAAATTGATTCTGTGCCAGAAGACACACGAAAATTGAGACTATGCCAGAAGACACACAAAAATTAAGATTGTCCCAGAAGACACACGAAAATTGAGACTGTGCCAGAAGACACACAAAAATTAAGATTGTCCCAGAAGACACACGAAAATTGAGACTGTGCCAGAAGACACACGAAAATTGAGACAGTGCCAGAAGACACACCAAAATTGATTCTGTGCCAGAAGACACACGAAAATTGAGACAGTGCCAGAAGACACACCAAAATTGATTCTGTGCCAGAAGACACACGAAAATTGATTCTGTGCCAGAAGACACACGAAAATTGAGACAGTGCCAGAAGACACACCAAAATTGATTCTGTGCCAGAAGACACACCAAAATTGATTCTGTGCCAGAAGACACACGAAAATTGAGACAGTGCCAGAAGACACACCAAAATTGATTCTGTGCCAGAAGACACACGAAAATTGAGACTATGCCAGAAGACACACAAAAATTAAGATTGTCCCAGAAGACACACGAAAATTGAGACTGTGCCAGAAGACACACAAAAATTAAGATTGTCCCAGAAGACACACGAAAATTGAGACTGTGCCAGAAGACACACGAAAATTGAGACTGTGCCAGAAGACACACCAAAATTGATTCTGTGCCAGAAGACACACCAAAATAGATTCTGTGCCAGAAGACACACCAAAATTGATTCTGTGCCAGAAGACACGAAAATTGAGACTATGCCAGAAGACACACAAAAATTAAGATTGTCCCAGAAGACACACGAAAATTGAGACTGTGCCAGAAGACACACCAAAACTTAGCCTATGCTAGAAGACACACCAAAATTGAGACTGTCCCAGAAGACACACGAAAATTGAGACTATGCCAGAAGACACACGAAAATGGAGACTATGCCAGAAGACACACAAAAATTAAGATTGTCCCAGAAGACACACGAAAATTGAGACTGTGCCAGAAGACACACCAAACTATCTTGTGACGGTATGTTTGGATATGCCATCTTGAAGTAGCTGGACTACCTATGCAACCGGAATGGGCTACAGGTACCGCTTGATTCTAACATTGACAAGGACAAGCAAAAAAGAAAACTAGAGAATAATCAATAAGGAAAGACTAGGAAAAAGTGATTGTCAGCGGCTACCACTTGCCCAACAGTTCCCTTTTTTTGGTGAGGTGTCTTGCTGTTCTTCTCCTGTTCTCCTTGTTTAACTTTCATTTACACCAATACAAATGAAAAAATTCACAATAGTTTATGTTGCCTAACTTGACAGATTGTGATATCAATGAGGTTTCATAGATTTGGGTTGTGTCACGCTAGTTATGGGGAAGTATCAAGTGAACGGCAAAAGAGAAGGGAAGTGAAACCCTGAGTCTAGGGAGAGGGAAGATGGTGACCCCTGACCAAACCTAACGCTGGTCCCTAGGGTCATCACCACCCTAAATAGGTTCCGCACATATGCACCGAACAGGATGCCTGACCCTAGGTATCTGTGGTGCTGGTCCCTAAATAGGGAACGGATGGGATGAGCTCTTTGTCAATCCCAGTAAACACTATAGAAGACACAAGGGGGACACACAGGGGGAAAAGCGTAAACTACTTATCCACAGATGACTTAGGTAAGAGGTCAGCAAAGCTTCAGCAACAATACTACAGATGAGAGCAAGCCGCCTGCTTGCAACCAGAGCAAAAATGAATTGAAGAATATAACCAGCACCAGTCCAGGGAAGAAGGGAGTATTTAAACACTAAGAGAATATTGATGATGAGCAGCTGGGAGAAAGGTGAGCTCCTGCTGGGTCCTAAAGGGGAAGAGATGAAGATCTAGCAGGAAATCTACCTAGTAAAATGAATACTAACAGTAGGAACAATATAAAGTCAGGGAGCATTTTGCACAACCAAACGCTATGACCTTCTATTGCCAGAAACCAAATGACTCTTTGACACCCGTGACAGGGATATTCTCTGATATGCAAGTGTTCTTGTCATTTTTTTGAGCAGTATAAATAAAAATACTGCTACTAATACTACTCTTAGTAATAATAATGTGAGATACAGTTTTGAACAAGATAAAAACTAACATGCCCTCTATAATGAATTCTGGGCAGGAACATTGCACAGTATCTTGGCTCCTTACCAACACCTCCACATTCTGGTTATATCAGCTCTTTGCTGTTTGCTCTCCTTTGTGACACTTGTTTGCGTTCCTTTATGGTCAGTTTGGTTATATGCTGTGGCATGAATAGTTGAACATTAGTGAACACTTAGAATATCCATACGATCCTGATTTGTAGTACCATTTTTCCCTCTTCTTACACAGCTGTTCCCTGCGGCGCCTTCAACTACAGATGTGCAGATGGGAGCTGTGTGAAAAAGACTAATCCAGAATGTGACTCTGTAAAAGACTGTCTGGACGGCTCTGATGAACTGAACTGTGGTGAGAACTGATTTTGATCGAATACGATGAAAACTTTAGATGTACTTTACATACTATCACATGAAGGGTCACTTTAGAGTGAGTTAGATCATTCAAATATTCCTATTTTGGCAGGCTTGGCCAACAATCTAATGTGTATGGGGGCCTCCCGACTCTTCTGTATTGGGGGCCTCCTAATTCTCTTCTATGGTGCCTCCTGACTCTTGTATGGGGGCCTCCTGACTCTCTTGTATGTGGGCCACCAAACTTTTTTTTATATGGGACGTCTCATTACTCTCCTATATGGGGACCTCCTGACTCTCCTGTATAGGGGCCTCTTGACTTTCCTGTATTAGGGCCTCCAGACTCTCCTGTATGGAGACCTCCTGACTCTTGTATAGGGGCCTCCTGAATTTCCTACATGAAGGCTTCCTGACTGTCCTATATGATTTTGTGGCACCCTGGACAAGCCAGGGGCCACAGAGAACAACACCAACACACCCCACACTCCCGGTCAGGCACACCTAAGTCAGACAAAACCCTTGTTGACTTCCTCCAGGGGCTGATGTTCACACCAGGGGGGTGGGCCAGGCGGTTGGTCCCACCCACCGAGGAGTACACAGTCCTGGAGGCAGGAAAAGCAGACAGTTTTTCAGTGCAGTTTTGGAGGAGAAAGTGAGAGGAAGTGAAGTGATAGTAGAGCACTCTGAAGTTGGTCCGGGTGTGTGGCCCTGACGGATCAGCAAGGTTGGCAGACGGTGGTGACCGTCTGCAGGAGTGGCCTAACGGAGTTTACCGTAAGGACCGTGGATGGGCGGTGGCCCGGCGGTACCGGACCGGTACGCGAAGAGAAGTCAGCACCATCTGGCAAGGGCTTACGGACCCCGGCAAGGCTAGGAGTCGCCGTGAATTTGCCAAATTCGTTAGCGAAGGGAACCTCCTGGGTTTCCCAGCAGCCAAGTCCAGACAGAAGGCAACAGTCCAACCGAGAGAGGGAAACACAGTCACCGCCAAGGCTAAAGTTCCCAGGGCCAGAGCCTGCGGGCAAAAGGGGCTCCTTCAGCTCCCATCGAAGCTGGGGAGCGGGTTACCAGTGGGAACCCATTGGAACCGTTTACAGTACACAGGTGCAGGGAAAGGCAGTCACCATCAACCTGCCGGGAGAAACAACACCGCAGCCGTCTGTGGGACCCGTCCATCCAGCCGTGTGTTTTACCGAGAACTGTGTCCTCATCATTGGCTGATTGAGTACCACCGTGCCGTGTGGTACCGCGCTGCCCCCGCTACCCTGCACCTCACCAGGCCCCGTAACCCGCCTGCCATCCATCCCTACCCCATCACCGGGCCCCGGGACAACCAACTCCCCTACCCATGGAGGGGAGAACTAACATCAAAGCTGCTCCCTGTCACCGCTGCCGGAATCCCCGTCCAGAGCAGTGGTGGTGTCACCAATATCACCACAACCGTGGGTGGCGTCACGGACAATAACCATATCCCCACAATCAATCCCCACCCTTTTCACTCACGGGCGAGGAGCGCCGCTCGAGTCCCCGGGATCCGGCCCACCGCTCGAGCCACCACCGAGCAGCAGCCGCAGCAGCAGCGGCCGGACCCGAGCAGTGGGAGAGTGCAGCGTCCCCTCCTCTGCCCGCGACAATTTCCTCCTGACTGTCCTATATGAAGGCCTCCTGACTCTTGTATAAGGGCCTCCTGACTCTCCTGTATAAGGGCCTCCTGAATTTCCTACATGAAGGTGTCGCGGGCGGGGAGGAGGGTGTCAGCACACTACGCTCACCCCTTCTGCTCGGGTCCGGCGGCTGCTGCTCAGTGGTGGCTCGAGCGGTGGGCCGGATCCCGGGGGTTCTCGAGCGGCACTCCTCGCCCGTGAGTGAAAGGGGGTTGTTGGGTGTGGGAATTGTTTATTGTCCGTGACGCCACCCACGGTTGTGGTGATTTCACCACCGCTGCTCTATAGGCCCGGGGACGATGGTGTGTAGCAGCGAGATGTTGCGTTGCCCCTCCGTGGGTAGGGGTTGGTAATCCCGGGGCCCGGTGATGGTGAGGGAGGTGCAGGGCCTGGTGGGCGCAGGGACGCGGGGGCAGCGCTGTGCCTTGCGGCACTGTGGTACTCACTCAGCCTGAGACGTTGACACAGTTTTTACGGTAAACCAAACGGCTGGAAAGACGGTCCCACGGACGGCTGCACTTGCTCTCCCAGTAGGTGACGGTGATGTCCCTCTTCCTTGCACCTTTGTTTACTTGTTGGTTGCGATGGGTCCCCACCGGTAACCCGCTCCCCGGCTTCAAGCTGGACCGGAGGAGCTCTACTCTTTGCCCGCAGGCGCTGGCCCTGAGAAACTGGTGCCTTGGCGGTGGCGGTGTCTCTCCTACACTGGTTGAGCTGTTGCCTTCAATCGGGACTTGGTTGTTGGGGGATCTACGTCCCCTTCACTGACGGATTCGGCAAATTATGGCGACTCCTAGCCTTGCCAGGGTCCGAGAGGCCCCTGCCCTGGTGCTGACTGTCCTTCGGTACACTGCTCCAGACCGCCGGGCCACTACCCGTCCGCGGTCCTTCCAGGAACTTCCACACGGTCCCCCTCCAGACAGTCACCGCCGTTGCTGACCTTGCTGACCTGTCCTGCACACAGCTGGACTACTTCAGGCTTTTCTTTCTGTCACCACTCTTGCTTTCCTCCTTTACCACTTTTCTACTTTCTCTACTTGTTTACTCCTCCACTTAACTCCTCACTCAAGCCCTGCCTGGGCTAATCTGCCTGGTTTCTTCCCGCCTCCAGAGCTGTGAACTCCTCGGTGGGCGGAGCCAACCGCCTGGCCCACCCCCTGGTGTGAATCATCAGCCTCTGGAGGAAGGCAACAAGGATTTTTGGTTAGCTTTGGTGTTCCTAGCTGGGATGTAGGGTGTGGTGGTGTGTGACCTGTGTCCCCTGGCTTGCCCAGGGCGACACATTCCCCCTTAGCAAAATGCAGACCGTCCGCGGGCTGCCGTCCAACACCGGTTTCATTTTTCTGAAAAAGATAACATGGTGAAATAATAACATATGTACATTTTTAATAACTCTTCCCTTAACGGGAGGCACATTTCTTAAACGTTGCATAACGGTTTACGGTTACGGTTTCCGCTCTCTCCCACCCAAGCAACCTTGCCCTGATGCTGCCCCTAAAGCCCAGGCAGCACCCCTTGACCCACAGTCCAGCACACAGTACCCGAGCGGGATCTGTCCTTTCCTCCAGAGGGTAGCCACCGGTTCCTTTGGTGGCTGGGCCCCAGCCTGCTCTGCTCAGGGCCCTCCCTCCAACCTGCCTCTCCGGAGGCGGCATTGCGGAAAACGGTAACGGCAAACAACTTATTTACAAGCCACTTAACGTTTGTGGTTGCCCTGCAAGTTCACGGGCTTGTCCATGGAAAGTCCTCCATGCAAAACTTTTAAACGGTGCCCACTGGAACAACGGTGCCGGCTCCAGCCGGTTGCAAATCACGGTAAATCAGGTGAAACTTCGGTAATCATTTTCTTATCATTTTTCAAAACTTTTCAACTCTTAAACAAACAACAAAGTGGTGGTCCCAACGGGGACGGTGCAACAGGCATCCGCTGCCCTACTCCAGGCCTTCAGGTGCTCCTTCCCAGGGAGGGGGCGCGGCGCTTGCTCGGGCCTCTGGGCTGCCCCTTAGCTTAGCGTCCAGCGCGAACCACCCCCGCTCCCCACAGTGCCGGGTGTATTGCACGATGTCGCCCGGCATCAGGTTGCGGCCGGGATGTTCTTCAGGCAGGTGGGCATTCACATCCCGCCGGGCTATAAACACTTCGGCCTCCAGGCCCGGCTCGTAGATGAACCCGTAGCCCCGGCGGACATCAAACCGCCTCACCTGCCCCTCGTACAACGGACCCCGGACACGGAACGTGGCCTGTCGGAGATTCTCCTTCTCCCTTATCGCTCTGGCCACCAGCTCGGCCTTCTTCCGTTCCCTCTCAGCGATCTCCAGGCCCAGCGGTACCGGCTCCCTATCCCAGTACGGCGCTGCTGCCAGCGCCGGCGCGCGGGTCGGGCCCCGCGGGACATCCTGGACGTTGCCCACTGTCAGGAATCTGGGCGGCATGTCCCGCGGTGTCTTGGCCTTGGGCGCTGCCTTGCAGCAACAACCCGGCGCTACCTCAGCCGAGGTGTGGGGGATGGGCATAGGGGCTTTCCGCTGCTGGGCCTTCGGCTCGGAGCGGGTCATCGGCTCCGGCTCGGGGGACTTTTCAGGGGATGCCTCCGGTTCAACCTTCGGGATCTTCCACGGTAACACCTCCGGTTTACCGCGGGCTCCGGCTACAGGTTGGCCCGCCTGGGCGGGGACGCGGGGTACTGCTACCGGTTGCGGTGGTAGCAGGCCTAGTGGCGGGGTCACGGCCTCCGAGACAGGTGGCGAGGAAGGCAACGGAGGGAGAGGGCTTGGACCGGGCCCCGCAGCCGCGATGACCGGCCCTTCCAGGGCATCGGGACGTGGGTCACTCACCCTCCCTTTCTCCGCCTCCTCCTCGCGTCTCCGCACGGTGGCTATAACATCCGCCATGTCGGCCTCCCACTCCTCCATGAGGAGCTGAATCTTCACCTGCAGCCGTTGGTAGAGCTGCGCGGTTCGGATTTCCACCCACGCCGCGGTTCCAGGCGCGGGGGCTACGGTGTCGCGGGACAGCATCCACATGATGGCTTCTCCTTCCAGGAACGGTATGTCCGCAGAGTCCTGGCGTCCCTGCTTTTATAGCTGCAGCTACATGCGTCCAGCCGCCATCGCGTCCCCCTTAGCTCTTTCCGGCCCCTCCTCTCTCGGGGCGGGGTTTTGGCCTTTGCGCCTCTACTACTCGAGAAGACGCTCGAGCGGGAACTTTTCGCGCCAAAGATGGCGGCTTCTGAAATTTTTCTGCCGGATACCTCCGGCGGTAACAAGGCGCACCTCTACCAGACGGCAGAGCGGTAAGATCCTGTTCGTGACGCCAAGTTGTCGCGGGCGGGGAGGAGGGTGTCAGCACACTACGCTCACCCCTTCTGCTCGGGTCCGGCGGCTGCTGCTCAGTGGTGGCTCGAGCGGTGGGCCGGATCCCGGGGGTTCTCGAGCGGCACTCCTCGCCCGTGAGTGAAAGGGGGTTGTTGGGTGTGG
Source organism: Anomaloglossus baeobatrachus (assembly GCF_048569485.1). NCBI lineage: Eukaryota > Metazoa > Chordata > Amphibia > Anura > Aromobatidae > Anomaloglossus > Anomaloglossus baeobatrachus. The sequence goes on from NC_134360.1 coordinate 66,770,762, forward strand.
GAATTGTTTATTGTCCGTGACGCCACCACCGCTGCTCTATAGGCCCGGGGACGATGGTGTGTAGCAGCGAGATGTTGCGTTGCCCCTCCGTGGGTAGGGGTTGGTGATCCCGGGGCCCGGTGATGGTGAGGGAGGTGCAGGGCCTGGTGGGCGCAGGGACGCGGGGGCAGCGCTGTGCCTTGCGGCACTGTGGTACTCACTCAGCCTGAGACGTTGACACAGTTTTTACGGTAAACCAAACGGCTGGAAAGACGGTCCCACGGACGGCTGCACTTGCTCTCCCAGTAGGTGACGGTGATGTCCCTCTTCCTTCCACCTTTGTTTACTTGTTGGTTGCGATGGGTCCCCACCGGTAACCCGCTCCCCGGCTTCAAGCTGGACCGGAGGAGCTCTACTCTTTGCCCGCAGGCGCTGGCCCTGAGAAACTGGTGCCTTGGCGGTGGCGGTGTCTCTCCTACACTGGTTGGGCTGTTGCCTTCAATCGGGACTTGGTTGTTGGGGGATCTACGTCCCCTTCACTGATGGATTCGGCAAATTATGGCGACTCCTAGCCTTGCCAGGGTCCGAGAGGCCCCTGCCCTGGTGCTGACTGTCCTTCGGTACACTGCTCCAGACCGCCGGGCCACTACCTGTCCGCGGTCCTTCCAGGAACTTCCACACGGTCCCCCTCCAGACAGTCACCGCCGTTGCTGACCTTGCTGACCTGTCCGGCACACAGCTGGACTACTTCAGGCTTTTCTCTCTGTCACCACTCTTGCTTTCCTCCTTTACCACTTTTCTACTTTCTCTACTTGTTTACTCCTCCACTTAACTCCTCACTCAAGCCCTGCCTGGGCTAATCTGCCTGGTTTCTCCCGCCTCCAGAGCTGTGAACTCCTCGGTGGGCGGAGCCAACCGCCTGGCCCACCCCCTGGTGTGAATCATCAGCCTCTGGAGGAAGGCAACAAGGATTTTTGGTTAGCTTTGGTGTTCCTAGCTGGGATGTAGGGTGTGGTGGTGTGTGACCTGTGTCCCCTGGCTTGCCCAGGGCGACACAAAGGCCTCCTGACTGTCCTATATGATTTCCTCCTGACTGTCCTATATGAAGGCCTCCTGACTCTTGTATACGGGCCTCCTCACTCCCCTGTATGAGGGCTTTATGGGAGCCTGAAAAAGTCTGTTTCTAGTGGAAAAGCTGACTTTATTAAACATGTACTGTAGATAAATGACATCCATAATCTGCAGAAAAAAATGCTGCAAAAACCAAATGTATTAACATAGCCCTACACTAGTTAAAAATACATATTTATGGCAAGTGACAGGTCTTCTTTAATCCTAAGACTCTATGAATCCATCAATATTACCTCTGAGTCTCCAAACTAATTTCAGAGGGGATTGTGCTCAGGAATCCTCATTCTAGAGTGGGGTGCAAGCCGCAGTTCACACAAATCTAACATGTCTCTGAGAATTATGAGTTTATTAAAGCTCACATGGCCTTGACCTTCTTCTTCCATCCTTAGATTGCGGTGTACAGGCGCTGCAGAGCCGTATTGTTGGAGGAATCCAAGCACAAGAAGGAGAATGGCCATGGCAGGCTAGTTTACAAGTTCGAGGATCACATCTTTGTGGAGGAGCCTTGGTGGCCGACCAGTGGATCCTGACCGCAGCCCATTGCTTCACTCTCGAGAGGTAATATACACAGTGTATTCTATATTACATGGTGACTTTGTATGTGAGGGTTCACTCACATAAGTGTATATAAAATTATTTCAATGTTCATCCTGAAAAGATGTTGCACCCTTTAGTTCCTTTCATGTGGTGTTTATTCTACAGCTGTTTAGCCTTGTTTATTTTAAGAAAAACTTAGAAAAAATAATAATGAAACAAATAAATGGGAAAAATGATGTTGGGTCCCCTCTATTTTATGGAACCAGCAAAGATAAAGCAGATTTTTAGGCTGAGATGGTCCATGGTTATTGGGACCTTCCCAGTCTAAAAATAGCAGCCCGCAGCCGCCCCAGAATCACATTAGATGTTCCAATTCCGATGCTTTTTTGGGCTTTTCTCAATTGACCTGATACATTAGCAATCATGGTAATGGTATTTGGGGTTGATATTAGCTGTAAATTGTCCAAAAACACAGCTGACATCAAGCTCTGGTCTTAGTAATGGAGTGGTGTCTATCAGACACCCCCATTACTAATCCAGTAAGTAAAAAGAAAAATACACACACACGAATACTTTATTTTAAAAAACCCTCCCCGTCTCTTTCCCTGGCTCACCAGTTTATTTGTTTAAAAAAAAAAAAAAAGCATGCTGGTCCGACGTAGTCCAGGGAATCCAACAAAGTCCACAAATGATAACTTGGATAAAAAAAAAAAAGTGAGTAAGGTAAATAAGACACTGTCTCTTGTTTGCTAATATATTAGAAAGCAAAGTTTTCACACAGGTCCTACGTAGTCCAGCTGTTCCCATGACTTTCTCTGGTTCCATCGATCAATATCTATTGAACCTTCAGAGCCTCAGAATGATGCTCCATAGACGTTGAATGACGGAATCAGAGAAGTTCGTGGGAAGCGCAGGACTACTTCAGACCTGCATGGTAACTTTGCTTTCTAATAAATTGGTGAATGAGGGACAGTGTCTTGTTTGTATTTCTCTCTTTTTATTTTTTTCAAGTTTTCATTTGTGGACTAAATTGGATTACTTGGACTACGTTGGGCCTGCTCTTGTTTGTTTTAACAAATAAATTGGTAAACAAGGGAGAAATTTGGGAGTGTTTTTAGAAATAAAGTATTTGTGTGCATTTTTTTTTTCTTTTTATTGGGTTTTTAATGGGGGTGTCTGACAGACATATCTTCATTATCAATACCAGGGTTTGATGCCAGCTGACATTACACAGCTGACATCAACCCCAAACACCATTACTCCAATCGCCGACACACAAGGACTATTAAGAGCTGAGGCGAACTGCCAGAATTTGAGCATCTAATGTGATGAGATACCTCTGGGCAGCTGCAGGCTGCTATTTTTCGGATGGAAAGTCCCCAATTACCATGAACCTTCTCAGATTGATAACAGTTGTAACATTTGCCAAATTTACTACAGCATGCATCATTTTACAAATATAAAGGCCGCTTTACATGCTGCGATATCGGTACCGATATCGCTAGCGTGGGTACCCGCCCCCATCTGTTGTGCGACATGGGCAAATCGCTGCCCGTGCCGAACAACATCGCCCAGACCCGTCACACATACTTACCTGCCCGGCGAATTCGCTGTGACCGGCGAACCGCCTCCTTTCTAAGTGACGTGACAGCTGCGTCACTGAACCGCCGCCCAATAGAAGCGGAGGGGCGGAGATGAGCGGGACGTAACATCCCGCCCACCTCCTTCCTTCCGCATTGTGGCCGTGACGCAGGTAAGGAGAGGTTCTTCGTTCCTGCGGTGTCACACGGAGCGATGTGTGCTGCCGCAGGAACGAGGAACAACCTCGTTACTGCTGCAGTAACGATATTTGAGAATGGATCCATATGTCACTGATGAGCGATTTTGCACGTTTTTGCAACGATGCAAAATCGCTCATTGGTGTCACACGCAACGGCATCGCTAATGCGGCCGGATGTGCGTCACCAATTCCGTGACCCCAACGAGTTTGCATTAGCGATGTCGCAGCGTGTAAAGCCCTCTTTAGTATATACCATCCAAGATATATAAATTATTTTTTTCCAATAAGATTGCAACTGTTCAAAATAAACTCAACTATAGTCCCCCCGTTCTAGCACTGCCTTTACACCGCTGCTCTGCGCGTTACTTAGAGGCTGCAGCAATCATGTCACAACTAGCTGCAGCGGTCAAATGTGCTGTAGTTTTAACTTTGCAACCCTAAAAACTCTAAATGATACCAGACAAGCCTTTTAAATGATCAAGTTATTGTTCACACTACTGTGATGGAACTGATATACTTCTCTCCCTCAGTGTTAACGAATGGCTTTTATCACACATTATCTCAAGGTTTACAATGTGGATCTTTTATGGGTAGTTAGTATTGACCCATACCCGAATAAACTGTTTATCCATCTCTCAGTCTCAATATGTCCTTGGATTTTAATCAGTGGCGCTCGGTCACAGCTTTATTGGTTATTTCCATTGTTATATATAGTCCTTCAGAGGAGCAGGAACTGGAATGTAACCTAAACCCTACTGCAGGGGTCGGGAACCTTTTTGGCTGAAAGAACAATGAATGCCACATATTTTAAAATGTAATTCTGTAAGAGCCATACTCATCGGGGGGGGGAGCGGCGGTGGTGGAGTGGCTCAGAAGGTCCCAGGAAACAGGGTGGGCGATGCTGCGGTCATGGAGGAGGGGGTGTCGTGGCTCAAAATGGTGCAGAGTGGCGGCGATAGGACTGCGGGCTTGTGGGGTGTCATGGCGGCAGGCGCTATTGATCTGCCGGCGGGCTGCTTTCGATCTCCCCCAGTTGATGAGATCGACTTCAAGAAAATGGCCGCGGAGTCCTATCTGCGCATGCGCTGCCTCCGCAGCCATTTTCTCAAAGTTGATCTCAACTGTGGGAGATTCAAAGCAGCCCACAGTCCACCGGCAGATCAATGGTGCTCGCCACCGTAACACCCCATGAGCCTGCAGTATCGCCAACCCTGCGCCACCACTGCCGCCCCAGTAAGCTATATGAGGTTTTTAAGACGCACCCCTGTTTTCTCCCCAGTTTTAGGGGGAAAAAAGTACAAGTACAAAACGGAAAATATGGTATTTTGTTTCTTAAAGATTTATCTGCGAGCTTGATGCAGCCATCAAAAGAGCCATAGGTTCCCGACCCCTGCCCTACTGTGTATGAAGGGTCCGTCATCTTTCAGACTTTAGGTCTCAGTGTCGCGGGCGGAGGAGGGGACGCCACGCTCTCCCACTGCTCGGGTCCGGTGGGCACTGCGGCCTGCTGCTGCCGCTGCTCGGTGACTCGAGCGATGGGCCGGATCTCGGGGACTCGAGCGGCGCTCCTCGCCCGTGAGTGAAAGGGGGTTTTTGGGTGTGGGGATTGTTTATTGTCCGTGACGCCACCCACGGTTGTGGTGATTTGTTGGCACCACCGCTGCTCTGTATGGGGATCCCGGGAAGGATGGTATGGAGCAGCCAGTTGTTGTGTTGCCCCTCCGTGGGTAGGGGTTGGTGATCCCGGGGCCCAGTGATGAGTTGGGAGATGCAGGGCTTGGTGGGCGCGGGGGCAGCGCTGTGCCTTGCGGCACTGTGGTACTCACTCAGCCTGAGACGATGACACAGTTCTCGGTAAAACACACGGCTGGAAAGACGGTTCCCACGGACGACTGCACTTGCTTTCCCCAGTAGGGGACGGTGACGGTACCTCTGTCCTGCACCTAAGTTGACAATGGTTGCGATGGGTTCCCACCGGTAACCCGCTCCCCGGCTTGGATATGGGCCGGAGGAGCCCTGCTTTGCCCGCAGGCGCTGGCCCTGAGAAACTGGTGCCCTGGCGGTGGCGGTGTCTCTCTGTAACGGTCGGACTGTTGCCTTCAATCGGGACTTGGTTGTTTGGAGACAGACGTCCCCTTCACTGACGGATTTGGCAAATTTACGGCGACTCCTAGCCTTCCCGGGGTCCGAGAGGCCCCTGCCCTGGTGCTGACTGTTCTTCGTATACTGCTCCAGACCGCCGGACCACTACCCGTCCGCGGTCCTTCCAGCAACCTCCGAGTAGTCCCCCTCCAGACTGTCACCGCCGTTTGCTGACCTTGCTGACACTGTCCGGGCACACAGCCGGACCAACTTCAGGCTTTCTTACTGACACTTTTACTCTTTTCTTCTGCTCCTCTACTACTTCACTTCCACTTCACTTCCTAAACTCATCTCTGTTCACTTAGCTCCTCACTCAAGCTCCCCCTGAGCTAATCTCTCTTCTTTCCACTTCTCCCTCCAAACTCTAACTGCCTGGTTCTCCCGCCTCCAGGGCTGTGTACTCCTCGGTGGGCGGAGCCAACCGCCTGGCCCACCCCCTGGTGTGAACACCAGCCCCTGGAGGAAGGCAACAAGGATTTTGGTAGCTTTGGTGTTCCTAACTGGGGTGTAGGGTGTGGTGGTGTGATGACCTGTGACCCCTGGCTTGCCCAGGGCATCACATCAGCATGCTACTGGACAAAAAAGCCCACAATGATGTTTTCAAACTTGCTCCTTAACAGCCTGTAACGTACAATCGTGGTTGACATAAAGATTGGTTTCCAAATATTTGGCATGCTGCAATTTTTTACTCATGACGAATTGACTTGAGAAAAAATACACAGATCTGCTCTGCCTCATTGAATAACATTGGTTCTAGTGTAATGCCCTGTGTTCTCACATTGCACTCGTCCATATTATACACCAGTGTGAGCGAGGTATTAGTTTGTTGTCTCTCAATTATCAGCATTTCATTAATTTTTAAACTTTTATTGACAAATACATCAAGTTTATGCAAAGACTTCATATATACAGAGTTTACTCTGAGGTTGAGTCCTCACAATAAGTATTTGGTGAATCTTTGAGGCTGTGTATTTTGCAATGTAAGGTCCTGTACGCACGGTACATTTTTTTATAAAGATCTTGATGCGTTTTTTGAGAAATCTGCACCAAAATCTGCATGCCTCTTCTGAAGCCAGCAAAGTCTATGAGATTTCTGAAGTGCTGTGCGCACGTTGCTTTTTTTTTCCGTGCAGATTTTGGTGCAGAAAATATCTGCAGCATGTCAATTGTTGCGGCGTTTTTTTCTGAATTTTTTTTAGCCCTTCCAGCCATTGGTTTCTTAAAAATGCATAAAAAAAACTCACCAAAAACCAGTGCAATTTTCGGTGCTTTTTTTGATGCATTTTTCTGCCAGAAGATGCAGATTTCATGCAGAAAATTTCTGCACCAAATCTGCAGAGTCTGCACATAGCCTTAGAGCTACAGCAAAGTATATGGGCTTTATAGAAATCTCCTGCCAACTGTGACATTTTTAACAATGCGTAAACTGACCAGCTGAGTGTATCTGAAATCCACAATTTCTCTTGCGGGTACGCAGAGTTTTATGTCCCGGTTTTCCTCATAGGAATGCAATAGATGCAAAAAATTTGGAGGTCAAAAAATGCAAATGTGCTTTTAGAGCAGTTCTGCTGTAGAAAAGCACAAAATCAACATTTCCGTGTAAGTTTTGTCAAAGCCAATATACTAGGAAGTATCAAAAACAAAGCAGCTTTATTTAAAACATAACATACCAAAAAGAGACAAAAACCGTATCATCAAAAAAACAATAAAATTGCACTCAAAACATAATGAAAAAACACAAATAATGTAATTTAACCAATAGATGCAGAATGCTGCAGAAAATCTGCAACATCAAAAACTCACCAAATACTCATCATGGGAACGGAGCCTTATTTTTCAAGTCTTCTGCCCTTTGCCTAGACAACTGGGTCCAAATCCTGACTGATAACAACTAGGGATGATTGAATACTTCGATTATTCGGCTTCGCGAATATTTTCCGAGTACCTTGCCGCTATTCGACTATTCGATGCGCAATGTAAGTCTATGGGAAGCCCAAATAGTTCCGAATAGTTGTTATTCGGGTTTCCCATAGACTTACATTGCGCATAGAATATCCGCGAATAGTTGAATAGCGGCGAGGTATTCAGAAAATATTCGCGAAGCCGCATAATCGAAGTATTTGATCATCCCTAATAACAACCCATTCTTACCTAATCAGTGCTTGGAGTTTATCAAAATTTCAGGGTTTTTGATTTTCCACCAACTTTTTGAGGATTAACCACAGATTCTCAATAGGAGTGAGATCTGGGGAGTTTCCTGCTCATGGACCCAAAATGTCAATGTTTTGTTCACCGAGCCACTTAGCACTTTTGCCTCATGAATGGTCTCCATCATGTTGGAATAATCATCGCCAATCATCACATTTTCTTGAATCATTGAGAGAAGTTTCTCTTGGAGGATGATTAGATCCCATTCTTTATTCCTGGTAATGTTCTTAGGCAAAATTGTGAATGAGTCCCCCTCCATGGATGAAAAACCTCCACACATGAATGGTCTCAGGATTCTTCACATTTGGCAGACACAGGACTCACAGAAGCACTCACCTATTCTCCGGAAAGCCATTCTTCCATATTTTCCAGACATTCTGAAGGAGGCTTCATCAGAGAAAATAACTTTGTAATAAGCTAAGGGATTTTACTGGGCAAGGGTGTATATATAGAAATTATGGTGTATCAAAGCAAAATTTTTAATTGCCCCCCCCCCCGCAAAAAAAATAATATCCGATTGGGTCATATAAGGACATATCTCACAACTTTACAGCCCTTACAAAGTAATTTTCCTCCTATTGAAGCCCCTAGATTCTACTTTCATTGCACCTATCAAGTATGACACCAACAAAAGTGCCCCACAGACACTGTATGATACCCCTACAGTGAATTCCTCTACAGTACCCTCCACTTGCACAGTATGGTGACCCTACTGTACCCACCGTTAACTACCCCGGCAAAGTATGGTGACCCCAACACAGTATGATTCCCCCAACTGTGAACCCCGCACAGCCCTCCATATAGTATAATGGCCACACACCTCTTCACACTGTATAATGGCCCCCTCTAACCCTCCATACAGTGTAATAGCTCCCACACAGTATGATGGACCTCACACAAACCTTGACACTGTACAATTACTTGCATACAGTATAATGGCCCTCAAATAGCCTTGTATAAAGTATCCCTCATAGCCCTCCAAATAGCATAATGGCCTCTACAAAGCCCTCCAAATATTATAATGGCTCCCACATAGCCTTTCATATAGTATAATTGGCCCCACATAGTCTTTTATGTAGTATAATGGATCTCCATAGTCCTCCATATAGTATAATCATTATTATTATTCCTTATCATAGCGCCATTTATTCCATGGCGCATTACATTGAGAAAGGGGCATACATAGACAAGTACAATAATCATGAAAATTTCAAGGCACAGACAGGTACAGGAGGAGACAGGACCCTACAAGTGGGGTCTCACAGTCTAAAGGGGATGGGTGAGGATACAGTAGGTGAGGGTGGAAGTGGTTGTGCGGCACTATGGTGGACTGAGGGGTGCTGCAAGTTGTAGGTTTGTCGGAAGAGGTGGATCTTCAGGTTCCTTTTGAAGGTTTCCATGATAGGTGAGACTCTGATATGTTGTGGCAGAGAGTTTTAAAGTATGGGGGATGTGCGATCTCTACATAGTACTCTTTCGAGTATAATGCACCCCCCAAGTCCATATAATACAATACACCCCATAGTCCCCCATATAATTTAATGCACCCCAATAATTTTCCATATATTATAATGCACTGCATAGTCCTCCATTTCGTGTAATGAACCCCATAGTCCTCCATATTGTATAGCGCAGCTCATAGTCCTCCATATCATACAATGCACTACATAGTCCTCCATATCGTATAATGCACCTCATTGTCCTCCATATATTATAATAGATCCCCCATAGTCTTCATATATAGTGCACCCCTCATAGTCCTCCATATATTATAATGCACCCTCCATAGCCCTCCAAATATTACATTTTCACTCACTATATTCCTCTATATATTATAATGTATCCCTATAGTCCTTCATATAATAGAATGCATTCCCCATAGTCCTCCATATTGTATAATGCACACCTTGCAGTCCTGTAGCCACCAGTGTTCTCACTGATTTCACCGGTCTTCCGCTGCTCCAGTGTTCTGCAGCTCCGCACATCTTAGCACAGCGGGCACACAGTAGTGACATCATCTCACTCACTGCGCTGAGCCGTCAGATCTCAGACGCTGAGGGAGAATGATGGAGGACGTAGCATCAGCGGACAGCGGAGTGCGCCCTCTTTCATCAATAATTTCAACTCTATTAGCATCTGTGAAACTGTGATGATAGAAGGGAGAAAGGGGGGCCCAGTGCCGCCACTGGCACCGGGTCCCCCCTGACTCACGGGCCCCATAACAGCCACATGATCTGCCACCATTAGGATTACACCACTGGGGTAAAATTATTTCCTATCATAAAGCCCCTGTTACACTGTCTGGTAAATCCTCAGGAATAATTGTCCGGATCAGAAAAAGTGAGTACTCCCATGAGTCCTGTGTGTGTCAACAGTAAAGCATGCTGAGACCATTCATGTGTGGAGACTTCTCATCCATGAAGAGGGCCCGGCTTAAGCCTGCTTTACACCATACGATCCAGCATACGATATCGTATGCAATCGTACCCGCCCCCATCGTATGTGTGACATGCTCAATTTGTTGAACGTGTCGCACAAACGAATAACCCCTGTCGCACGTACTTACCCATCCATACGACCTCGATGTCGGCGGCGAACATCCACTTCCTGGAGTGGGAGGGACGTTCGGCGTCACATCGACGTCACACAGCGGCAGCCGGCCAATAGAAGCGGAGGGGCGGAGATGAGCGGGACATAAACATCCCGCCCACCTCCTTCCTTCCGCATTGCCGGCGGGAGCCACAGGATGTAGGTAAGATCTGTTCATCGTTCCCGGGGTGTCACACACTGCGATGTGTGCTACCCCGGGTACGATGAACAACCTGATGTTCAATTTTTAGGACTTGAACGACGTGTATGCGATGAACGTTTTACCATTCAATCGCATTCGCACGTAGCTGTCACACACTACAATGTACCTTACGATGCCGGATGTGCGTCACTTACGACGTGACCCCGCCGACACATTGTAAGATATATTGTAGCGTGTAAAGCGCCCTTTATTCACAATTTTGCCTAAGAACATCACCAAGAATAAAGAATGGGATCTAATCATTCTACAAGAGCAACTTCTCCCAACGATCTTGGAGAAGTCTGGTGATAGTAGTAAGCTACATATTTAAATAGGCACAATTATCGAAGCTCATTTCTGATCACATACTCCCTTGTTATTATTTGCAGATTTTGCCTTTTTTTGGGATTTTTTTTAATCTTTTTTTTTTTTTTTGCTGCATTTGAATGTAGAAAGGAAAAGGTCTCATTTAATAAACTGTATACATTGTAAGAATTATTAAATGGATATATCCATAACATTTTGGCTTTATTCTCCAGCTCGGAGATGTGACTCATAATCTGGGTGACATTTTCGAAAAACAGAAATAGACATTCTTTCCTTTCCTTTAGAGTCTTAGACCATGTTTTTTTTTCTAAATCTGAAGTCCAATTTGTATTCAGGAGAATATTTAATGTAACGACCTTAGAACTTCCTGATGACAGTTATCAAAAATGAATGAACCCGTTAAATATTTATAAGATCAAAACTAAAAAGTCCTGAACTGCCCCTTCAAATAACGTACAACCTAAGAGCACAGTGATGAAGACAGAGGTCATCACAGCTCGAACATTGGGCTTCATACATTTGACTTGACAGACAGTATATCACAAAAGTGAGTACACCCCTCACATTCTTGTAAATATTTTATTATATCTTTTCATGGGACAACACTGAAGATCTGACACTTTGATACAATTTACAGTGTCAGTGTGCAGCTTGTATAACAGGGTAAATTTGGTGCCCTCTAAATAACTCAGCACACAGCCATTAATGTCTAAACCGCTGGCAACAAAAGTGAGTACACCCCTAAGTGAAGATGACCAAATTGTGCACAAGCTGTCAATATTTTGTGTGGCCACCATTATTTTTCAGCGCTGGCTTAACTCTTTTGGGCATGGAGTTCACTGGAACGTCACAGAAGCTGCTGGATCCTTTTCATCTTCCATGATGGCATCATGGAAATGGTGGATGTTAGAGACCTTGCGCTCCTCCACCTTCCATTTCAGGATACCCCACAGATGCTTGATAGGGTTTAGGTCTGGAGATGCTTGGCCAGTCCAGCATCTTTGCCCTCAGTTTCTTTAGCAAGTGGTCATCTTGGAGATGTGTTTGGGGTCGTTATCATGTCGAACGAAGCTCTCATCGACTTACATTGAATAGTGACCTCCAGCGCACTCCATGATTATGTCACGGTTGTCTCTCTATTTTTGGAGACTGGTGACAAATTCTGAGTTTGGATCCCTCATTTTCATCTGGGACTCTTCATTAAAAAGTGGTTTAATTTCTTTCAGTACATCAGGAGTTAATATCAGTTTTTTTGGCCAGCAGTTCCTAGCTGAGTGTTTCACCTGCAACTGCTTTGTAGCCACACCCCTTCAGGTTTAAATAGTGGTGTCTTCCTAGAAATCCTTGCTGAAGATACAAACTCATTTGTTCTCTGGCCGCCTTGGAGGAAGATTCTGTTTTAGAGGTTTCCTGTGCTCAGGCTTTATCCTTCTTGTTGCTTTTCCCCCCTGTTTGTCTTACTTTACCTTGTGTCTTGTTAGTGCAGTAGTGGGGTCTAGTGAACCTCACCTGCCCTTCACTAGCCAGAGCATGTATAGGGTTTTCTTAGGGTCTCAGGTTCCCACTCTGCGACAGTTGTGGAGACTGTATAGGGACTGTCTAGGAGAGTAGGGATAGCTGCAGGTGAGGATAGAAAGTGTCCCACCTACCCCTCTCACTAGTTCCAGGACCCCAGGTGTTATTGTGTCCCTGGTTTCCCCTTTGTTGGTTGTGTTTTTGTTGTGCATCAGAAGCACGTAGGTCTGATGGCCCCCCCCGCCACCCTTGTCACACCAGGCAAGCGTGACAGATTACAGTGAAACTGAAGACATTTTACATTTTTGTCCCCATTTAAATGAATGGATACTGTAGAGCAGAGGTCTCAAATACGCGGCTTGCGGGCTGCATTCGGCCCCTCAGACTGCTTCTTGCGGCCCACAGGTACATACCCCATTTGACTATCGCAGCCGCTGCAGAGGCCGCAGTCATCCCTGCTCACTGCTATATTTCTGATTAATGTTTTACCGCCGCTGCGCAGAGTGTAGCTCTCTCTTCATAACTAGTTCAATGGCGGCTGCTGGCCAATTAGAGGCAAACAGCTGATGCGTATAACGTCACCTGCTTGCATGTGATTGAACGGCGGCCACTGTTGGAGAAGTGCAGAGAGCGCTTGACTCTGTGCGGCGGCAACAAAATGTTCATCTGAATGTTTGATGAAGCTCTGACAGCAGCCACGATCATCAAGAAGGACTTGTGCCTGTGGGCCACATGAAGCAGAAGAGGACACCGAGGGAACGGAGGATAGGTTAGAAGAGTGTGTGTGTGTGTGTGTGTGTGTGTGTGTGTGTACATGTGGTGTGTGTGTGTAATGGCACAACACGGGACCAGGATGGGATGGGACATTGCTAGTGTTTCTGTCTGTGTGTGTGAGTGTAATGTCACAATATTGGACCAGGATATTGCTAGTGTGTGTGTGTGTGTGTGTGTGTGTGTGTGTGTGTGTGTAGAATGGGGGACTAGGATGGGACATTGGTACAAGAAGAGGATCAGTAAAGGGGACATTACTACAAGAAGAGGACCTGCATGGACACATTGCCACAGGATGGCGACAAGGATGGGGCACATTAGTAAAAGGGTACAAGGATGGGCATATTACTACAGGATGGGGATAAAGGTGAGGCACATTTGTAAAAGGGGACAGGGAGGGGGCACATTAATACAGGATGGGGATCAGAATTTAAACATCACCTCAAGAAGGGGAACAGTATGGGGGACATTACTAAAAGATGTTGGCCAAAATTACAATATGGTGCTAATTGTAAAAGTATATTACTTACAAGAAAGGGATGAGAAACATGAGGGGTTTTTTACCATGAAAAATGTGTTTGTTTTTTTATATAAATGCATATTTAAAAAAAAAAAAGGGGGGCAATTTTGTTATAATAAACAAACAAAAAATGCTCAGAAACAGTGATTCAAAAGGTGTAGAGAAGAAAACATATGGTACTAATAAAAATGTCACTTTGTTCTGCAATGAACGTGGCCCCCCAAATTACTTTTTTTGTGTGCTGACCGTAAATCCGCACATAAAAGTGCGTCCGAGTTTGAGACCCCTGGTGTAGAGCAATGTTATTTTCGTTTTTGTCATCACAAAAAAGTTCAAAAATGGAAATAACTACTGGACTTATGAACGTAGGCTTATTCTCACATTTCTCTACACTCGTATGTTACATTTATTCATCTCTGTATTGTCTACTCTATCTGAACATTTCAGTGTCTCCACTCCTGAAGTTTGGACAGTAATTTTGGGAAAAGTGGACCTCAGCAGGAGTAGCCAAAAGGAGATGGCATTCAAAGTTACACAGCTGATCATCCATCCTTACCACGATCAGGACACGCATGACTACGACATAGCCCTTGTCCAGCTGGACCATCCTGTTCCTCTCACTTCTCCACATGTCCAACCTATTTGTCTTCCTTCCAGTACCCACCATTTCCCTACTGGTTCAACATGTTGGTTGGCAGGTTGGGGAGCAGCAAACGAGAATGGTA